>NC_071657.1:82091961-82740902 GCF_014839835.1 Dryobates pubescens | reverse complement strand
CCCTGCATCCTGCACTGCTAGGCTAGTCTCAAGCTGGTGAGGCCTGAGAATGCCCCTGCCTTCTTATCTCAGCATTTTGTCTAAACTGGCCTGAGATGCCTGAGATATTCCCCCACCATTTACCTGATAGGGAAGAAAGAGAAAGAGAATGACTTTGCAAACAGATTTATAGGGTGCAGGACTTAATGGGTAGAAATAGGTTATTTCCTTTGTCCACCTGCTGGGTGGACACACTGCACACTGAAGGTGCAACTTATGTGGCAGCCCAGGAGGCACACAGCATAAACTGCCACAGTGTAGAAGTGGTATATTTGTCATAAAGAATATTGCAATGTCACCTTAAGAAATAATTTCAGCTTAGTCAATCCTAAATAAATGAACAAATTAATTTATTTTGTTTTTAGTGTTTGAGCAGATAAAATTATTGTTTCGGTTCCTCTGCTTATGTTCCATTCTAAAAAAAAAAATAAAAATTAACTATGAGCAGTTCATTTTCTTATTTATTTATTTTTTAATCATCTGAAACTGCAGACTTGGATCTCACATCTATTTTGTTTCTTTAGAAATTCTTAGTTTAGATCCTGTAGTTCTTTTAGTTTAAAAAGCTCTCTAGAGTGGCACAATATTTGAACTGTTGTGATCTTGGTATCTGTTGCAGTTTGAGCTGGGTGCCCCCCTGGTGTGTTCACTTCCTGTGTCCAGAAGTCCAGCCCAGAGGGATGGACACAGGAAAATGTGTGTATTTCCTACCAAAATTCTTTGCACCACTATAAGATCCAGTGTGGGGTCTGGCACTTTCTCTTTTCTTCCTCCTCTGCCAGCCGGTAACTGGGGGAGATGTCTGCTGGCGTTGGGCCTGGCTAGGCCCAAGGCCACAGGGGGATGGGCAGTCTCAGGCCTGGCCAGCTGAGACTAGCCCAGCAGAGGGAGGGGGAAGAAGGAGCCCTGAGGGTCTCAGGTGTACCCTCAGGTGGGGATGGGATGCCTCTGGGTTTGCTTTGGGATCTTTCTTTGTCACTGCGCTTTGGGTTTTCTGTAATATTCACTGCTTTCTATTTAAACTTTCATCACTTTCGCAATCCGTTTGTCTGAGTGTTTTATTCCTGCCCGTGGTGGGGAGAGTGGGGGCTGCCTCAAGCCAGCACAGTATCCAACTATTCTCTTGTAAACAACAAGTCAGGAAATTCATAAATGACAGAAATCTGAAGTCCTGGGCCTTGACTCAGAAATGCTTACCATCTATGATTAGATAGTGCTGAATGATAGGTTGGACTTGATGATCTCACAGGTCTTTTCCAACCTGGTTAATTCTACTCCTATTCTCTTCTCTTCTCTTCTCTTCTCTTCTCTTCTCTTCTCTTCTCTTCTCTTCTCTTCTCTTCTCTTCTCTTCTCTTCTCTTCTCTTCTCTTCTCTTCTCTTCTCTTCTCTTCTCTTCTCTTCTCTTCTCTTCTCTTCTCTTCTCTTCTCTTCTCTTCTCTTCTCTTCTCTTCTCTTCTCTTCTCTTCTCTTCTCTTCACTTCTCTTCACTTCTCTTCACTTCTCTTCTATATGTTCCAAGTGGATTATGTGAAGGGGCTTTTGTCATTCTGGATAAACAGAGGCACAACAAACATTCTGAGTTGCAAGGCTCATGGCTTCTTTTCGCAGATCTTAGGCAAGGCAGGGTGAGGCAAGATGAGGCAAGGCACCTTGTTTACAGTTTGGCTTTGCTTCTATCATTTGCCCAAGGATCATTTTAGCCAATTGGTAACCAATAGACAGGGATTTTGCAAGGCTGTGACCATATAAGGTAAAGACATAAGCTTAATCTAGGTGAAAGGTGGACAGTGCACATGCCTGTTTATTACAAAGGGAGGACATATCCCTTGTTTAGCAAACTTTCTGATGTCTGGGTTCTTTGCCTTTTTCCTGTGTTCCCCAGACCCCTGCAGGAGAGAGGGATCACACCTGGACATGTCGAGACTTATTCTCGGTGTGTTGGGCCCATTTGGCCCTACCACCACAACATCTCAGGTTGCAATCTGCTTTATTTTGCTCTTCTATTCCTTGACTAAGGAGACAAACCAGAAACCTGCTTGTACATTTCAATTACAACTAATTCTTCAGCTTTGCCCTTACTCTTTATTGCATATGAGGAAATGAGAAAAGATTACAGCCTAACTCATCAATTATATACAACAAACACAGTTGAACGTCACCTGGACAATGAACCATCTGCAAATTTGAATGTCTATTAACTATTTCAGCCCAGAAATCTGGAGTAGACTACAGTTAATAAGCAGAGAAACATCAAAGCTACCAATCCCTACTGACTGAAAATTTTCTTGGAAAACATTTGTCTTTTGTCTGAATTTTATTCTGCTGCTTTTATTAAGGGCTGTGGGAAGAGGAGCAAAAAAAGACAAAAACAAGAAGCAAAAAAGGTCAAACAAACAAACTACAAAATCTTTGAAGCTTTATAAGGAAGGAAATAACTATAAAAGAAGGAGAGAAAAAAAAAAAAAAACACAGGGAGAAGTATGCCTCTTGAAAACAAATATCTCCCAAGATCATAAACAGTGAGTCCAATGGTCACGAACATAGCAGATGCTTATTGCCTCGTGCATCCTCTGTTGCATTGGGATAATCACTTAAATATAGCCAAATCCAGTCTGAATTTAAATTAGCTTTATATTTTCATTCATGATTATTCCATTAAAAAAAATCATATGATTAGCCAATTAAACTGAGAGGGATAGGAAAAAGAAATAAAAGGAGGGGAGAAAAAAAGATAAAGAAACAGTTGGAGAGCAATAGCCTTTAATATTTTCAATTAAGATGCACTGCCACCAATAAAAGAGGCTTACATTTTCATTTTATGGGCACCTATGGAGAGCATTATGACACAAATGACTCAGAGCAAGGTAATCAATTCAAAATATAGTGTGGTAGAGGACTGTAAACAATGCAGAGTATTAGCTTAGAAGGCATGTGATGAAAATACCATGTTTCCAAAAGTGCATTTAGTATTGGATTCAATATTTCTTAGGGCATGTATTCATGATGAGAGTCAAAACAGCATTCTTACATAGAGCAAAGCTCTACAGAAGCCAGAAGAACCTGCTCCTTGAGTTTCACTTGAGTGTCATGTTGGCTTTTAAACACAACCCAGATAGGTCATTCTGAGACTCCAAGCTGTGGAAGAAGTTTCTAGCAATACAGCATCCCATTAAATCATTTGAGGCTGGTCTGAAGGAATATCAGGCAAAACACAGAGCAGTGTAAGCAGCTTGTATGGATGCTTACCCTGTACATGAGTTACTGTTATGTTGAAGACAGTTTGACTAACCTCTGGAAGATTCAGCCACTTCTTTATCATCATCTTGATTTGATATGGCTGGCTTCACAAAAGGACGTCTTAATGTTTTGATATAGCAAAACAAATTCCACTTTGGCCTAAAATGTAAACAGATATGCAAAAGATATTATATATTCCTCATCTATTTCTGTGCAAAAATACTTATTTTGCTTTTGTGTACATCTAGGACCATGTTCCTACCAGCAGAGAAATCAGTGGTCTAAAATCTGGACATGTCCTCAAGTGTTAGCAGCCATGGGTAGAGGGAATAGAATAGAATAGAATAGAATAGAATAGAATAGAATAGAATAGAATAGAATAGAATAGAATAGACCAGGTTGGAAGAGACCTTCAAGATCATCACGTCCAACCCATCAACCACTCCAACCCACCTAAACAACTAAACCATGGCACCAAGCATCCCATCAAGTCTCCTCCTGAATGTGATGGGTTGACCCTGACTGGACACCAGGGACCACCAAAGCCTCTCCTGTCATTTTCCCCCTTACGTGGACATGGGAGAGAAAATAGGTTGTGGATCAAGGATAAGGACAGGGAAATAAAACACCAGGTACTATCATAGACAAACCAGAAGCAGCTTCAGATAATTAATTTAATTTATTACCAATCATTTCAGAGTGGAGTAAGTAATGAACAAAACCAAACCAAACCAACAGCAAGAAACAAAACAAACAAACCTGAAGCATAAAAAAAAACAGAAACCAAATCTGAAAAACATGTCTTTCTTGACCTTTCCTTCTTCCTAGGCTTAACTTCATTCTTGATGGAATAGAGTAGAATAGAATGGAATGGAATGGAATGGAATGGAATGGAATGGAATAGAATGGAATAGAATAGAATAGAATAGAATAGAATAGAATAGAATAGAATAGAATAGAATAGAATAGAATGGAATAGAATGGAATAGAACAGAACAGGTTGGAAGAGACCTTCAATATCATCACGTCCAACCTATCATCCTACACCACCTAATCAACTAAACCATGCAACAAAGCACTCTATCAAGGTCTCCTCCTAAACACCTCCAGTGATAGTGACTCCACTACCTCCCTGGACAGCCCATTCCAATGGGCAATCACTCTCTCTGTGTAGAATTTCTTCCAAACATCCAGCTTAAACCTCCCCTGGTACAGTCTGAGACTGTGTCCTCCTGTTCTGTTTCTGGCTACCTGGGAGGAGAGACCAGTCCCTGTCTGTCTACAACCTCCCGTCAGGTAATTGTAGAGAGTAATAAGGTCACCCCTGAGTCTCTTCTCCAGGTTAAGCAACCCCAGCTCCCTCAACCTCTCCTCATAGAGCTTGTGCTCCAAATCCCTCACCAACCTTGTTGCCCTTCTCTGGACACGCTCCAGCAAGTCAACATCCTTCCTAAACTGAGGAGCCCAGAACTAGACACAATACTCAAGGTGTGGCCTAACCAGTGCTGAGTACAGGGGCACAATGACTTCCCTGCTCCTGCTTGCCACACTGTTCCTGATACAGACCAAGATGACATTGGCCCTCCTGGCTGCCTGGGCACTCTGCAGGCTCATGTTCAGCCTACCATTCACCAGCATCCCCAGGTCCCTCTCTGCCTGGCTGTTCTCCAGCCACTCTGACCCCAGCCTGTAGATCTGCATGGGTTGTTGTGGCAAATGTGCAGAACTCAGCACTTGGATGTGTTAAATCTCATGCCGTTGGACTCTGCCCATCTGTCCAGCCTGTCGAGGTCCCTCTGCAAAGATGCTCTACCCTCTAGCAGAACAACACCAGCCCCTAGATTGCTGTTGTCATCAGCAAATTTACTGATGATGGACTCAATGCCCTCATCCAGATCATCAATAAAGATGTTAAAGAGCATGGGGCCCAACACTGATCCTTGGAGAACACCACTACTGACTGGCTGCCAGCTGGATGTGGCATCATTCACCACCACTCTCTGGGCTTGGCCCTCCAGCCAGTTCCTAACCCAATGCAGTGTGCTCCCATCCAAGCCACGGGCTGACATCTTGGCCAGGAGTATGCTGCAGGGAACAGTGTCAAAGGCCTTGCTGAAGTCCAAGTAGAATACATCCACAACCTTCCCCACATCCACCAGGCCGGTCACCTGATCATAGAGAGAGATCAGGTTGGTCAGGCAGGACCTGCCCTTCCTAAACCCATGATGGCTGGGCCTGATGCCTTGGCCATCCTCTAAGTGCTGTGTGATTGCACTCAAGATGACCTGTTCCATAATCTTGCCTGGCACGGAGGTCAGGCTAACAGGCCTTTAATTCCCTGGTTCATCCAATCGGCCCTTCTTCTAGATGGGCACCACATTGGCCAGCTTCCAGTCTTCTGGGATGTCTCCAGTGAGCCAGGACTGATGAAAAATGATGGCGAGTGGCTTGGCTAGCTCATCTGCCAGCTCTCTCAGCACCCTAGGATGGATCCCATCTGGTCTCATGGACTTGTGGGGATCCAAGTGGCTGAAGAGATCTCTAAGTACCTCCTCCTGGAACATAGGGAAACTATGCTGCACCGTGCCTCCATCTGCCAGCTCTGCAGGCCAGCTTTCTGGAAGACATTCTGTTCTGCTATTAAAATTTGAGTTAAAGAAGGTGTTAAGTACCTCTTCCTTTTCCTTTTTTGTTGCCATGTGTGGCCGTTTGACGCTGTGCCTTTAAGAAAGGGGCACACTGGCTAAATGTTTATAAAATATTTTGGTATTCTAAACAAATTTCATTGGCCGAGAATTGTGGGAGGCGAGGTTAGTCCCAGTGCAGCTGGAACTTTCTCTCAGTCTTCCTTTCTTTGCTGTCCCTCTCAGCTGGATCTGCTTCTGGGCTTCTTGCCAAGAGATAAGAAACTAACCCCCTGTGCATAGGCCATTGTGTCTGCTGTGCTAACCCCTCTTTTCTCTTCTTCTACCACTTTGGGGGAGAAGGGAGGTAGGGGGGTGAAGGGGGCACAGGGGGAAGCCCCCTCTGTTGGGGGTCTGGTTTCTGACTGTGTTTATTTGCTGTATATTTCTGTATATATTGTAAAATACCTGTATTTGTTGTGTTACATATAATCTGTTTCCTTGTAAAATATATACTCATTTCTCTGACTGGGTTTAGCCGTGGTCTCTTTCTCAGTGGGGGAGGGAAAGCAGAGCCTTTCCTTTCAAACCACCACACTCCTTTTTTTTGGCTCACCAACGCGGGGTTTTATGCATAGGATCCAGCTGTTGTATGAACACTGGATGGCTGGAAACTTATGCAGTTCCACATGCAACTGCACGCAACACCATTCTCAGTCTGGAGAGACAGATCCTGTGGAGACACGGAACTCCAGAGAGGATTGAGTCAGACAACGGAACTCACTTCAAGAACAACCTTGCAAAGAGCTGGGCGAAAGAGCACGGTATTGAGTGGATATTCCATATTCCTTACTATGCACCAGCTGCAGGGAAGATTGAACGCTACAATGGTTTGTTGAAGACCACTCTCAAAGCCATGGGAGGTAGATCTTTGAAAAACTGGGAGAAACATTTAGCACAAGCAACCAGGCTGGTGAATAGTAGAGGTTCAGTGAACCGAGCTGGACCAGCACATTCAGATCTGCTACAGAGAGTAGAAGGTGATAGAGTTCCTGTTGTTAGAGAAAAGAATCTGTTAGGTAAAGCTGTTTGGGTATTTTCGCCCTCAGGAGAGGCTAAACCTGTCCGAGGGGTGGTTTCAGCAGAAGATCTGGGTCACACTTATTGGGTAATGCAGGAGAATGGTCAAATTCAGTGTATTCCACAAAGAAATTTAACTTTAGCTGAAAGAGTTTAATTTCAGAGTGTTGCACAGCTACATCGCGTCCAAAGGAAGAATCCCTGAGGAATCTACAGTGCACGAACCCTGAGAACCCTGAGAGCCCTGAGTCAACTGAAAGTCCCTGTGTACCTGTTTCCCTTTTCTTCACTTCGTCTGCGAAGAGACAAGCTGGTTTCCATTTTCTTATTTCCTGACTTTTTTGGACTTCTGAATCATCTGCATCTGAGTATAGCCGGAACGGACTATGAACTTTACTCACAAAATGTAAATATGGTTTCCAATTGGATGGACAGTGTGAACAACCAATGAAATTGTTTAGAAGGGGTGGACTGTGGCCGTTTGATGCTGTGCCTTTAAGAAAGGGGCACACTGGCTAAATGTTTATAAAATATTTTGGTATTCTAACCGAATTTCATTGGCCGAGAATTGTGGGAGGCGAGGTTAGTCCCAGTGCAGCTGGAACTTCCTCTCAGTCTTCCTTTCTTCGCTGTCCCTCTCAGCTGGATCTGCTTCTGGGCTTCTTGTCAAGAGATAAGAAACTAACTCCATGTGCATAGGCCTTTGTGTCTGCTGTGCTAACCCCTCTTTTCTCTTCTTCTACCTCTTTGGGGGAGAAGGGAGGTAGGGGGGTGAAAGGGGCACAGGGGGAAGCCCCTTCTGTTGGGGGTCTGGTTTCTGACTGTGTTTATTTGCTGTATATTTCTGTATATATTGTAAAATACCTGTGTTTGTTGTGTTACATACAATCTGTTTCCTTGTAAAATATATACTCATTTCTCTGACTGGGTTTAGCCGTGGTCTCTTTCTCAGTGGGGGAGGGAAAGCAGAGCCTTTCCTTTCAAACCACCACACCATGTTTCCATCTGTGTCCACCAAGGAGTGGAGTTTGTCCTTCTCCCTCCTCTTGCTATTAATATATTTATAGAAGGATTTGTTTATAGAAGGATTCTCCCCCTGTATGCTGCACTGGTTAGGCCACACCTTGAGTACTGTGTACAAATGTGGGCCCCTCAGTTTAGGAAGTATGCTGACTTGCTGGAATGTGTCCAGAGAAGGGCAACAACATTGGTGAGGGGTTTGGAACACAAGCCTTATGAGGAGATGCTGAGGGAGCTGGGGTTGCTTAGTCTGGAGATGAGGAGACTCAGGGGTGACCTTATTGGTCTGTACAACTACCTGAAGGGAGGTTGCAGACAGGTGGATGTAGGTCTCTTCTCCCAGGCATCCAGCACCAGAACAAGAGGACACAGTCTCAGGCTGCACCAGGGGAGGTTTAGGCTGGATATTAGGAAGAAGTTTTACACAGAGAGAGTGATTTGCCATTGGAATGGGCTGTCCAGGGAGGTGGTGGTGTCACTGTCACTGGAGGTATTCAGGAGGAGACTTGGTGCTTGGTAGCATAGTTTAGTTGGTTAGGTGGGTTGGATTAGTTGATAGGTTGGACGCGATGATCTTGAAGTTCTCTTCCAACCTGGTTTATTCTATTCTATAGGATATATTTTGCAAAACACAAAAGGTTTGGTTAAAACTTCACTAAAGATCTCCCGCTGTGTTACTGGTAGAAAAACAAATTATTATTAATTGTTACTTTAGTTTCCCTATGAGGTAGCTTCAGCTGGATTCATTTCAGCAAAGGTTTTAAGTTAATTTTATCAAGCTGCTTGCTTGATCTTTTTTATCTCCACTTTTTAATTAAAATATTAGAATAGACATATAATAATACATAGAATAAAAAATATGTCATGTGAAGAAATGTACAGCTTATTGGAATTGTGACTAAAACAGTATCTGGGAATGAAGTCTGAGATACAAAAGGTCATTAGAGATGGATGAATTTGGAGGTTGAAGTTGAGGAAGCAGCTATGTTATTTACCTTATGCCTAGTATGAAGACTTATTGTTTCCTTCCAGTGTCTCTAAACATGCCTGCAGGGAGATTTTAGAAACTAACTTCCAACTACTAACTAGTACCTGTCACTGTAATAGGTGATGGCCAAAGCAACAAAAACATACATTTCTGGCAACCAGAGTATAGAGAAAAAAGACTGTTTATTGCAGCAAAGCAACACACATTTGTGTGTATGTATGTTAGTGTGGCTGTGTGTGATTGGGTAACAACCATATCTCACTGGTTAGTGATAGTGTTGCTAAAGTTACTTGTTAAGCTAGTCCAGGTGGCTCCTCTATATTTCCAAGCACCACTACAATCTAGAAGTATGAAATGCAATGAAGATGTGCAAAATATACAACATTTATGTGTATTTATCAACAACACAAGAACCCCCCTGGACAAAACCAGGGGGTTACCAACAGCTTCCTGCACTTCCCCCCTCTTCATCCCTATACAAGGGACAAGAGCAAAACAAGAGTAGATGGTAGCTTGTTAGTACTAAGCCCCAACAATGAATACAGCCAAGGTCAGCAAGCCAGCAGAAGCACCACTAGTATCTGCCAGAGTGAAGAAGCAAAGCCAGAGTTAGCTTACACAATTAACTTTATGTTAGTTATCAGTTATTTACACCTTATCATGATTTTCCCTTTCACATCCAATGGTAATTTACTTACATTCTACCACTTTTCTACTCAATCTGTGGGAAATTTTCTAGGCACTGCCTAAAACTACGACAGTAGGCAAACAGTGCATGCTGTTTGTAGTGTGCAATCAGAGGACAAAAGCAGAACCTTTTCTATGAGCAGGACCCACACTAAAGCCTACTCCAGCCACATCTGGCTAGATGTTGAGGGGATTGGATGTGGCATGTGGTGCCATGGTTTAGTAGTCCTGAGGTCTTGGGTGACAGGTTGGACTTGATGATCTTTGAGGTCTTTTCCAACCATATTGATTCTATGATTCTATCTTGTGGTTTCCCATCCTCCATGTTCAGTCCAGGGACTTTCCGGAGACTCAAGGGCACAATACTCTTCTCATTGGAACACAGTGATGTTAGAATAGAATAGTAGAATAGAATAAACCAGGTTGGAAGAGACCTTCAAGATCATCGCATCCAACCCATCAACCAATCCAACCCACCTAAACAACTAAACCATGGCACCAAGCACCCCACCAAGTCTCCTCCTGAACACCTCCAATGATGGTGACTCCACCACCTCCCCGGGCAGAGCATTCCAACGGGCAATCACTCTCACTGTATAGAACTTCTTCCTGACATCCAGCAGTCATGTTTTCGAAGTTGAACTCTTCCTGGATCATCAAAGGGTCTGCAGATTCATCACAGTTTGCCACAAGTACCCCTTTTTGTTTTTCTGTTACAAATGTTGCTTTGATCATCTGCTGCGAGGCCCTTTGCAGCAGATTAATCAGGCAGGGCAACATCAGTAGCACTACAATCACAATTAGCAAAATCAGCAACCCATCTTTAACAATTGAAAGAAGCCAGTCAGAAACTCCACATCCCTTAAACAATCCTTCAAACAATCCCTCATTATCTATTTGCAAATGTGTTACTCCCTATTCCAGTTCTTGAATACATTTATGCATAGATACTGAATGTTCTGACAGATGCATATAACAGAATCCTTCAAATTCTTGACAACCATGACCCTGAGCTAACAGCAAAAAACCTATTGCAGCCCTCGAAAGGCACTGAGCCCGATTATTCCAACCCTTGGCCATATATTCTAATGTTAGTCTTTTGAAATCCTTCCCAACTAAAACCATGAAAGCTTTTAAGTCCTCCATATGCTTTGTTAAAATTCCATAAAAGCTGTACATAGAATGATCTTTTTAAGCTCAAAGTTTCAATCTTCTTGGTAATGTCCTTCCATCTGTTCACCAGAACGCCCACCAGGCAAGTGCTGAAAGGACTTGTCGGTGTTGATACTGAGAGGCACAGAATGTATTGTTTCAGGGCACTGACAAGTGTGATCCACATATTCTTCTTCAGTTCCTTTGGAGTCTGCATAGCTGTTGTGGCAGTCAGCATCCAGAGGATGATGAAAATGCTGGTTGAACTCATCTTGCTGGAACCCAGCATGGTCCAGAGTCTGTCGAGACATAAACATCCCCTTGTCCCCAAGTTATTAAATCACAAAGATCAGACCACTCACCTGTTTGTAGATCCTGAACCCTGACTTTAGCTCCTGAAGGCACCCCACTGGTGGGGCTTTGTTCAATTATCTTGTGGATGATCCCCTGCCATTCCCCCTTTTTGTCTTTTCAAGAGCTGTTTTAATGTATCATGTGCATATTCACCCACACCTTGTCCAGCGGGAAAATGAGGGATAGGGAATGAAGCTGCTGTGAAGTCTGTGAAGTCTGTTGATTATTAAACTGATTACATTCCTCTCTTTTTTGCATGTTCTTTCAGCTGGTCACTCAGAGATTGATAAGCCAGTGTCATCTGAACAAGGTCTTTAAGAATTTTCTAATTCATGGGGAGTTTAAGATACTCGTTAGGAGAAGAAAGCTTCTTTTCAGCAGCACCTGTTATTTTCTGAGCTGTTGAATCAGCTCCTAAGCAACTGGGCAAGGTGGGGGGGTAGAAGGTGCCAGCATGTCCTCTACTGATTTATTTGTCTCCCCCATAGCCAAGTCAATCCCTTTTTCTTTCAACTCCCCCATTATTTCATCTTCCTTTTTGTCCTGCTCCTGCTTAATATCTTTCAGTGCATCACTAAGTAAATACCAGGTAGTACCCATTTCCACAACCTGCTTATCTCCTTTTGATATAGTATCCCACAAATGACTAGCCAGCTTCTGCCATGCAGCAATGCTGAAAGCAGTAACCAAGGAGGGTTCAAAACCTTGCTGCTTACCCCGCAAGAATGATCTTCTTAATTCATAGTCTTTAATTTTTAGACCCCTATGTTTCAGTAATGATTTCCAGGTCCCAAGGATTAAGCCCTCTTCCTTTGTTAAAGCTTGTCCCATAATGTTCCCAGTGGCTCACCTACCTCACCTGGGCAGGTGTCAAAGTTTAGGTCCAGACCAAAGGCAGTATCCCCACTGCTCTCAGCTACACTGAGCTCCATCATTGCTGCATTCCACCAGCAGCCTCGAATCACATCGGGGTCACCAGTTGTTGTAATGTTTGATGTCCAAAGCAACAAAAACATACACTCATGGCAACCAGAGTACTGAGTCAAAAGACTCTATTTATTCCAGCAAAGCAACACATAAGCAACTTCTTGCTGGAGCGTTTCCAGAGAAGGGCAACAAGGTTGGTAGGGGGCTTGGAGCACAAGCCCTATGAAGAGAAGCTTAGGGAGCTGGGGTTGCTTAACCTGGAGAGGAGGAGACTCAGGGGTGACCTTATTGCTCTCTACAACTACCTGAAGGGGGGTTGTAGTCAGGCAGAGGTTGGTCCCTTCTCCCAGGCAACCAGTACCAGAACAAGAGGACACA
The DNA here is from genome assembly GCF_014839835.1 of Dryobates pubescens. Lineage (NCBI taxonomy): Eukaryota > Metazoa > Chordata > Aves > Piciformes > Picidae > Dryobates > Dryobates pubescens. The sequence goes on along the minus strand of NC_071657.1, from coordinate 82,728,414 downwards.
GTCTCAGGCTGCACCAGGGGAGGTTTAGGCTGGAGGTTAGGAGGAAGTTTTACACAGACAGAGTGATTGCCCATTGGAATGGGCTGCCCAAGGAGGTGGTGGGGTCGCCATTGCTGGGGGTGTTCAGGGCAAGGCTTGACCGGGTGCTTGGTTTCATGGTTCATTTGATTAGGTGGTGTTGGATGATAGGTTGGACACGATGATCTTGAAGGTCTCTTCCAACCTGTTTTATTCTACTCCTATTCTATTCTATTCTATTCTATTCTATTCTATTCTATTCTATTCTATTCTATTCTATTCTATTCTATTCTATTCTATGCTATGCTATGCTATGCTATGCTATGCTATTCTATTCTATTCTATTCTATTCTATTCTATTCTATTCTATTCTATTCTATTCTATTCTATTCCATTCTATACTTGTGTGTATGTATGTTAGTGTGTCCTTGTGTGATTGGTTAACAAACTTGTCTCAAGATTCTTACTGGTTAGTGATAGTGTTGCTATAGTTACTTGTTAAGCCAGTCCAGGTGGCTCCTCTATCTCATCTTGTGGTTTCTCATCCTCCACATTCAGTCCAAGGACTTTCCAGAAACTCAAGGGCACAACACTCTCCTCATGGGAACACAGTGATGTTTTCAAGGTCAAACTCTTCCTGGCTCATCAAAGGGTCTGCAGATTCATAACCATTTCCCACAAGTACATATCAGTTGTTTACTGCAAAATTGTTCTTCTTTTTAAAATATACCCCAATGGAAGGATGACTTTGCATGTAAATGCTAGATGAAATTTAATATCTGTCAGATAAGTATCATCATAGCTTTTTGCTATTTTGCCAGGAATATCACATTTATGACCATCATTTCTGAAGCCCAAAGATTTGAACTGTAGAACAAATTCTGTTGGAATTACTTAACTGAACAGTAAAATGTCACTTTTTTTTTGGTATAATGAGTAGAAGTGGTGTGATTTAAAATCAGAATGGAATTGTTATGATTAGGGTAAAGTGACTGTGGAGAACTTCACAATCTCCTGAGCCACTCTGTCAGCTCGGATGTCTTTCAGCAAGGAGTTTTATAATGGTAGCTGCATTTATGTATTTTACAGTTCCTAACAACAGATTTTCTTAATTCCCTCTACTTTGGCTATTTATTACATATTATCTAGTCAGATTGACAACAGATGTATGCAGGCCTAATCAATGAAAATCTTAACAAAAAACAATGGAGGAGAAAGGGTTTAACTTTGTGTGCTACTAAAATGGCTGTTTCATTAAACTGCAGATGTCAGTTCTGAATAATGGGTTTGGATGCATTTCAGTATTAAAATATATTGCAAATGTTTAGTTTCAGATTCAAGTAAAAATTAAGTGTTTTATTCATGTGTATATTTGGATGTGTCAAATGGTAATGCTGCTATGGGAAAAGATCTTCAAAATAATGCCAAATCCATGAAGGGAGAGTTTGATTGTATGAATTGACTGTTTAACTGTCTTCAAAGTGTGTGAAAAGTTTTGCATCAACACTCCCATAATTCAAGTTGAAAGAAGTAGCTCTTGACAAGCCATCAAGCATGTCTCTAGGATCAGTCCTTTGAGGGAGTGTTATGGTCAGGGAAAATTCTAGTGGTAAGGCATTTGTATGTAGCAGACAGTAAGAGGAATATTTTAAATTTTTGGGCCCGAGTCTGGTGTTGATATATTTGGTTTTGAGGGAAAAGGTTTAAAAAAACTGAGTAAAGATACAGTAGCAGTGTAAAAGGTACATGCTTACCATAAAAGCATATTTCAGAAGCAGGCACTAGACATAATTGCTCAGTGACATATGCATTGTTTCAGTACAGGGAATGAAAATGAAGAAGAGACATTAATCAGAATGTTAATCAGCCAATGATATAATTATGGTGGTCTAGCTATACCTAGTTAGAGCACCTCATGTCCAGGGAAATATCCAGGTAGTCACTATTTTCATACTGATTATATCATGAAATATGAAGGTAATGATTCTTGTTTGGCAGCCACAGGGTTATTGGGCACTGAGAAACTAGTAAATGAACACTGAATCTTTATATACTTATCACATTGAGACTGTCAGGAGTGCATAGTCTTCTCCAAAAAAAATTTCTTGACTATTCAGTGCACCACAGTTTGCTTTTTTTTCCAGTTGGTTAGTACTTTAAAAGCATAAAAATACATAGTACTGCATAAAACTTCCTTTGGATATTATGCTTCTGACAAAGCCAAAGAGTGTATCTTTTCAATAACAGAGAGTGACTTAACCAAGGAGTGTCAGACTCTAGTCTAGGCATTGTTATTTGTACTGTAGTCCCTTAAGAGACTGAATTTAGATTTTGGCACAGGCATGTTAATGATTGCATTGAATCTGGGTCGAATTTTTTATCCTCTCCACTTACTCTACATATTGGACAGTTATTACTTACTCCTTCAGTTGAGTGGTATTAAATTATTTCCTTTTTCCTCCAATGAGGCAGGGGAAAGAGGGAAAAATGAGCCTCACTGAGGACATTCCTGCAACAATCGTGAGGCAGGGTACCAGCTCCACTGCTATCCCAGGGGCCGTAGGGGATAGTGGATTATGCAACACCCACAATGGTAACAGATACTCCTCTGCTAAGTCTCTGAAGTGTCTGTATACCAACACAACAAGCATGAGAAAGAGGGAAGATGAACTAGAAATCTGAGAGCAGCTTCAGGGCTATGATCTTGTTGCAGTTACATAGTGGGACAGCTCCCATGACTGGAATGTGGTTATGGATGGCAATGTACTTTTCAGGAAGGAGGGACTGACAAGGCAAGGTAGTGGAGTTGCTCTTTATGTGAATAAGCAACTAGAATGTGTTGAGCTTAACGCAGGGGGACATGATAAAAGTATTGAAAGCTTATGGGTAGGAGTGAAGGGGCATGCAAACATAGGTGTTATGGTTGTGGGTGTTTACTACAGACCACAAACCAGAAAGAAGTTACTGATGAGACTTTCTAAAGGCAGCTTGAAGTAGCCTTGAGCAAGTGTCTTAGTGCTCATGGGTGACTTCAACCACTCTGATATTAGTTGGAAAGATCACAGAGCCAAGGACAAATAGTCCAAAAGATTGGTGCAGTGTACTGATGACAACTTTCTTTTGCAAGTAGTTGAAGAACCAGCAAGGAGGAGTGTAATGCTGGACCTGGTATTAACAAACAAAGAAGGGCTGGTTGTAGATGCTAAGGTTGGGGATAATCTCCATTGCAGTAACTGTGTTATGTTAGAGTTTAATATCAACAGAAAAAGAAGCAGGGTGATAAGTAAACTTTAAATCCTGGACTTTAAGAGGCCCAACTTTGCCCTCTTCAAGATACTGCTTAGAAATATCTAGTAGGCTAGGGAAGGAAGGGGAGCCCAAGAGAGCTGGTTAATACTCAAACATTACATCCTCCAAGCTCAAGAGAAATGTATTCCCTTGGGAAAAAAACAAGTAAGGTAGTGTTATGGTGTGCCCCAACCACCCCACCCTGCTTTTTCCACATCTCCATCAGAGGAGGTTTGAAAGAGGAAGAGGAAGAGGAAGAGGAAGAGGAAGAGGAAGAGGAAGAGGAAGAGGAAGAGGAAGAGGAAGAGGAAGAGGAAGAGGAAGAGGAGAGGAGAGGAGAGGAGAGGAGAGGAGAGGAGAGGAGAGGAGAGGAGAGGAGGAGGAGAGGGAGAGGAAGAGGAGAGGAGAGGGAGAGGAGAGGGAGAGGAGAGGAGAGGGAGAGGAGAGGGAGAGGAGAGGGAGAGGGAGAGGAGAGGAGAGGGGAGGAGAGGAGAGGCGAGGAGAGGCGAGGAGAGGCGAGGAGAGGCGAGGAGAGGAGAGGAGAGGAGAGGAGAGGAGAGGAGAGGAGAGGAGAGGAGAGGAGAGGAGAGGAGAGGAGAGGAGAGGAGAGGAGAGGAGAGGAGAGGAGAGGAGAGGAGAGGAGAGGAGAGGAGAGGAGAGGAGAGGAGAGGAGAAGAATAGAATGGAATAGAATAGAATTAAGCAGGTTGGAAAATACCTTTGGGATCGAGTCCAACCTATGGCAGGTCTCATTGATAGGGCTTTAAGCTAGATTCAAAGGGGGAAGGGGCTGAAACCAGTCCCACCAGGAAGGAGTCTGGGGGTGATAAGCTAGAGCCAGGGGTGAAACCAGTAGCCCATCTGAAGTGCGTGTACAGTAATGCACGAAGTATGGGCAACAAACAAGAGGAGCTGGAAACCTTGTTACAGCAGGGAAGTTATGATGGGATGACTCACAGGACTGGAGCACTGCAATTGATGGCTACAGGCTCTTCAGGAGAGACAGGCAAGGAAGAAGGGGTGGAGGGGTGGCCCTGTACATCAGGGAGGCACTAGATGCCATTGAGATGGAGATTAGGGATGATCGGGTTGAGTTCTTGTGGGTGAAAATTAGAGGGAAGGCCAACAGAGCTGACATCCTGGTTGGAGTCTGTTATAGACCAACCAACCAGGAGGAAGATGTTGATGAAGCATTCTATAGGCAGCTTAAGGCTCTCTCAAGATCTCCTGACCTTGTTCTCATGGTCGACTTCAACCTGCCTGATATCTGCTGGGATCTCAACATAGCAGAGAGGAGACAGTCTAGGAGGTTCTGTGGTGAAGAGTTTATTACATTTATTAATATGAAACAGGAATTATGAAAATATTATTTGTATTAATTATCAAATTATTAATAACTGCTGAATCACCAACTTATATACATGTTCTAGTGCACATTCATGAAATAGATTCCACAAATGGCTTAGTGTTATAATTAGAACTTTATTAAACTAGTTACAAATTATTTCCATATTAAGTATAATGATGGGTGCAGTTCTGCGGCTTGGCCACTAGATGGTGACTCGGCAGAACACGGGCAGCTTCTGGCCACACACAGCAGTATTATCAAAGTGGGGGTCCCGCAGGTGACTGTCACTGGACTGGTTCCTAGTCGAGTTGACAACAGGGCTCGGTCCTGGTCGGGGTCGGCCCTCGGGAATCAGCTCGCACGACAGGGCGGGGCGACAGTTGCCAGTGCATTAAGCAGCAGCTTCTCATTTACTGAGCTTAAAGGAACAGCAGGGTGCTCGGGGTGGTCCCGTGTTCAGTTCAGTATAGGCACGAACAATGATTTGGTATTCTCTGAGGCTTACAGGGCTCAGAGCAGCACACATGGCTGCTCCTCTCCCGCTACGGCAGGGCTAGGCAACTGTGGATTCGGTCTCGATCAAGTCCCTTCTCCCCGGCAACTGGGCAGGTCTTACCCTCAGGGGGTTGGTCCAGTCCACCAGTGGCACGGTGGGCTCTCCCGGTCGATAAGACTGGCTGTAGTGATTCTGGGCTCCTCCGGCTCAGCAAAGTGTCCTCCCTCTGTGGAGATAATCTTCCAACTGCTTCTCACAATGCAGAGGCTTTTAGTATGCATGCATATATGACAGAAGCTAAACAACAATAAACTCAATGGCAGAGGCTGCGGCTCGGAGTTACACTCTCGAGCAAGCACAGAGACAAAGTGGAAGAGGGGGCAACTTGTTTACCAGCTGGGGTAATACTTATAGAGTCCCTCGAGGCTGGGTTTGACCAATGGGCACTCTCATAAACAACTGGCTTCAGCCTATAGAAAGCGAGAAGCTAGAATTCTGCCATATTTGGCATTTGCATGATCACTGCATGCGCTGGGTGCGTGCTGACCTGGCTAATGCCTTGGCTTTTGTCTTCCTCCTGAAGGAGGGGGAAATTGTCCACATGATGGCACAAGATTCAGTATCTGGGCATAACGTGCCTTCACCACAGGTTCTTAGAGTGCATGGAGGACAGCTTCTTATTCTAGGTGCTGCGTGAGCCTAGCAGGGGTAAGGCTATGCTTGACCTCCTCTTCACCAGTAGGGAAGGGCTGGTGGGTGATGTGGTGGTCGGAGGGTGTTTAGGGGCCAGTGACCATGAAATAATAGAATTTTCAGTACTTGGTCAAGCTAAGAGGGGCGGCAAGAAGACCTTCACTCTGCACTTCCGGAGGGCAGACTTCAGGTTACTCAAGGACCTAACTCCAAAGTTTCCTTGGGAAACAGCCCTTAAAAAAATAAAGGGGTCCAGGAGAGCTGGACCTACTTCAAGGAAGAACTCGTGAAGGTGCAGGGACAGGCTGTGCCAATGTGCAGGAAGATGAGCCGCCAGGGCAGACGGCCAGCCTGGATGGGCAATAAACTTCTAAAGAAACTAAGGAAAGAAAAGCGGGTGTACCATCTATGGAAGAAAGGTGAGGCAATGCATGGAATGTTTAAAGATGTTGCTAAGTCATGTAGGAAGAAAATTAGGGAGGCAAAAGCGCATTTAGAGCTTAGACTGGCCTCTGCTGTGAAGGACAACCAAAAATCCTTCTAAAAATATAGTAATAGCAAGAGGAAGGGCAAGGACCACCTCCACTCCTTGGTGGACATGGAGGGGTATGTTGTAAAAAAAGATGAGGAAAAGGCAGAGGCACATAACACCTTCTTTAACTCAAATTTTAATAGGAGGACATAATGTCTTCCAGACAGCTGGCCTGCAGAGCTGGCAGATGGAGGCATGGAGCAGCATAGTTTCCCTATGTTCCAGAATGGGGTTACTTAGAGATCTCTTCAGCCACTCGGATCCCCACAAGTCCATGGGACCAGATGGGATCCATCCTAGGGTGCTGAGAGAGCTGGCAGATGAGCTGGCAAGCCACTCGCCATCATTTTTCAGCAGTCCTGGCTCACTGGAGACATCCCAGATGACTGGAAGCTGGCCAATGTGGTGCCCATCCACAAGAAGGGCTTTATGGACAAGCCAGGGAATTCCAGGCCTGTGAGCCTGACCTCAGTGCCAGGCAAGATTATGGAACAGGTCAACTTGAGTGCAATCACTCAGCACTTACAGGATGGCCAAGGGATCAGGCCCAGCCAGCTTGGATTCAGGAAGGGCAGGTCCTGCCTGACCAACCTGATCTCTTTCTATGATCAGGTGACCCACCTGGTGGATGTAGGGAAGGTTGTGGATGTAGTCTACCTGGACTTCAGCAAGGCCTTTGACACTGTCCCCCATAGATGGTAGAAGGGTGTTGCACTGATTTTAGGGATTGATCTCAAGCAATGGTCAGCTGATAGAAGGAAAAGTTTTTACTCTTGCGGGCCACAAACCCTGTGAGCAAACTGCAATTATGTAGAAGAGAAAAAAGTATTTAGCTAATTACCAACGGCCATTGTGACTCAGGAAGGAGCACACAACTACCTGTTAACGAGTGCGAGTTAGCATTGCAAAAGAGACTTCTGTCTCCTCTTTGAACTTAGATAAGAGATGCTTGACCATTTGCCATTTGTCTAACATCTGTCTGAGCCTTGCTTAGGAATGTGTATTCCCTTGCATTTCCTCGACAGCCAACCACGATTCTGTAACTGTCACGAAAACATCTAATTACCAATTACAAGTAGCCTTCTGATCTGTTAGCCTATATAAAGAAATGACTTTGTACAATAAAGTAGACACTTTGCTTGCATCAAGCATCGTCTCCATCTCTCAGTCGCGGTAGAAGGGCTCTGCAGAGGGATCTTTTCAGACTAGAAAGATGGGCAGAGTCCAACATGATGGCATTTAACAAGTCCAAGTACTGGGTTCCGCACTTTGGCCACAACAACCCCATGCAGTGTGTGCCCTCTCTCAACCTACCACACAGTGCTACAAGCTGGGGACAGAGAGTCTGGAGAGCAGCCAGGAAGAAAAGGACCTGGGGGTACTGGTTAATAGTAGGCTGAACATGAGCCAGCAGTGTGCCCAGGTGGCCAAGAAGGCCAATGGCATCCTGGCCTGCATCAGGAAAAGTGTGGCCAGCAGGAGCAGGGAAGTCATTCTGCCCCTGTACTCAGCACTGTTTAGGCCACATCTTGAGTACTGTGTCCATTTCTGGGCCCCTCAGTTCAAGAAAGACATTGAGTTGCTGGAACGTGTCCAGAGAAGGGCAACAAAGTTGGTGAGCGGTTTGGAGCACAAGCCCTATGAAGAGAGTCTGAGGGAGTTGGGGTTGCTTAGCCTGGAGAAGAGGAGGCTCAGAGGAGACCTTATTGTTCTTTGCAAGTACCTGAAGGGAGGTTGTAGCCAGGTGGGGCTGGTGTCTCCTCCCAGGCAACCAGCTCCAGAACAAGAGGACAGGCAGCCAGGAAGGCCAATGGCATGCTGGCCTGCATCAGGAACAGTGAGGCCAGCAGGAGCAGGGAGGTCATTCTCCCCCTGTACACCTCACTGGCTAGGCCACACTAATCAATTTGACTCGTCAATTGAAAGGACTATAGAGCTATAACCAGAGCACATAGAGATGAAACAAGGAAAGCCAAGGCCCTCTTCTAACTGAATCTCACCAGAGGGGTGAAAGAACAAGAAGAGTTTTTTCAAATACATCAATGATAAAAGGAACAGCAGGCAAAATGTAGGCCTACTACTGAATGATATGGGAGATATGGTAACTGATGATGCAGAGATGGCAGAGTTGATGAATGCCTGCTTTCCGCAGTCTTTACTCCTAAGTCCAATCCTCAGGTGTTTCAGTCTCTAGAAGCAAAGGAGCAGAACTGCAGAGATGTGGACATTCTGCTGATCAGTCAGGACTGGTTAGAGATCTCTTGTAACAGCTAAAGACATGGACTCTGATGGAATGCATTCATGTGTGCTGAGAGAGCTGGCTGATACTGTTGCTGAACCTCTCTCTCCATCATCTTTGAAAAGCCATGGAGAACAGGCGAGGTGCCTGACGACTGGAAGAAAGCAAATGTCACTACAGTCTTGAAAAAAAGGCAGTAAGAATGATCCAGGTAACTACAGACCAGTCAGCCTCACTTCCATCCCTGGAAAGATGATGGAGAAGTTCATTCTGGAGGCCATCTCTAACTACATGGAAGACAAGAAGTTTATCAGGAGCGGTCAACATAGATTTACCAAGGGGAGATCCTGTCTGACTAATCTGACAGCCTTCTATGAAATTATGACCAAATGGGTAGATGAAGGAAGAACAGTGGATGTCATGTATCTTGTCTTCAGTGTAGCTTTTGATACTGTCTCCCATAACATCCTTGTGTAATAGCTCAAGAAATGTGGCTTAGTCGGTTGTTCCATGAGGTGGATTGCAAACTAGCTTGACAAGAGAGTTCAGACAGTTGTCATCAGTGGTACAGAGTCAACTTGGAGGCCTGTGGCCAGTGGTGTTCCCCAGGGGCCATTCTATGTACTGGGTTCAGTTTTGTTCAATATCTTCATACATGACCTGGATGAGGGGATTGAAAGTACCCTCAGCAAGTTTGCTGATGATACAAAAATGGGGGGAGTTGGCTGACACCCCATCAGGCTGTGCAGCTATCCATCATGACCTGGAAAGGCTGGAGAGCTGGGTGCAGGCAAATCTCATGAAGTTTAATAAGGACAAGTGCAGGGTCCTGCATCTGGGGAGGAATAACAGGCACCAGTACAGGTTAGGGAATGCCCTGCTAGAAATAAAAAGGAAAGAAAAAAAAAAAAAGGAAAAAAAAGGAAAAAAAAAAAAGGAAAAAAAAAAATAATAAAAGAAAGACCTTGGAGTGCTGGTGGACAAGAAGTTCTCCATGGAAAAACAGTGGTCAAGGGAGCAAATGGTATCCTGGGATGCATCAAGAAAAGTGAGTCCAGCAGGTCTAGAGAGGTTCTTCTCCCCCTCTATTCTGCCCTTGTGAGACCACACCTGGAATACTGCATCCAGTTTGGGGCTCCCCAGTTCAAGAAAGACAGAGAACTGCTGGAGAGAATCCAAGGTTAGCCACAAGGATGATTAGGGGACTTGAGCACCTCCCCTATGAAGAGAGACTGAGATCCCTAGGGCTATTTAGTCCTGAGAAGAGATGACTGAAAGGGAATCTCATCAATATTTATAAATATCTGAAGGGTTGGTGTCAAGTGGTGTCAGTGGCACACTAAGTGGTTAGATTATGTAGGAATAAAATTAGAGAGGCAAAGGCCCAGTTGGAACTGAAACTGGCCACCTCAGTAAAAGAAAATAAAAAGCAATTTTACAAATATATCAACGCTATAAAGAAGGGCAAGAAGAATCTCCACCCCTTACTGGACCTGGAGGGGAACACGGTGACCGAAGATGAGGAAAAGGCTGAGGTCCTGAACGCCTTCTTTGCCTCGATGTTTAACAGCAAGGTAGGAGTCCAGGATGAGTGGCCTCCTGAGCTGGGTAATAGGGTCGGGGAGCAGTATAATGCCCCAGAAATCCATGAGGAATTAGTTCGGGACTTGCTGAGCCACTTGGACACCCACAAGTCCATGGGACTGGATGGGATCCATCCTAGGGTGCTGAGAGAACTGGCAGATGAGCTGGCCAAGCCACTCTCCATCATTTTCCTCCAGTCCTGCCTCACTGAAGAGGTCCCAGATGACTGGAAACTGGCCAATGTGGTCCCCATCCACAAGAAGGGACGGATGGAGGAACCTGGAAACTACAGGCCAGTCAGCCTGACCTCAGTGCCAGGGAAAATCATGAAGCAGATTATTTTGGCAGCAATAACTGCACACCTGAAGGATGGCCAAGGGCTCAGGTCCAGCCAACATGGATTTAGGAAGGGCAGGTCCTGCCTGACCAACCTGATCTCCTTCTATGATCAGGTGACCCATCTGGCGGATGTGGGGAGGCCTGTGGATGTAGTCTATCTGGACTTCAGCAAGGCCTTTGACACCGTCCCCCACAGTAAACTGCTGGCTAAGCTCGAGGTTTGGACTGCAACACTCTGTGCTGGGTTAGGAAGTGGCTGGAGGGACGAGCCCAGAGAGTGGTGGCGAATGGTGCCACATCCAGCTGGCGGCCAGTCACCAGTGGCATCCCCCAGGGATCAGTGCTGGGCCCCATCCTCTTTAACATCTTCATTGATGATATGGATGAGGGGGTTGAGTCAGTCATCAGCAAGTTTGCAGATGACACCAAGATGGGAACGGATGTTAGTCAGTTAGAGGGTTGAAAGGCTCTGCAGAGGGACCTCAACCGACTGGACAGATGGGCAGAGTCTAATGGGATGGCATTTAACAAGTCCAAGTGCCGGGTGCTGCAATTTGGCCATGGCAACCCCATGCAGAGCTACAGGCTGGGGTCAGAGTGGCTGGAGAGCTGCCAAACAGAGAGGGACCTGGGGGTGATGATTGACACCCGCCTAAACATGAGCCAGCAGTGTGCCCAGGTGGCCAAGAGGGCCAATGGCATCCTGGCCTATATTAGGAATAGTGTGGCCAGCAGGAGCAGGGAGGTCATTGTGCCCCTGTACTCTGCATTGGTTAGGCCACACTTTGAGTACTGTGTCCAGTTCTGGGCCCCTCAGTTTAAGAAGGACATCAAGACACTTGAACGTGTCCAGAGAAGGGCAACAAGGCTGGTGAGAGGCCTTGAGCACAAGCCCTATGAGGAGAGGCTGAGGGAGCTGGGATTGTTTAGCCTGGAGAAGAGAAGGATCAGGGGTGACCTCATTGCCCTCTACAACTACCTGAAAGGTGGTTGTAGACAGGAAGCAGTTGGTCTCTTCTCCCAGGCAACCAGCACCAGAACAAGGGGACACAGTCTCAAGCTGTGCCAGGGGAGGTTTAGACTCGAGGTGAGGAAAAAGTTCTTCACTGAGCGAGTCATTCGTCATTGGAATGGGCTGCCCAGGGAGGTGGTGGAGTCGCCGTCCCTGGAGGTGTTCAAGGGGAGACTGGACATGGCACTTGGTGCCATGGTCTAGTTGTGGGGTCTGTTGGGACAGGTTGGACTTGATGATCCTTGGGGTCTCTTCCAACCTTGGTTATACTGTGATACTGTGATACACAGTAATAAGAGAAGGAACAAATGGTTCAAACTTGAACATAGAAGATTTCACCTCAAAATGAGGAGAAATTTTTTACAGTGAGAGTGGTGGAACACTGGAACAGGCTGCCCAGGGTGGTTGTGGAGTTTCCTTCTCAGGAAACTTTTCAAAACCCACCTGGATACCTTCCTGTGCAGACTGCCCTAAGTGATCCTGCTTTGGCAGGGGAGCTGGGCCCAATGATCACTTGAGGTCCCTTCCAACCTCTAATGTAGTGTGATACGGTGATACTGTGAAACACAGTAGTTCTTGCAGCTATAGAGAGTTCTTCCATTTTTTAAAGTCCACCTATCAGAAGCAAGATGCAAGTATCTTAACTTTTTCTAATATTTTGTTATCTTTTGAAACAACTTCAATTTTTTTTTTTTCTGTAATGGCAACCGCAAAGCTGAAAATGAATTGTCATTCACAGGTAATCATAAATAAAACACTAATTTATAAATTTATCTTTTTTGTAAACATAGAAAATTTAAGGGCTACCACAATTTGTAAGGAATAGCCTTTTGTCTTTGAGGCATCTTGATGACTCTTTGGTGTTTATGTTTGTTTGCTTTCTTTGTTATTTAGTTTTGATTTGCTGTTGTTGTTGATTGAGGGGTTTTGTTTGGCTTATTGTTGTGGTTTTTGTTGGTTGATTGGTTTGGTTTGCATTAGGTCATTGGTTTTGTGGAAGAGAAACAATATATCATAAAACCTGTCAAGTTTCTTGAACATCTAGGAAATATGATGACTATAGCACTCCTCTATCACAGCATCTAATGCTTTAAGAACAGTGTTCTTATGCAAAGAGATGGAAGACATTTCAGAGGCTTTTCCCAGTTTTTCATTCTTTAATTATGGAATGACAGAGCTAATATTCTCAAGTTAAGTAAGACTTTTGACATTTTTTTGCACGATACTATGAAAAAAACTGTTTCATATTTCTGTTTCGAGAACAGTTTCGTATTTCCAATAAGAACTGGATTAAAAGAGAGAATTTTTTAGTACAAAGTTTCATGCTTGACAATCAACCAACTGTTCAACTGCAGGCATGGGAATAACTGTTCAGGTGGTAGTTCATGCTGAAAGGACAAAATCAGACAGAAACAGGAATATTTTCGAGGGACATATGAAAATCTTCAGACATACTCAGTGTTGACAAGGTCTCTGGTGGGTTTTGATCTGGCTTTGTCTGGAAACACTTCAGGCAGCTCTTTCTCTGAAGATCTTTAAAGGCATACTGTAGAATTCCTTCTAGTAATTACTGTATTACTTACTGAAAAATGTAGCCAGAAAAGGCATTAGGGAAGGGACAGAACTATCATAATTATTTACTATGATTTCAAATTTCTCTACCAAATTTCAACCAAGAAGAATGCATTTTTTATATTACCAGTTCTTCCAACACACACCTAAAGTGTCATGAAGTAACTTGTAAAGTACCTATACACACCTCATGTATTTTGTCCAGGTGGCATCTACACAAATACTCTTGTACCATTCCTTACCCTTGTACATATAGAATAGAATAGAATAGAATAGAATAGAATAGAATAGAATAGAATAGAATAGAATAGAATAGAATAGACCAGGTTGGAAGCGGCCTTCAAGATCATCGCATCCAACCTATTAACTAATTCAACCCACCTAATCAACTAAACCATGGCACCAAGCACCCCATCAAGTCTCCTTCTGAACACCTCCAATGATGGTGACTCCACCACCTCCCCAGGCAACCCATTCCAATGGGCAATCACTCTCTCTGTATAGAACTTCTTCCTAACATCCAGCCTAAACCTCCCCTGTCACAGCTTGAGACTGTGTCCTCTTGTTCTGGTGCTGGCTGCTTGGGTGAAATAAAACAGAACAAGTCAACTTCAGAGCTGTTCTTCTCTCCATAATAGTACCACTGATAAATTCCAAGTCTTCTCATGACATAGAATACATAGAATAAAACAGGTTGGAAGAGACTGTAATGGGTTGGGGCAGGTCCCCTCCCCACCACAGGCAGAAATAACGACTCAGACAAACAGATTGCAAAAGTGATGAAAGTTTAAATAGAAAGCAGTGAATGTTACAGAAAACCCAAAGCGCAGTGACAAAGAAAGATCCCATCCCCACCTGAGGGTGCATGCAAAACCCCCAGGGCTCCTTCTTCCCCCTCCCTCTGCTGGGCTAGTCTCAGCTGGCCAGGCCTGAGACTGCCCATCCCCCTGTGGCCTTGGGCCTAATCAGGCCCATGGCCGGGAGATCTCTCCCCCAGTTACCAAGTCTCGGAGAGGGAAGGAAAGAGGAAGTGCCAGACTCCGCACTGGATCTTATAGTGGTGCAAAGAATTATGGTAGGAAATACACAATTTCCTGTGTCCATCCCTCTGGGCTGGACTTCTTGACACAGGAAGTGAATGCACCAGGGGGGCACCCAGCTCAAACTACAACACAGACCTTCAAGATCACCGCGTCCAACCCATCAACCAATCAAACACCACCCAAACAACTAACCCATGGCACCAAGCACCCCATCAAATCTCCTCCTGAAAACCTCCAGTGGTGGTGGCTCCACCACCTCCCCAGGCAGCCCATTCCAATGTGCAATCACTCTTTCTGTATAGAACTTTTTCCTAACATCCAGCCTGAACCTCCTCTGGTGCAGCCTGAGACTGTGTCCTCTTGTTCTGGTACTGGCTGCCTGGGAGAAGAGACCAACATCCGTCTGTCTACAACCTCCCTTCAGGTAGTTGTAGAGAGTAATAAGGTCACCCCTGAGTCTCCTCTTCTCCAGGCTAAGCAACCCCAGCTCCCTCAATCTCTCCTCGTAGGGCTTGTGTTCCAAACCCCTCACCAACTTTGTTGCTTTTCTCTGGACTCGCTCCAGCAAGTCAACATCCTTCCTAAACTGAGGGGCCCAGAACTGGACACAGTACTCGAGGTGCAGCCTAACCAGTGCAGTGTACAGGGGCAGAATGACCTCCCTGCTCCTGCTGGCCACACTGTTCCTGATGCAGGCCAGGATGACATTGGCCCTCTTAGCTGCCTGGGCACACTGCAGGCTCATGTTCAGTCTACCGTCAACCAGCACCCCTAGGTCCCTCTCAGCCTGACTTCTCTCCAGCCACTCTGACCCCAGCTTGTAACTCTGCATGGGGTTGTTGTGGCCAATGTACAGAACCCGGCACTTGGATGTGTTAAATCTCATGCCGTTGGACTCTGCCCATCTGCCCAGCCTATTGAGGTCCCTCTGCAGAGCCTCTCTACCCTCCAGTAGATCAACTCCTGCCCCCAGCTTGGTGTCGTCAGCAAATTTACTGATGATGGACTCAATGTCCTCGTCCAGATCATCAATAAAGATGTTAAAGAGCATGGGGCCCAGTACTGATCTCTGGGGCACACCACTAGTGACTGGCTGCCAGCTGGATGTGGCACCATTCACCACCACTCTCTGGGCTCGGCCCTCCAGCCAGTTCCTAACCCATCGCAGTGTGCTCCCATCCAAGCCATGGGCTAACATCTTGGCCAGGAGTTTGCTATGGGGAACGGTGTCAAAGGCCTTGCTGAGATCCAGGTAGACTACATCCACAGGCCTCCCCACATCCACCAGGCGGGTCACCTGATCATAGAAGGAGATCAGGTTGGTCAGGCAGGACCTGCCCTTCCTAAACCCATGCTGGCTGGGCCTGATCCCTTGGCCATCCTCTAAGTGTTGTGTGATTGCACTCAGGATGACCTGTTCTATAATCTTTCCTGGCACTGAGGTCAGGCTGACAGGCCTGTAATTCCCTGGCTCATCCAACTGGCCCTTCTTGTGGATGGGTACCACGTTGGCCAGCTTCCAGTCATCTGGGACCTCTCCAGAGAGCCAGGACTGATGAAAAACGATGGCGAGTGGCTTGGCCAGCTCATCTGCCAGCTCTCTCTGCACCCTAGGATGGATCCCATCTGGTCCCATGGACTTGTGGGGGTCTAAGCTGCTGAGGAGAGCTCCTATCACTTGCTCTTGGATCACAGGGAAACTATGCAGCTCCCTGGCTCCTTCTGCCAGCTCTGCAGGCCAGCTGTCTGGTAGACGTTCTTTCCCGCTAGTAAAAATTGAGGTAAAGAAGGTGTTAAGTACCTCTGCCTTTTCCTCATCCTGTGATACAACATTTCCCTCCATGTCAACCAAGGAGTGGAGGTTGTCCCTGCCCTTCCTCTTGCTATTAATATATTTATAGAAGGACTTTTTGTTGTCCTTCACATCAGAGGCCAGTTTGAGTTCCAAATGTGCTTTTGCCTCTCTAATTTTCCTTCTACATGCCCTAGCAACCTCTTTAAACATCCCATGGGTTGCCTCACCTTTCTTCCAAAGATGATACACCCTCTTTTTTTCCCTTAGTTCTGTTAAAAGTTCATTACACAACCAGGCTGGCCTGTATCACTACTATGAAGGAATCATTCTCTTTTACCTCTGTGTCTGTTTGTTTTTAATAAATATAGTGCATTGGGGTTTTTCTTCTTTGTTCTTGGCAAACCTTTCCAAATAATACCAATAACTTGGTGTAAAATGAAAGCCATTGCCTTTTAATTCTATTTTATTCCCCACCTTTCCCCGTTCTGGAGCATCTCTTTATATTCCCCATTTACCAATGTGGTGGGTTGAAAGGAAAGGCCCAGCTTTCCCTCCCCCACTAAGAAGAAGTAAAGGGAAAAAAAACACAACTAGCCCAGCCAGTGAAGCGAAGGGAATGCTGTATTCACAAAAGCAATCTTGGAATGCAGGGAACTTATGTACACAAATATACAGAATTTACAATATATACAGAAACATACAGCACAGAAACAAAATCAGAAACCAGACCCCTGACAGAGGGGGCTTCCCCCTGAGCCCCCTTCAGCCCCCTACCTCCCTTCCTCCCCGAAGAGGAGTAGAAAGAGCTGAGGGGTGTTAACAAGAGCTGAGAAAGCCTAAGTACAGGGGGGTTCGTAGCTTATTAATGCGTATCTGTTATTTGGCCAGAAGCCCAGAAGCCATCCAGCTAGAAGGCAAGTGAAAGGAAGTGAAACTGCCACGAAAGTTCCAGCCGCTCTGGGTCTTAAGATCTTACTGCCCCATAATCCACCAATGAAATTCATTTAGAATACAGTATATTTACAAACATTTAGCCAGAGTGCCCCTTCCTTAAAGGCACAGCCTCAAACGGTCACAACCAACCAGAGAATGAAGCCAGCTAGTTGTCCATTTAATTACTTAGCTCACTCAACTGCCTAGAATACCTTCTTTATGTGACATTTCTCATTACAGACAGAACATTCTGTTATCCACACACAGGTGTGGCAATTTCTGAGTCTCTCACTCTTCTCTAAATGCCTACTGTGGACAAGCTTTCTCTTTCCTGCTGCTTTGAATGAACAAATAAATGGAGTGCAACCTCAAATAAGCCTGGGAAGACATGGATATTTTGGGGGTTGAGGACTGTGATGAAGAGGTTATCAATTTATAAATATGAAATATGCCTGTATGAGAGAGAAGAACTAACAACAATGAGCTCAATGGTAGAGGCCATAGCATGAGCGTTGTCCTCTTTAGCAAGGAGGCAGACAAAGTGAAAGAAGGGGCAACTTGTTAATCAACTGGGGTAGTACTTATAGGTTCCTCGAGGATGGGTTTGACCAATGCACACTCTTGTAAACAACTGGCTTCAGCCTATAGAAAGCGTGAAGCTAGAATTATGCCCATACTTAGTATTCGCACAAGTATCCCATGCGGTGGGTGCTTGCAGGGGGCCGTGATGGCCTGGCTAATGCCTTGGCTTTTGTTTCCCTCATGAAGTGGGGAACTTGTCCATGTACTGGGACAAGATTCAATATTTGGGCATAATGTGCCTTCACCACAAGGACACTGTGTGATCATCTATAGTCATTACTGAGATTTATTTATTACAATATGAGGTAATTTTATTTAATGAAATTCATAGTATCATAGTATCAGTCAGGGTTGGAAAGGACCACAAGGATCTTCTAGTTCCAACCCCCCTGCCATGGGCAGGGACACCCCACACTAGATCATTCTGGCCAGAGCATCATCCAGCCTGGTCTTAAACACCTCCAGGGATGGGGCCTCAACCATCTCCCTGGACAACCCATTCCAGGGCTTCACCACTCTCACAGTGAAGAACTTCTTCCTCACATCCAGTATGAAATTCATAAGAAAGATAAAAAACAACAGGTTGTTGCTAACAATAGGAATTTTTAAAATGGTTTAATCATTTGCTGATAATCCAAATGAGATATTTCTCATTAAGGAATTTCATAAAGGAAAGAGGCAAATTTGACTACAGTTGAAACCTGTAAGAGTTCCATAAATTACTTCATTTTTCTGTTCCTATTTTCTTCCCTGATTAATTACAGCAACTACTCCTGCCTACATTGCCTGATTCAAAACCTATCAAAGTCAATGTAAGTGGTAATAGTAACTTCACTGGGCTTTGGTCCAGGTTCTGAGCCATATGGCTCTTGAACCAACCTTGGCCTTAGTGGAGATGGTCATGTCCAATATGGTACGAGTAGTTTTCTGCAATTTATCAGTAAGATGTGTCACATATGCAGGATGAATGAATCTACCTGCCAAGAGTCGCTGGTGGCCAATCTCATCAGTCATGCCATTCTCCATGTATGATATTAGAAGTTATGCATATTAGGCAGATTTTTTTACTCCTATTCAAAAATGACAGTCTGGGTTCTAACTTTGCATTAACTGCTCATAAAGTTCTGCATATTTTCTCATCCCTTTAGTGATTAGCACATTAATGATCTTCAGATGGTTCAGAGCAATGCTGCAGAAAGTTTGGATGACTAACAGACCTTTCTGTTGTTACTGCTGGGGTATGTTTAAAAAAAAGTGATGCAATTAAGAATTATTCAAACAAATTATAAGAGGAAATGAATTGCAGTTCTGAGCTAAAAGGCAAATCATTAATGCATTCCTCACAGCAGAATGTCCTTGCATGTTTAGTATACTCAGGTCACAAGCAAGCAGAGTAGGCTACCACTGAGAGGATTCAGATCAGTGGGTCAAGCAAATAGGGCCCTAAAACTGATAAAGAATTTAAAAACTGTACATCACATGTGCAATGCAAAATTAAAACCTTCTTATAATCATAATAATAAAATTTGGGAAATCTTGCCTATATTGTATCATCTACATACCAGTAATTAAAGGATTCTTTTTCATTATATGTCCAAGTAAATAATAAGCTTACAGAAAATCAGCATTATCTTCCCACAGGTATTTCCCTGTTCAAGATAACTGACAAAATTGGGGAAAAAAAGAATTAACATTTTTTAAATGCTCCTGAAATTGTGCTGCCATTATTACAGCCACAATAAAGCTAGTAAAAATTATCAGTTTGTTTCACAGAATCACAGAATTGCAGACATCTGGTTGGAAGAGACCTCAAATATCATCCGGTCTAACCCTCGACCCAGCACTGAACAGTCCACAGTAAACCATGTCCCTAAGCACCAAGCCCATAAGCTGCTTTAATGCCTCAAGGGGTGGTGACTCCACCACTGCCTTGGGCAAACCATTCCAATGTTTGATAACTTTCTCTGTGAAGAAGTATTTCCTAGCAAACTGAACCTTTCCTGGTGCAGCTTGAAACCACTTCCTCCAGTCCAGTTGCTTTCCACCAAAAACAATAGGCTCACCCCCTCCTCATTCCAACCTCCCTTCAGCTAGCTAGTTGTAGAGAGAGATCAGGTCTCTACCCAGACTCCTCTTCTCCAGACTGAACAACCCCAGCTACCACAGTTTCTCCTCATGTGTCATGTGCTGCAGGCCCTTCACAAGCCTTGTTGTCCATCTGAACATGCTTCAGAACCTCAATGTCCTTCTCAGAATCAGAGAATCATAGAATTGTCAGGGTTGGAAGGAACCTCAAGGATTATCTAGTTCCAACTCCCCTGCCATGGGCAGGGACACCTCACACTAGATCAGGCTGCTCATAGCCACATCCAGCCTGCTCTTAAAAAATTCCAGGGATGGGGCTTCCACAACCTCCCTGGGCAACCTGTTTCAGGGTCTCACTACCCTCATGGTGAAAACTTCTTCCTAACATCCAATCTGAATCTATGCATTTCTACTTTTGCTCCATTCTCTCTAGTTCTACCACTACCTGACATATTAAAAAGTCCCTCAACATCCTAAAAAGTCCCTTAGTAGTGAAGAGACTGCTTGAGGTGTGGCCTCACCAAGGCTGAGTACAGGGCCATGATCACCTCCCTGTTCCTGCTGGACAGAGTGTTTCTTGTAGGAGAAGGATTGTTTTCAGATAGCTTTAGAAGACTATAGGGAAGATTTGCCTTTGCTCAAATTAGAGAGGGCTATGTTTTGTCTTTGACTCTGAGAGTAATGTAAACACCTTGTAACTGAAGCAGAGAAACTGGGCAGAATCTGGTTGGATGTGTTAAAATATTGTTTTGTTATTTTGACCTATTGTACGTCTTAATTACACACATGCCAGTAGAAAATGACCAAATGAGAGGTGACACCTGTACCGTCTGATAGACTATGTAACTTTGCATAGTTAAGCTTATACACTTGTCCCAGTTTGGGGCCAGGGACAAGGAAAGGGGCAAAAGAGTGACAGTCACACAAATGGATTGCAGAAGTGATGGAAAGTTTAAATGGAAAACCAATTAGTGTTTTACAGAAAGCTACAAGCATAGTGACAAAAGAAACCCAGAGCATACATAGTCCCCTTACAGCATCCTCAAAAGCCTCCCAACACTTCCCTTCTCTCCACCTAAGGGTATACCCAAAACCTCCAGGGCTCTTTCTTCCCCCTCCCCCCACCCCACTGCTAGGCTAGTCCCAGCTGGCCAGGTCTGAGACTGCCTTTCCCCCTTCTCCTCCTGGCATTAGGCCTAGACAGGCCTAAGAGGCCTTAAGATAACTCCCCCACCATAATCTGATAGAGACCATCTCTCATGAGAGCAGAGAGGGAAGAAAAAGGAAGTGAAGACTTTGCAGATAGATTTATAGGGTGCAGGATATTATGCATATGAAATACGCTGTTTCCTGTGTCCATCTACTGGGCTGAACCCTTGGGACACCGGAGGTGTAACTTGTGTGGCAGCAACAGGAGGCACCTAGCCTAAACTGCCATGACCCTTGACAATGATAAGTTTTGACTTTGAGAAGTAAGCATGCTGTGTATGAGTAAGGAAACAGAAGTAAAAAGCCAAAATACCAAACTGTTGCACCAAAGGATTCTAAAATCACAATGTTAAAATTTTGTCTGACATAAAAATCTTTCAAGTATGATCAGAAATTTCAGCTAGTAACTCTTCTTTTACTAGGATTTTTTTTGTGTTTGCTTGGGTTTAATCAATGTTCAAGTAGTTTTACCAAATAATGAAAAATATGTTCTATAATTTGGGTTAGTTTTGATAGTTTCCCACAACAGAGATTATGTTCTGTTTTGATGGTGTCCAGGAACTTACTCTGTTTATCAGTTCTGATTATCCCTGCAATAGCACCTAATCAATTTCTAGTGGGGATATGCAGATCTTGCAATCCTTAGGAAACCTTCAGCATGGAAATCACAACATTGCATCAATAATTATTACCTTGAAGGATTTATTTTACAGTGCACCATTTTACAGTAAATTCAGTGAAGGAGGTGTGGTACAGATAAAAGTACAAAAAGGAAACTGACACCCCAGGGAAACATTACTACAGTAGTATGGTTGTCGCATGTGCAGATTTCTCTTCACTGGCAATAGGTCTTGAAACTCATTTAACAGTGTGCATCTTCAGTTTCAGAACTCTTTCATGATGGCATAATGTTTCATCTCATTACCAGTTATTATGAATTTATCTATGAGTTTCTTGGTTTGTGTAATATTGAAGAATGTTACAGGTTTGGCAGCTGAATGATCCTGAAGAGCTCTGAAGAATTATCTCCTAAGATCTCTGTTATGCATATCACTGCTGGCAATCTTAATTTATTTATTTAGTCCCCTTCTGTTGAAATGAATATAATTTTGCTTTATTTATAAATGATATGGCAATATTAATCAAAATATCAATAACCTTTATTAATATGAAAATTGCCAAACATATCATATTTACAATGGGATGTGCAGTAATTTTGCTGCTCTCCTTTTTGGGCTATGGGAGCCATCGGGACCGTGGAGATTCCTGCAGGCACTGCGAGGCTGCAAGGCTTGCAGGAACCGTCTTTACATGTGCCTGCGGCTCGTGATCTCAGCGTCATCAGCGGTGGATTTTAAAAGCCACAGCTGCGGTTTATGGGGGGTCCGTTTGGAAGGAAGCCCTCTTGGAACCACGCCAGGACCAGCCCCCCACGGACTTTTGCTGCTCTCCTTTTCGGGCTATGGGAGTCATTGGGACCACGGAGATTCCTGCCGGTGCTGTGAGGCTGCAAGGCTTGCAGGAACCATCTTTTCACGAGCCGGTGGCTCGTGATCTTGGCGTCATCGGTGGCAGATTTTAAAAGCCACAGCCACGGTTCGCGAGGGGTCTGTTCAGTGGGAAGCTCTCCTGTCTTCTCTCGTATTCTCTCTTGCTCTCACGCGCCGCTGCACTTTTTCCTTTTTTTTTTTTTTTTTGTCCAATGGGTGCTGTGGCCAGGGACAGGCATGGTTGTAACTCACAGCAAAAACTCCCTAAAAAAATCAGTGTTGACCCAGACTGAGGCAGAACACAAGCAGGTAGCTGTCCAGGTATCT
Source organism: Dryobates pubescens (assembly GCF_014839835.1). NCBI lineage: Eukaryota > Metazoa > Chordata > Aves > Piciformes > Picidae > Dryobates > Dryobates pubescens. The sequence continues at coordinate 82,705,829 of NC_071657.1, read as the reverse complement.
GGCTGTAGAGAGTGCTGGAGCCTGGCTCTTGAGATACAGGGTAGTGGGGGCAGCTCTTGCATAAGGTGTGAGCAGATTGACTGTCTGCTTAATCTGGTGGCCAGACTGAAGGATGAGGTTGCTAGTGTTAGAAATCTAAGGGAAAGTAGGAAAGAGATGAACCAGAGGAGGAAATAGATGAATCAGAGTAAGCAGGCTCTTCAGGCTCCCCCTGCAGAGGCTGGTTATCCAAAAAGCAGAGGGAAATGGAGGCAGGCTGCTCTCAAAAGACACAAAGTAAAACCTCCTTGCCTCCCCTCACCTTCCCTGCTGCTCTTGAAAAACAGGTATGGGGCACTGGAGATCGAGGGTGAGGTGATCCTGATGGCGGAGGACACAGCATCTGGGGTTCTCCCTGAGGCTAAACAGCCTAAGGTTAAACAGCCTAAGGCAAAGCAGCCTAAGGTTAAACAGCCTTCCCCTGGCATCAGGACCTGCTCCCTCAAAAAAAAAAGAGAAGGGCAATTGTTATTGGTGATTTCCTCCTGAGGGGAACAGAAGGCCCCATATGTCGGCCAGACCCATCTCATAGGGAACTCTGTTGTCTGCCAGGAGCTCAAGTTAATGATGTTACCAGAAGGCTGCCTAGCCTCGTGCAGCCCTCCGACTACTATCCTTTACTAGTTATGCAGTTAGAGAATAATGATGTTGCAACCAGAACTCCCAGGGCTATCAAAAATGACTTCAGAGTCCTGGGAGGTCTAGTTGAGGGGTCAGGTGCTCAAATAAATTTTTAATCAATACCCTTAGTTGCAGGAGTGAATACCATAAGGAACAGGGCAGCAGCTATAGTCAACAAGTGGCTTAGAGGCTGGTGCAGCCAAAAGAATTTTGGGGGTTTTGATCTTGGAGAACTTTCTACTGCACCAGGCCACCTGGCAACAGATGGAGCACATCTGTCCCAGAGGAGGGGAAAGCTCACAGTATATGAGAATGGCCTGTCCTCCAAAGGTAAAAAGATTCTGGGAAGGGAATTGGCAGCTCTCATTGACAGGGCTTTAAACTAGTTTCGAAGGGGGAAGGGGCTGAAACTAGTCCCCTCAGGCAAGAGTCTGGGGGAGATAAGCTAGAGTCAGAGGTGAAACCAGCAGCCCAGCTACAGTGCATGTACACTAATGCATGAAGCATGGGTAACAAACAAGAGGAGCTGGAAGCCTTGTTGCAGCAGGAAAGTTATGATGTAGTTGCCATCACAGAGACGTGGTGGGACGACTCACATGACTGGAGCACTGCAATTGACGGCTACAGGCTCTTCAGGAGACACAGGCAAGGAAAAAGGGGTGGAGAGGTGGCCCTGTACATCAGGGAGGCACTAGATGCCTTTGAGCTGGAGATTAGGGACGATCGGGTTGAGTGCCTGTGGGTAAGAATTAGAGGGAAGACCGGCAGGGCAGACATCCTGGTTGGAGTATGTTATAGACAACCCAGCCAGGAAGAAGATGTTGATGAAGCATTCTATAGGCAGCTTAAGGCTGTCTCAAGATCGCCTGACCTTGTTCTCATGGGTGACTTCAACCTGCCTGACATCTGCTGGGATCTCAACACAGCAGAGAGGAGACAGTCTAGGAGGTTCTTAGAGTGGATGGAGGACAGCTTCTTATCCCAGGTGCTGCGTGAGCCTACCAGGGGTAAGGCTATGCTTGACCTCCTCTTCACCAATAGGGAAGGGCTGGTGGGTGATGTGGTGGTTGGAGGCTGTTTAGGGGCCAGTGACCATGAAATAACAGAATTTTCAGTACTTGGTCAAACTAAGAGGGGCAGCACGAAGACCTTCACTCTGGACTTCTGGAGGGCAGACTTCAGGTTGCTCAAGGAACTAATTCAGAGGTTTCCTTGGGATAAAGCCTTTAAACACAAAGGGGTCCAGAAGGGCTGGACCTGCTTCAAGGAAGAACTGATCCAAGGAACTGATCCAAGAACTGATTCAAGGAAGAACTGGCACAGGAACAGGCTGTGCCAATATGCCGGAAGATGAGGCGCTGGGGCAGATGGCCAGCCTGGATGGGCAATGAACTTTTAATAGAACTAAGGGAAAAAAGGAAGGTGTATCATCTTTGGAAGAAAAGTGAGGCAACCCACGGAATGTTTAAGGATGTAGCCAAATCATGTAGGAAGAAAATTAGGGAGGCAAAAGCACATATGGAGCTTAAACTGGCCTCTGCTGTGAAGGACAACAAAAAGTCCTTCTATAAATATATTAATAGTAAGAGGAAGGGAAAGGACAACCTCCACTCCTTGGTTGACATGGAGGGAAATGTTGTATCAAAGGATGAGGAAAAGGCAGAGGTACTTAACACATTCTTTACCTCAATTTTTACTAGCAGGACAGAATGCCTTCCAGACAGCTGGCCTGCAGAGCTGGCAGAAGGAGTCAGGGAGCTGCATAGTTTCCCTCTGTTCCAGAATGGGGTAGTTGGTCATCTGCTTAGCCGCCTGGATCCCCACAAATCCATGGGACCAGACGGGATCCATCCTAGGGTGCTGAGAGAGCTGGCAGATGAGCTGGCCAAGCCACTCTCCATCATTTTTCATCAGTCCTGGCTCACTGGAGACATCCCAGAAGACTGGAAGCTGGCCAATGTGGTGCCCATCCAGAAGAAGGGCCGGTTGGATGAGCCAGGGAATTACAGGCCAGTCAGCCTGACCTCAGTGCCAGGCAAGATTATGGGACAGGTCATCTTGAGTGCAATCCCACAGCATTTACAGGATGGCCAAGGGATCAAGACCAGCCAGCATGGATTCAGGAAGGGCAGGTCCTGCCTGACCAACCTGATCTCCTTCTATGATCAGGCGACCCACCTGATGGATGTAGGGAGGCCTGTGGATGTAGTCTACCTGGACCTCAGCAAGGCCTTTGACACAGTTCCCCATAGCAAAGTCCTAGCCAAGCTGTCAGCTTGTGGCTTGGATGGGAGCACACTGCATTGGGTTAAGAACTGGTTGGAAGGCTGAGCCCAGAGAGTGGTGGTGAATGGTGCCACATCCAGCTGATGGCCAGTCACTAGTGGTGTGCCCCAAGGATCAGTGCTGGGCCTCATGATCTTTAATATCTTTATTGATGATCTGGATGAGGGCATCGAGACCATCATCAGTAAATTTGCTGATGACACCAAGCTGGGGCAGGAGCTGATCTGCTGGAGGGTAGAGAGGCTCTGCAGATGGACCTCACCAGGCTGGACAGATGGGCAGAGTCCAATGGCATGAGATTTAACACATCCAAGTGCCGGGTTCTGCACATTGGCCACAACAACCCCATGCAGAGCTACAGGCTGGGGTCAGAGTGGCTGGAGAGAAGCCAGGTGGAGAGGGACCTGGGGGTGCTGGTTGATGGCGGGTTGAACATGAGCCTGCAGTGTGCCCAGGCAGCCAAGAGGGCCAATGGCATCCTGGCCTGCATCAGGAACAGTGTGGCCAGCAGGAGCAGGGAGGTCATTCTGCCCCTGTACACTGCACTGGTTAGGCAGCACCTCGAGTCCTGTGTCCAGTTCTGGGCCCCTCAGTTCAGGAAGGATGTTGACTTGCTGGAACGAGTCCAGAGAAGGGCAACAAAGTTGGTTAGGTGTTTGGAACACAAGTCCTATGAGCAGAGGCTGAGGGAGCTGGGGTTGCTTAGCCTGGAGAAGAAACTCAGGGGTGACCTTATTTCTGTCTACAACTACCTGAAGGGAGGTTGTAGGCAGGTGGATGTTGGTCTCTTCTCCCAGGCAGCCAGTACCAGGACAAGAGGACACAGTCTCAGGCTGTGCCAAGGAAGGTTTAGGCTGGATGTTAGGAGGAAGTTTTACACAGACAGAGTGATTGCCCATTGGAATGGGCTGCCCAAGGAGGTGGTGGAGTCACCATCACTGGAGGTGTTCAGGAGGAGACTTGATGGGGTGCTTGGTGCCATAGTTTAGTTGATTAGGTGGGTTGGATTGGTTGATGGGTTGGACATGATGATCTCGAAGGTCTCTTCCAACCTGGTTTATTCTCTGTATTCTAACTGGGAAACTATAACTATTTAAACAATTTTATGCAAACCGGGAGGAACTAGCAGAAAGAGAATACCCCAGGAGCGAAAGGGTGTTCAACCACATTGGTGGGGAGATTCAATGAGAAGTGTTATGCCAAAGAGGCAGTGAATTAATTACTCACAGCTGGTTGTACCCAAATAGGGAGCGCTGCTCCTGTGCATTAGAGTCTTTGGGGCACTCATGCACCAGGCACGGCAGGTTGCCGGCAGGAATGCCATGCAGTGTTCCATGGCTGGTCTGGCTTTAGCAGATTGTGGGCTATCAACAACACTTCTTGCAATGGGCACTTGTTTTGTCCTGGATGAATTGAGGCACAGCAAAATCCTGGTTGCAAGAGGAAGCAGTCTTGGCTCCAACTCCTAAGCTCATGGTTTCTCTCATAGTTTGTAGTGTGGGTGTTCATTGCTTTATCCCAGACACTGGACTGATCAACTCAAGGCTATGCAACTCGAGGCAGTTTCAAGCCAGACACTGTCCAAGCAGGTTCAAACACGCAAGTTCTGAGCAAGGCAAAGGCAAGGCAAAAGCAAGGCACAGGCAACTAGATATCAACCTATATAGAAATCTTGCCCAAGATCGATTGGACCAATAAGATATGAAACCAGCATACACTTACCCAATGGGAAGGGCTTCTGCCAGGCTGTGGCTAGAACACATGCCCTTACCATAGATAGAGGGTTGTTTACCAGACATGCATGGTCCTGTCCCCTTTGTTCCTTTTTCCTGCATTACCCTGGCTTTCTGCAGGAAGGAGGGGAGAGAGAGAGAGACGTCATGTCTAGACACCTTGGTAGCTGTCTGGGTTTGTGCTGGGGCCATTTGGCCCTAAAATGACACCTTCTAAATATGAATTAGCTTTTTGCTTTAATCAAGTAGCCTCTGTGTTTGTACTCAGATCAATGGGCATTTTAGGCCACATGTAACAAATTGTTCATAGAGCAGTAATTGTGCTTAATACATTCTACTTCCATCTTCATCTCACTGGTCATACTGGCATCATTTCCACAAGGTTAGGTAATAAGACTAGACACAAACCCCAAAGATCAGAAACACAATGACTCTTGTGAGATTTATGAACAAGAGAAGATTACTGTAAACTGTTCTGAGATTATGATTATAAAACAGCATTTAATGTTTAGAGTAGGGGAGACCAAGGACTAAATTATGAGAATATTTCATAATCTCCAGAGAAATTAGTAGGCTTTTGTAAGGAGTCTGTGTTTGGGGACTTCATCAGAACTATATACTGGAAAGAAATAATGTCTCTGTTAAGTGGGCATCATCTACATTTCAATACTGTTTTCTGTCTTCCTTTTATTTATTATTTATTTTCTTTTTCTAGGATTCTTTTGTATCAAAGAGGGGAATAACCATGTGATGCTGGGATGGGATCCCATATTTTGATCTATGTTTATGCATTAATGAATGGATTGCTACAAAGCTTGGTGTACCTAGAAAGTATTTGGACTCACAGCTCCTTTGCACACAGTCTTGTAGTGTTTACCAGTTACTTTCAAAGACAGTTACTTAAGGCACTTCTGCATTGTGCAAGCTTCATAAACTTGTCCAGGGCTTCCATGGTAGCCAATACCCAACTGCAAACAATTACTCTGTCAGAATAAAGGCTATTATTATTATTACTACTACTCATGTTAAAATTTGTTTGGGAAATTCAACCAAATGGTAGATCTTCCTTGGGGTAATCTGGCACCAAAGACTGAATTCACCATTGCTGTAAGGATCTTGTGTGACCTTGACTAAGTAATTTCTCTTTGTTCCTCAGCTTCTATCTGTAAAACACAGATAAATGCATTTCCATACCTCACAGGGGCCTGCTAAAATGCATTCATTACCAAGAAGTACATTTTATCTCCAGTTTACACATTTTTTTTTCTGTGCTGTCCTTGCTGAAAATCTGATTGTCCAACCAGTCCCAATATAAACAATCTTGCTTCTGTGTGAATTTCATGATCTACTGTTAAACTTTTTAGAACTGCCTATTGCATACTTTTTCTCTCTGAAGGCACCAGTACTGTTCTTTTTATGTAGACATTTCTGAACTGAACAGGAATCTTTTCTGACTCAGTGCTACTTGCTTGTTTCATATCATTTATAGTTCAGGGAATATAGTCAGGTTTTAAGAAAACTTCCCTTAAGTCATCAAAACAAAGCCATTATTTATAGAGGGACTGGTGGTAATATTAATTCAGACAGACATAGATTGGAGCATTTATGGAGATCATCTGAGCTTATATTTTCAGATCACTGAAAAGAAAGAAAATTTCTGGGTCAATATCCAATTGCATCCATCTTTTTATCATGCAGTCATTTCTATTAAACAATATTCTATATCACTAACTCTGTTCTGGATTTAATGAACATAATCTAACATATATATAGGTATACAATACACATATACATATATGCAGACATATGTATGTACATACATATACATACACAATCATGTATCTATAAGAAGAGGTGCCAGTGAAACATTATGGTCTGTTTATTTGATACCAATCTGTCTTCCATTACTACTCACAATGTTTCTATTTTTTAATTTTCTCTCCCGGACAACAAATTTTTTGCCCTAGTTCTTTCATTTGTTTTTTTTTTTTTTCTTTAACATTCCTTTGCCAGTCTAGTCACTGTTTCACACTACTTATAACTAAGTAGCATTTTAGTGGTTTCTTTTTGTTTGGTGATTTGTTGTTGGTGATTTTTTGGTTGGGTGCTTGGTTTGTTTTGGTTTGTGTTTTTTGGGGGGGGTTGTTGTTGTTGTTTTGGTTTTGTTTTTTTAAATAAAATCATAGAATCAATAAGGTTGGAAAAGACCTCAAAGATCATCAAGTCCAACCTGTCACCTAAGACCACATGACTATTAAACCATGGCATGAAGTGCCATGCCCAATCCCCTCTTGAACACCTGCAGGAACTGTGACTGCACCACCTCCCTTGGCAACACATTCCAATGGCTAACAACTGTCTCTGTAAAGAGCTTTCCCCTCACCTCAAGCCTAAGCTTCCCCTGGCACAGTTTGAGACTGTGTCCTCTTGTTCTGGTGCTGATTGCCTGGGAGAAGAGACCAACCCCCTCCTGGCTACAACCTCCCTTCAGGTAGTTGTAGACAGCAATAAGGTCTCCTCTGACCCTCCTCTTCTGCAGGCTAAATAATCCCAGGTCCTTCAGCCTCTCCTTGTAGGGTGTGGTTAAGGCACATTATGCCCAGATATTTATTCTTGTCCCAGCATGTGGTCAAGTTCCCCCTCTTTTACGAGGGAAATAAAGGCCAAGGCATTAGCCAGGCCGTCCCGGATCACTGCACACACCCATTGCATGGGATGCTCATGCTAATACCAAGAATGGGCATAATTCTAGCTTCACGCTTTCTATAGGCTGAAGCCAGTTGTTTAGAAGACTGCCCATTGGTCAAATCCAGCTTCAAGGAACGTATAAATATTACCCCAATTGGTAAATAGGTTGTCCCCTCTTTCACTTTGCTCTCTCTCCTTGCTAAAAAGGACAAAGCCCGTGTCATAGCCTCTGCCATTGAGCTTATTGCTATTAAGTCTTCTCTCTCATATATGCAAGCAAACTAGCAGCCTCTGCATGATGAGAAGAAGCCAGTATCTAGGCAGGCCTGTTGAGCCTTAGCCCTGAGAGTATCTCCAGAGAAGGGACCTTCGCTGAGCCTGAGAAGCTCCAACATCGTACTGCCAGTCTCACCAACTGGGAATGCCCACCATGTCTGAAGAGAACTGGGACCCCTGAAGGCTCCCCAGCTGTCGGGGAAAAGGACCTAGCTGAGTCCGGCAGTCCACACATCTGCATTAGCCTTAAGCAGCACACCTTGTGTGTGTCAGATTGTAAAGCAGGATTGCATGCCTGTATAACCCTGTCACTGCGGGAGAGGAGTTGCTATTTCTGCCGCTCCATGCTCTGTGAACCTCAGGGAAACCTAGAGCACTGTCCATGCTCCTAAGCTGGGACTGCTCTGATAGAGTCCTGCTGCTCCCTCAAGCCAAGTAAAGGGGAAGCTGCCGCTCCACAGAGCTGCATTTCTTCTTCTCCCGGGCTGTCCACACCAGCCCTAAAGCCTGCTGTTGCAGGGCCGACCCCACTGGGTCCAGCCCTGCCTGCTACCATGCCAGATCAGAAACCTCCGACCTCGCCTATCAGGAACCGTAGTTCCACCCTGCCGTGTAAGAAGACTCTTTGAGGGCTGACCCCATCCTGGGACCAGCCCTACCGGCCCTGCTGGGCCAACCCCGCAGGACCGGTCCCCATTGTCTGGAGGGAACTGGCCGTAGTCCTGCGAAGGGAACCTGCCTACCAGCCTAGGTTCCATCTCCTCTCCGCTGTCACAGAGAGAGGACTGCCACCCAACATCGCCATCCAGACGAGCCTAGGAACTAGTCTGGCGACAGTAGTCTGCAGGAACCTGTAGGAATCCTGTCTACCAATCCTGGATGCAAATCACCTTGTGATTACATCATGGATCAAGAGGTGCCCCAACAAAGGATAACCGGACTGCAGCTGGACTACCACAATAGCCCAAGGACCCCGCCATCACGCATTCAAGACAAGATCATTCCTAGCTATCAGATACCCCCAGGAAGGGAGGGTGATGAGTCAATGGACTCTCCACCTGTCTCCTGATGTGTGAGAAGTGGGTAAACAGGGAGATGGAGAGGTAGGAGGTGGAGGCGCACCCCCCCCCCCCCCCCCCCCCCCATCCAGACCACTGTCCAAACTCACATGAATACACAAAAAGACTTCCTGGGGAACAATACCTGGATACTTATGATCTCCTGGAAAGATTTGATGGGGGACAATACCTGGATGCTTACCTAAGGATGATTTCCCAGAATAATGTCCTGGGGACCAACACCTGGACACTTGCCTAAGGGCTAAAAAACTGTATAAAAAGACCTGAGCAACACTGTCAAGTTAGAAGAAAGAAGACGGCATCACACGCTGGAAACATCACGGGGCAACACAACGGATCTCGGACTCTGAAAACCTCCCCTCTACCTCTGACCATTGGTAATATAATCCCTTCCCTAACTCCTCTCCTCTTCTCTCTCTCTCTCTCTCTCTATTTTCTTCACCCTCTCCCTTTCTTATTTCCATTTTCTCTATGTAATAAATAGTCTAGCTGTTGATATTTTGGCTTCGCTTATGCCTTTAATTTCACAACACGGGAATATTCAAAAGAACTAGTCTCCTTCCTTCTCCGGACCGAGACAGAACCTAACCTCACTACAATCATCAGACACAGTGTATCTTCCACATGCTCTCCACCCACTAGCATTCAATTTAAAGCATCTGCATCTAGCAGAGCAACCTCTCATGCATAGTAATATCTCGGTATATGGCTAGCAGCTGCCACAGTCCCATCGAGTTGCCATCTGGTGGACAAGAGGAGGAATTGCACCCTTTGTTAAATAGAAAATGATTCTGTAAATATTCCAATTGAGTTCTAATTATAAGTACCAAACCACTTATGGGATGTATTTCACAATCGTGCACTAGAACATGTATATAAATTAGTGATTCATTGGTTAAAAATAATGTCAATAATAATAAAAAATAATATTTATGTAATTCTTTTTTTCATATTCATAAATTAATAACCTCTTCATTACATAGGTCTTGTGATCAAGACCTCTCCCCAGCCTTGTTGCCCTTCTCTGGATTCATTCAAGAGTCTCAATGTCCTTCTTAAATTGAGGGGCCCAGAACTGGACAGAGTACTCAAGTTGTGGCCTAACCAGTGCTAAGTACAGGGGCACAATGACTTCCCTGCTCCTGTTGGCCACACTATTCCTGATGCAGGCCAGGATGCCATTAGCCTTCTTGGCCATCTGGGCACACTGATGGCTCATGTTCAGCCTGCTATCAACCAGCACCCCCAGGTCCCTTTCTGTTTGGCTGCTCTCCAGGCACTTTGTCCCCAGCCTGTAGCACTGCATGGTGTTATTGTGACCAAAGTACAGTGCCCAGCATGTGGACTTGTTGAATGCCATCATATTGGACTCTGCCCGTCTGTCCACCCTGTCAAGGTTCCTCTGCAGAGCCCTCCAACCCTCTAAGAGATCAACACTTCCTCCCAACATGGTGTCATCTCCAAATTTACTGATGATGGACTCAATCCCCTCATCCTGATCATCATAAATGATATTGAACAGGATGGGATGCAGCACTGATTCCTGAGGGACACCACTAGTGACTGGCTGCCAGCTGGATGTGGCACCATTCACTACCACTCTCTGGGCATGGCCCTCCAGTCAATTCCTAACCCAACACAGAGTGCTGCTGTCCAAGCCACGGGCTGATAGCTTGGCTAGGAGTTTGCTGTGGGGGATGGTGTCAAAGGCCTTGCTAAAGTCCAGGTAGACTACATCCACAGCCTTCCCCACATCCACCAGGTGGGTCACCTGATCATAGAAGGAGATCAGGTTGGTCAGGCAGGACCTGCCCTTCCTAAATCCATCTTGTCTAGGCCTGATCCCTTGGCCATCCTGCAGGTGTGCAGTGATTGCCCCCAAGATGGTCTGCTCCATAGTTTTCCCTGGTATTGTCAGGCTGACAGGCCTGTAGTTTCCAGTTTCCTCCTTCTGACCCTTCTTGTGGATGGGCATCACACTGGCCAGTTTCCAGGCATCTAGGACCTCTCCAGTGAGCCAGGACTGGTGGAAAATGATGAAGAGTGGCTTGGCCAGCTCATCTGCCAGCTCTCTCAGCACCCTAGGATGGATCCCATCTGGTCCCATGGACTTGTGATTATCCAAGTGGCTCAGCAAGTCCCAAACTACTTCCTTGTGGATTTCAGGGGAACTACGCTGCTCTTTGATCCCATCAACCAGTTCAGGAGGCCAGTTATCCTGAAGTCCTCCTTCTTTACTGTTGAATATGGTGGCAAAGAAGGTATTTAGAACCTCAGCCTTTTCTGCTTCTTTACTTACAGTGTTTCCTTCCAGGTCCAATAAAGAGTGGAGGATCTTCTTGCCTCTCTTTTTAGCACTAATATATTTATAAAAATGCTTTTTATTATCTTTCACAAAAGTGGCCAGCTTAAGTTCTATCTGGCCTTTTGCCTCTCTAATATTTCTCCTGGATGATCTAATAACATCCTTAAACCTATCATGAGTTTCCTCCATCCCTTTCCAAAGGCAATACATCCTCTTTTTCTCCCTTAATTCCTTCAAAAGCTGATTGCCCATCCAGGCCGGTCACCTTCCCCACTGGCTTATCTTTCAGCACATGGGCACAGCCTGTTCCTATGCCTTCAAGAACTCCTGTTTGAAGTAGTTCCAACTGTCCTTGACCTCTTTGTTCTTAAGAGCTGCTACCCAGGGTGCAGGGTGAGGGTTCTGTTACTGCTCCTCCCTATTTCCCTGCATATTGAAAACTCCACCATCTCATGATCACTGCACCCTAGACAGACTCCCACCATCACATCTCCCAAAAGCCCTTCTCTATTTAAGAACAGCAGGTCAAGGAGAGCCTGACCCCTGGTAGGCTCACTTAACAGCTGCATCAGGAAGCTGTCCTCCATATGCTCTAGAAATCTTCTGGACTGCCTCCTCTCTGCTGAGTTAAGTTCCCAGCAGATGTCTGGCAGGTTAAAGTCTCCCACAAGAACAAGATCTGATGATCTTGAGACAGCTTCCAGTTGCTTGTAGAATATTTCATCAACCTCTTCATCCGGGTTGGGTGGTCTATAACAGACTCCAATCAGGATGTCAGTTTTGTTAGGCCTCCCTCTGATTTTAACCCACAGGCACTCAGTTCTTTCATCCACAACCTCAAGTTCTGTGGCATCAAGCGATTCCCTATGTGGTGGTTTAGGCTGGGTGCTAGCCCTGATGCCTCTGCACAGGCCGCACCTGGGATGTTCCAAAGGGGGCCCAGCCCAGTGGGTAGTCACAGGAAGCCAGGTATTTTCATTCCCATAATGCCCTGCTCCCCTATAAAACATCAGCATGGGGTCCTCTCTTTCTCTTTCCGCACTCTCCGCTGCCTAGGTAAAATGGCGTGAGCTGCCTCTCTTGGGCCTGCCCAGGCCCAAGGCTGGGTTGGGGGAGAAGAAAGAGCCCTGGGGGGCGGGGGGTTGGGTGTAGCCCCCAGGAGGTGGATGGGATGTTCTTGGGTATGTTCTGGGATCTCTATCTCTTTGTTACTGTGCTTGTGGTTTTCTGTAAAACCTTAATTGTTTTCCATTTAAACTTTCCACCATTTTTTGCAATCCATTTGTCTGAGTCTTTCTTTTGCCTGTGATGGGAGAATTGGTCTCTCAACCTAGCACACCCTAATATACAAGGCCACCCCTCCTCCTCTTCTCCCTCACCTGTCTTGCCTAAAGAGCTTGTAACCCCCCAGTGCAGTACTCCAATCACCCCACTATGTTTCTGTGATGGCAAGTATATCATAGTCTTACTGGTGGACAAAGACATCCAGTTCCTCTTGTTTGTTTCCCATACTGCATGCATTGTTGTACATGCACTTCAGTTGGGCTGCTGATTTCTCAATTAACCCTAATTTATGTCCCACTCTCTCCTCTCTGGAGAGACTGGTTTCCTCACCCACCCCCTTAAGACCTACTTTAAAGCCCTCCCAATGAGCTCAGCCAACTCCAATGCTTGTACCCTCTTGCCTTTTCTAGATAGAATAGAATAAAATAGAATTAACCAGGTTGGAAGAGACCTTCGAGATCATCATGTCCAACCTATCATCCAACACTACCCAATCAACTAAACCATACAACCAAGCATCCTGTCAAGCCTCGCCCTGAACACCCCCAGTGACGGTGACCCCAACACCTCCTCAGGCAGCCCATTCCAATGTGCAATCACTGTCTCTGTGTAAAACTTCCTCCTAACCTCCAGCCTAAACCTCCCCTGACGCAGCCTGAGACTGTGTCCTCTTGTTCTGGTACTGGTTACCTCCGCCTCACTACAACCCCCCTTCAGGTAGTTGTACAGAGCAATAAGGTCACCCCTGAGTCTCTTCTTCTCCAGACTAAGCAACCCCAGCTCCCTCAATCTCTCCTCATAGGGCTTGTGCTCCAAGCCCCTCACCAACTTTGTTGCCCTTTTCTGGACTCGTTCCAGCAAGTCAACATCCTTCCTAAACTGAGGGGCCCAGAACTGGACACAGTACTCAAGGTGAGGCCTAACCAGTGCAGTGTACAGGGGCAGAATGACCTCCCTGCGCCTGCTGGCCACACTGTTCCTGATGCAGGCCAGGATGCCATTGGCCCTCTTAGCTGCCTGGGCACACTGCAGGCTCATGTTCAGTCTACCGTCAACCAGCAGCCCCAGGTCTCTCTCAGCATGACTGCTCTCCAGCCACTCTGACCCCAGCTTGTAACTCTGCATGGGGTTGCTGTGGCCAATGTGCAGAACCCGGCACTTAGATGTGTTAAATCTCATGCCGTTGGACTCTGCCCACCTGCCCAGCCTGTCGAGGTCCCTCTGCAGAGCCTCTCTACCCTCCAGCAGATCAACTCCTGCCCCCAGCTTGGTGTCATCAGCAAATTTACTGATGATGCACTCGATGCCCTCTTCCAGATCATCAATAAAGATGTTAAAGAGCATGGGGCCCAGCACTGATCCTTGGGGCACACCACTGGTGACTGGCTGCCAGCTGGATGTGGCACCATTCACCACCACTCTCTGGGCTCGGCCCTCCAGCCAGTTCCTAACCCAACGCAGTGTGCTCCCATCCAAGCCATGGGCTGACAGTTTGGCCAGGAGTTTGCTGTGGGGGACGGTGTCAAAGGCCTTGCTGAAGTCCAGGTAGACTGCATGCACAGCCTGCCCCGCATCCACCAGGCCCGTCACCTGATCATAGAAGGAGATCAGGTTGGTCAGGCAGGACCTGCCCTTCCTAAACCCATGCTGGCTGGACCTGATGATCCCTTGGCCATCCTCCAAGTTCTGTGTGACTGCACTCAAGATGACCTGTTCCATAATCTTGCCTGGCACTGAGGTCAGGCTGACAGGTCTATAATTCCCTGGCTCATCCAACCGGCCCTTCTTGTAGATGGGCACCACGTTGGCCAGCTTCCAGTCGTCTGGGATGTCTCCAGTGAGCCAGGACTGCTGAAAAATGATGGAGAGCAGCTTGGCCAGCATATCTGCCAGCTCTCTCAGCACCCTGGGATGGATCCCATCTGGTCCCATGGACTTGTGGAGATCCAAGTGGCTAAGCAGATCACCAACTACCCCATTCTGGAACAGAGGAAGACTATGCTGCTCCCTAACTCCTTCTGCCAGCTCTGCAGGCCAGCTGTCTGGAGGACATTCTGTCCTGCTAGAAAAAATTGAGGCAAAGAAGTTATTAAGTAACTCTGCCTTCTCCTCATCCTTTTTTACAACATTCCCCTCCGTGTCCACCAAGGAGTGGAGGTTGTCACTGCCCTTCTTCTTGCTATTAATGTATTTATAGAAGGACTTTTTGTTGTCCTTCACAGCAGAGGCCAGTCTAAGCTCCAAATGTGCTTTTGCCTCCCTGATTTTCTTCCTACAAGACCTAGCAACATCCTTAAACTTTTCATGGGTTGCCTCACCTTTCTTCCAAAGATGATACACCCTCTTTTTTTCCCTTAGTTCTTTTAGAAGCTCATCACCCATCCAGGCTGGCCGTCTGCCCCAGCGGCTCCTCTTCTGGCGCATTGGCACAGCCTGATCCTGTGTGTTGTAGTTTGAGCTGGGTGCCCCCCTGGTGTGTTCACTTCCTGTGTCCAGAAGTCCAGCCCAGAGGGATGGACACAGGAAATTGTGTATTTCCTACCATAATTCTTTGCACCACTATAAGATCCAGTGCGGGGTCTGGCACTTCCTCTTTCCTTCCCTCTCCGAGACTTGGTAACTGGGGGAGAGATCTCCCGGCCATGGGCCTGACTGGGCCCAAGGCCACAGGGGGATGGGCAGTCTGAGGCCTGGCCAGCTGAGACTAGCCCAGCAGAGGGAGGGGGAAGAAGGAGCCCTGGGGGTTTTGGATGCACCCTCAGGTGGGGATGGGATCTTTCTTTGTCACTGCGCTTTGGGTTTTCTGTAACATTCACTGCTTTCTATTTAAACTTTCATCACTTTTGCAATCCGTTTCTCTGAGTCGTTATTTCTGCCTGTGGTGGGGAGGGGACCTGCCCCAACCCATTACATTTTTGGCGCACCAACGTGGGGCCAACTGCGGCTCGGATTGCAAAAGATGGAGAGTTTAAATTTAGTTCTGGGCGTCGGTTTGGGTTTGGAAAGTTGGGGCTCAGGTTTTGTGTTACCGGGGCCACTGTGTGAACTCCTGTGGACTGCAGAAGGATACCTGGTGCGTGGCTGATGGCATGGAAGTCCCTCCTGTTGTTTGGGAACAGCGAGGGGTGGCTCTTTCTGTGACTTTCTGCCCAGGGTAGCTTAAGAATGCTCGAGTAGCCTAAGAAGGCGAGACCTGCCTTCTCCTCGTTCTCTGCGGAGCGGCGGGGAGCGGAGGAGGGGCAGCAGCAAGCAGAGTGTGGTCGGCCCGCGGCCGCTGCAGGGAGCGGACACCCGCGGCGAGCGGGCAAGCGACTGCTGGAGGTGACTTGGACTCTGCATCGCGGCGACAGAGACGGCGGGGGCCGGGCCGGGCCGCGTTCAAGCGGCGGAGGCGGCACTGCCTGAGCCGGGCTGCGTTCAGGCGGCGGCGGCAACTGTAAATCTTTCCCTGGTGTTTTCGGACGTGCTCCAAAAATGGCGCTGAGCACCTGGCTCTGCCTCCCTGCTTCTTCAGTGGGCTGTGGCACAGCTCCTCCCTCTTCCGGGGGTGGAGGTTGTGCAGCCGGATGCTGTCCTGCCTCGGTACGCGAGCGCCCAGTGGGGGGGGGGGTCTGCCCCAACCCATTACACTGTGCCTTCAAAAGTTCCTCCTTGAAGTAGTCTCAGCTCTCCTGGACCCCTTTGTTTCTAAGGGCTGTCTCCCAAGGAACCTTCTGAGTTAGTTCCTTGAGCAACCTGAAGTCCGCCCTCCGGAAGTCCAGAGTGGAGGTCTTCTTGCTGCCCCTCTTAGCTTGACCAAATACTGAAAATTCAATTATCTCGTGGTTGCTGGCCCCTAAACAGCCTCTGACCACCACATCACCCACCAGCCCTTCCCTGTTGGTGAAGAGGAGGTCTATCATAGCCTTACCCCTGCTAGGCTCACTCAGCACCTGGGATAAGAAGCTGTCCTCCATGCATTCCAAGAACCTCCTGGACTGTCTCCTCTCTGCTGTGTTGAGTTCCCAGCAGATGTCAGGCAGGTTGAAGTTGCCCATGAGAACAAGGTCAGGCAATCTTGAGACAGCCTTAAGTTGCCTAAAAAATGCTTCATCAACTTTTTCTTCTGGTTGGGTGGTCTATAACAGACTCCAACCAGGATGTCAGCCCTGTTAGCCTTCCCTATAATTCTCACCCATAGGCACTCAACCTGATGATCCCTAATCTCCATCTCAATGGCATCTAGTGCCTCCCTGATGTACAGGGCCATCCCTCCACCCCTTCTTCCCTGCCTGTCTTTTCTGAAAAGCCTGTAGCCATCAATTGCAGCACTCCAGTTATGTGAGTCGTTCCACCACGTCTCTGTGATGGCAACTACATCATAACTTTCCTGCTGCAGCAAGGCTTCCAGCTCCTCTTGTTTGTTACCCAAGCTTCGTGCTTTAGTGTACATGCACTTCAGCCGGGCTGCTGGTTTCACCTCTGGCTCAAGCTTATCACCCCCAGACTCCTGCCTGGGGGGACTCGTTTCAGCCCCTTCCCCCTTCGAATATAGTTTAAAGCCCTATCTATGAGACCTGCCAATTGCCTTCCTAGAATCTTTTTCCCTTTGAGGGATAGGCCATTTTCATACACTCTGATCTTTCCCCTCCTGTGGGACAGATGTGCTTCATCTGTTGCCAGCTGACCTGGTGCATTAGACAGTTTTTCATATTGAAAAACCCAAAATTCTTTTGACTACACCAGCCTCTAAGCCACTTGTTGACTATGGCTGCTGTCCTGTTCCTTATGGTATCCCCTCCTGTAACTAAGGGTATAGATGAGAAAATTATTTGAGCACCTGACCCCTCAATGAGATCCCCCAGGGCCCTGAAGTCATTCTTGATAGCCCTGGAAGTTCTGGTTGCAACATCATCATTCCCTAACTGCATAACTAGTAATGGGTAGTAGTCAGAGGGCTGCACCAAACTGGGCATCCTTTTGGTAACATCCTTGACCAAAGCTCCCAGGAGGCAACAGACTTCCCTGTGTGTAGGGTCTGGCCGACATATGGGGCCTTCTGTTCCCCTCAGGAGAGAATCACCAATGACAATTACCCTCCTCTTTTTTTTAAGGGAGCAGGTCCTGATACCAGGGGAAGGCTGTTTAGCCTTGGGCTGCTTGGCCTTGGGCTGCTTGGCCTCAGGCAAAACCCCAGATGGTGTGTCCTCCATCAGAATCACCTCACCCTCGACCTCCAATGCCCTGTACTTGTTTTCCAAGGGCAGTGGGGAAGGTGTTGGGAGACAAGGAGGTTTTACTTTACTTCTTTTGAGAGGAATTTGTGTCCATTCCCCTCTGCTCTTTGAATAACCAGCCTCTGCCTGGGAGGCCTGCAGAGCCTGGTTACTCAGGTCTGTTACCCTTCTACAATCTCTTACATCTCTAAGTCTAGCAACCTCGTCCTTCAGGCTGGCCACTAAGTTAAGTAAATAGTCAGTCTGCTCACATGTTATGCAGGAGTTGTCCCAGTACCTTGCATCTCAAGTGCCAGGCTCCAGCACTGTCTGCAGCCAGATCCCTGGACACCTACCTCTTGCTTATGACACTTACCTACCTTCTTATATTCCCTCTCAGTCTGAGTCGAGACTGATTTCTTAAAGGCATTATTGCGGCGAGTTACCACCATGGCCAGCCCTGCCCGCGGCACCTGCTGGGCAAGTTTTAGAAAAAGCACAGCGGCGCGCGCGTCTGAGCAAGAGGGCGGCTGAAACGGACCGGCCGTGCGGTGCCTGCGGCTTTTAAACTGCCACGGCAACGCAGGGGACCAAGCCGAACCCGAGTACGTGGAGATTCAGCAGGAGCCGGTCTCAGTCGAGTGCCGAGCCAGCTGCGGGTCCTGCCGGATTCAAAAGGGGCAGTTAGTGGCTTATCCGGGGGGTCCTGGCAGCAGTGTGCTCCCGAGGTGGGTTACCGCTGAAATGGACCGGCCGCGCGGTGCCTGCGGCTTTTAAAGTGCCGCGGCAACGCAGGGGACCGAGGCGAACCCAAGCACATGGAGATTCAGCAGGAGCCGGTCTCAGTCGAGTGCCGAGCCAGCCGCGAGTCCTGCCGGATTCAAAAGGGGCAGTTAGTGTCTTATCCGGGGGGTCCTGGCAGCAGTGTGCTCCCGAGGAGGGTTACCGCTGAAATGGACCAGCCGCACGGTGCCTGTGGCTTTTAAAGTGCCGTGGCAACGCAGGGGACCGAGGCGAACCCGAGCACATGGAGATTCAGCAGGAGCCGGTCTCAGTCGAGTGCCGAGCCAGCTGCGGGCCCTGCCGGATTTAAAAGCGGCAGTTAGTGTCTTATCCGGGGGGTCCTGGCAGCAGTGTGCTCCCGAGGCGGGTTACCACTGAAAATAAATTCACCCCATCAAGGTCCAGCAGGTCGGGTGTAGTAAAAGTTGCCCCTTGATCAAAGAACCCAAAATTCTGTTGCTGGTGGCATCCCTTGAGCCATTTGTTGATGGTAGGGGTTCTCATGTTCCTCTCAGTGCACACTCCTTCCACTGAGGGAACTGAGCAGAACACCACTTGAGTTCCTGCCCCATCAGTCAATTGACTGAGGGCCTTGAATTTCTTTTTAATTGTCCTGATGCCCTTCTTATCAATCTCATCACTTCCAGCTTGGATTACCAGCAATGGTTAATAGTCAGTGAGCTAGATTAGTTTTGGGAGTCTCCTTGTGATGTCCCTTATCCGGGCCCCAGACAGGCAACAGACTTCCCTGTGGGATGGGTTGGGACAATACATGGGTCCCTCTGTTCCACTCAGGAGAGAGTCTCCAACAGTTTTAACTTTTCTCTTTATGGTGCTGGTCCTTATAGTTGGTGGGGACTGCTTTGCCTTAAGCATCTCCTTAGAGGGTTCCTCTTCAGCCCTCTCATCCACGTTGCCCTTGGCCTGCAGGGCCTCATACTTACTGTGCAAGGGCAACGGGGAAGGGAAAGAGGGCTGGGATGGATTCCATTTACTTCCCCTAACAGGGATCTGTATCCATCCCTCCCTGTTTCTGGGGATGCCTCCCTCAACAGGGGAGGTCTGCAAAGCCTGCTCCCACATACCTAACTCCCCTTCACATTCCTGTATAGTCCTGAGCCTTGCTGTCGATGATGGAGAACGGAAACAATAAGAATGAGTATTGTTCGTTTACTAAGGGAACTTCTATAGCTTATATAGACTCAGAGAGCATCGTTGGCATAGCTTCATTGGTTCCCCACGAGGGACCCCACACTGTACTATTATAGATTATTGGTTAAACTACTAGTATCATGCAAGGTTGTTGATAGTCATGTGTGTCCTGTTATTCCCAGATAACTCTCTGTGTTTATAGGTACCAGTACCTTGCTTTAGTTACATGCTGCAGGCACAGCACTGTTTTGCTAAACTGCTAGCTACTTCTGCACTTAAGCTAAGCATGGCCTACCACCATGTCAAGCTCTAAGCTTATATTGCCAGATTGCTCCCACCACTTATTGCTATGATTGCCACACCTTGCTGCTTCATCCTTTAGCTCAGCCACTTCATCCTTAAGCTCAGCAACCAGGTTGAGGAGAAAATTCACCTGGTCACACCTGACACAGGTGTTGTCTCTTTCCCCCTCCATTCCAAGTGCCTGGCTCCAGCACTCTCCGCAGCTAGCAGCCTGGATACCTGCATGCTTGTGCAGCAACTCTGTCTGGGTACCTACTGATTTTCTAATAGCCTTTGGCCAAGTTGTTGCCATGGTTCAGAGGTTTTATTGTTAGTTGTCAAAAATATATATTCCACCTAACTACTGTAGTTTATCTGAGTTACCACAGAGGCTTCTGTACTCTGTCAGCTGACCTGGAACATGCAGTTGGGCAAGAAGGCTCTCCAGCCAAAATGGCATCATGTGCTCAGCCCTGACAGGGTTTAAAATTCCCATGGCTGACGTCATGATCCCGAGCTGGCATGTGAGAAGATGACCCTGAGGGTCCTTGACATCTGCCAGGGGTCCTTCTGATCTGCAAATCCCTGAAAAGAAACCAAAAGAGAAAGGTCGCAGCTCAAGCACACCAGTCCTGGTGCTAGTCCCAATCAGCTCTCCAGCCAAAATAATAAATATTAATTTGACACAAATTAGTTTTACACTTTTAAGGGTGAGAAGGGTTGATACTACAGTTTTCCACATTTCCTTTTCTTTCCAATAAGAAACATCATAAGACACAATCTGGCTTCTCTTTTTTTATTTGCCACATCATACCCAGTAATCGGTAAATCCTATGAAGACCATATGACTCATTTCTTGTATCAGTTTGTCATCTATGTATCATTTAAAACAGACATCTTTGTGCTAGCACTTATTCAGCTAAAATATGGGAATTTCAATTATGCAGAACCTCAAGCTAGTGAAGTGTGTGAAAGCATCATCTAGGTTTTTAGCCTCAAAACTCTGCCACACACAGAATATTGGTTATTCATACCATTGAACTTGTCTACCCCTCAACATAAAATTGCCAGACTAGCTCAGTTGAAAGCAAAGGGAGCTGTATTTACAAGCAAAAATGCAATCTAAAATATGGAATGCAATGAATATGTACAAAATATACAATACACAGTATTTACAGGCATTTACAATTTATAAACAGCACAAGAACCCCCCTGGACAAACTAGGGGGCTACTAATAGCTATCCCACTT
Source organism: Dryobates pubescens (assembly GCF_014839835.1). Lineage (NCBI taxonomy): Eukaryota > Metazoa > Chordata > Aves > Piciformes > Picidae > Dryobates > Dryobates pubescens. The sequence continues at coordinate 82,684,856 of NC_071657.1, read as the reverse complement.
CCTGCTCCCTTCCCTCCCACCTGTTCATGGGACAAGAGAAGAGCAGAGAGTTGCTGTTAGTACTTAACCACAACAAGAACACATTCAAGATTAGCAAAGCCAGTAGAAACACAAGTTAGTATCTGCTAGAGCAAGAAAGCTGAAAAGAGTTAGTTTAAGGATTTAACCTTTATGTTTGTTATCTGTCCAATGGGATTATTTAGACCTTAACATTATTTTTCCTTTTTTACATCCAATAGTAATTTATTTACATTCAACTGCTTTCTGTTCAAGATCTGTGGAAAATTTTCTAGGCACAGCCTAAAACTATCACACTGTGGAAGTCAAAATCTTAGTATTGGCAGAGTTCCACAGCAATGTGTTGTGTGGTATTATTTTAAGGTCCATAACCATTCTCTGGCAGTGTGTATGTCTGCAGATCTCTGTTATGATGAAATATATCAGTCTATCATGTTTGAGATCTACCCAACTGGCAACAAAACACCACACAGCTGCTCACTGACTCCTACTCCTCTCATGTGGGATTCAGAGGAGAAAATACAGAAAAATACTTGAGGGTCAAGACAAAGGAAAGGGAGGACTCATTTACCAATTGTGGCCATGGTATAAAGACATATCTAGCTTGGGAAAACAAACCAAATTTGATTTAAACAAAAACACCACCAACTCAGCAATTGAGTCAGAGTAAGACTGGATCATAAATAGACATTCCCCCAACCTCTCACTGCTTCCCGCACCCAGTTCTGCTACCTGCTCCCAATCAGCAGTGGAGGAGGATAGGCAATAGGTCAGCCTCAGTCTGTCCCATGTTGTTCCTGCTGTTCTTTCTTGCTCAGAAGAAAGCCTCTTGATGATATCTCTCCTCAGCAATGTGGAATTTCTCCTTTGGGAGACAGTCCTCCACTAATTTCTTCCACATGATTTGGCCCCTTCTATGATCTGTGATGCGCACAGAGATGTGTTGCCACAGTGTGAGCCTTCCTCAGAGTCATAAACTTCTTCAGGAGGTCTTCCACAGGCTGAAAATTGGATTTTTCTCCATTGTCAAACCCCAAGTGCTACAAGATCTTAGTCTGACATCTCAACACAGGCCAAAGGAAAATGGCTGCTCTCATGTGTCTCTATACCTCATTCCTCACTGATCTTGTTGTCTGCATGGTTGTCTCTCTCATAAACCCAGTCTTTGCCAAAACAAAGAACTCTCAACTAAAAACCAGTTGCTCAACAGATTTTTCCCCCTTAAGTATGTTATCAGTGGAGGCACTGACTGTGTCAGTCTTGGCCAGAGGCAGTTTCAACTTGGAGCTGGGGGAGTTTCTAGAAGCTTTTTTCAAAGAGCCATGCCAGTAGCCCCCTCCTTCTCTACCAAAGCTCTGCCAGGCACAAGCCCAACACGCTGTCTTATCTGATCTGAATCATTTGGTAGCACATAAGACCCTTTATGGGAAGGTTGTGAGTTCAAGCCTGCAGTGAGCAGTAGTGTCCTCCCTACTCTAGTCATGAGGTCTGTGGTGACAGGTTGGACTTGATGATATTTGAGGTCTCTTCCAACCTTAGTGATACTGAATACTGAATTTGTTAATTAATCATTGATTATTCATTCTTAGTTTTGCAGGATCCTTAGTCTTATGAGTTTAACTAGTCTTGGTGAACAGCTGTGGGTGATTTGAATGTGTTTCACACTAAACAATAGAGAAGCCAAAACCTTTACATTGCACATATGCTTAAGCTTAAATTACTAAGCTTAAAGTACTAAGCTTAAGTTACATGAAGTATTGGCCCAGTAGTGACAGAATTGCATCAACACATTGTACCAAATTTAATATATGCATATTAACCTTATATGAAGGCCTGGATAAATTCCACCTAATATTTTGGTACACAGTTCAGGAACTCAGGCTGGAAGAGTAGTGCCTTTAATTTTTACATTCATTCTCAAGGAAAGATGTAGTCCATCTGGGATCTGAAAACCGCTAAGACACCACCAGTTTTCTAAAAACTAGCACAAAAATAGAAAGAATAGAATAGAATAGAATAGAATAGAATAGAATAGAATAGAATAGAATAGAATAGAATAGAATAGAATAGAATATTTCCTTTCAAAAACACCTACAGTTTAATTTTCTTCTTTGGATATCTGGACATGAGTTGAGATGAGCCATTTGCAGCTGTCACAATGCTGTCTTCTATTATATTGAGAGACTTAATATCTGAAGCTTCATCTGTATGACTCCTAATATGTCTTATTGGCCAGCAGTTTGTCAGCACTTTAATAGAAACATACGGATTTATCAGTGTTTTTACTTCATGGAAAATGACTTTTTGCCAATACCACTTACCTCACATAACCCCAGCTGTAGGAATCCTGCACTTCCACTGCCTATATAGCAGTGAAGTCACAAGAACTTGAAATCTATTTTCAAGATCAAAACTTCTCTTCACTCTATGGGATTTGCAAGGCCACTCTTTAAATATTCAGCCAATTCTCATTTGCAAGAGATATCTCCAGCATATTCCAGAAACCAACCTTGAATTGATTTGACTTTCACAAAACAATACTTGACTTCAGCTCTGTCTTTGACATGCCATGGACTCCTTTGAAATGTAGAGCGGCTCTCAGCTTCAAAGTCTGTCTCCACATGAGAAATCCACTGCACAACAAATGATGATTAAACTATGTGTTCTGGGGCAGGTGTTTTCCAACCATATGGCACAGAAATATGGCACAGAAATATCTGACTGCTGTTTACAGACCTCACCAGCAAAAATGTTTACTACACTGTACATTCTGCTTTACTTGTTGACTGAGCAAGTCTGAGCATAATCTTAAGATCTGAACCATGTTTGAGTAGCTTTTTCTGTTGAGTGTACAAGAGAGAAGAAACAGAGAAGATGCTAAACCTCACAAAATAGAGCTGAACTGTTCCATGATATGGTATTGAGCTCCACTAGATGCTCTTGGTTTTCAGGTGATGCTATAAAAATGATTAGTTCTTTTTAAATTATGATGCTATAAAAATGATCTCTTCCTTCTCCACCTCCATTCTGCTCTCATGAGAACCCTCCTGGAGTACTGCATCCAGTTATGGTGCCCCCAGCATAAGAAGGACATCAAAATACTGTAGTGGGCCCATAAAGGGGCCACAAAGATGATCAGAAGGCAGCAGCACGTGTCCTATGTGGACCGGCTGGAAGATCTGGGACCATTTGGCCTGGAGAAAAGGCAGCTTCAGGAACACCTTTCAGTAGCTTTCCAGTACCTGAAGGCGGCGTACAAGAAAGTTGGGAAGGGACTTTTTCCAAAGGCTTCAAGTGATGAGACAGAATGGATTTAAGATTGAGGAGGATATATTTAGACTGGATATCAGAGGGAAATTATTTACAGTGAGGATGATGAGACACTGAAACTGAATGCCCCCTCCCTGGTGGTGTTCAAGGTTGGATGAGGTCTTAAGCAACCTGGTCTACTGGAAGGTTGTCCCTGTTCAGGGCAGGGGGTTTGGAACAGGATAATCTTTATGGTCCCTTCCAACCCAAGCCATTCTACAAACAAGGGTAGTATATAGCTACACTACTGAAAGGAATAGGGTTAGAATGAGAAAATAAGGAGTTACGGGAATATATATAATAAAAAGTACTCCTTTATTGTCTTCAATATCCTGGCTAGCCTTTAGATATTATCTCACCATTTTGCCACTTGCTGCAATAGCTATGATTTCTTTTGTTTTTTTTTCCCCACAATGGTAGGATTCATAACTGCACTTGAAAGCTGAACTTGCTGCATCAAGAAAATTTCTAATATCTACAGAAGTAGAGCATGCTAAAAGACAGTATTATTAGTGGAACTTCCTTACAAAAAAGTGGCAAAGTTCAGTATTTTTCACACTCAATATGGCACCATGGAACAATTGACATTGGTCTCAGTTACAGAAATTGTCTTGGTGTGGAGAGTATATTCTAGTGAAAATAGTTGATTTAGCACAAACATTGAGACCATCATCAGTAAATTTGCTGATGACACCAAGCTGGGGGCAGGAGTTGATCTGCTGGAGGGTAGAGAGCCTCTGCAGAGGGACCTCGACAGGCTGGACAGATGGGCAGAATCCAATGGCATGAGATTTAACATATCCAAGTGCTGGGTTCTGCACATTGGCCACAACAAGCCCATGCAGAGCTACAAGCTGGGGTCAGAGTGGCTGGAGAGCAGTCAGGCTGAGAGGGACCTGGGGGTGCTGGTTGACGGTAGACTGAACATGAGCCTGCAGTGTGCCCAGGCAGCCAAGAGGGCCAATGGCATCCTGGCCTGCATCAGGAACAGTGTGGCCAGCAGGCGCAGGGAGGTCATTCTGCCCCTGTACACTGCACTGGTTAGGCCACACCTCGAGTCCTGCGTCCAGTTCTGGGCCCCTCAGTTTAGGAAGGATGTTGACTTGCTGGAGTGTGTCCAGAGAAGAGCAACAAAGTTGGTGAGGGGTTTGGAACATAAGCCCTACAAGGAGAGGCTGAGGGAGCTGGGGTTGCTTAGCGTGGAGAAGAGGAGACTCAGGGGTGACCTTATTGTTCTCTACAACTACCTGAAGGGAGGTTGTAGACAGACGGATGTTGGTCTCTTCTCCCAGGCAGCCAGTACCAGAACAAGAGGACAAAGTCTCAGGCTGCACCAGGGGAGGTTCAGGCTGGATGTTAGGAAAAAGTTCTATACAGAGAGAGTGATTGCCTGTTGGAATGGGCTGCATGGGGAGGTGGTAGAGTCGCCATCACTGGAGGTTTTCAGGAGAAGACTTGATGGGGTGCTTGGTGCTGTGGGTTAGTTGTTTGGGTGGTGTTGGATTGGTTGATGGGTTGGATGCGATTAACTTGAAGGTCTCTTCCAACCTGGTTTATTCTATATATTCTATGTATTCTATGTAAAATATCTGGCTAGTTGCTTTGTTGCCTTTGTTGGCTTTGTTTTTGTTGTCAATTTTTTTTAATGGGAACACTCCAAAATGGAATAGGCAGTATTTTTATGTGGAAGAGGTCTTGCACAAGCACATGAAAAAGAATGGAAAAAAAATATGCATGTTATGAATTTAAAAAGAATATCTTTATTTTCCTTTCTAAGAAAAACAATGCATTTTACTTCTCAATTAATTAGATAATTTCTCAATGTGTTACAAGGAACATCTCTGATATGCTGGCAGTTTGAAAAGAATGTAATAAAGAGATAGTTGTGATCTCTCTCTGAGTACAGTCACAATCCATGAACATGAAGTTTATTAAAACCTGTGGAAGGCCTATTCAGGTGGTTGCATTTATCTTCAAGAATTTTTATTGCCTTGTTACCTTACCTGTCTTTTAACCCTGTAGTCTCACACAAGTGAAAAATACTGAAGGATCTATGTGTGTGATGGATCAGAAAGGAGACCACAGGAAACCATGTTGTTTATTACAGAGTATAATGTTTCCAGCTAGCCAACTGTTGCATCATTTTCCATTCAATGAACACTTGAGTGTTAGCAGATTGCCTCCAGGTTGAGTGCACAAAATGCTGTAGGTGCTTTTTGTGGCTCACTGAAGGGAATGCAACTGATGCTGACACTATCTGGAGATGAAACAACATTAATACAGTGAGACAGACACAGAGTCAGGCCATGGAAGAAGAGTTTGTCCATAATGTTGGGTTCAGGTTCCTTCTCCCTTTCTTTCCGTGTTTTATTTCAGAGAGGCTGGACATTTGGGAGGGATATAAGACTGTTGTCATAGAATGTAGGGAGGCAGCAAGGAAAGCTAAGGCATCCTGATCTTCATGACTGGGTAGTAATGTGCACTCTGAACTAGTCGAAGTGAAGAAGACAGAGAGTTGTGGTCAATTAGTGACTAGTTGTATGCCTCTGTCTAGTGGGATCCCTCGGGGTCAATACTGGGCAGTGATGTTCAGTGTATTGATCAATGACTTGGATGAGGGAATAGAGTGCACTGTCAGCAAGTTTGTTTATGACACAAAACTGGGAGGAGTGGCTGACACCTCTTCAGGGTGTGCTGCCATTCAGTGGGACCTGGACAGGCTGGAGAGTTGGGCAGTGGAGGAAACTGAATGAAATACAAGGACAGGTATAACATCTTGCATCTGGGAAAGAACAACCCTATCTACCAGTATAGGCTGGGGACATACCTGTTGGAGAACAGCATAGAGAGTAGGATCATGGTGGTCCTGGTGAACTGAAGGATGATGATCTAGCAATTTGCCTTTGTGGCCAAGAAGGCCAATGGTATCTTGCGGTGTATTAGAAGGCAAGTGGTTTGCAGGTCAGTGGTTTGCAGGTTCTCCTCCCTCTATACTCTGCCCTGGTGAGGCCACATCTGGAGTATTGTGTCCGGTCCTGAGACCCTCAGTTCAAGAAAGACAGGGAACTGTTGAAAATGTCCAGCAGAAACACAAAGATGGTTAAGGAAGTGGTACAGCTCTCTTCTGAGGGAAGGCTGAGGGAGATGTCTCTTTAGCTTGGAGAAGAAGAGACTGAGAAGTGACTTCATCAATGCTTACAAATATGTGAAGGGCAAGTGTTCAGGAGGATGGAGTTGGGCTCTTTTCAGTGATGCCCAATGATAGAACAAAGGGCAATGAGCACAAGCTAGAGCATAGGAGGTTCCACCTAAACATAAGGAAAAACTCTTTCACTGTGACAGAACACTAGAAAAGGCTGCCCACAAAGGGTGTGGAGTGTCCATCTATGAAGACATTGAAAACCCATCTAGACATGTTCTCATGTGACCTACTCTAGGTGATCCTGGTCTGGCAGTGGGGTTGGACTAGATGATATTTCAAGGTCCCTTCCAATCCCTCATGTTCTCTGATTTTATGATTCTGGTTCTATGATCTCTTCAGAAGAATTGCAGGTAATGCCTCATACTACCATATGAGACATTTATAGATCACATTGTAATAATGAATCCATATTTTTATCGAGGGCCCTGTAGCAAAATCTGTACAAATATATTGAACTTGCTTAGTGACAGAGAACACATCTGTGCATAGGAACTCAATCAACTACAGTGTTATATATTTAGACCTGCCTTTGACATGTTTTTTACCTAAGCCATCTAGAATTCTTTGAATCAATTTTCAGACATGGATCGGCAGTTAACATAATTTAGAAGTAATTTCTAATGAGTAGTTCACATGCCATTACTTTGTTTCAGAGGATAAGCAAGTTAAGCCAACACAGGTTGGGGTCATTCCACTTCTTTCAGTGCCTGAGAAGAATTCAGGCTTCTTTTCATTGATGAGGAGAGATGTAGCTACTAGTGTCGCAGAGAGTTGTCACAGAGGTCTCACTATACTATTGAGATGTCAGAAGAAGGCTTGGTAATCTCTGGAATATTTCTTTTCCATGGATAAAAACACTGAACAACAGACATAACTCCATGTCACACTTTCTTAACAACTTCTGGATGAAGCTTCCGATTCATGGTAATACAGTTTCACAGTATATTAGAGGTTGGAAAAGATGTCAAGAGATCATCAGGTCCAACCCCCCTTTCAAAGCAGGATCACTTAGGGTAGTCCACACATTTAAAGTCCTTGTAACAAGAAGTCCTTTGAAGAGAAGGAGCTGCAGGACAAAGTTCTCAAGTTACATAGAATACATAGAATAAACCAGGTTGGAAGAGACCTTCAAGATCATCGTGTCCAACCCACCAACCAATCCAACCCACCTAAACAACTAAACCATGGCACCAAGCACCCCATCAAGTCTCCTCCTGAACACCTCCAGTGATGGTGACTCCACCACCTCCCTGGGCAGCCCATTCCAATGGGCAGTCACTCTCTCTGTATAGAACTTCTTCCTAACATCCAACCAAAACCTTCCCTGGTGCAGCCTGAGACTGTGTCCTCTTGTTCTGGCACTGGCTGCCTGGGAGAAGAGAACAACATCTGCCTGTCCACAACCCCCCTTCAGGTAGTTGTAGAGAGCAATAAGGTCACCCCTGAGTCTCCTCTTCTCCAGGCTAAGCAACCCCAGCTCCCTCAGTCTCTCCTCATAAGGCTTGTGTTCCAAATCCCTCACAAACTTTGTTGCCCTTCTCTGGACTCGTTCCAGCAAGTCAACCTCCTTCCTGAACTGAGGGGCCCAGAACTGGACACAGGACTCGAGGTGCTGCCTAACCAGTGCAGTGTACAGGGGCAGAATGACCTCCCTGCTCCTGCTGGCTACACTGCTCCTGATGCAGGCCAGGATGCCATTGGCCCTCTTGGCTGCCTGGGCACACTGCAGGCTCATGTTCAGCCTACCATCAGCCAGCATCCCCAGGTCCCTTTTTACCTGGCTTCACTCCAGACACTCTGACCCTAGCCTGTAGCTCTGCATGGGATTGATGTGGCCAGTGTGCAGAACCTGGCACTTGGATGTGTTAAATCTCATGCTGTTGGACTCTGCCCATCTGTCCAGCTTGTTGAGGTCCCTCTGCAGAGCCTCTCTACCCTCCAGCAGACCGATTCCTGCTCCCAGCTTGGTGTCGTCTGCAAATTTACTTATGATGGACTCAATGCCCTCATCCAGATCATCAATAAAGATATTAAAGATCATGAGGCCCAGCACTGATCCTTGGGGGACACCACTAGTGACTGGCTGCCAGCTGGATGTGGCACCATTCACCACCACCCTCTGGGCTCGGCCCTCCAGCCACTTCCTAACCCAACGTAGTGTGATCCCAACCAAGCCATGGGCTCACAGCTTGGCCAGGAGTTCGCTGTGGGGACGGTGTCAAAGGCCTTGCTGAGGTCCAGGTAGACTACATCCACAAGCCTCCCTACATCCATCAGGTGGGTCACCTGATCATAGAAGGAGATCAGGTTGGTCAGACAGGACCTGCCCTTCCTGAATCCATGCTGTCTGGGCTTGATCCCTTGGCCATCCTGTAAGTGCTGTGGGATTGCACTCAAGATGACCTTTTCCATAATCGTGCCTGCCATGGAGGTCAGGTTGACAGGCCTGTAATTCTCTGGCTCATCCATCCCTTCTTGTGGATGGGCACTACATTGGCCAGCTTCCAGTCTTCTGGGACCTCTCCAGTGAGCCAGGACTGATGAAAAATGATGGGAGAGTGGCTTGGCCAGCTCATCTGCCAGCTCTCTCAGCACCCTAGGATGGATCCCATCTGGTCCCATGGATTTGTGGGGATCCAAGCAGCTGAGGAGAGTTCCAATCACTTGCTCATGGAACACAGTGAAACTATGCAGCTCCCTGGCTCCTTCTGCCAGCTCTGCAGGTCAGCTGTCTGGAAGGCATTCTGTCCTGCTAGTAAAAATTGAGGTAAAGAATGTGTTAAGTACCTCTGCCTTTTCCTCATCCTTTGATACAACATTTCCCTCCATGTCAGACAAGGAGTGGAGGTTGTCCCTGCCCTTCCTCTTGCTATTAATATATTTATACAAGGACTTTTTGTTGTCCTTCACAGCAGAGGCCAGTTTAAGCTCCAAACGTGCTTTTGCCTCCCTAATTTTCTTCCTGCATGATTTGGCTACATTCTTAAACATTCCATGGGTTGTCTCACCTTTCTTCCAAAGATGATACACCCTCTTTTTTTCCCTTAGTTCTTTTAGACATTCATTACCCAACCAGGCTGGCCATCTGCCCCGGCGGCTCATCTTCTGGCACATTGGCACAGCCTGTTTCTGCACCTTCCTTGAAGCAGGTCTAGCCCTCCTACACCCCTTTATTTTTAAGGGCTTTATCCCAAGGAACCCTCTGAATTAGTTCCTTGAGCAACCTGAAGTCTGCCCTCCGGAAGTCCAGAGTGGAGGTCTTCTTGCTACCCTTCTTAGCTTGAGCGAAAACTGAAAATTTAATTATCTCATGATCACTTGCCCCTAAACAGCCTCTGCCACCACATCACCCACCAGCCCTTCCCTATTGGTGAAGAGAAGGTCAAGCATAGCCTTACCCCTGGTAGGCTCACACAGCACCTGGGATAAGAAGCTGTCCTCCATGCACTCTAAGAACCTCCTAGACTGTCTCCTCTCTGCTGTGTTGAGATCCCAGCAGATGTCAGGGAGGTTGAAGTTGCCCATGAGAACAAGGTCAGGCAATCTTGAGACAGCCTTAAGCTGCCTTTAGAATGCTTCATCATCTTCCTCCTGGTTGGGTGGTCTATAACAGACTCCAACCAGGATGTCAGCCCTGCCGGTCTTCCCTCTAATTCTTACCCACAAGCACTCAAACCGATCGTCACTATTCTCCATATCAATGGCATCTAGTGCCTCCCTTACGTACAGGGCCACCCCTCCACCCCTTCTTCCTTGCCTGTCTCTCCTGAAGAGCCTGTAGCCATCAATTGCAGCGCTCCAGTCATGTGAGTCGTCCCACCACGTCTCTGTGATGGCAACTACATCATAACTTTCCTGCTGCAACAAGGCTTCCAGTTCATCCACTAGGACACAAAATAAATAATGGCAGTAGCACACAGTGCTCCAAATTCATGGGTATGCCAGGAAAATAGCTACCAGAATGCTTGCCACAAAGAGACAGCAGCCAGGTTCACCTCATCTGAGAAAAATGAATCACAAGAAATCCCACACCCCTTTGTAGACTGATCTTATGAGTGTTTGGGGGATTTTTTCCTTTCTTTGTTGTTGTTGTTGTTGTTTTTGAAAGATGGTGGCCATTACCTTATTGTGAGTGATGTGGGCTGCATGCAAGGATGTAAGATTGTCCTGAGTGACAAAGCAGTGAATCAAATGGATTGTGCTGACAAAAATAAAGAAGAAAAGAAGAAAGAAAAAAAAAGGGGAAACAAGTACAGAATGATCCTCCTGAACACAAAAGCATAACAGTTCATCATCTGATAATTGATTACTTGGTTACAAATTTTAAGAGTATGTAATGTGTTAAGCTCTCCACTTAGTAAAGGATGTGCATACATAGGACTTAAGCAGCTCAAAGGCTTTTAAAAGACACTTGAAATGAGCTAGAAGGACAGTAACACCAAAAAAAAAAAAAAAGAATAAAAAAAAAAAAAAGAATTAAAAAGGAGAAGATAACAGACTGAGACTTCTGAAATGTCTGTCCCTATTACCTTGACAAGGGACCCACTGTTACAAAAAGAGGACTAAAGCATAATTTTCATATACTTCTGCATTAATTAATAACAACTGAAACAGGGCTTATCTTATTATCAAAGCAGAAAAATGTTAAAGACAAAAAAGGTACAGTAATATAATCAGATGCAGTAAGACATCATAGTTTTAAACCTCTCAGTCCTGAAGATAGCGTTTGAGTAGTAAATGTAAGCATTAAATGCTCAATGAATTTGACCACTTTCAAATTTGCAGTTGTATAGTAGTGTAGAATTATAGAATCATTTAGATTGGATCATTATGATCTTAAAGGTTGAAACCTTTAAGATTATCAAGTTCAACTGTGTATCTAACACTGCCAAGTCCACCAACAAACCATGCCTCTAAGCCCCACATCTACCTGTCTTTTAAATACCACCTGGTACAATGGCTCCACCCAGCGTGTTCTAATGCTTAACCACTCGTTCAAGGAAGAGGTTTATTTTTTCTTCCTAATACCCAATCTAAAACCTCCTCTGGCACAACTTGAGAACATTTCCTCTTGTTCTATAATTTCCTACTTCAGAGAAGAGATCGATGCCCAGTTCAATACAAGCTTCTTTTAAGTAGTCGTAGAGAGTGATAAGATCTGCTCTGAGGCATTTTTTTTTTTTTGCTCCAGAATAAATAACCTTAGTTCCCTCAGCCACTTCTCATAAGACTTGTGCTCAAGACCACTGACAAACCTTGCTGCCCTCTGTGGATACACTCCAAATGGATGTTGGATCAATTGTCCCAAGGCCACAAAGTCTTTTTTTGTTTGCTGTACATATGCCTAACTGCAATAGACCACTAAGTGTTCAGGCAGAGAGGAAATTTCTTAGGTTGCAAGGACAAATTAACCAAAGGATGTGTGAAAATTACACATGCAGTAATTAAAAATTTCTAAATTAATGTATTGTAGCAAGATTTTTAGGAAGTATTTACAAATAAGTGAAATGGGTTGTATTACATTGTCACAAGGTTAAATATCTCTCTCTACTATACATGATGTTTTCAACCTCATTTCACATCTATGAATTTCATTCTTTATCACACTTGAGAGAAGTAAAATGAGATAACACCAAATAATCCAATACTAAGAAGTACTTAACTTTTAATAGTAAGAGTAACATGAATGTTTACGGCTAGGCAGAATAGAAAAGTTACAGAAGTTGAATTTGGAAAACCATGAGTGCTCAGAATGAAATGAAACTTAAAAGAAAACTCCCACCTTTTAATCTTGTTTGAAGTGAAACTGATTTGCGGTCACTAGTGTCCTTAGGGTGTGTTTTGCTTCATCCTTCTCTAGTTTAGGTTCATTATAGCTACATATTACCTTAAAATAAAGTATCTTTGTACATATCATTAACTCCTTATATCCTATAAATGATTTCTTATCCCAAATATATGTCTATACATTTCTATCTGCACCTGAAACTGATTTGCGGTCACTAGTGTCCTTAGGGTGTGTTTTGCTTCATCCTTCTCTAGTTTAGGTTCATTATAGCTACATATTACCTTAAAATAAGGTACCTTTCTACATATCATTAACTCCTTATATCCTATAAATGATTTCTTATCCCAAATATATGTGTATACATTTCTATCTGCACCTCAAAAAAAAAACAAAACCAAAATTTAGAATAGAATAGAATAGAGTAGAGTAGAATAGAATAGAATAGAATAGAATAGAATAGAATAGAATAGAATAGAATAGAATAGAATAGAATAGAATTAACCAGGTTGGAAAAGACCTTTGAGATCATCGAATCCAACCGATCACCCAACACTATCTAATCAACTAAACCATGGCACCAAGCACCCCATCAAGTCTCCTCCTGAACACCTCCAATGATGGTGACTACACCACCTCCCCAGGCAGCCCATTCCAATGGCAAATCACTCTCTCTGTATAGAACTTCTTCCTAACATTCAACCTAAAGCTCCCCATGCACAGTCTGAGACTGTGTCCTCTTGTTCTGGTACTGGCTGCCTGGGAGAAGAGACCAAACCCCACCTGGCTATAACATCCCTTCAGGTAGTTGTAGAGATCAATAAGGTTTCCTCTGAGCCTCCACTTCTGCAGGCTAAGCAACCCCAGCTCCCTCAGTCTCTCCTCATAGGGCTTGTGCTCCAGACCTTTCACCAGCTTTGCTGCCCTTCTCTGGACACCTTCCAGCAACTCAACATCAGCAAGAATGGAAGTTATCTAAGCAACATTTTTACACCTGCCTCATGTATAGACATGGATTTCCACACAAACTAAAGATGTGTGAGTCAGTGTCTCATCATCTGTAGATCCAGGGATTTTGTGTTCTTTTCCTGAGCCCTGACCTTAATCTGCCTGCGTGATTTACAGTGTAGTGACATCTCTCTCTGTAGGGTAGAACTCTTTGAGTATAATATTTCCAATCCTATTTCCTCTCCAAATCCCTGTCCCACATCCTCCTTATGATCATTTGTCCTGATGAGAAGGTCTGTGCAGTGCGTCAGGACTGCATCATTAATGGGCCATTGGAAAGCATCTCAGTGTTTATATAATTGTTTTGCTAAACTCAGAATACATATTGTCACCCCACAGAGATGAACAACAGTATGTGAACTTACAATAAATGTATGTGCCTTAGAGATAAGAACTGCAGACTTGTTTTCCTCTGAATAGATTTGAGTATGATATCCTTAAGGAGCTTTAAGATGTCTTTTCACTGACAAGACAAAGCAAATACTCCTGTTTCTTCATGATGATGGAAGCCCTCCACTAGAAGGATTTTGAATCCAAGAGATTCATAAGGCCTGTTTCCTGTTCCATGACAATAAGTTTTCATGTGACAAGGGTAGATGCTAGTAATAAGGGGTCCCAGGAAAACATGCCAGTGGGAAAACAGGAGATGTTTGCAGACTACTTCTCTGTGTTTCATTGGAAAGGAAGCAACACTATGAACATTAGCAACTACATTTCTCTAGTGATATTCACTTTTTCTTTAAGAAAACAACTGAAATATTTTAATTCCTCAAACTTAGTTTATCTTAGAATGATTGTCTACATGAATCCTGGGCAACATACACTGCAAATGACTACATATTTATTTTTTAATCCAAAAATGCAATTTGCCTCTTTTTTTTTAATTAATAATTTATGAAGTATTTTTATGCTCTCAAATACCTCACATTAAAATGCTTAAAGGATAGAAGTGTGGTATAAATAAAGAGGGGTAAGGCAGGGAATTAAGAAAAAAAAATTATTTATTAATTTAGCTCCAGCACCCTGTGGTGATTTGGAAAAAAAGACTGATATTCCCCACTACAAGAAATCACAGATTTACAGGATTTTATGACTGTAGGTCATTGACAACCTGGACAAGTAATTCTGGGTCACACTCTTGCTTTCCAGGTCCCAAGTGTGCAAGTGTCTTTTACTTGGTTTCTTTCTGTTTCGTTTATACGCTGGTGTAACCTGATACTTTTTTAGTGAAGGAGTAAACATACTAGAGTCTCCAGGAAATACCTGCCTTTTGTTAGTAGGGGTAATGCTGCATTTGGATCTATCTTTTCCAAATACTGTTTTCTCAAACTATTTGTAAACAATCTGATATTCTGAACAAATTTTTCAACCAAACATACCAAGTCTATATAATATTTTGTAATTTTGTTTACTTACAATGCTGCTTGCCAATTGTGGAGATTCCTCTGGTGTCTCTTTTTATTAGAAAATCCTCCTGAAACTGCTGCTGCTTGTAATTCATGTGGGGGGGGCCAAAAACCCAAGAGAGAAAGAGAGCCTCATGCTCTGCAGCACCCATTTATATACATCCAAGATGATTTCTGTGTTGTAATGGTACCCAAAAGCATGTGCCAAAAGCCAAACAGGGCAGAAACCTGGTAACTATTAGTTCTCTGCTTAAACGTGCCCAGGCTTGTCCCAGCAAGGGGGGATCTATGCCTGGCAAGTGGCTTAGGCAGAAGGGCCCAGATGCATCTACTGACTACAGCCTGGGAGGGGGAGGTGCCTGTTCCCTTTTCCCACAGTTCTCTGTTTTCCCCCCATCTTGACTCTGCAGGGGGTGAGGGGTTTTGGATGTACTGCCAAAAAGTGTTATGAACTAGCATTTTAAACAGCTAACATTTTTATTTTTTTTACATTTTCTAGGGGCTTTCCATTGATGTAAGAATGTTTATGGGCCTGAAGGAACAGAAGAAGATACACACAATCTTTATTTAGTTTCATTCTGGAAAAGTAGAATAACTTTGGGGGGGAGGGGAATGTGGGAAATATTCTGGTCTTCTAACTAGCCTCATTTAAAAGAAGAGCAAAGAAACCTGAAGAAACTAGAATAATTTCACAAAGGAAGCATTCTTTCTGTTTTCTATGCAGAAGCTACACTCTTTTTAGTAATCTAGGAACATAGAAAATTCACTTTGAATGTTGTTATGACAAAGTAGGAGAGCAAATTCAATCTTCTAGTGATTTTACTCCTATTTAAAATGCAAATCCCCAGGCTCTTTTCATAGTGTCTCTACTCACCCCTTATAATGAATGGATTCTTCACTGATGAAATCTTAAAATCTTTATCAAAACTTAGTGCCTTTCATGAATGTGTGTTCTAATTCAATGAAAAGTTTTAGGATTAGGTGTAGGAACAGTGAAAGCCTATTCTATGACTCTTGCAGGTCAGATTACTTATCCAGAAGGTCCTTTGTGTTTGTGAAGTCAATGAATCTAATAATCATATAAAAAGGTATAAAAGCATATAAGCAGGAGGTATAAAAGCATATAAGCAGGAAGGGAGGCAAAGAAGCAGCAGCATAATTCAACAGTTTTCTAAATTCCCAAAAGAAATATGAAATAGTTAAAAGTGGCTTGGAGGGGAAAATTCAAAAAGTATTCTGATTTTCTTATATATATGCATATGCACATATCACACTTCAGAGATTATCTTAATTTGAAAGATCAGAGCTGTGCCGATTATTTTCATAAGAAGTCACTGCATCAACCCAGTTAATACCTTACCTGCCACAGCAACTGATAATCTGATTTAACCCTACCAAAACCATGTTTTACCATGTACATCATTGAAGAGATTGTTTAACCACATACCAACAATGAGTGTTGCCATCCTGCATACTGTGCAATTGCAAATGCAATTAATGAAACATTACTGGATAGAGGTACAAGGTACAAATCCACCACCTGATGTTGTCATGTGTTTAAAGCAAGCATTCTCGACTCAGTGGAGATGGGGGAAAAATAATGAACAATTTACCATATTTCAAAATACACCACTCCCCAGTTGAGCTATGTTAATCAAACCTATATGTCTTTCTATCCTGCTTCAAATGAAAAGTAAAATGCTTTACTTGAACCATTACAATTACTCATTATGGACAGTGTAGAATGCAGGGAGTTTAGGCTGTGTCACTGATTTTCTTTATATCATCCATCATTTTACCTATAGAAGAGATTTTATTGGAAAATCTGCAATATATTTACTGTTGAGCATCTTACATAGAAAGGTGTGTTAGGAAGATATGCATAATGATGATTATTACAACTTGGTCACAGAATCACAAAACATTAGGGGTTGGAAGGGACCTTGAAAGATCTAAACCCCCTGCCACAACAGGATCACCTAGAGTAGGTCACACAAGAACACATCTAGGTGGGTTTTGAATGTCTGCATAGAAGGATGCTCCACAACCTCTCTTGGAAACCTGTTCCTGTGTTCCATCACCCTCACAGTGAAAGAACTTTTCCTTATTGTTGTGGTTTAAGGCCTCCCAGGGGGTGGGTGGGAACCTTGACTCGCTTGGGTGGACCCCAAGGTACATGAACTCTAGGTGGATCCAGGTGGGCATGGAAACCTGACTTCCTCAGGAAAGGGTCCCTGGGTCATGTTTATTCCACTCCCATTTCCTGTCTGCACTCTGTTTAAGGGGGAATCAACTTCCTGTCTTGCTCTCTCTTGCCTTCTCCTCACTGCTTTGACTAAAAGCTACTGCTGGTGACCACGTGGCTCAGGCCTACTCCATGTGGCCAGATGTGTCCAGAGAATCCACTGTCATCCAGACAATCCATTTCCAGCTGTGAGCTGATTCTTAGTATGCCTGTATCTATCCCCTTCCCTTATATCTCTGTAACCCTTTTTTTCCCTTAAATATATTTTGGCTTTTGTTAAAATTGCTTTCCAAGTCAGTGCATGGGGTTTTTTTTTGTGTGTTGGGGTTTTTTTGTTGGTTTTTTGTTTGTTTGTTTGTTTTCGCTTTGGTTTGGTTTGGTTTGGTTTGGTTGGAATTTTTTTATGTTTTGGGGTTTCTTTTGGGGGGGTTGTTTGTTTGTTTGCTTGTTTGTTTTTTTTCTATCCCTTTTTCTTCTCCTACCTAACTTTTCCAGACGTGGGTAAAGGCAGAGGGGAGAGGAGGGCAACCTAAATTCAGTTCTGTTGGGTTTTGGGCTTTGGGAAACTCAAATAGTTACACTTACATTTAGGCAGAACCTTCTATGCTCTAGCTTGTGCTCATTGCCCTTTTTCTTATCAGTGAACATCACTGAGAAGAGCCCGCCTCCCTCCTCCTGACACTCACACTTCACATATTTGTAGACAACAATGAAGTCTCTTCTCAGTCTCCTCCAATCTAGAGACCTAGAACCCTCAGCCTTTCCTCAGAAGATAGCTGTACCACTTCCTTAATCATTTTTGTGGCTCTGTGCTGGACTTTCTCAGGCAGTTCCCTGTCCTTGAACTGAGAGGCTCAGAACTGGACAAAGTGTTCCAGATATGGCTTCACCAGGGCAGAGTAAAGAGAGAAGAGAACCTGTCTTGACCTTCTAACCACTTCCCTTCTAATACACCACAAGATACCATTTGCCTTCTTGGCCACAATGGTACATTGCTAGCTCATCGTCACCCTTCAGTTCACCATGGCCACATACTGGGAAGCTTTGCAGTGAATCAGTTTCTCTGGGACTGGAAGGTACTAATTTCCTAATATTTTTTAAATTTGTCTGGGGTTTTTTTGGGTTTGTTTTTTTTTTTGTGGGTTTTTTTGGTTGCTCTTTTCATTGTTGTTGCTGGGTTTGTTTTTAATATTTCTTTTTTGTTTTTCCTTTTGTTCTGTTTTTGTTAATACATAGAATAGAATACATAGAATAAACCAGGTTGGAAGAGACCTTCAAGATCATTGCGTCCAACCCATCAACCAATCCAACACCACCTAAAAAACTAACCCATGGCACCAAGCACCCCATCAAGTCTTCTCCTGAAAACCTCCAATGATGGTGACTCCACCACCTCCCCAGGCAGCCCATTCCAATGGGCAATCACTCTTTCTGTATAGAACTTTTTCCTAACATCTAGCCTGAACCTCCCCTGGTGCAGCCTGAGACTGTGTCCTCTTGTTCTGGTACTGGCTGCCTGGGAGAAGAGACCAACATCTGTCTGTCTACAACCTCCCTTCAGGTAGTTGTAAAGAGTGATAAGGTCACCCCTGAGTCTCCTCTTCTCCAGGCTAATACATTTGTATTTCACTTAAAATAACTAAATATAAGCATAAAATACGACAGAGGTCATGTCATTTGACAAGCCTTGCTAACCTCTTTTCTCCTTATTTATACTGATGGGAGGAGGGCTGGTGGAAGATGTGGTGGTTGGAGGCTGTCTTCGCTCCACTCACCATGAAATAATTGAGTTTTCAATATGCAGTCAAACTAAGAGGGACAGCAACAAAAACCTCCACTCTGGACTTCAAGAGGGTAGTCTTCAGGTTACTTAAAAAACTAACTCAGAAGGCACCTCAGGAAACAACCCTTGAAAACAAAGGGGTCCAGGAGGGCAGGACCTACTTAAAGAAAGAAATCTCAAAGGCACAGGAACAGGCTGTGCCAATGTGCCCAAACATGAGCTGCGGGGCAGAGGGTCAGCCTGGATAGGCAATGAACTTCTGAGCAAATTAAGGGAAAAAAAGAGGGTGTCTCATCTTTGGAAGGAAGGAGAGATAAACCATGAAATGTTTAAAAATGGTGCTAGGTCATGTAGGGAAAAAATTAGAGATGCAAAAGCCCATTTAGAGCTTAGACTGGCCACTGCTGTGAAGGAAAAAAAAAATGCTTTTACAAATATATTAATGGCAAGAGGAGGGGCAAGGACAACCTCCACTTCTTAGTGAACATGGAGGGGAATATTGTAACAAAAGATGAGGAAAAGGCAGAGGTACTTAACACCTTCTTTACCTCAATTTTTATTAGGAGGATAGGTTGTCTTCTGGTCAACTGGCCTCCTGAGCGGGCAGAGGGAGTCAGGGTTTGGTATACTCCTGTGTAATCCAGGACGAAGTAGTTAGAGACCTGCTGAACCACTTGGAGCCCACAAGTCCATGGGACTGGATGGGATCCATCCTAGGGTGCTGAGAGAGCTGGCAGATGAGCTGGCCAAACTGCTCTCCATAGTTTTTCAACAGTCCTGGCTCACTGGAGAGGTCCAAGATGACTGGAAGTTGGCCAACATGATGCCCATCCACAAGAAGGGCTAGTTGGATGAGCCAGGGAATTCCAGACCTGTCAACCTGACCTCCGTGCCAGGCACGATTATGGAACAGGTCATCTTGAGTGCAATCCCACAGCAATTACAAGATGGCCAAGGGATCAAGCCCAGCCAGCATGGATTCAGGAAGGGCAGGTCCTGCCTGACCACCCTGATCTCCTTCTATGATCAGGTGACCCGACTGGTGGATGTGGGGTAGTCTGTGGATGTAGTCTACCTGGACTTCAGCAAGGCCTTTGGCACCGTCCCCCACAGGAAACTCCTGGCCAGTCTGTCAGCCCATGGCTTGTACAGCAGCACTCTGTGCTGAGTTAGGAACTGACTGTAGAGTCAAGTCCAGAGAGTGGTGGTGAATGGTGCCACATCCAGCTGGCAGCCAGTCGCTAGTGGTGTCCCCCAGGTATCAGTGCTGGGACCTATGCTCTCTAATGTCTTTATTGATGATCTGGATGAGGGCATTGAGTCCATCACCAGTAAATTTGCAGATGACACCAAGCTGGGGCAGGTGTTGATCTGTTAGAGAGTTGGAGAGCTCTGCAGAGGGACCTTGACAGACTGGTCAGATGGGCAGAGTCCAACCGCATGCTATTTAACACATCCAAGTGCCAGGTTCAACACATTGGACATAACAACCCCATGCAGTGCTACAGGCTGGGGTCAGAGAGGATGGAGAACAACCAGGCAGAAAGGGACCTGGGGGTACTGGCCGATAGTATGTGGAAGATGAGCCAGAAGTGTGCCCAGGTGGCAAAGAAGGCCAATGGCATCCTGGCCTGCATCAGGAATAGTGTGGCCAGTGGGGGCAGGTAAGTCATTCTGCCCCTGTACTCAGCACTGGTTAGGCCACACCTTGAGTACCCTGTCCAGTTCTGGGCTCCTCAATTTAAGGACATTGAGATACTTGCATGTGTCCAGAGAAGGGCAATGAGGCTGGGGAGAGGACTGGAGCACAAGCCCTATGAGGAGAGGTAGAGGGAGCTGGGGTTGTTTAGCCTGGAGAAGAGTAGGTTCAGGAGAGACCTTATTGCTCTCTACAACCACCTGAAAGGAGGTTGTAGCCAAGTGGGTGTTGGTCTCTTCTCCCAGGCAATTAGCACCAGAACAAGAGGACACAGTCTCAAGTTGAGCCAGGGGAGGTTTAGGTTTGAGGTGAGGAGAAAGTTTTTCACAGAAGGAGTGATTGACCATTGGAATGGGCTGCCCAGGGAGGTGGCAGACATGTTCAAAGAAGGGTTGGATGTGGCACTTGGAGCCATGGATTAATTGTCATGAGGTATTAGGTAATAGGTTGGACTTGATGATCTCTGAAGTCTTTTCCAGCCTGGCTGATTCTGTGATTCTGTGACCTTTTGAGGTCTCTTGTGGCCTGGACCATTCTATGATTCTAAACTGATTCTATCCATGCATATCATATTAAATATAGAGCTGAGGGATCATAAGGGTCAAACTCTCTTCTTCAATGGCCCATGTCTGAGGATGACTGTTAGATTTGCCTTTGATCCCAGTCCATGTTTTTCTCTCTTCTCCAATTCAGCTCCTGAACCCATTTCCTGTCTGCTGTTTAGCACACTCTGGGACTTTGCCAGTACCTGCCCACAGTCTCCAGTGGTGATGGTGATGTAATTACCACCAGGAACATTGAGTTTGATGTTAGTTTTGCATATATTTGTTACGCTCTATTGTCACTATTTTCATTAAAACTGTATTTAGCTTTATTTTCATATCCATAAATCTCTCTCTTTTTATCACTTCCTCTTCCCTTTGGGAAGGGAAAGGAGTTAGAATGTCTGTCATTTGTCTAGTGGCGAAGTCAGTCCTAACACTTGATATACCTTCTAACAGTTATTTCATAGTAAGCAACACACAGGGGGTGTCTCATACATAGTCTAAAGTTAAAACTGATAAATTCTTCCTTGTTTCAGCTAAAACTGTCTAACTCTCAGTGAGAGGTCCTTTATTACCACAGCTTGCATTGCTTTTTCACTATTATCATAGAACTATACAATTGTAGAATCATTAAGTCAGGAAAAGACCTTTATGATCCTCAAGTCTAACCATAACCCAAATACCATGACCACTAAACTATATTCCCTGGTGCCACATCTGCACACTTCTTGAATATCCACCACCTCCCTGGGCAGCCTGTGCCAATCCCTCACCACTCTTTCAGAAAAATAAAAAATAAAGTTCCCCAACCACCAATTTAAATCTCCCATGGCACAATTCAAGTCCATTTTCTCTAATTCTAGCTCTAGATACTTGGGAGAGAGACCAACACCAGCCTCACTACAGCCTCCTTTCAGGTAGCTGTAGGGAGCAGTAATATCTTCCCTTAGACTTGACCGGACTGAACAATCCCAGTTCTCTCAGCTGCTGCTCATACCACATGCCCTCCAAATGTTTCACCAGCCTTGTTGATTTTCTCTGGAACACCTTCCAGGACCTCAGTGTCTTTCTTATAGTGTAACACCCAGAACTGAATAGAGTACTCAAGCTGTGGCCTCACCAGGGCTGAGTATAGGGACACTGTCACTTCCCTACTCCTGCTAGACATACTGTTTTTGATACAGACCATGATGTCATTTGCCTTCTTGGCCACCTGGGCATACTGCTGCCTCATATCCATCCATCCACCAACATCCCTATATCCTTTTCCACTGGACTACTTTCCAGCCGCTCTTCCCCAAGCCTTTAGTGTTGCTTGGGATTGTTCTGACCAGTGTGTCATGGGCCAAAATTTTCTCGAGGAGTATGCTGTGAGAGATGGTGTCAAAGATTCCGCTAAAATCCATAGAATAGTTTTGGCTTAAAACCAACTCCCTGCCATGGGACGGGACTTCTTTAATTCGGTTTCATTGCTCAAGGCACCATTCAACCTAACCTTGACCAATTCCAATTCCACAACTTCTCCTGGTAACCCATTCCAGTGTTCCACCATCTGTGTTTCATAGTAGGGCAAAATAGATGCAACTTACAGGACCAGATATTCTACTTGGATAACTAGTCACTTCCTCTCTTTACTTGGGAAACATCATAGCTTGTTCTGAAGGATGCACAAAATGAAAATCCCTCAAAAGGAAAAGTTTAAGTGTTTTCATCCTTATTTAATAGACATGGAAAGACAAAAGAACAAGGAAGAAGAGCATACACAAAAAATTATTTCCACACCTGAATTTTCTTTCCATATATATATATATATATATATACACATATATATGTATATTTAAGTGAACAGAAGATAGAAGAGCAGTCTCAGTTCTGACTTTAAAGCTGTGGAAAGAAAAACAACATTGAGACTCAATTAGAACACACTAGAAAGGGAGGGAGGGAGATAGGTTGTGTAATTAAAGTCTATTTTCTGAACTATTATTTTTAAACTGGATGGCATAATCTGTGATTTCATAAATGTTCTGGAAGAAAGTGTAATGGATTGCATAATAGCCCCATCAAAAGGGTGGCTGATTAGTTGAGTCAATTTGGCATACATTTGAGCTATTATTTTCATTTGTGAAGCAGAGGCTGAATGATAGAGCTGCTTTTATCCTCTGTACTTTGTAAATGTGCATCCTAAAATCTGAAGTGGTTCGTTCTTACTGCTCCACAACTTGAGACAAAACCATAACACTGTTAGAAGATCACAAAGCCAAAAAAATATTTCATGCTTCATGTTTGAAGGGAATTGTGGATATCTTACTGCAACCATCCACTTAAGTCAGGGCCAAACCCCATGCATAACATACATTTTCTCATACAAGTGTTCCAAGTTATTTCTTCTAATATTTGATCACTGTCAGAACTGGGTGGTCTCTGAAATATTTACTTAAATTCAAAAGAATATCATTAGCTTCATAGTGGTGGCATTCATAGATGACAATGGGCTGCAGGGTATGTAGTCTGTTTCAAATTATTCATTTGGAATGGAACATTTATTTCAAAAGTTCTGTTTCAGTGAACTCTTCAGCTACGTCCACTGCCAGTTTTTTACCCAAATCAAATCTCATTAATTCATTCTTTTTCTGGAGGGGAGGGCTTCTATTTATTCTGAACAATGGTTTAATTCCATACTTTTCCTCACTCTTCACGTTTAGAGAAAGATGCACTAGCTTAAACATACTGTTAGTATGACTCAACAGAAACTGCATAGCTTTTGTTCCAAGAAAATGAGCTTAATTCCTTTTTCATTCACCAAAATAGGCCCTTCTGGATGAGATTAAATATGACTGGAACTGAAGATACATTGTCTGTATCTAGAGGACACTGTCTGTATCTAGAGGTCTGTTTTTAGAGGACACAGTCTCAGGCTGCACCAGGGGAGGTTTAGGTTGGATGTTAGGAAAAAGTTCTATACAGAGAGAGTGATTGCCTGTTGGAATGGGCTGCCTGGGGAGGTGGTGGAGTCGCTGTCATTGAAGGTTTTCAGGAGAAGACTTGATGGGGTGCTTGGTGCCATGGTTTAGTTGATTAGGTGGGTTGGATTGGTTGATGGGTTGGTCGCGATGATCTTGAAGGTCTCTTCCAACCTGGTTTATTCTATGTATTCTATGTATTCCATGTATTCTAGATTGTTAGATGTTGCAGCATTTTCTATCTGGTAATGGGTAATTTGCTTGGGGTTAAATTAATGAGGTAGAAATTTCAAAAATATAGTTATCATCACTTTTCCTGAAAAACCCACCCCAAAATTATGTATAAAACTTATTAGATTATTAATTGGTTCTATTCGGTAGCAAATCCTACCAGGATGATTATGTACTTTAGTACATAACTTTAGTACAGTTTAGAGAATTCAGAAAATGGAAAAGGCTGCACCACAAAATAGCTTCATCACACTTATGAAAT
The DNA here is from genome assembly GCF_014839835.1 of Dryobates pubescens. Taxonomy (NCBI): domain Eukaryota; kingdom Metazoa; phylum Chordata; class Aves; order Piciformes; family Picidae; genus Dryobates; species Dryobates pubescens. The sequence goes on along the minus strand of NC_071657.1, from coordinate 82,660,403 downwards.
CAGAGGCAAACTGGGACCTTATGGAAAGCCAATGAGAATTCTGGTTTTACTCATGAGGATGGAGCAGGAATTTGGAGACAGTCCCTAGGTCCTTCTTCAGTGGCAGGCTCCAGAACTGCAGGTTTTATAATCTAGTTTGTGGATAACATGGCACAAATCCAAAGGAAAGGGACCCCCCAGAATCAAAGTGTCCATAGACACAGCTGCTACAAGGCAAAACTCGCAAGCAACAGCATTGTCTGAACAGCGCAAGAAAGCTGCAGTTTCACAGCTTGCAGGGTCACTCCACGGCAGCAGGGAGCAGGAGCCCAGGGCAGGCAGGTCCAGGGAGAAGCCAGGTTCGAGTGCTGATTTCTCCAATTTCGCCATGAATGGTGAGCGAGTCCAAGATGAGACTGGAAAATGGAGTGAGCAAGGTGAAGGTGAGAGTGAGATCCCTGACCACTTTCTGGTCACTCTACTTAACGCATTTCTAGACAATGTGTCCAAGGCCAATGTACACTGGGAGTGAAGCACTCTGCTAATCATAGCTTCCAAACCCAGTGGACTTCCCCCACCACTACATACCAGTGAGGGACCTTTGCCCCGGTGGGAAGAATGGGAGCCATTTACCCTTCCTCAGGGGAAGGGGAAGGCAATTTCACACCTTGGAAGGCAATTTTGTGCCATTGTTATTCACACCTCTACTGCTGGACATGGGGAAAGAGGGGTTTGGAGCACACCATAACAATGGGCTAAAGCTTCATCAGCAGAAACTAGGTCCTTGTCATGTACATTTTTTTCCAAAGGAAAAAAAAAATAAACACAAACAACTGTATGAAGAAATTTAGCATTGCCAAATCTCACACTGTGAACTGCAGGATCTTCGTATGTGTTCTTCTGCATGCCCCAGGCCACTTGAGACATACACATTATCCTGGGCTCCAATGACTTGGAAAGGTTATCAGAAATTATTTTTAGTATCTCTCTTGCACATATCATCTCCCCCAGTCGTTGCTATCATGCTGAAATATTCTTTATTTAAAGGATATTTTTCAGACTTTTTCAGAATGTTGTTCAAGAAGAGTACAAATGTATCAAAATTCCTTTTACCATCATTCATTATAATTATATACATGCTCAAGAATACACCAATGTAAATAAGTTCTAGAGTCAAAGCATGCATAACATAGCTTTAGGAATCCCCCATAACTGTTGTAGGGAATCTTGTATTTTCTATAAATTCAGATGGAGAACATGAGATGTAAAGAAGGGGCAGAAGAAAGAAGGAAATGTGAATTCTTGCAGCCTTTTTCTTTCTTCCATTCTTATATTTTGTGTCTTCCAGAACTGTTTTTGCTTTTCTCTTTCATTTGTTTCTCTTATTTCTAGTCTTTCATTCACTTACTTTCTTTTAGTCTTATTTTTCCTCTTTTTCCTTTCCTTTCAACCCACTCCATCTTTGTCAGTCTGCAACCACCCCCACCTCTGTAAAACAGAGCTTTCAAAGTCTGTGTAGTTAGTGGATGTTGCTTGCTCTGTGAGAATGAGGGACACAGAAAGTAGTGACTAATATCAGAATAATGAGTGAAGATATGTTTTATTCATAAACCCTGCATCTCCAGTGAAATTAAAAGCAAAGCAAAGGGTCGAAGCTCTGAACCCTTTTTCCTGGAGCCTGTAAACCAATAAAGGTTTTATATTAGCTATCGATATCTATCTCTGACTTGGCTTAATAACATCTTATTCCCTGTTTTCAGCAGCCATCAATAATATTTCTGCCTGCCCGCTTAGGTCCCCATCTCTGCATGCAATTGCATTATAAGGGTCTATAAGCCCAATTTGCTTCACATTCTTATTTTTGGAAAAGGCTGGCTGGCTTTTGTAATGAGAGCAGCTGCCAAGAAGGCTTGACAGAATTTGTGGCCCATCTGGCTTATAATCTTCATTCAATATCGCAGGAGCCTAAACTCCCAGACCAGCTGATAAGTCAGAGTGTATAGGCAAGCGGTGGCAGTAATCTTCTTTGTGACTTCTCATTAAGGACAGGGATATCTCAGTGAATCTCTCATATCCTGGATATCACATATTTTTTTCTTTCTCTCTCTTTTTTTTTTTTTTTTTGCTAACAAGCCAGTGTTGTTCTAATTTTTAAAATTATGACAGAGAACATGGCAGTTTAAAAAGTATTTGAGTTCCCTTTCATCATCTTTAGGAAACTGGAAAAGCAAAGAAGTGATTCAGCAGTTTGCCTCTGTCCCCATATAAGGTATGTGTGCTGACATTTTCCTCTCAGAATCAGGGAAAGTAAGGCAATCATAATCCCAAGAAGTCATTTTAACAATTTTTCCTGACACAAAGTTGGATCAGTTACATCTTCAGGATCCTTAGGCCTTCACCATTACTGTAGCATCCCCAGACTGTCTCTTTGGTGCATTAAACTGTAACACCTGGAAGATTTTATTTAGAATCTCGATCCCACTGCAGCTTGCATTTTTCACTCTGAACACAGAAGCAACTTGATTATTCTACACATCCCTTACCCTTTGAACACAAGTACCTCTGGTTCTTTTACTCTGTCATTGTTAAGTCCTGTTTTCTACACCTCTGCTCATATCTGCCATGGCAGATATGAACTGTTCATCCACAGTTCACTTTGTGGACAGCCCAGATACACCTCCCACATTAGGTGGGCTGCTTAGGTTCCTGAGTTAGAACCCTGTTGTCCTCTAATATTTCACCCAGACTCAGCTGCCTGAAAGTTAAACCTCCACTTTAAACCTTCCTTTGGCTCTTTCTATGAGCCTAGACATTCTTCAAATGGCATAGGCAGGTCCAGAGCACTAATCATCTTACTCAACTTAAAGATTTATCTTCAGAAGGTTTGAGATTCCTTTTGAGATAATGGCCTTTCTCTGTTGAGAAGTGGGGACAGGCTATGACCAGAGGCCCAAATTTTACAGAGCTATCAAGATAAATTCCTGTATTAAGAGAGGAAATTAATAATGTAGCTTTTCTACAGGTATTCATGTCACATCTAATTTTTTGATTTCTCATAAGATTGGAAGGCCACATTTTTTGTTACCCTCTGCTAAAGCATTTATCACCCTTGTGATAAAAGTAGTTATCTTTAATATGTTAGGATTTTTCATATTCATACTTTTCACAAGAGCCTCTAAGATCTCTCAGTCCTTTGCTGCATCAGATCAGATAGCCCAGGAAATATTAAGGGAAGGGACATCAGGTCAGCTAGAAAAAACATAAACCCAAACATGTTCATAGAATGTGAGAAGAAAACACACTTGAAAGGCATGTGACCTAATGCTGGAAAAAAGAGTGGATAATTAAGAAAATCAAGGAACTTCTTTTTCATTAATCTGCTTTTTAATCTCTGGAGTTTTTTTGGTTTGTGTTTTTTTTTTTTTGTGTTGGGTTTTTTTTTGATTGTTTGTTTGTTTTGTCTGGGTTTGGTTTGGGTTGTTTGGTTTTTTGTTTGTTATGGTTTTGTTCATCAATCTAATTTTCAATCTATATTATAGAAGACAAGAATCTGGGGTAAATTATAGCTGCCCTCTAATACTTGAGAGGATCCTACAGGAAGGGTACCAACCCTCATGAACCGAGGGGTCCAGGAGGGTTGGACCTACTTCAAACAGCAGCTCTTGAAGGCACAGGAACTGACAGTTCCCATGTGCTGAAAGATGAGCTGGTGGAGAAGGCGACCGGCCTGGATGAGCAAGCAGCTCCTGGAAGATTTAAGGGTAAAAAAGAGGCTGTATCACCTTTGGAAGGAGGGGAAGGCTTCTCAAGGTATGTTTAAGGAAGTGGTTAGATTATGTAGGAATAAAATTAGAGAGGCAAAGGCCCAGTTGGAAATGAAGCTGAACACCTCTGCGAAAGACAATAAAAAGCATGTTTACAAATATATCAACGCTAAAAAGAAGGGCAAGAAGAATCGCCACTCCTTACTGGACCTGGAGGGGAACATGGTGAGCAAAGATGAGGAAAAGGCTAAGGTCCTGAACACCTTCTTTGCCTCGATGTTTAACAGCAAGGTAGGAGTCCAGGATGAGTAGCCTCCTGAGCTGGGCAATAGGGTTGGGAAGCAGTGTGATGCCCTGGAAATCCATGAGGAATTAGTTCGGGACCTGCCAAGCCACTTGGACACTCACAAGTCCATGGGACCCGATGGGATCCATCCTTGGGTGCTAAGAGAGCTGGCAGATGAGCTGGCCAAGCCGCTCTCCATCATTTTCCTCCAGTCCTGGCTCACTGGAGAGGTCCCAGATGACTGGAAACTGGCCAAGAAGGGTCGCATGGAGCAACCTGGAAACTACAGTCCAGTCAGCCTGACCTCAGTGCCAGGGAAAGTGATGGAGCAGATTATCCTGGCGGCAATAACTGTGCACCTGAAGGATGGCCAAGGGCTCAGGTCCAGCCAACATGGATTTAGGAAGGGCAGGTCCTGCCTCTCCAACCTGATGTCCTTCTATGATCAGGTGATCCATCTGGTGGACATGGCGAGGCCTGTAGATGTGGTCTACCTGGACTTCAGCAAGGTCTTTTACACCGTCCCCCACAGTAAACTGCTGGCTAAGCTGTCAGCTCGTGGCTTGGACTGCAACACTCTGCGCTGGGTTAGGAACTGGCTGGAGGGCCAAGCCCAGAGAGTGGTGGTGTATGGTGGCACATCCTGGGGAGGTGGTGGAGTCGCCATCACTGGAGGTTTTCAGGAGGAGACTTGATGGGGTGCTTGGTGCCGTGGGTTAGTTGTTTGGGTGGTGTTTGATTGGTTGATGGGTTGGACGCGATGATCTTGAACGTCTCTTCCAACCTGGTTTATTCCATGTATGTATTCTATGTATGTATCCAGCTGGCGGCCAGTCACCAGTGGCATCCCCCAGGGATCGGTGCTGGGCCCCATCCTCTTTAACGTCTTCATTGATGATCTGGATGAGGGGTTTGAGTCAGTCATCAGCAAGTTTCCAAATGACACCAAGTTAGGAGCATATGTTGGTCAGTTAGAGGGTTGAAAGGCTCTGCAGAGGGACCTCGACCGACTGGACAGATGGGCAGAGTCCAATGGGATGGCATTTAACAAGTCCAAGTGCTGGATGCTGCACTTTGGCCACGGCAACCCTGTGCAGAGCTACAGGCTGGGGTCAGAGTGGCTGGAGAGCTCCCAAACAGAAAGGGACCTGGGGGTGATGATTGACAGCTGCCTAAACATGAGCCAGCAGTGTGCCCAGGTGGCCAAGAGGGCCAATGGCATCCTGGCCTGCTTTAGGAATAGTGTGGCCAGCAGGAGCAGGGAGGTCTTTGTGCCCCTGTACTCTGCATTGGTTAGGCCACACCTTGAGTACTGTGTCCAGTGCTGGGCCCCTCAGTTTAAGAAGGACATTGAGACACTTGAACGTGTCCAGAGAAGGGCAACAAGGCTGGGGAGAGGCCTTGAGCACAAGCCCTATGAGGAGAGGCTGAGGGAGCTGGGATTGTTTAACCTGGAGAAGAGAAGGATCGGGGTGACCTCATTGCCCTCTGCAACTACCTGAAAAGTGGTTGTGGCCAGGAAGGGGTTGGTCTCTTCTCCCAGGCAATCAGCACCAGAACAAGGGGACACAGTCTCAAGCTGCACCAGGGGAGGTTTAGACTCGAAGTGAGGAAAAAGTTTTTCACTGAGCGAGTCATTCGTCATTGGAATGGGCTGCCCAGGGAGGTGGTGGAGTCGCCGTCCCTGGAGGTGTTCAAGGGGAGATTGGACGTGGCACTTGGTGCCATGGTCTATTTATGAGGTCTATGGAGACAGGTTGGACTTGATGATCCTTGGAGTCTCTTCCAACCTTATTTATACTGTGATACTGTGGTACTGTGAAGGCTGGAGAGGGACTATTCATAAGGGTATGTAGCACTAGGAAAAAGGGGAATGGTTTTACACTGAAGGAGACTAGGTTTGGACAGGTTCTTAGGAAGAAATTCTTCAGTACAAGAGTGATGAGACTCTGAAATATGTTGCCTATGGATATCATGAATACCTTCCCCCTAGAGGTGTCAGGTTGGATGAGGCCTTGAGTGGCCAAGAATATTTGAGAGGTGTCCCTGCCTATAATGGGGAGGTTGGAGTAGGTTCCTACCAATCTAAGCCATTCTATGATTCTATGAAGTCAGATTTAACTGCAAACTTGTTACACATTATCATAAAACTAACCCAATTGACATTTTGCTTTATAGTCCTTTTAGCTATGTGGTCATCTTCTGTTTCATAGCATGGGATATTATGAGCAGTATGGAAAATAATTTACTTCACAGATGGTTCCAGTGATTATATTTACATAGAATACATAGAATACATAGAATAAACCAGGTTGGAAGAGACCTTCAAGATCACCGCGTCCAACCCATCAACCAATCAAACACCACCCAAACAACTAACCCATGGCACCAAGCACCGCATCAAGTCTCCTCCTGAAAACCTCCAGTGATGGCGACTCCACCACCTACCCAGGCAGCCGATTCCAATGTGCAATCACTCTTTCTGTATAGAACTTTTTCCTAACATCCAACCTAAACCTTCCCTGGCGCAGCCTGAGACTGTGTCCTCTTGTTCTGGTACTGGCTGCCTGGGAGAAGAGACCAACATCCGTCCCTCTACAAATTCCCTTCAGGTAGTTGTAGAGAGTAATAAGGTCACCCCTGAGTCTCCTCTTCTCCAGGCTAAGCAACCCCAGCTCCCTCAGCCTCTCCTCGTAGGGCTTGTGTTCCAAGCCCCTCACCAACTTTGTTGCTTTTCTCTGGACTCGCTCCAGCAAGTCAACATCCTTCCTAAACTGAGGGGCCCAGAACTGGACACAGGACTCGAGGTGCGGCCTAACCAGTGCAGTGTACAGGGGCAGAATGACCTCCCTGCTCCTGCTGGCCACACTGTTCCTGATGCAGGCCAGGATGCCATTGGCCCTCTTAGCTGCCTGGGCACACTGCAGGCTCATGTTCAGTCTACCGTCAACCAGCACCCCTAGGTCCCTCTCAGCCTGACTTCTCTCCAGCCACTCTGACCCCAGCTTGTAACTCTGCATGGGGTTGTTGTGGCCAATGTACAGAACCCGGCACTTGGATGTGTTAAATCTTATGCCGTTGGACTCTGCCCATCTGCCCAGCCTGTTGAGGTCCCTCTGCAGAGCCTCTCTACCCTCCAGCAGATCAACTCCTGCCCCCAGCTTGGTGTCATCAGCAAATTTACTGATGATGGACTCAATGTCCTCGTCCAGATCATCAATAAAGATGTTAAAGAGCATGGGGCCCAGTACTGATCTCTGGGGCACACCACTAGTGACTGGCTGCCAGCTGGATGTGGCACCATTCACCACCACTCTCTGGGCTCAGTCCTCCAGCCAGTTCCTAACCCATCGCAGTGTGCTCCCATCCAAGCCATGGGCTAACATCTTGGCCAGGAGTTTGCTGTGGGGAACGGTGTCAAAGGCCTTGCTGAGATCCAGGTAGACTACATCCACAGGCCTCCCCACATCCACCAGGTGGGTCACCTGATCATAGAAGGAGATCAGGTTGGTCAGGCAGGACCTGCCCTTCCTAAACCCATGCTGGCTGGGCCTGATGGCTTGGCCATCCTCTAAGTGTTGTGTGATTGCACTCAGGATGACCTGTTCTATAATCTTTCCTGGCACTGAGGTCAGGCTGACAGGCCTGTAATTCCCTGGCTCATCCAACTGGCCCTTCTTGTGGATGGGTACCACGTTGGCCAGCTTCCAGTCATCTGGGACCTCTCCAGAGAGCCAGGACTGATGAAAAATGATGGCGAGTGGCTTGGCCAGCTCATCTGCCAGCTCTCTCAGCACCCTAGGATGGATCCCATCTGGTCCCATGGACTTGTGGGGGTCTAAGCTGCTGAGAAGAGCTCCTATCACTTGCTCTTGGATCACAGGGAAACTATGCAGCTCCCTGGCTCCTTCTGCCAGCTCTGCAGGCCAGCTGTCTGGTAGACGTTCTTTCCCGCTAGTAAAAATTGAGGTAAAGAAGGTGTTAAGTACCTCTGCCTTTTCCTCATCCTGTGATACAACATTTCCCTCCATGTCAACCAAGGAGTGGAGGTTGTCCCTGCCCTTCCTCTTGCTATTAATATATTTATAGAAGGACTTTTTGTTGTCCTTCACATCAGAGGCCAGTTTGAGTTCCAAATGTGCTTTTGCCTCTCTAATTTTCCTTCTACATGCCCTAGCAACCTCTTTAAACATCCCATGGGTTGCCTCCCCTTTCTTCCAAAGATGATACACCCTCTTTTTTTCCCTTAGTTCTGTTAAAAGTTCATTACACAACCAGGCTGGCCGTCTGCCCCGGCGACTCCTCTTCCGGCACATTGGCACAGCCTGCTCCTGAGCCTTCATCAGTTCTTTCTTGAAGCAGGTCCAGCCCTCCTGGACCCCTTTATTTTTAAGGGCTTTCTCCCAAGGAACCCTCTGAATTATTTCCTTGAGCAACCTGAAGTCCGCCCTCCGGAAGTCCAGAGTGGAGGTCTTCTTGCTGCCCCTCTTAGTTTGACCAAATACTGAAAATTCAATTATCTCATGGTCACTGGCCCCTAAACAGCCTCCGACCACCACATCACCCACCAGCCCTTCCCTGCTGGTGAAGAGGAGGTCAAGCATAGCCTTGCCCCTGGTAGGCTCACGCAGTACCTGGGATAAAAGCTGTCCTCCATGCAGTCTTAGAACCTCCTAGACTGTCTCCTCTCTGCTGTGTTGAGATCCCAGCAGATGTCAGGCAGGTTGAAGTCGCCCATAAGGACAAGGTCAGGAGATCTTGAGACAGCCTTAAGCTGTCTATAGAATGCTTCGTCGACATCATCCTCCTGGTTGGGTGGTCTATAACATACTCCAACCAGGATGTCTGCCCTACCGGTCTTCCCTCTAATTCTTGCCCACAAGCTTTCAACCTGATCGTCCCTAATCTCTAGTTCAATGGCATCTAGTGCCTCCCTGATGTACATGGCCACCCCTCCACCCCTTCTTCCTTGTCTATCTCTCCTGAAGAGCCTGTAGCCATCAATTGCAGCACTCCAGTCATGTGAGCTATCCCACCACGTCTCCGTGATGGCAACTACGTCATAACTTTCCTGCTGCAACAAGGCTTCCAGCTCCTCTTGTTTGTTTCCCATGCTTCGTGCATTAGTGTACATGCACCTCAGCTGGGCTGCTGGTTTGGCCTCTGACCCTAGCTTACTGCCCCCAGACTCTTGCCTGAGGGGACTAGTTTCAGCCCCTTCCCCCTTCGAAACTAGTTTAAAGCCCTGTCAATGAGAGCTGCCAGTTCCCTCCCCAGAATCTTTTTACCTTTGGGGGACAGGCCATTCTCATATACTGTCCCCCTTCTTTGGGACAGATGTACTCCATCTGTTGCCAGGTGGCCTGGTGCAGTAGAAAGTTTACCAAGATCAAAAAACCCAAAATTCTTTTGTCTGCACCAGCCTCTAAGCCACTTGTTGACTATGGCTGCTGTCCTGTTCCTTTTGGTATTCCCTCCTGCAACTAAGGGTATTGAGGAAAAAATTATTTGAGCACCTGACCCCTCAACCAGATCTCCCAGGGCCCTGAAATCATTTTTGATAGCCCTGGGAGTTCTGATTACAACATCATCATTCCCTATCTGCATAAGTAGCAAAGGATAATAGTCAGAAGGCTGTACCAGCCTGGGCAGCCTTCTGGTAACATCATTAATTTGGGCTCCAGGGAGAGAACAGAGTTCCCTATGAGATGGGTCTGGCCGACAAATGGGGCCCTCCATTCCCCTCAGGAGGGAATCACCAATAACAATTACCCTCCTCTTTTTCTTGAGGGAGCCGGTCCTGATGCCAGGGGAGGGTTGTTTAACCTTAGGCTGCTTTGCCTTAGGCCGTTTAGGGCTCACTGCAGTTTGGATAAGAACAATGTTTAATTTCTAGCACTACTTTTTGCACTGCTACCATCATATGAAAATTGCAGGATAAAAACCATAGTGCAGGTTAAAAAATTTTACTTCATTCTGTGGCTGAACTGCTCTCTACTAAAGCAGTTGTCCACAGAGTCTGTTGCAGTGGACGAATATAGGAAGAATTTTCATACTAGTATTCATATAGGTGACAAGAAGTCATTTAGAAGTAACACATTTTAGGAAAAGTATAACTAAAGTTAGAAATAAGTAGCTAAAGGTAAGCCACAACCTGAAAACTACATATTACCTACTTGCAGCAGAGAAATTCACCTCATTAAATTGCTAACTCACAAACTCATTGTCTCACTGCTCATTAAGTACTTAGCTCCATTTGGTTCACTGCTCATCTTTCTGTTCAACTCTCACCTATTATCTGCTCCATGCACCATATCTGATTCAGTGTTGGTATAAAGCAATCAATTTCAGTGAAACTCTAAGAGGTTTAACTATAAAACTTGCCCTCACCCTTTTTTTTCTTCTTTTTTTTTTTTTTTTTAATCTGTGTTGTATAGAATTCATATGACAAGCAGTCATTAACCTTTAGCATACTTGGAAAAAACAGCATGCAGAACAGATTTATTTCTAAATTTAATCTTTGTGGTTTTCTTTATCAGACTTGAAACTATATTTTTCTTAAATCTTTAAAGCTGCAAATTGACTCGTTTGTGAAATAACAATGTTTGTTCAGTTCAGGGATGCACTTCTGGATTCATAAGAACTTCAGCTTTTGCTTCTAACATTAAAAACATAACCATAGCTACTGCAGTCAAAAATATTAGGCATGCACTGAATGTGAATCAGAGTATGCTGCAGAAAGCTTAAAAGTGAAAGGAAAAATTACAAGCTATTAAAAAAAAAAAAAAAAAAAGAAAAGCTAAACTTAATTTGTTGAAACAGGATCACCAGCATCAAAATTGTCATACATGTGTAACAACTTATGGCCTGGAAAGCTAGCTTGTGCTTGTAGATCTTCACTAAAGTGAGATATTTATATTATTTATATGCCATGAATTTCCAAGGAGCAGATGAGATTAACATCCCACCACGCCAGATTTGTTAAAAGAGGTCACTACTCTGAAAGGATGAAATTATAAAGTGTCAGGTAGCCAAATCAGAGGAAGAAACAAATCTCCCTGTCTCAACAGACTTCCACATGGAATCTCTGTTTCAGAGTTCTAGGATGGAAACTTGCACTTCAGAGCAACCACTCACCAACCCCCCTCGTCTTATTCTCCTGCTGTTGCTACAAACCCGAACTTCTACTTTTCTGCCCAGCTGTTGGACCACATTCAATTTTGGACTCAATGGTGTCAAATGTAAAGAAAAAAATACCCTACTTATCTTCAATTACATGCTTGTTAATTAATATTAATCATAACAGTTTGCCAGAGTGGTTATAGTTCCTTCTTCAAGACAAAAGTATCATATTGATACTGATGCAGCAAATCAGAATAAGGCTCACAAATGCCTTTTTTCTTTCTTTTCTTTTCTTTTCTTTCTTTTCTTTTCTTTCTTTTCTTTTCTTTTCTTTTCTTTTCTTTTCTTTTCTTTTCTTTTCTTTTCTTTTCTTTTCTTTTCTTTTCTTTTTTTTTTTTCTATCTAGGCCTCAAAGAAGGACATTGCTAAGACTTACAGAAGAATCATGTTTCCATGTTTTGGGATGATGAGATTTCAGATATTGCAGAGTTCTGGTTGTATTTCCTAAAGCAGCTCCTGATGTATATGATTGTCAGCCAAATGGAAAGGTAGAAAATGGTGGCAAGGGTTAGAAAGAAATACACATAACATCAAATTAATACTAAATAAAATTATTTCCAAATCTTCCCCATGGGGTCAGTAGTAGTCTACCTCCCTAACAATGTAAGAAACAGAAATTGTGGGGGGAAAAGAGCATATAAGATGGGGAAAAAAAGAAAAAAAAGGCTTCATAAAAATTCAACTTCATTAATGGGAGATACTGCAAGAGGAGAGTTCAGGGATTCATTATCTCAAAAATAGCAGCCCAGACTGACAGGAGTGGGTGAAAACTTCATGACCCCATGGACTAGTGGGTTTCACAGTTCCTTGATTTTTCTTTTTTAAAGTTAGGAGGTGGGAAAAAGAAAAAGAATAGCCCATTCTCTAAAGCCTTGGGGCTTTTCTACTACTGTAGGAAGGAAGTAGAGTGAAAAACAAGCATAAACAAACTAGAGCCTCTGCCTTCAAATAACCAACAGAGACTAGAAAAATTGTTACAACTGTACAATAGTTTAAGGTCAATGTATTCCCTTTTCTAAGTTTGTAAAAACCTGACCCATATAAGGTATTAAAATTCATAACACATGAAAATTAGGAACTCCTGGAAGCAGTTTCTCTTTTTATAAGCATAAATTTCACCACCTACATATAGTATTTAAAGGAAACCATCCAGATAATTAAAATGCCTATAGATGAAATGTCAAAGTTAAAAGTTTTTATTATTTTCTTTAGTTTAAAAAAAAAGTGAAATCTTTATTCTAATGTAATGTGTCTTAAATACCAGTGTATTTGTAAAAGAACAGACAAATTAAGGGATGCCAAGTAAAATAGGTCTATAGGTCTAACCATTTCACTACTCAGTATGTAAACTTTATGAAAGAGGGGAAGTTTATAGTAAGTATATATTGTTTTAAAAATTGCCAGAATTTCATTATTTAAGCATGAGTCAAAGTGAATGTAGCTGTCAGTCCAGTGTTCTAGGAAGAAATTAATCATATACGTAGAAAATATTAATTAAAAAAGTCAGTATTTGGCAGCTTTCAGATTCCTTTTCATTACTCTCATTTATTTCTGATAGATGGGACTGATGAAACAAGAAATAAATTGTGCACAATTAAAATTAATAAAAACTAGCGCAAAAAGTGTATTGAGGATTGTGTGTAAGAAAATGGGAGACAGGGGGAATCTGTACCATTAAGAAATTTCAATTGTGGGTTGGATTCTCTCATTTATCATTCATAGACACTGATACCTGAATTTTGATTGAAACTTCCTATGTGGTTGGCATCTATCAGGATGAAATAGTTCACCATAAAGAGGGCAATCTTTGCTATGAGCTGGATTTCAAAAGGGACAGTAAGTAGCAGGAGGCCTTCATGATAGCCTGGGAATGAGCTTAGAAAATTTCTTCCCTCATGAATGCAGTTCAAGCAACATACAGTATCTCATTTCTCTTTTTGCTAGTTAAAAGCGTATAATATTTTTTGCATTATGAGACCTGCAATCAATTCATGAAAACACCAGCAATATGGACAGTGGAATTGAGTGGACCCTCAGGAAGTTTCTAGATGACACCAAGCTGTGTGGTCCATTTGACTGGCTGGAGGGAAGGTTGGCCATCCAGAGGGACTTTGACAGGCTTGAGAGGTGGGCCCAAATCATCCTCATGAAATTCAACAAGGCCAAGTACAAAGTCCTACGCATGGCTCAGGTGAATCCCAAGCACAAATATAGTCTGGGCAAGAAGTGGCTCAAGAGAGTTGCAAGGAGAAGGACTCAGAAGAGTTGGTTCATTAAAACCTCAACTTAATCTGGCAGTACGCACTTGCAGGCCAGAAAGCCAGCTGTATCCTGGGCTGCATCAAAAGGAGTGTGACCAGCAGGACGAGGGAGGTGATTCTCCTCCTCTGCTCTTATAAGACCCTAACTGGAGTACTACATCCAGTTCAGCATAATAGGAACATCAAACTGTTGGACTGTGTCCAGAGGAGGGCAAGATGATCAGAGGGCTGCAGCACCTCCCTTATGGAGACAGGCTACGATAGTTGGGGCTATCGAACCTGGAGAAAAGAATGCTCTGTGGGGACCTTATTCCAGCCTTCCAGTACCTGAAGGGAGCCTGCAAGAAAACCAGGAAAACCATTTTGCAAGGGGTTGTTGTGATAGAACAAAAGCAAATAGCTTTAAGCTTGACGAGGGAAGTTTTAGGCAAGACATTCTTTACAGTAGGGGTGATAAGGCACTGGAACAGGTTGCCCAGAGAGGTCATGCATGCCCTCTCCCTGGTGGTGTTCAAGGCCATGTTGGATGAGGTCTTGAACAACCTGATCTAGTGGGAGGTGACCTGGGAGGTGACCCTGCCCATAGCATTAGGGTTGGAACTGGATGATCTTTAAGGTCTCTTCCAACCTAAACCATTCTGTGAAACCTATGAAACCACAGCTGTGATGAGAAATGGCAATAGAAGTCAACAGCTGAAATATCTCTGAAATGTTGTTTTGCCATTTGAACAGACATTCAAGCTGTAATTTTATTCTTATTTGTCAGTTGAGGGGTGACATGGGCAAATTAAAATACTGGTACAGATTTTTAACCACAGACTAGCTCCTTCTGCATCATCTTTCTGCTTACTTATGCAATAATTTAATTACTATCCACAAAGGATACTATGAAAGGAAAAAAGGATATGTTTTTATGAGAGAATTCTTGTTGCATTTAAAAATAGGGACACTGATGAATTTGTCAATGCTGTGGTCTTCCACATAGGAAAAATGAAATAAAACACTGTTAAGTTTTGCTAAAGACCTAAACAATCAGGTTGGTAGAGTTTAACAGTTTATTTTTGTTCTGTGGATGAAGATCTCCTTTATGTGGACTACTTGTTTTTCAGTTTAAAAACACTCAACTTGTGCAACAGGCTGGGGGCAGATTGGCTGGAGAGCAGCCAGGCAAAAAGGGACCTGGGGGTACTGGTCAAAAGTAGACTGAACATGAGGCAGCAGTGTGCCCAGGTGGCCAAGAAAGCCAATGGCATGCTGGCCTGCATCAGGAATAGTGCAGCCAGCAGAAGCAGGGAAGTCATTGTGGTTCTGTATTCATCACTGGTTAGGCCACACCTTGAGTCCTCTGTCTAGTTCTGGGCCCCTCAGTTTAGGAAAGATGTTGAGTTGCTGAAACATGCCTAGAGAAGGGCAACAAAGATGGGGAGGGGTTTGGAGCACAAGCCCTATGAGGAGAGGCTGAGGGAGCTGGGGTTATTTAGCCTGGAGAAGAGAAGACCTTATTGCTGGGGGAGACCTTATTGCTGTCTACAACTACCTGAAGGGAGGTTGTAACCAGGTGGGGGTTGATCTCTTCTCCCAGGCAACCTGTGACAGAACAAGAGGACACAGTCTCAAGCTGTGCCGGGGAGGTTTAGGTTGGATGTTAGGAAGAAGTTCTACACAGAGAGGGTGATTGCCCATTGGAATGGGCTGCCCAGGGAGGTGGTGGAGTCACCATCATTGGAGGTGATGAAGGAGAGACTTGATGGGGTGCTTGGTGCCATGGTTTAGTTGATTAGATGGTGTTGGATGATAGGTTGGACTTGATAATCTTGAAGGTCTCTTCCAACCTGGTCTATTCCATTCTATTCTATTCTATTCTATTCTATTCTATTCTATTCTATTCTATTCTACCTAATTTACAGAATCACAGAATCACCGAATCACCAAGATTAGAAGAGACCTCAGAGATAATAAAGTCCAGCCTGTCACCACAGACCCCAAGACTAAACCACGGCACCAAGTGCCACGTCCAATCCCCTCTTGAACACCTCCAGGGATGGTGACTCCGCCACCTCCCTGGGCAGTGCATTCCAATGACAAAAGACTCTCCCAGTGAAGAACTTTCTCCTCACCTCGAGCCTAATCTTCCACTGGCACAGCCTGAGACTGTGTCCTCTTGTTCTGGTGCTGGTTGCTTGAGAGAAGTGACCAACTCCCTCCTGGCTACAACCACACTTCATGTAGTCGTAGACAGCAACAGGGTCTCCCCTGAGCCTCCTTTTCTCCAGGCTAAACAATCCCAGCTCCCTCAGCCTTTCCTCATAGGGATTGTGGTCAAGGCCTCTCCCCAGCCTTGTTGCCCTTCTCTGAACACATTCAAGTGTCCCATTTCTTCCCCTCTGATAGTTTTTGTAACACTGTGTGGGAAGTAGCTAGGAACTTAGTGATAATTCAGTTGGGATAATTTGCTCTAATATCTTTAGAATAGAATAGAATAGACCAGGTTGGAAGAGACCTTCAAGATCATCGTGTCCAACCTATCATCCAACACCACCTAATCAACTAAACCATGCAACCAAGCATCCTGTCAAGCCTCACCCTGAACAACCCATGTGACGGCGAGCCCACCACCTCCTCGGGCAGCCCATTCCAATGGGCAATCACTCTGTCTGTGTAAAAATTCCTCCTAACCTCCAGCCTAAACCTCCCCTGGTGCAGCTTGAGACTGTGTCCTCTTGTTCTGGTACTGGTTGCATGGGAGAAGAGACTAACATCTGCCTGACTACAACCCCCCTTCAGGTAGCTGTAGAGAGCAATAAGGTCACCCCTGAGTCTCCTCTTCTCCAGGCTAAACAACCCCAACTCCCTCAGTCTCTCCTCATAAGGCTTATGTTCCAAGCCCCTCATCAACTTTGTTGCCCTTCTCTGGGCACACTCCAGAAAGTCAACATCCTTCCTAAACTGAGGGGCCCAGAACTGGAGACAAGACTCGAGGTGCGGCCTAACTAGTGCAGTGTACAAGGGCAGAATTACCTCCTTCCTCCTGCTGGCCACACTGCTCCTGATGCAGGCCAGGATGACATTGGCCCTCCTGGCTGCCTGGACACACTGCAGGCTCATGTTCAGCCTACCATCAACCAGCACCCCCAGGTCCGTCTCCACCTGGCTGCTCTCCAGCCACTCTGACCCCAGCCTGTAGCTCTGCATGGGGTTGCTGTGGCCAACGTGCAGTAACCGCCACTTGGATGTGTTAAATCTCATGCCGTTGGACTCTGCCCATCTGCCCAGCCTGTCAAGGTCCCTCTGCAGAGCCTCTCTACCCTCCAGCAGATCAACTCCTGCCCCCAGCTTGGTGTCATCTGCAAATTTACTGATGATGGACTCAATGCCCTCATCCAGATAATCAATAAAGATGTTAAAGAGCATGGGACCCAGTATTGATCCCTGGGGCACACCACTAGTGACTGGCCGCCAGCTGGATGTGGCACCATTCACCACCACTCTCTGGGCTCGGCCCTCCAGCCAGTTCCTAACACATCACAGTGTGCTCCCATCCAAGCCATGGGCTGACAGCTTGGCCAGGAGTTTGCTGTGGGGGATGGTGTCAAAGGCCTTGCTGAGGTCCAGGTAGACTGCATCCACAGGCCTTCCTGGAGGATTTAAGGGAAAAAAAGAGGCTGTATCACCTTTGGAAGGAGGGGAAGGCTTCTCAAGGTATGTTCAAGGAAGTGGTTAGATTATGTAGGAATAAAATTAGAGAGGCAAACGCCCAGTTGGAACTGAAACTGGCCACCTCAGTGAAAGACAATAAAAAGCATTTTTACAAATATATCAACATTAAAAAGAAGGGCAAGAAGAACCTCCACTCCTTACTGGACCTGGAGGGGAACACGGTGACCGAAGATGAGGAAAAGGCTGACGTCCTGAATACCTTCTTTGCCTCAATGTTTAACAGCAAGGCAGTAGTTCATGAAGAATGGCCTCCTGAGCTGGGTAATAGGGTTGGGGAGTAGTGTGATGCCCTGGAAATCCATGAGGAATTAGTTTGGGACCTGCCAAGCCACTTGGACACTCACAAGTCCATGGGACCAGATGGGATCCATCCTAGGGTGCTGCAAGAGCTGGCAAATCACAGTATCACAGTAACTAAGGTTGGAAGAGACCCCAAGGATCATCAAGTCCAACCTGTTCCAACAGACCTCACAACTAGACCATGGCACCAAGTGCCACGTCCAATCTCCCCTTGAACACCTCCAGGGATGGCGACTCCACTACCTCCCTGGGCAGTCCATTCCAATGACGAATGACTCGCTCAGTGAAGAACTTTTTCCTCACCTCGAGTCTAAACCTCCCCTGGCACAGCTTGAGACTGTGTCCCCTTGTTCTGGTGCTGGTTGCCTGGGAGAAGAGACCACCCCCTCCTGTCTACAACCACCTTTCAGGTAGTTGTAGAGGCCAATGAGGTCACCTCTGATCCTTCTCTTCTCCAGGCTAAACACTCCCAGCTCCCTCAGCCTCTCCTCATAGGGCTTGTGCTCAAGGCCTCTCCCCAGCCTTGTTGCCCTTCTCTGGACAAGTTCAAGTGTCTCGATGTCCTTCCTAAACTGAGGGGCCCAGAACTGGACACAGTACTCAAGGTGTGGCCTAACCAATGCAGAGTACAGGGGCACAAAGACCTCCCTGCTCCTGCTGGCCACACTATTCCTAATACAGGCCAGGATGCTATTGGCCCTCTTGGCCACCTGGGCACACTGCTGGCTCATGTTTAGGCGGGTGTCAATCAGCAACCCCAGGTCCCTCTCTGTTTGGCAGCTCTCCAGCCACTCTTACCCCAGCCTGTAGCTCTGCATGGGGTTGCCGTGGCCAAAGTGCAGCACCCGGCACTTGGACTTATTAAATGCCATCCCATTGGACTCTGCCCATCTGTCCAGTCGGTCGAGGTCCCTCTGCAGAGCCTTTCAACCCTCTAACTGACTAACATCTGTTCCCAACTTGGTGTCATCTGCAAACTTGCTGATGACTGACTCAACCCCCTCATCCAGATCATCAATAAAGATGTTAAAGAGGATGGGGCCCAGCACTGATCCCTGGGTCCCCCAGGGAACCCAGGGACGCCACTGGTGACTGGCCGCCAGCTGGATGTGGCACCATTCACCACCACTCTCTGGGCTCGGCCCTTCAGCCAGTTCCTAACCCAGCACAGAGAGTTATGGTCCAAACCACGAGCTGACAGCTTAGCCAGCAGTTTACTGTGGGGGATGGTGTCAAAGGCCTTGCTGAAGTCCAGATAGACTACATCCACAGGCCTCCCCACGTCCACCAGACGGGTCACCTGATCATAGAAGGAGATCAGGTTGGAGAGGCAGGACCTGTCCTTCCTAAATCCATGTTGGCTGGACCTGAGCCCTTGGCCATCCTTCAGGTGTGCAGTTATTGCTGCCAGGATAATCTGTTCCATCACTTTCCCTGGCACTGAAGTCGGGCTGACTGGTCTGTAGTTTCCAGGTTCCTCCATCCGACCCTTCTTGTGGATGGGGACCACATTGGCCAGTTTCCAGTCATCTGGGACCTCTCCAGTGAGGCAGGACTGGAGGAAAATGATGGAGAGCGGCTTGGCCAGCTCATCTGCCAGCTCTCTTAGCACCCTAGGATGGATCCCATCTGGTCCCATGGACTTGTGGGTGTCCAAGTGGCTCAGCAGGTCCCGAACTAATTCCTCATGGATTTCTGGGGCATTACACTGCTCCCCGACCCTATTACCCAGCTCAGGAGGCCACTCATCCTGGACTCCTACCTTGCTGTTAAACATCGAGGCAAAGAAGGCGTTCAGGACCTCAGCCTTTTCCTCATCTTCGGTCACCGTGTTCCCCTCCAGGTCCAGTAAGGAGTGCAGGTTCTTCTTGCCCTTCTTTTTAATGTTGATATATTTGTAAAATTGCTTTTTATTATCTTTCACAGAGGTGGCCAGTTTCAGTTCCAACTGGGCGTTTGCCTCTCTAATTTTATTCCTACATAATCTAACCACTTCCTTGAACATACCTCAAGAAGCCTTCCCCTCCTTCCAATGGTGATACAGCCTCTTTTTTTCCCTTAAATCCTCCAGGAGCTGCTTGCTCATCCAGGCCGGTCGCCTTCCCCGCCGGCTCATCTTTCGGCACATGGGAACCGCCAGTTCCTGTGCCTTCAAGAGCTGCTGTTTGAAGTAGGTCCAACCCTCCTGGACCCCTCAGTTCATGAGGGTTGGTACCCAGGGAACTTTATGAATAAGTTTCTTAAAGAGGCTGAAGTTTGCCCTCCAGAAGTGCAAGGTGAAGGTTCTGTTGGTGAACCAAACTGGGTACAGTGGCTGACACACTGGAGGGTTGTGCTGCCATTCAGCAGGACTTGGACAGGCTGGAGAGTTGGGCAGGGAGAAATTCAATGAAGTTCAACAAGGACAAGTTCAGAGTCTTGCACCTGGGAAAGAAGAGCCCCATGTACCAGTATAGCTTGGGGACTGACCTGCTGGAGAGTAGAGAAGGGGAAAAGGACCTTGGGGTCCTAGTGGATGGAAGGTTGACCATGAGCCAGCAATGTGCTCTTGTGGCCAAGAAGGTTTGTATTAGAAATGGTGAGGTCATTAGGTTGAGAGAGGTTCTCCTGCCTCTCTACTCTGTCCTGATGAAGCCAGATTTGGAATATTGTGGAACTGCTTGAGACAGTCCATCACAGAGCTACAAAATTGATTAAGGGAGTGGAACATCTTCGTTATGATGACAGTCTGAGTGAGGTGGAGCTCTGCAGCTTGGAGAAGAGGAGACTATATGTTTATAAATATGTAAAGGGTGAGTGCTTAGAGGATGGAGCCAGGATTTTCTCAGTGATGCCCAATGACAGGGCAAGGGGCAATGGGTTGAAGCTGAGACACAGGAAATTCCATAGAAACAGGAGGCAGAATTATTTCACTGTGAGGGTGACATAACACTGGAACAGGCTGCCCAGTAAGGGTGTGGAGTCTCCCTCTCTGGAAATTTTCAAGACCCATCTGGATGAGTTCCTATGTGACGGGGTGTAGGTGATCCTTCTTTGGCAGGGGGTTTGGACTAGATGTTCTCTTGAGGTCCCTTCCAGCCCCTGACGTTCTGTGATTCTGTGATCATGCTACAGGTGATACTGAAATGAGTCTGATGTTACACTCAAGAATACAGAGGGAGTAATTTCCAAGAGTGTCTACTGTGATTTGAAGACTCAGCTCTCACCAGAAACTTAAAGGAGTTAAGCTTCAAAGCCAAACACATTCAACAGCTTTGATTATCATCCATCAGCTATAAAAGGAAAATTGACCCAGCTGTTGAGAAACTAAGCTGAAATTCAGAAAATCCAGTATCCTTGTTTATCTGGTGCCACAAAATTCTTCAGCATTTCCCAAGTTATTCCAACTCTTAGTTCTTCAGTATTCCTACTGTAAAATGGAGATAAACTTAGTCATGTCTCAAAACAGTGACAGGAGTGCAATTATACCAGTATTGTTCTGGTGTTTGAATATTTTTTTAAATTGTTTTTGTAAGTTCAGACTCTCTGGTAATGGAAGCAAGACAAAATGATATGACAAACAAGACAAATGAGTATAAAATAAAAAAAAAAAAATTGGGCTTTTGTTACTGTTTCTCAGTCTCACGTGAATCTGTGAAAGAGATATGTCTTCCCCAGGCTCACATGTGACAAAGAAAGGTTAGTTCTGAATTCATGTTATACTTTTCATTATTGTTAGATGTCACATTCTTTCATTGATAAAAAGGATAAAAAACTTTCCTGGGGTGATGAGAAATAATAAAAAATAATACAACATTTCTCTTGTGCTCTGAAACCTATAGAAGAAGTAGCACTGAAAGGCTATACTGGCAATAAGATGATAATATTAAAAATATTGTTGTTCTGGGTGGAGTAATTATTGTAATTTGTCCTTTTTTTATCAGTATCTCAATATTTCCTTCTATTCTTTAGTTTGATTTGGCTTTGATTTTGGTTTTTATTTTCAGTTTGTATTTTCAGGTTTTTTGTTTGTTGTTTGTTTTTAACTAGAAAAATGAGCCTTTACGAATAAAAAGTTAGAAGGAGTTCTCAGTCTAATATCACTAGAGGAATTGTGAATAAAGCATTAACTGATGCAACATTTATATAGAACTTCGTCTTGCACATTGTGGCTATTTAGATTGGGTGCTTCCAAAAAAATGAATCCACAGAGCTGACACCTCCAGTGTCTAGAGTGTCCAGCCCAGACAGAAAAAAGTAGATTTTTTTTTTTTTTTAACATAGAGAGAGATTAATTCAGGGACAAAAATGTAGTAAATTACCTTTCCATTGCACTGCAAAGATAAAAAGGGTTTGAACTGTGCAAGTAAGAAATAAATTTGAACCCAGGTGAAAGGGTGTTAGTAAGCCTCACTTCAGTTCCTCTTTACTCTGTGAAAGACCAAGGATTCATCAGATTATTCATGTATTTAGATAGATATGTGCCTAGTGAGATTTTAAAAACCATCTATGCATTTATTTTAATGGGAATCAGGCATATGTGAACAGTTGGAATAGCCATTTGATGTCAATTTGGCTCTTTATGCATGTTAATAGCTATATAAGTGTTTAAGCTACTTCTGAAAGTGGATCTTAGATATTTAAATGAATTGCATCTTATGAGGCTTAGGTTGAAATAGTTTTAAAAATCTAAGCATTAAAAACTGATTTCTGATATTTCACTTAGAGCTGAATGTACAAATCATCTCCCCTAACACTGGTTGCCTAAAATGTTAACCTCCTATATAAGCCTCATGCCATCAATGAAAAGAGTTAGATACCTTGAGAGGGTGATTCATTCAAAAATGCTACCTAAAAGAGCTAACCTATCTCCACCTTTTTACATTAACTACAATGATTCTTGCCCAGAATTCAACTGTGAGACGATGTAAATTAGGGAAAATCATCCCCCCAAAATGTATGTTGACTTCATCACAGAGAGGGGGGAGATATGTTACAAAAATCTAGAATCATGAAGAAGAATTTTCTGTCATCAGTACTGATGTAATCTTCATTTTGGTGATACTAAGAAAAAAATGAATAGCAAGTTTTATGTGTATGAGGTAGAATCAAGTAATACTTATTTAAGACTTTTATACTTAATCTTTATTAAATTAATTTTTAAAGAGAATACATAGAATACATAGAATAAACCAGGTTGGAAGAGACCTTCAAGATCATCACGTCCAACCCACCAACCAATCCAACACCACCTAAACAACTAACCCATAGCACTAAGCACCCTATCAAGTCTTCTCTTGAAAACCTCCAATGATGGCACCTCCACCACCTCCCCAGACAGCCCATTCCAATGGGCAATCACTCTTTCTATATAGAACTTTTTCCTAACATCTAGCTTGAACCTCCCCTGGCGCAGCATGAGAATGTGTCCTCTTGCCCTGGTACTGGCTGCCTGGGAGAAGAGACCAACATCTGTCTGTCTACAACCTCCCTTCAGGTAATTGTAGAGAGCAATAAGGTTGCCCCAAGTCTCCTCTTCTCCAGGCTAAGCAACCCCAGCTCCCTCAGTCACTCTTCATAGAGCTTGTGTTCCAAACCCCTCACCAACTTTGTTGCCCTTCTCTGGACATGCTCCAGCAAGTCAACATCCTTCCTAAACTGAGGAGCCCAGAACTGGACACAGGACTCGAGGTGCGGCCTAACCAGTGCAGTGTACAGGGGCAGAATGACCTCCCTGCTCCTGCTGGCCACACTGCTCCTGATACAGGCCAGGATGCCATTGGCCCTCTTAGCTGCCTGGGCATATTGCAGGCTCATGTTCAGTCTACCATCAACCAGCACCCCCAGGTCCCTCTCAGCCTGACTGCTCTCTAGCCACTCTGACCCCAGCCTGTAGCTCTGCATGGGGTTGTTGTGGCCAATGTGCAGAACCCGGCACTTGGATGTGTTAAATCTCATGCCGTTGGACTCTGCCCATCTGTCCAGCCTGTTGAGGTCCCTCTGCAGAGCCTCTCAACCCTCCAGCAGATCAACTCCTGCCCCCAGCTTGGTGTCATCAGCAAATTTACTGATGATGGACTCAATGTCCTCATCCAGATCATCAATAAAGATGTTAAAGAGCATGGGGCCCAGTGTGCCCTGGGGCACACCACTAGTGACTGGCTGCCAGCTGGATGTGGCACCATTCACCACCACTCTCTGGGCTCGGCCCTCCAGCCACTTCCTAACCCATCACAGTGTGCTCCCATCCAAGCCATGGGCTGATAGCTGGGCCAGGAGTTTGCTATGGGGAACGGTGTCAAAGGCCTTGCTGAGGTCCAGGTAGACTACATCCACAGGCCTCCCCACATCCACCAGGTGGGTCACCTGATCATAGAAGGAGATCAGGTTGGTCAGGCAGGACCTGCCTTTCCTAAACCCATGCTGGCTGGGCCTGATCCCTTGGCCATCCTCTAAGTGTTGTGTGATTGCACTCAGGATGACCTGTTCTATAATCTTTCCTGGCACTGAGGTCAGGCTGACAGGCCTGTAATTCCCTGGCTCATCCAACCGGCCCTTCTTGTGGATGGGTACCACGTTGACCAGCTTCCAGTCATCTGGGATGTCTCCAGTGAGCCAGGACTGATGAAAAATGATGGCAAGTGGCTTGGCCAGCTCATCTGCCAGCTCTCTCAGCACCCTAGGATGGATCCCATCTGGTCCCATGGACTTGTGGGGGTCCAAGCTGCTGAGGAGAGCTCTGATCACTTGCTCATGGAACACAGGGAAACTATGCAGCTCCCTGGCTCCTTCTGCCAGCTCTGCAGGCAAAGGTTTTGGCAATGATTCATATATATGCTGGTTTCACAGAAAGAAAGACAGTACAACAGCTTTTGGGAAACCAAAATGCATGCTTGACCCCAGGTTTTATAGCACAACAATAACCTTTGCATACTCTTTTCTTTCTGCATCTATGTTTTATTACAGCTTTTAAGAAAAAATGTTTTCTTCCATGTAGCCATGCATTTTTATTTTTCTCTACAAAAAGAAAATTTCACATCCTTTGCTACTGTTACTCTGACAGCTAACTTCTAGATGGACAAGTAAGTCACGGAGCACTTGCAAACGTAGCTGCAAGACTATATGAAGATTGAGTTGTAAAGATTAATCTATGCAGCATGAGCTGTCCTTTGAGAAGATTGTTCACTGGACTTGAGGTTCTAACCTGTGTTAGTTTTATGAATTACATATCTGACATAAATCTAAAGTAATAGAGGGGGTTACAAACAAATATATGACTGATTTCTAATAGTTTTGACATGATATCTAGCTGAGCTTATCTGTGACCTAGATGTGGTCACTAGCCCTCCCTTCATCTCTAGGGACAGTCTACTAAAGGTATTTAACTATTTACATCTATATCAGGAACATTAATCTGTGGAATATAACCTTAGAGCATCTAAATTACTTGTTGTTCAAAGAGAGAATACTGTTATATACATGCACAATTACCCAATCTGCATATGCAAATTTAAGCTATAAATAATCATCCTGATTAATTAAATCCTTATGGGTTATTCCAATAGGATTAAACATACATGAGTAATTTTTATAGGCATTTTTATAATTGGGGGGAGGGGGGCTTGTTCATTTTTTGTGTGGTTAGTTGCTTGAATTTTTGTTTGGATTTAATTTGGTTTTTTTTCTTGGTTTGGTTTGGTTTGGTTTGGTTTGGTTTGGTTTGGTTTGGTTTCGTTTTCTCCAGAGTTCCAGCAACTGATGGGAAATTAGTTGCCTCAAAATTTGGAGGACCTTCTCAAGTATCTATTTAAGAAGAAACACAACAATTGCAACATAAACTTTCTGTTATGCTCTTCCACAAGAAAGCTTCTTATAATGAAAAGAACACATGAAAATACTTATTGAAATGGGCAATTTACTTCAGATATGAAAAATAATTTCCATTCACTTAAGATATTAAAGGGCATTCAATTATTCTTACTCAGCTTTAAATAACTGTGCTTATTTGTAGCACAGCAAATAAATTTACTATTGTTTAGCTTAAACCTTGTTTCCTCTTCATACACGTCTTTTTATTAAGACACTAAGCAGCTACTTCTTATATATAGCATCTTTGTTAATTTTTTTTTTCAGTTCTTGAAAATTAAAGAAGAAAAATGGAATCAAATATTGAAACCAAAAAGTAAGAATGCAAAAGGTAAGTTACTATTGACTTGTTATGGTCACTTTTGAAATGTCTCCAACCTGTATAGTCAATATTTTTTACTAAATTACAAATGCATATCTCTAAATGTTATACCTTTCCTTCTTCATTGTATGGACAGTATAATTGTAGTAAAGAAAGTGTATCCTTGGTGTGGTGGGTTAATGCCCATTCTGAAAAACATGGTGGAGGGCTTGCAAGTGCTTAGCCCTCCCTGCAGGGCATTTTCTCCCTGGGAAACTGAGTCGGTTCCACTTCCCCCTTCCTGCCCAGCTAGGGTATAAAAGGGAAGGAACTGGAGTCATTAGTTCTCCTTTTGGCTCCTGCCTCTCCTGGATGAGAGCTACTGTGGCTGCCTTCCTGCTGCTCTGCCATGTGGTCAGGTCTGATCCTTCTCCCTGCTGCCTCCATACCTCTTCAGAGAGAGACTGGTTTTGTATTCTTCTTTGTCACCCTCCCATCCATCCTTGTTCCTTGCATTTGTGAACCTTTCCTGTTATTGACATATATATATATGTGTGTGTGTATGTGTGTGTGTGTGTATATATACACTCTAAAGAAAACTCTTTACCTCTCTACTTCCAAGCTGACTCCAAGTTCTTGTTTGATGGATTTGCTCCTTTCCTTTTTTCTAACCCCCTCTCTGTTGGGAGGAAGGAGGGGGGAGTGGGGGAGAGATTCTCAGCCTTGCCCCCATCTGAGCTTTTAACTCTCAGTTAAGGCTTAAACCACCACACTTGGTTATTAGACACTCTTGAATTTCAGTGGCCATTTGAGGGAGTGTGCCCTCTAAATTTTGAAATGGAGATTGGGACTGAAATAAATACCCCAAGAAGATGAAAAAGGATAAACAAGATTATTCTTTACAGGAAAGACTTGATATGACTCTTCCAATGGGAACTTTCCTTGGGATCAGAAGATATAATTCCTTTCACTGGGTCTTAGTCTGTGATTTTTGTACCTGTTGAGTGCTGAAGGAATAATTGACTCTTAATTAGATGGGCTATATCTTCATGGAAAGTTGAAAAAGTGATTGAAAGAGGAAGGCCGGGGTGGGGACATGTTTGGCCTATGCTCACTGTGGCTTTACTATAACATAGATTTAGAGTGAAACAGAGGAGGCGAACAAATAAATATCCACAAAAATGGGAACAATGCAGGATAACTGACAGTCTTCTATTGTGATTAACTCTGTACTAGATTATACTAGATTTTTTTTCCTAGTTTTTCTCTGAGACAGACAGAATCTCATATAGTTATTTAACTCCAGTTTGGAATTGGAATTCCTTTTTGATAAGCATCACTTCAAATGCTTCTGAAAAATCTCAATCTACATAATCAAAAATACCTAAATCCAGTATTCACTTGAGTTTATTGTAATAGGTTTGGACCAGCCCTTTAAAATGCAGTGCTGCAGCTTCTACTTAGTTCATTAAGAGCATAATCCAATATCCAGTGACATCAATAACAGTTTTTGTATTGACTTCAGTAGTTTTTTGATCAAACTATAAAACCCTGATCCAAGCAAAGCTCTTAAAGCCTGTGCTTGAATTCATTGCTGAGTTCAATTCTGATTCATCACAGATAATGCCTGTTATAGTTCTACAGATTCTTTGATCAATTTATCTTATATTGCCATAACTAAAATGGTGAATGGTGACAACATTTTCACAAGCACTCTGATGGGTATACAGATGAAAGTTACCAACTGCTCTTCTGAAGGAAAGAGCACAAGTTGGATCATAGCAGATCTGTGGACTCTTCAAGTTCATTTTGTCTGTTTTCATACCCCTAAATTGTTGATAGAATTGAGGAATATGTTCTACTAAGTGTAAAACAACAACATCAACAAAACAACAAAAAAGCTAAACAAACTCCCTCGCCCCCCAAAAGAACCACAAACCCCAACATCACTGACCAACAATTTGTAAAACAAGTTATCTCAAGAAGAAAAAGATTTAGATCTAGGTTGCACTAGAGCTATAAATATTGACAGATAACAAAGCATCGACCTTGAGCACTATTAGATTTCTCTAATGTAAAAGATTTTAACATAACTGACAATGCTTTCAACTATTATTCCACTTTAATTGCATGCAACTTATTTATATGGTTTATAGAGCAACATTTAAAATGAGAAAATGAAAGCAGGAAAATGAAAATGGAATCTTCTGAGTTCTGAATCAGTGATTTTTACGGTGTATATGACTTTATTTTCCTGGTTTTGCCTTGATGCTAGTGGTTATTACAGGTTCATAACTGTCTAGGTGTTGGCTTTTTGCTGTGTTTGTGGGATTTTTTTCTGTTTCTGTTTGTTTGCTTTGTTTTGATTGGATTTTTTGGGTTTTGTTTATTTGCGTGTGGGTTTTTTGTGTTTTTCTTGTTTGTTTTTCTGTTGAAGAATTCACCTTAAAAATTGTCAAGCTTCAAAATTTCTGAAATGTAACTTGTCAAAGTTGCATTTTTCATTTCTTGATTTTGCTAATTCCTCTACATAACTAAGAAAATGCTTCCATTATCTTCTATGTTCCTTTCATTTATGTCACAATTTCTTTCCCACTCCTGACCAGATAAATGGAAATTCATCTGGGAAACTGAGAACTGGCTCAGACTTTGTAGGAACTGCATCATCCAGTGAACTGATCTCTGTTTTCTCCTCAGTCAGTGATGTTAGTCCAGTTCTTTGTACTCCATGGGAATTCAAAGCAGTTTTACATCAATGCATCTTCAATTTGAGCTGGTTGATTCCTTAGTTTCAGTGGTTTTAGGGTTTATAGAGCCACCTGCTTAAGTGGAATTGGTGCTTTTCTCTTGCCTTAACAAAACCATCTAGCAGCCCACGAGTTTCATCATGATTAATGTTACTAAAAAGATGACCAAAAGCATTAATAATGATTAGATGCCTAATGTCAAATTCTGTAGGGTGAAATCATCTTCTACAATGTGTGTCTGAATCATCTTGATCAAGAAGAGCCCATCCTTTTTCAGACTCTTCCAGACACTAAAGGAAGTATGCTGCAAATGATATTATCTATCCATAAGAGATAAGAATTTGACCTACCCTTCCTCTAATCCATGCAGTTGCTGTTGAGATCTGAGCCAAAGATAATAAACTCTGGTGGGAGGGAGACTGAATTATCTTGGGCTGAACAACACAGTAACTCCATCACAGATCTCTTAAATTGGAACTGGGTTGTGTTTTATGCTGTGGTCAGAACTATCTCACATGTGCCTCAGATCATCCAGGCAGATAGATCCTAACACATACATAACAGTTAGTAATAATGATCTGGTGTGACCATTTGACGCTGTGCCTTTAAGGAAGGGGCACACTGGCTAAATGTTTATAAAATATTTTGGTATTCTAAACGAATTTCATTGGCCAAGTATTGTGGGAGGTGAGGTTAGTCCCAGCGTGGCTGGAACTTTCTCTCAGTCTTCCTTTCTTCGCTGTCCCTTTCGGCTGGATCTGCTTCTGGGCGTCTTGCCAAGAGATAAGAACTAACAAATTCCCTGTGCATAGGCCTCTGCTGTATTAACTCCCCTCTTTTCTCGTCTTTTACCTCTTTGGGGGAGAAGGGAGGTAGGGGGGTGAAGGGGGCAGAGGGGGAAGCCCCCTCTGTTGGGGGTCTGGTTTCTGACTGTGTTTATTTGCTGTATATTTCTGTATATATTGTAAAATACCTGTATTTGTTGTGTTACATATAATCTGTTTCCTTGTAAAATATACTCATTTCTCTGACTGAGTTTTAGCCGTGGTCTCTTTCTCAGTGGGGGAGGGAAAGCAGAGCCTTTCCTTTCAAACCACCACATCTGGTTTGGTGCTTTTATTACAGCAGCGTTATATTTACCCTTCAGGAACTGGTATCCAAATCTTGTTCTCTGTTTATATGTTCATTTATAAATATGCTAACAGAGAGCAGGTGTGTTAAAAAAAATTAAGAGGGTTAGGAAATGTCTTGCAGATAAAAATTTCTTTTTAAGTGTTATTATTTTAGTCTCCCTCCTCCACCATTCTCAGTATGTCTGATCATAAACTTAATGTTTAAAATTATAATAGTATTATTAATAATAATAATATTAGTTTTAGTTTATATATATTTCATTGTAACAAATATTATAAAATATGAATATGATTTATTAAATATAAAAAATTGTTTTCCCAAACCAATTTGAGATTTGTCTGCCCAGTCAACAATAAGTTGATTACACACAATAGAAGGCTGATAAACAGTAGAATAATAGTCTAGAACAATCAGAACTTGGAATACAGAGGAACAAACTGGAATCTCCCTATGCGCACGAAACCAAACAGCAATACTGCCTTAGGTGGCATAGACAGACCACTGTTGAGCTCACAACAGAGCTAACCAACAGGTAACAAGCTATAAACCTCAGAAATAAGCAGGTAAATCAGTGTAATTTACTCACAAACCATGGAGCTGCTAACTACCAAAACTGTTGCTGAATGAAGAAATATTTTGAATTCATAGTTAAAGTCCAAAGGGCAGTATCCAAAAATTAGAGGAAATGAGAAAGCACACTGCTGTAGCAGAGGCCTAACTCAAGCACTATGCTGCTAAAACAGAAGAAGCTAATTGACCTAAAGAAAGAAGCAAGTAAGGTGCCTGTCACCACCTTGAATCCCATTAACAAACAGGGGAGAGAGATAAGAGAACAACATGCAAGGAATGATTGTAATGAGAAATGAGCATTTGAGGTCTTCCCTTATAAATACCCTTTTTGAAAACTGAGTGGCCCAATGGCACATTAGCCATTCAAATCCTCCCAATCAATTCAAAATGTTTATATGGCAAGTAAACTGCACACACCTTCTCTCATGGCATCTGACATGTGCAGTCGCCTTTCTGAAACGTGAGGCTCGGGGTTCAGGTTCAGCTTCCACTCCCCTCCAGGCAGCCTTAATGGCACCTATCAGGCTCCTCAACCTCAATCCACACCCTGCAACAGAGAGGGAGGAGAGAGGGGCAGTGGCTCAAAAGAGATTTAGATGTCTTGTTAATGCCTCTTCCAGGACAACATCATTGTTATTGTTATTGTTATTGTTATTGTTATTGTTATTGGTGGTGGTGATGGTGGTAGTAGTAGTAGTAGTAGTAGTAGTAGTATCACAATCACAGCTAGAGCACATACAGCCAGAACATTGGTTTAGTGTGACCATTCTGAAATCATAAACAATTCTTTCTCTTTTTCATAGTGACAATAGAATAGATCAGATGCTTCCTGAAGACGTTTTGATAGAATTCAACCGTATAAGCTGTACATTAATGAAAAATGTAAAATCCATCTCTTCTTTACAGTGATCTCTAACAGAACAGAGAAACTGTCTCACAGAGAGCTTTCCATAAGGTACATTAGGATCTCATAATGTATGGCACATTTCAGCATGGGCAGACCATTCTTTTTCTTCCTTCTGTGAGCCATTTCAATAAAGACATGACTGTATTAAATAATAAGCTTTTATCTGCTTTCATTTATGCTTTCCTAACTTCCCTTGCAGTAGCAAACAAGAGTGTTGCTTTTTTGGTGAGAACCAGGCCCAGGGATAGTTTGCCTGCTAGTGCCAACTTCAACTTCAACTCCGGCAGCATTTGGCCCTTGTTACTTTCTGGGTGAGAACAAGGCACATTGCCTGTCATCTTGGTTGGTTTAAATACTGTCTGAAGACAATAAGACAATATAATGCCCTTTGGTAACAGAGAAACCTTGATGTAGGAAAAAAAAAATAAACTCTACATCTATGATAAGTATGAAAATATCTTGTCCCTAGAAAAAAGGTCATTTCTTGGATTTCTCAGCATCTGTCTTTTATAGACAAAAATACATAATTTCTTTCCTTTTTTTTTTTTTTTTTTTAATGCACATATGATTTTATAGGAATAAATGGTGTATCAGTTTATGTCATTTTAGAGGTGCTGGGAAGAAAATAATCTCAAAACATAAACTATTGTTATAGGAGAATCAATGCACCTGTTTTAATTTTTCAAACTATAAAATTCCAGAGTAAATAAAATGATAGATACTGTATCAGCTTTTGCTGAGATCTTTTGTATTAGATTGCATGAATTTACTTCAAACTTTGAGGCATTACACAACAGCACAAACTGATAGGCAGCCAGGGAGAAAACAGCTTGTTAGCAAAGACTACAGGTTCTTGTAGATAGCAAGTTGAATGTAAGTCAGAAATGTGTCATCACAGCAGAGGGATCAGACACATCCTCAGCTACAAGAGTAACAACGTACCAGCAGCTCCTGGCAAAAATTTATTCTATACTACCTGATCTACCTAAGACTACATCAAGAGCCTAACTATGTCCAGTTTTGACTTCTCCAGACAAGAAAAATATTGAGAAACTGGAGTATGTTCAAGGGAGACCACCAGGGTAAGTAGGGGGTTGGAGCATGTCATGGATAATGAAGGGATGAGAGAGCTAGGTTTATTCAGTATAGAATGGCTCTGGGAAGACCCAACAGGTCAAAGAACAGAGTGAACCTCTTCTAGAAGGTTGCAACACAAGGTTAAAAAGCAACATGTTACAATATAGGAAATTCAAATTAGTGACAAGATTGGGATTTTTTAAAATTCTTTTTGGTCCTCTCACCTGAAAATGGCCAAACTCTTGAGCAGGAGGTTTCAGAGAACTTGTAAGAACTCCATTTTTGAGCAACATTCACAATTCATCTGGATCATGCCTAAAATAACTTCTCTGACTGGTTCAGATTTGAGCAGGATTTTGGACCAGGGGGTGTTCCTTCAAAAGTAAACAATTCTGTTATTTTACACTCTTCTTTTTTTTCTTCTTAATTTGAGGTCTTCACTTTTATTACAAGAAAGTCAACAGAATGCTGAGGTAGCATGATCCTCGGAGATCCAAAAGACAACTGCAGAACTGAGCAAGATTGCTGGGGGGAAAAAAAAATACTTGAAACTGGGGAACAAAAACCAAACAGTTCATATGAGTGGGAAATAATACTTCAATTGATTAATCTTTATGGGAAGACATTGATGCTCCAGGTCCAGCTATGGACTGGTTATAGTGGAAGAGTAAGGAAATTCTTATGTATTAAATAGTAAAACTCTGTCCCTAAGGGAAAATAAGAATCTTACTCTTCACCTTTCTTTAT
This sequence comes from Dryobates pubescens, assembly GCF_014839835.1. NCBI lineage: Eukaryota > Metazoa > Chordata > Aves > Piciformes > Picidae > Dryobates > Dryobates pubescens. Next base: position 82,627,586 of record NC_071657.1, on the reverse strand, counting down.
TTTGTTTTATTTTATTTTATTTTATTTTATTTTATTTTTTATTGTGATGGTGCCAGGACAAGATCCCCACAGCATCTTACTCATGGAGAGGGGGGAAAAAAGTGGGGGATGGGGGGTGAGGAAATGAAAGGAAAGAAAAAAAAAAAAAAAAAAAAAAAGAAGAAATCTTGGTTTCTAAGTAAGGTTTTTCAAGAGTGTTTAGTTGACCTTGATACCTCAGGCCAGGCATTCCATGATAATTCTTGCCTATCACAATTGCAATCCATCTATACTAACATTGAGAACTAAACCCTAAGCCCCTAACTGCCTTCCCAATTCTAAAAATAAAGGAATAAGTAATGGAATATTGGAATCTCAAATCAGTATATGTTACGCAAAGCGATCCAAAATCCTGCGGAACATAACAATCAAAAGTATGTGGGTGCCATGCAGAGGGGCCCCTTTAGTCTAGTCCTGAAGCACTTCAGCACATTATATCCAATTCTCTGACATATTTTATGTTAGGGTCCCACCTATAAATGTTTTACAAAGAGCTAAAATATGATTGCTAGAAGCTACAGACATAAGAAATCTGTGTTACAGATGGCCGGAGGGACATGAGTGAAATGTGTTAGAGATTGTTATAAGCCAACTATTGACCTTTTAGCCTCCAAAATTTACTCTAACCATTTATCAAAATGTCTATTAATCATTTATTAGCCATTTGGAAACTATAAAAGAAACCGTAATATAAACTACGGCTTCTGTGTTTTTACATCTCCTGCCAGAGGGGACACAGTGGGGGGGAAATAGGAAAAGAAAAAGGAAAAAAATAAAAGGCAGATTGAATTAAAAAGGGATTCTTTTTTCCTGAAAAAAATAGAGATATTAGCTGGGATTTCAGTGCAAAAATAAATACATTTTCATTTTGCTGCTCTCTATTTGGGACTTCATTATATCCTCAATTGCATTTTGAAATTGTACATGGAACAGATTTCTACAGCTGAGGATGGAAAAGGGGGACCTAAAATTATATTATATTCAAATTAAAAAGAGAAAAAAAGTCACACAGTCCTCACACTAGCTTCTCAGAGAACAGTGACTTTTGTATCCAGACAAAAACTGAAGCCACAACAGTACTGTTACAATACTGCCCTTGTTATTGGGAAAGGTCCTGTGTTTTTATGCCTGCAGTAAGGATGCTATGTGCTAGCAGTCTGAGAATGTTTGTAACAGTCAAGTGTCAATTTGTTGCAGCTGAGAGTAATTAGACAGGATCTTGCTGAGTTGAAACCCCAAATAAAGTGCAGTCTGTGTTCTTACAATATGTATGTATCATAAATATTAACAGATTTGAGATCAGAAGAAAGGAGGTGCTTACATCCCTGTATTTTCTATTTTGAAGTTGATATTAAAAATAATAGGATTTTTTTAAAAGCTACATGGAAGATGCCCATAGTATATCTATGTAACAACTATGAACCTAACAGTTTTCACCAGTGTCATGCTGTCAGTGCATAGGCATGGTAAAACCAGGTATCTTAAATGAATGTGCACATATTTGCTTAACTATGGTTAAGTTTAATTCTGCATCACTTACCTTTCATATGAACTCAGACACAACTGATGAACATAAGCAGTTTGATATAATAGTTATATTAGCCTCCAGATTATTCATCAGATCATCCTGCTCTCTTATTATACATAGAAGAAGGGGCAAACTGTACTATCAAAACAGAATTAGGATATTTTAAACTTTTAGAGGCAGTCCCAGCTGTCTATATCTGGAATAGACCTTTTGCAGTCAGTTGAAATATGTGCCACAGTGTGGTTGTTGACTGAGGCCAAAACAAGACAACTTTAAAAAATTTATTCAGGTTCAAGAACTATGTTAAAAGTATGCCTTAAATACCCCAAAGATGTTCTAAGATGTTGTAGTTTGATGGAAGAATATTTCAGACTGTACTGCTTTTTAAGGTATTCAGACCTTGTATAAAATAAAAATGTGAAACCTCAAAGATCATCCAGTCCAACCCTGAACCCAGAACTGAAGGGTCAACACTAAACCATGTTCTAAGCACCAGGTTCACCTCCAGGGACAGTGATTACACTATTGCCCTGGGCAGATCATTCCCATGTTTGATAACCTTCCCTGTGAAGAATTGTTTCCTAGCATCCAAACTGTAGCTCAAAACCATTTCCTCCAGTCCTGTTGCTTGACACCAAGGAGAAGAGGCTGACCCCCTCCTTGTCCCAACCTCCTTTTGGGTAGTTGTAGAGAGCAATGAGGTCTCCTCTCAGACCCCTCTAGAATGAACCATTCCAGCTCCCTCACACATTTCTCATAGCTCATGGGCCCCAGGTCCTTCATGAGCCTCTGAACACACACCAGAACCTCAGTGACCTTCTGTAGTGAGGGAACCAGTACTGAACAGAATACTCAAGGTGTGGCCTCAGCAGTGCAGGGGCATGATCGCCTCACTGTTCCTGTTTGCCACAGTGTTTCTAATACAAGCCAGAATGCAACTGGCTTTCTTGACTACCTGGGCACATTGCTGACTCATATTTAGTTGACTCTCAACCAGAACCCTCAAGTCCCTCTCTAAGTCAGTTTTCCAACCACATATCCTCAAGTGCTCCCTCAGATGACACCAAACTGAGTGTCTATCTTGATATGCTACAGTGTAGGAAGGTTTTGCAATGTGACCTGGGCAGGTTAGACCTATGGGCCAAGGCTAATTATATGAAGTGTAGAGTGCACTTATCCAAGCCTTGTGCCCTGAGTTTCTGAAGGAGAATCCTATGGGAGATAGTGTCAAAAGTTCTCCCAAAGTCCAGGTAGACAATGTCCACAGCCCTTCCCTCATCCACTTGGTGGGTCACTTTATTGCAGAAGGAGATCCAATCAGCCAGACAGCAGTCTGGGCCTGACTCACCTGGTTGTCTTGTAAGTGATGTGTGATAGCACTCAGGATGACCTGCTCCATGACCTTTCTTGGCACTAAGATCAGACTAATGTGTCTGCAGTTCCCTGGATGACCCTTGTGGCCCTTGTAGACAGGTGTCACATTTGCTAGTTTCCAGTCAACTGAGACCTTCTCAGTTAGCCAGGACTGTTGACAGATAATTATGAGTGGCTTGGTGAGCACATCTACCAGCTCCTTAAGTACCACACACCTAAGTGGCAAATTGACCTCCTGGATTGTGGGGGCTGCTTTTTGTTCTCCATCCCTGTTTTCCACTTCCAGGGGCTGAACCATTATGGAGCAACTGGTGCTATTGAAAAGTATGGAGGCAAAGTAGACATTCAGCAGCTCAGCCTTTTCCTTGTCTTTGGTCCCCAGGTTTCCTCCTTCATCCAATAATCACTTCAAAGAACCATTTTTAAGTCTTCATAAGAAAAAGTGGAGTAAGTGAAATTCTTCTCCTTTTTAATTGTAGTCAGCTACCTTTTGACTCATGCAATTGTTGTGTCTCTGCTAAAAGATGTATGGATTGTCTGGCTCATAGCTTGTGAACAAGTTTCAGTAATGTCTAGTGCATTAAGTTAACTCACAGGAAGTTGTAAAGTTACCCAGCCTTGGATGCCCTAGAGGCCCTATCTATGCAAAGACGACCCATGAAGAGCTGGGTTGATTACTCAGCCAAGTCCATAAGCTATAGACCAAACAGGAACAGTGCTGCATCATTCAGAAAACCAACACCAGAACTGAGCCTTGAAATGGCTTAATAAATATTGTGCTCTAAGTCTCATTCAAACCATTACTTAGTTCCCTGAGACACTAAGATTAAGACACTGTGAGGTTTCAGTGTCAGTTTCAGCCAACAACTCAGTGTATCCAGACAATCACAACATAAGCAAAATGTCAAACCCTGGTTATCGGAATGGGCTGCCTGAGGAAGTGGTGGGGTCGCCGTCACTGGGGGTGTTCAGGGCAAGGCTTGACAGGATGCTTGGTTGCATGGTTTAGTTGATTGGGTAGTGTTGGATGATAGGTTGGACATGATGATCTTGAAGGTCTCTTCCAACCTGGTTTATTCTATTCTATTCTATCCTATAACAGTCCTGGTCAGCAGTAGGTGGGAGAGTCATGCTAAGGTTCAAACAATTTCCTTGGAGTAAATACAGGCAAAATTATGCCTAACAGCTGATGAACTGGGTTTATTAGACTGTACTGTAGCAGAAGGAAAATGGGAATGAAAAGCAGTGGAAAAATACATCAGAGATGGGATATCACCATTTCCCTGGCTTGTAATCGTGGGATTGTCACAGGAGCAGTTCCAAGTTTCTTGGCAGCCCGTGCAGACATGGTGAGGAGTGTGCGTGTGGGGGAGCTGGACTGTGCCACATAGTCTTCTTCAGCCCACAGACAGCACAAAGTGGGGCTGTATCTTGTGGCTTTTCTCCAGGACTCAGGCATTGGTGGGAATGGAGCTGCACAGAGTATTGAAGAGTAGGCAGCATGGAGTGTTGGTGGAAGTGAAGAAGCATGTCTTCATCTGGCCCCTTGCTCCCTCATGCTTCTCTGGAAACCCCCATTTTCTCCTCACCCCACCACATGGAAGGTGCAGGAGAGGGTGGTAGAGCTGTGCAGAGTCCTGTGTGTACACCCGTCTATCAGTGGTGCTGTTTGAGACCACCAAAACTTTCAAGGTCTCACACAAAAGAAAAATGAAAAGTACACAAGTGAACCCCACCCACTGATAAAGAAAGAGAAGAGAAAACTCCTTTACATTGTCAGAGATAAACACCCTAGATATTATACTCTGTACAGGCATTGTCTTGCCTACAGTCATGCAAATCAGGGGATAAAAGCCCACAGATTTGACAGAGCCCCTTCTGCAGCAGGCCTTCCCTTTTTGTCAAGAGACCAACCAAGGACCCTCTCCTGGGACTGATAATCATAGCTGGAGGGGCAAATAAATAGGGTGTTGTAAATTTGTAACATTAAGTGAATACCCAACACATCTTTATCTCTCTGTTTAGGTTGTTATAGTATACTCTTGCTTTTGAGTTGCAAAGTGCATTTTTCCATTGTGTCATGAAAACCTGTGACAGTGGCATATTGATTGGTTCTGTGAGTGAAGTTCAAATTTATTATTTACTTGAGCCTTGAAGTTGAACCTGTGAATGAAGGTCTTTTGAATTATTTGCTTGAATCTTGCTGTCTAGTCTGTTTTCATCACAAAAGGTTGCAATATTTTGATAACACTTGATTTCATTACTTCTGTCATATCAGATAATGCAATTTGCTTTTTCATATTTCCAAGTGGTATAGCACAAGGTATTCATGAAACTGACTGTTAAAAGGAATCTTTATCCAAATAGCCTGTAACCATTTCCCCTAATCCAGTTGCTTGTAATCAAGAAGAGGCTGGTTCCCTCCTCTCTCCAACCCCACTCCAGGTAGCTGTAAAGAGGAAAACTATGCAACAAAAATGGAAGGAAGATCCAAATTCTCCAACTCAACATTCAATATCATGCCAATAAGATATATCCTATAAAATTAATTTCTGATCAGTTTTTTATCTGGAAAACAAACAAACAAAAAGGAGTTTTTTATGAGGCCTAAAATCTGAAGTGAGAGGATAATAAAAACAAAGAAATCATAAAAATTACATTAGCTTTAAGTTAACACTATACCTTATTTACCTTTTCTGGGAAAACATTGAAGACTTCAGGGTATCTTATCTAAATTATGTTACCTGAAGCGCTGATATCTCTGCAAAATAAAACTAAAAATTACTAAAAACAAACCAAAAGAAAGAAAAGAAAACCAAAAACTACAAATGAAAAACCAAATAAACAGAAAAATGAACAACAAAAAAGCCACAAACAAATAACCTCAAGTAAGCAAACAAAAACACAACCAGGCCTTAAAACTCAAACCTAATACCTGCTAAAATTTACTGTTCTAAATGCTACTCCTGATGAAGGCACAAATTCATGTATCCATGTTAAAAGAAGAAAGAAGGTGTGCCTTAAACAGATATAGACTAGACTAGACTAGACTAGAATTAACTCAGTTGGAAAAGACCTTTGAGATCATTGAGTCCAACCTATCATCCAACACTATCTAAACTAAACCATCAGACCAAGCTCCCCATCCACTCTCTACCTAAACACCTCCTGTGATGGTGACTCCACCACCTCCCTGGGCAGCCCATTCCAATGGCCAATCACTCTTTCTATGAAGAACAGCTTCATAACATCCAGCCTAAACCTCCTCTGGAGCAGCTTGAGACTGTGTCCTCTAATTCTGGTGCTGGTTGCCTGGGAGAAGAGACCAGCTCCCACCTGGCTACAACCTCCCTTTAGGTAGCTGTAGACAGCAATAAGGTCTCCCCTGAGCCTCCTCTCCAGGCTGAGCAATCCCAGCTCCCTCAGCCTCTCCTCATAGGGTTTGTGCTCCAAACCTCTCACCAGCTTTGTTGCCCTTCTCTGGACACCTGAGGGGCCCAGAACTGGACACAAAATATATATATATACTGAAGGTGGTTGCAGCAACATCTCTAAATGTGACATCAGAAAATCTGTATCTCTGTATGTACTAAATATTTGGGATTTATCCATTTCAGATTTAGCTGAAAACTCTCTTACACAACTGTAACACTGAAAGAGTCTTTTTGGACTATTAAATTCAAGCTCTCTTCCTGCAAGCAGCTGTGGTGTATAATCTCATTTATAAGTATAACAAGCTTCATTTTTAAACTTGTTATGTTGTTCGATCTCACTACTTTCACCAAAGGACTGATACAGAACTCCACTCCTCTGATGGTAAAAGCCTCTTCTAATTTCAAAGCTAGATTTATGCGTGGGTTATTTATACCAACTTTTCTTGTGCCAATATTTTGCTTTATTTTAAGAAGCTCCTCTCTTTCTCTGATGTACACTGAACTGTTAAATATCTGTTAAGATGGGAATACACTAAACCTTTCAGAGATTAATAAATGTCAAAGACAAAGGAACTACAATTCAAAGTTGTATCTTTAGCCTGTAAGATCTTCTACTATGGCTTACAATGAAGCTTGTTTGTTTTACCCTTCTCTTCTGGATGAAACCAAAGCACCACATAGTGCAATATCCTTGTAAACTCACATTAATTATAAATGCCAATTGTACATCAGTTTTTATCATGAGAATCAAGAGATTCTGATGGTAAATATTTTTATTTTTTTTAGCTGCATGAATTGGTACTTCAAATTTGTATCTTACAGTTGTGCTTTGATAAAAATATAAACATGAATGCTTCTCTAATGTGCAGATAATTATTTTCTTTGTTGGAAGGGAATGGGCTCCGATGCTTATTCAGTTCCACTGAGAATGATTTGCTTATCCACACAGACTTTTGGAACTGAAACTCATTTTTGTTTTGTTTTTGTTTTGGGATTGTTCTGTTTTGCTTTGTTTGTTTCATTTTGTTTGCCTTTTCCTTTTTTTTTTTTTTTTTGGTAATACGAATATTGCATTGTGTTCCCTTAATTACACCATGTCATGTCACTTTGCAATGTAAAATGACACTGTATAGTACTTTGTGACATGTGATAACTATGACGAATTACATTCAGAACAAAGACCTGATTTGAAAAGGGCATATCTGATCTAGGGGAGAGCAGGTATTTCAAGCACTTCATGGATATAGTGGATGAATGGATAGTTACCCATCACATATCACAAATATTTAATAATAATATTATGAACATGCTGGCAGAGGATTTATCCTTTTTTTTATCCTAACATAATGTTTTATTCACTATAGCAAACTAATATTATGCTTACAGAGTATTGACATATATGTGTCTATCTAAAGCTAACGAGTTTTATTAAAGAGATAAGCTTTGTATTCAATTTCCTGGAGTAATCATATTAAGTGATTAAATTAATGTTAGAGGGGAGGGAGGTGTTCAACCGAGCAGCACTGTTCTCTTCACATTAAAAAATGGTAGTAAAATTTTACTAATACATCCATGGAAGCACCCAAACCAAAACAACTCATTACTTATCATTTCATCAGACATTGTAGAAAGTTTAAGTCTGAATTCCCTTAAACCGTAGCTTTAAAGTTAAAAAAAAACAACAAACAAACAAACAAACAAAAAACCCACCACCCAAACACCACAACTGAAATGTGTCGAGAAAATGCAGTTTTTAGACTCTCACAGTGATTTAAAATCAAATGTGTCTGCTTTATATCAAATAATGATTCCCCCCTACTCCCGCCTTGACTGCCAGTAATATAGTGGCAAGTTAGGGTATGAAAATCAAGCCATGTTCTTCTGTTGTTCCTTTACCAGCAAGGAGGATATAATAATAATAATAATAATCATCATCATCATCATAATCATCATCATCGTCATCATCATCACCATCATCCAGGTTGGAAGAGACCTTCAAGATCTTCACATCCAACCCATCAACCAATCCAACCCACCTAAACAACTAAACCATAGCACCAAGCACCCCATCAAGTCTCCTCCTGAACAGCTCCAATTATGGTGACTCCACCACTTCCCCCAGCAGCCCATTCCAATGGGCAATCACTCTCTCGGTATAGAACTTCTTCCTAACATCCAACCTAAACCTCCCCTGGTGCAGCCTGAGACTGTGTCCTCTTGTTCTGGTACTAGCTGCCTGGGAGAAGAGACCAACATCTGCCTGTCTACAACTTCCCTTCAGGTAGTTGTAGAGAGTAATAAGGTCACCCCTGAGTCTCGTCCTCTCCAGGCTAAGCAACCCCAGCTCCCTCAGTCTCTCCTCATAAGGCTTGTGTTCCAAGCACGTAACCAACTTTGTTACCCTTCTCTGGACATGCTCCAGCAAGTCAACATCCTTCCTAAACTGAGGGGCCCAGAACTGGACACAGCACTCGAGGTGCAGCCTAACCAGTGCAGTGTACAGGGGCACAATGACCTCCCTTCTCCTGCTGGCCACACTGTTCTTGATGCAGGCCAGGATGCCATTGGCCCTCTTGGCTGCCTGGACACACTGCATCCTCATGTTCAGCCTACCATCGACCAGCACACCCAGGTCCCTCTCTACCTGGATCTTGCAACAGAAGCTTGGCTGATGACTCTTGGCCATATTTTTATTGATTTGGCAATGGGATTTTTATTTTCTAAAAATGTTTTTTCTTCTTTCTTCTTTCTATTTTTTTTTTTTAACTTTTTTTTTCTCATGAGCAAATTTGACAGACGTAACTGGAAAAATAAATAGGGAGCAGGGTTAGAAAATTAATAGCTAAGTTCCATATATATATTTCTGTAACTCAATGCGTAGTTCTTGTTTGAAAAATCATTTAATAAAGAATGGGTTGAAACAAGTTGCTTTGTTTATTGAACTATGTTTTATAGATAAGCTTTTTTAGTATCACTCTTGATTTCACAAAATCTGCCCTGTTCAAGTTCAAGTAAACCTGGAAGCACTGTCCAATGCACTAGTAGTTTGAGACCAATGTAACGCAGGACTATCAAAATTTATTTAATGGAGTTCAAGCGTGTCTTTATACAAACCGATGAAAGCAAAATGTGTAGCTGAATGCTAAAACTTAAATCAAAAATAACAAAACTATAAGGAAATTAGTCTCTTGTTACCTCAGAGGAAGTACAGATCACTCATGTTCATGTTTGAGAACCACTTTCAATTAAAAAATATCACAATTATGGAGAGCATGTGGCTAAACAACCCTCGTCCTTCTCAGATCCTTCTTCCCTCTGGCATTTCCACCAGTCTAACCATATAAAATCCCTGTGTTTTGTCAGGCTGAAATTTGCTGTGCCTCTAGAGAAACATTTCAGAATTTTGATATTTGGTATTTTAACTGTGGGACTGCAGTCATAGCATTTTAGATCAGTTCCTTCTTAGGAAATATTTTTTTGGTTTTGTTTTTGTGTTCTTTCCTGACATGTGTAATGGGTTGGGGCAGATCCCCTCCCCACCACAGGCAGAAATAATGACTCAGACAAACGGATTGCAAAAGTGATGGAAAGTTTAAATAGGAGAACAATAACAAACAACAATGAAAGTTTTACAGAGACCCACAAGCACCATGACAAAGAGAGAGATTCCAGAACATACCCAAGAACATCCCATCCCCACCTGGGGGTACACCCAAACCCCCCCCAAGGCCTCTTTCCCACCCCCACCAACCCAGCCTTGGGCCTGGGCAGGCCCAAGGGAGGTGGCTCATGCCATTTTACCTAGGCAGCAGCAGGGGATGAAAGAGGAAGTGAAGACCCCTCATGGACTTTTTATAGGGGAGCAGGGCATTATGGGAATGGAATACCTGGTCCCTGTGACCACCCCCTGGGCTGGGCCCACCCCTTGGGACCTCCCAGGTGTGGCCTGCGCAGTGGCATCTGGGCCAGCACTCAGCCTAAACCACCACAACATGTTTGAAACCCAGAATGATGTCTCCATTTCTGATTGATTTTCTATTTATCTCACCTGGAATGTGGCTTCTCCGACTTCTAGGGGGAAAAGAAATAATTTTTTGAAATTACGCATTCTTGAAGCAGATATATGAGAAAAGCTGCTGGATAGAATAGAATACATAGAATACATACATAGAATACATAGAATAAACCAGGTTGGAAGAGACCTTCAAGATCATCGCGTCCAACCCATCAACCAATCCAACTCCGCCCAAACAACTAACCCACAGCACCAAGTACCCCGTCAAGTCTTCTCCTAAAAACCTCCAGTGATGGTGACTCCACCACCTCCCCAGGCAGCCCATTCCAATGTGCAATCACTCTTTCTGTATAGAACTTTTTTCTAACATCCAGCCTGTATCTCCCCTGGCGCAGCCTGAGACTATGTCCTCTTGTTCTGGTACTGCTTGCCTGGGAGAAGAGACCAACATCCGTCTGTCTACAACCTCCCTTCAGGTAGTTGTAGAGAGTAATAAGGTCACCCCTGAGTCTCCTCTTCTCCAGGCTATGCAACCCCAGCTCCCTCAGCCTCTCCTCGTAGGGCTTATGTTCCAAACCCCTCACCAACTTTGTTGCTCTTATATGTTGCTTCTTTTCCACATGGACATTGTCATAACAAAGCCCCAACTGTGATTAGCTAGAGGGGAAGATGAAAGACAGTGAGAATAAAGTAATCATGGTTGCTGTACAGTGGACCCAAATATGCTTTAGGTCAAGCATTGCTAATATGTAGACCCTTAATAGGAAAAACTCACAGAAATTTTTTACTTAATAACATTGTCTTTAGAACAGCTATGGAGAAGAATATATTGCAATAGGCATGGTAGGACAATTTAAGAGTAGGCAGAAGCACAGCTATTAAACTGGAGGAGAGTGAGAGGACAGAATAGGGTACAAAAAAAAAAAAAAGAGAAACAGAATAAGAGTTAGACCGAAAGCAGTGAAATACAGCTACAGTTTCTGGGAGCCATTAACAGCCCCTGGGAATTGTCTGTTTTCCAGCTGAATTCAGTAAAACCATATTAAGTGGAGGAGAGATTAGGTGGAGAAGAACAGGATGTTTGCTTTTATTGTCTGTGGACTGTGAGTTTCAGTCATTCTTACATCCTCGGATTGTGCTAAATCTGTACTTGCTGAGTCATGCCATAGCAAAAAAAGTCCAAATCTTTCCTTCCTGAAGGGAAAATCAGCAGTAAAAGGGGAAACAGGATTCACACAGAAGATTAATGAGGTCATACCATATCAGACACAGGCACAAATAGTTGTTGTTAAAATATCCTGGGGAGCTGTGCAGATTTGGGTAGAAAAAGTGGAAAGAATTTGTTTTTAGTTCTAACATAGAAGTGCTTGGTTTACTTATCAGAAGGTTTCATAACCCATCCTCACCTATGTATACCCTGTTCCCTGAAAGTTATGCATGATCCAAAAAAGAGAGTAAGTCTGTGCATTACAAGTTATTGGGTCATCGCTCAAGGAGGGAAGAATTAAGGTTGATTGTCATGTACTTTAACACTTCATTACATGGTTTTCAGAAGATTAATTTTAGGAACTCTTTACATTCTGAAAGGCCATTAGGTGCCACTGGGCCACCTTAGCTATATAATAATGAAGTCTGGGTCACACTTTTCCTTCACCCAGAAAAAGAATAACAGTTGTTCTTCCATGGTGTTCTTTTGGATTTACAGTGATATAATGGAATGGAGAATAGGATCCAAGATGAAATTACTACACTGCTGAATACTCACAGTTTAAATTAGTTAAGGATTTAAATCAATGAGCTTTATCCTGTGGACTGCCTAACAACTGATACCTGATAACAGACCTTTAAAGAAAAAGGTAGGGTTTTGTTTTGTTTTGTTTTGTTTTGTTTTGTTTTCTTTTCTTTTCTTTTCTTTTGTTTTCTTTTCTTTTCTTTTCTTTTCTTTTCTTTTCTTTTCTTTTCTTTTCTTTTCTTTTCTTTTCTTTTTTTTAAAGAGAGCTGGTTGAATGAATTCAGTGTTAAACATGTCTACCTGCCATCGATGTTGCAAAAGACTAACCCTACTGAAATTAATGTATTTCTCTCTGAAATTTATCATTAACATCCTGCAGGCTTAGGACACTTGTTCAAGATTCCTCACATCCAAACCAACAACAAAAAAACAGGGCTGAAGGCTGCATATGAATTCAATATATGTAACTCATTCAGACACCAATTCTATCATTAAAGCATAAATTAATTGTCTCATAGAATGTCCAATAGAAGAATGTCTGATGTCAGTTTCTTTAATGGTATGAATAAAAGGCATATGTACAGTTCACACTGCACAAACTTATCTACTTCACATCCCTGTGGAAGGTGTATATATATATTCACTTTACTACATACACAGTTGTAGAAGAAATTGAAATATCTGAAAGATGAGAAGTAGGAGAAATTTGAAAGAGTGCTTCCAAAAGGAGAGAAAAAAATGCCCACTAGAAAGGTATAAAATGGTTGTGTTGACATCTGGAATATAACAAAGAACTTGAAAACCTTGCAATATGGGAAGGATATTTTTGTTTGTTGGGTGTTTGTTTGTTCACCTTTTTTTGTGATTGTTATTGGTAGTCATTGTTGTTTGTATCAGTTTTGCCTCTTTTTTTATAAAAAGAAAGTCTTTAAAGAAAATATGCAGCTGTTCCTCTAATATTTCATAATTATAAGACAGGCAGAAAGTGTTGGAACAAGGAGGTGTGTGTGAATGGGACTTAGCATGCTGAGACATTGTATTTCAGCTGTGAAAATCAATACATGCCCCAGACACAGGGCACTTGATCAGAAAGGATATTGCAAGATATAAAAGAGCAGATATGAAATACCATGCCTGTGAAATTATTTCTTCCTTTTATTACAGCATGGTGCAGAAAGCATGGTGTGCATGTAATTTCAGTAGTGCCAGCAATTCATTATTGAGCTTCCATGATTTTTAGAAGATTTTCATGAAATTTTAACAGAATTTTGCTTTCTGTTTGTTGTTTACCAATAATTCAGAATTTGGAGGTCTATATGATGCTCTTGTGAAGGGTTCTTGTGAGCTAGTGTGTTTTTCTCCTGTTCATAATTACCACAACTGAATTTCCATATGACTGCACTGAAAACAAGATAATTGCTACATCAAAAAGAAGAAAATATTGAAATTTTTAAAAATTTATTTTGGTTTTGAGAATAACTTTTTTCTATTAAAAAAACCAACCAACAAACAAAAAGGTAGGAAAATAGAGAAGGAAATGCAGAGGAGCAGATTGACACTGGGAGTACATTAGCTTTGGGAGACAGTTTTCACATTGTACGATCACAAACAGATAGCTGTCCTTTACTTTTCTTGTTTCTGTCCAGCAGTTATATGCTGTGTGTGACAAAATCTGGAGAAAGCATCATTTCATAGAAATTTTTTTAAAAAATTAAAATATTAATAGTTTCCAGCTAAAGGAGGTGCTTGATGGAGAAAAATCATGGTCTGTTCTTCTTGGGAAAAGAAAGGAAATACAGTTTTAGCAGTATAAAGTATTACAGCTCTGTGACTTCATCCTCTTACACTGATATAGGGACTAATTTTGTGAAGAAAGCTAAATCTGAACATGGCCAGTCAAACACTGTGCAATCCATGAAGACTTTCCCTGTCACTAGTTATGTAACCTCTATCTCACCATAATCTTGTTTAGATACCTGCAGTTCATCTGAAGATCTTAAAAATGCAGATAAATTGGGATTTGGTGAAGGTCCAGTACATTTAGAACAGAATAGAATAGAATAGAATAGAATAGAGTAGAGTAGAATAGAATAGAATAGAATAAACCAGGTTGGAAGAGACCTTCAAGATCATCATGTCAAACCTATCACCCAACACCACCCAATCAAATAAACCATGCAACCAAGCATCCTGTCAAGCCTTGTCCTGAACACCCCCAGCGACGGCGACCCCACCACCTCCTCGGGCAGCCCATTCCAATGCGCAATCACTCTCTCTGTGTAAAACTTCCTCTTAACTTCCAGCCTAAACCTCCCCTGGTGCAGCCTGAGACTGTGTCCTCTTGTTCTGGTACTGGCTGCCTGGGAGAAGAGACCAACCTCTGCCTGTCTACAACCTCCCTTCAGGCAGTTGTAGAGAGCAATAAGGTCACCCCTGAGTCTCCTCTTCTCCAGACTAAGCAACCCCAGCTCCCTCAGTCACTCTTCATAGGGCTTGTGTTCCAAGCCCCTCACCAACTGTGTTGCCCTTCTCTGGACACGCTCCAGCAACTCAACATCCTTCCTAAACTGAGGGGACCAGAACTGGACACAGTACTCAAGGTGAGGCCTAACCAGTGCAGTGTACAGGGGCAGAATGACCTCCCTGCTCCTGCTGACCACACTGTTCCTGATGCAGGCCAGGATGCCATTGGCCCTCCTGGCTGCCTGGGCACACTGCAGGCTCATGTTCAGCTTACCATCAACCAGCACCCCTAGGTACCTCTCAGCCTGACTGCTCTCCAGCCACTCTGACCCCAGCCTGTAGCTCTGCATGGGGTTGCTGTGGCCAATGTGCAGAACCCGGCACTTGGATGTGTTAAATCTCATGCCGTTGGACTCAGCCCATCTGTCCAGCCTGTTGAGGTCCCTCTGCAGAGCCTTTCTACCCTCCAGCAGATCAACTCCTGCCCCCAGCTTGGTGTCATCAGCAAATTTACTGATGATGGACTCAATGCCCTCATTCAGATCATCAATAACGATATTAAAGATCATGGGTCCAGCACTGATCCTTGGGGTACACCACTAGTGACTGGCCTCCAGCTGGATGTGGCACCATTCACCACCACTCTCTGGGCTGGGCCCTCCAATGCAGTGTGCTCCCATCCAAGCCATGGGCTGACAGCTTGGCCAGGAGTTTGCTGTGGGGGACAGTGTCAAAGGCCTTGCTGAGGTCCAGGTAGACTACATCCACAGGCCTCCCCACATCCACCAGGCAGGTCACCTGATCATAGACGGAGATCAGGTTGGTCAGGCAGGACCTGCCCTTCCTAAATCCATGATGGCTGGGTCTGATCTCTTGGCCATCCTCTAAGTGCTGTGTGATTGCACTCAAGATGACCTGTTCCATAATCTTTCCTGGCACTGAGGTCAGGCTGACAGGCCTATAATTCCCTGGCTCATCCAACCGGCCCTTCTTTAGGGCCCTGCAGACCAACCCAGAAATATCTGTAAGATGAGAGTATCAGAGACTTATATAACATAATGGACTTTCCTAGCAAATATTAGTCAGTACTGGCTTCATCACAGGAATGGAGCTAACTTTGAGGGGAATCAAAAGAACCTGTTTTGATTTGTGACTTTCTAAATATGCCTCAACTGATGTATTTTCCTTGACTGTTCAAGTTCAGACACAGCTCTGAGTGTAAAACTTCTCCCTGCTATGGTGTTAGAGGATGAAGTCCAAAGGTGATACTGGTGAAAATATAATTCTTTCCCCTCCAAAAAGATATATTAATTTAGAATAATACCCCAGTGAGAAGGTGGAAAAGACAAGTGAAATGGCCTATTCTGGCAATCATTCCAAAGTTGGTGTTAATGTCTTTGGATTGTAAAGTTGAGAAAAATAGGTGAACTGCTTTACTGATTAATGCAAAGCAAATAACTCTGAACAACCAGGGTCAATGACTGTCACTGTTGCAGCTGCAATCATCACACAAAGTGTCCTTACTTCATCCATGTAATGTCCTACACCTGCATGCTGGTTGTAAAAAGTCCCTAAAGTGCCCTCTGAGTCACAACAAATGGCACTGGAATGGGGAGGAGATGTATCGCCCAGATAGCAGTGCTTGTTGGGACACATTTGGTTGTCATCCAGAGGGCAATGTCAGTTGTTTTTTCACCAGTGCCATCCTCACAGCTTCCCATTTCTCATCCATGTCAGGTTTGTCTACGGAAAATGAACAGCTGACTGAATTAAATGTAACAAATGGTCCATTTGATTAAAAAAAAAATCCATGTCAATAGCAATATTCTTATTTTATGTTTCTGTTGAACGTAATCCTAGAAATCAGCAATTAGGATAAAATAATATGACCTGATTTTATGTGATCGGGAAAGTGCTATTATTCCTATTATATAGAGAGGGGAAAAAATAAAAAATAAATTAAAGGATTCAGAAAAAAAGGCTAAAAGGATAAATCATGACTACTAAACATGGCTTATAGGCAGATCTGTCTATCCAGTTTATTAAAGAGAAGGCTAGAGGTAATTTGTTTGCAGCCAATATATATGGAAAATTTCTCACAGAGGCTGCTGTAAACTAGAATTCACAGCATAACAAGTTTTAGGGGCTGTAAGACCTTCCTTGTAACAACAAAACTAGAATAACTTCAAGTCAAAATTTAGACACAATTATCTAATATCATGTCATCATGATTTTGTTTCCTGTCACCCTGTGAAGGACATGATATAATTCATCCACTAGATAAATGAAATTAATTTCTTAAACTGGATCACGATAATACTGCTTTCTGCTCTTATAAATCTATCCACATTTCATGAAGGTGTTTTGCTTTGTTTTTTGTTTTTGTGGCATTGATGCAGAGGTTTCTAGCCTCTTCTTTCAAAATATACTGCTACTGAAGAATTTTAAAGTCCTAATTTTTATAGCACCCACCTTAAAATATTTACAAGAGTACCTTGACACTGTATGGGGAGAACTGCAGAATGTTCTGTTACATCCAGATGTAGCTAAGCTATGACTCTTAACACTGTTTTTTCTAAAGTGAGAATTTCTGTATTTTTTCCTCATGTATAGTGTAATATAATTTTTAGATTATACACAAGTTAAATGTTTGTGAAATCAAGACAAAACACAGATAAAGCTGAGCTTAGTGGCATTTAATTTCAGAAACGTCCACCACACTCAAGTGTATTACAAGACACAATATATGGAAGAGGGGAAAAAAGGTTGGTTGGTTTGGTTTTGTTAAGATGCAAGATATTTTGCTTTTATTGAGAAGTAAAAGTTCCTAGTTCAGACCTCAGTGTCTTGGCCAAAACATTTAGATACAGAAGCTTAATTCAGTGCATGGTCAGTCAACCATGAAGTTCATATTTGGTTCTGGATATTTAGTTCCCAGGCATTCAAGGAGTCATGTGTTTGTGGGGTTGTTCTGGGCCCATGTCAAGTTTAATACAAAGGAGAAAAAAATGCACTGGTGCATGGTGGGAGCCTTCAGTCTGTAGGTTTGGGCTTTGCTATACACAAATGAGAAGCACAAGGCAAAAGGTCATCTGAACTATAAGCAACAAAAACAATAAAAGCAAGAAGTGTGAGTAGCACACAAACACTGTAAATTTTCACAGCAAAAAAAAAGAATACATTATTTAGTACAGGTTTTCTTTAACTGCGATACAGTAGGAAAAGTCGTAAGTTTCAATGGCCCTTAAACTCTCCCTTCCATCTCTTTGATGAGGTCACCTTGCTGTTGATATGTAGGATGTAGGGGGCCATAATACAAAATACACAGAAATAATGGATGACTCAGAATCTGTTAAAGAATGCTTTTGTTTACAACATTCTTAGTGCTTTAGGTGTTTGTCTGTCTCTTTGCCTCAGTATTTGTTGAAAGGTTCAGAGTTCCTTTGCCACTCCTGCTGTGTTGCCATCAACCATTAACTTTTCCTTTGAAATCTCTGAAACATAGGGATGGACCTGATTCAGTCAGCACAGCAGGAGCTTGCAATGCACAGAGGCATTTTCAGGACACTCAGAAGATGATCATCTCCTAGTTACCTAGGCAAATCATTAAAGTTTTATTAAAAGACTGAAATTTTTTGCATTAATTTGAACTGTATCTGAAGAAATAAGAATATGATTGATAAATGCTTACCAGGAGAAAAATATAGAAAAAGAAACAACTGGAGTTTTCTACAAGGCAATTTGCAGAAACCATGAGGAAAAGGTGAAGTGGTTAAGAATGTGAAAGTTTAAGTCAAAGCTGTGAAAATGGGAGAAAAAATATAGGCTGCAGCCAACAGGAAGTAGAATTACAAAATGTAAAGAGAAGTGGACAATGTCAGTAAAATGTATTCAACACTGGAAAAAAATTACAATCATAGAATGGTAAGGGTTGGAAGGGACTTCTGGAGATCATCTACTTAAACCTTCCTGATAACACAGGAATACCTGCTGTGCAGGATGCATCCAGACAAGTTTTGAAAGTCTGCAAAGAAAGACCCTCCACAATCTCTCTGGGCAACATGGTCCATGACTCCAGCACCCTCAAAGCAAAAAAAAAAATTTCCTTAACCTCAAATGAAAACTCTGTTTTAGTTTGCATCCACTACCCCTTGTCCAATTACTGGCCACCACTGAAAATGCCTCCTTAAAATCATAGAAAGGTATTTTTGCCACATCACAGGGGCACAGACACCTTGCACCATGGATGTTTGCAGAAGGACTTTTGTTCCATACAGTTTTGCCCAAAATTAATCAGGAAGTGCATGAAGACACAGAGGCCTAGTATAGATAATATTAGAAAAAGAAATGTAATGTGTTATGAATACAGACCAAAACAAATATGGGGCACTGGAAGTTGAGGGTGAAGCGATTCTGATATCTGAGGTGTTGCCTAAGGCAAAACAGCCTGCTCCCAGCATCAGGACTTGTTCCCTCAAAAAAAGAGGAAGGTTATTGTTATTGGTGATTCCCTCCTGAGAGGAACAGAGGGCCCCATATGTTGGCTGGACAGTGCTGGGCCCTGTGCTTTTTAACGTCTTTATTGATGATCTGGATGAGGGCATTGAGACCATCAACAGTAAATTTGCTGATGACAGAAGCTAGGGGCAGGAGTTGATCTGCTGGAGGGTAGAGAGGCTCTGCAGAGGGACCTTGACAGGCTGGACAGATGGGCAGAATCCAACGGCATGAGATTTAACATATCCAAGTGCCGGGTTCTGCACTTTGGCCACAACAACCCCATGCAGAGCTATAGGCTGGGGTCAGAGTGGCTGGAGAACAGCCAGGCAGAGAGGGACCTGGTGGTGCTGGTTGGGCCAATGGCATCCTGGCCTGCATCAGGAACAGTGTGGCCAGCAGGAGCAGGGAAGTCATTTTGCCCCTGTACACTGCACTGGTTAGGCCGCACCTCGAGTCCTGTGTCCAGCTCTGGGCCCCTCAGTTTAGGAAGGATGTTGACTTGCTGGAGCATGTCCAGAGAAGGGCAACAAAGTTGGTGAGGGGTTTGGAACACAAGCTCTATGAAGAGTGACTGAGGGAGCTGGGGTTGCTTAGCCTGGAGAAGAGGAGACTCAGGGGTGACCTTATTGCTCTCTACAACTACCTGAAAGGGAGTTGTAGACGGATGTTGGTCTCTTCTCCCAGGCAGCCAGTACCAGAACAGGAGGACACAGTCTCAGACTACGCCAGGGGAGGTTTAGGTTGGATGTTAGAAAGAAGTTCTATACAGAGTGATTGCCCATTGGAATGGGCTGCCCGGGGAGGTGGTGGAGTCATCATCATTGGAGGTGTTCAGGACAAGGCTTGACAGGATGCTTGGTTGCATGGTTTAGTTGTTTAGGTGGACTGGATTGGTTGAGGGGTTGGACACAATGATCTTGGAAGTCTCTTCCAACCATTTTATTATTAGTATTAGTATTAGTATTATTGATCAAAGATCATCAGGTTGAGTGCCTGTGGGTGAAAATTAGAGGGAAGACCAACAAGGCAGCCTTCCTTCTTGGAGTCTGTTATAGACCACCCAACCAGGATGAAGGAGTTGATGAATTATTCTATAGGTAGCTAGAGGCTGTCTCAAGATCACCAGACCTTGTTCTTATGGGCAATTTTAACATGTCTTATATCTGCTGAGAATTTAGCACAGCAGAGAGAAGGCAGTCAAAAAGGTTCTTAGAGTGCGTGGAGGACAGCTTCTTATCCCAGTTGCTGCATGAGCCTACTAGGGATAAGGCTTTGCTTGACCTTCTTTTTACAAATGAAGAAGGGCTGGTGGGAGATGTGGTGGTTGGAGTCTGTCTGGGGTCCAGCGACCATGAAATAATTGAGTTTTCAATATGCAGTCAAGCTAAGAGGGGCAGCAGGAAGACCTCCACTCTGGACTTCCAGAGGGCAGACTTCAGGTTACTCAAGGAACTAACTCAGAAGATACCTTGGGAAACAGCCCTTAAAAACAAAGGGGTCCAGGAGGGCTGGAGCTAATTCAAGAACGGATTCTTGAAGGCACAGGAACAGGTTGTGCCAATGTGCCGGAAGATGAGCTGCCAGGGTAGATGGCTAACCTGGATGGGAAATGAGCTTCTGAGAGAATTAAGGGAGCAAAACATGGTGTATCATCTTTGGAAGAAAGCTGAGGTAACCCCTGAAATATTTAAGGATGTTGCTAGGTCATGTAGGAGAAAAATTAGAGAGATAAAAGCCCATTTAGAGCTTAGACTGGCCACTGTTGTGAAGGACAACAAAAAATCCTTCTATAAATATATTAATGACAAGAGGAGGGGAAAGGAAAATCTCCACTCCTTGGTGGACACAGAAGGGAACACAGTAACAAAAGATGAGGAAAAGACAATGGTGCTTAACACCTTCTTTGCCTCAATTTTTAATAGCAGGATATGTTGTGTACTGAACAACTGGCATCCTGAGCAGGCAGATGGAGTCAGGGAGCAGTATAGTTCCCTTATGATCCAGGGGGAAGTAGCTAGAGACCTGCTTAGCCACTTAGATCCCCACAAGTCCATGGGACCGGATGGGATCCATCCTAGGGTGCTGAGAGAGCTGGCAGATGAGCTGGCCAAACTGCTCTCCATCATTTTTCAACAGTCTTGGCTCACTGGAGAGGTCCAAGATGATTGGAAGCTGGCCAACGTGATGCCCATCC
The DNA here is from genome assembly GCF_014839835.1 of Dryobates pubescens. Lineage (NCBI taxonomy): Eukaryota > Metazoa > Chordata > Aves > Piciformes > Picidae > Dryobates > Dryobates pubescens. The sequence continues at coordinate 82,606,307 of NC_071657.1, read as the reverse complement.
ACAAGAAGGGCTAGTTGGATGATCCAGGGAATTCCAGACCTGTCAGCCTGACCTCAGTGCCAGGCAAGATTATGGAACAGGTCATCTTGAGTGCAGTCACACAGCACTTCCAGGATGGCCAAGGGATCAGGCCCAGCCAGCTTGGATTTAGGAAGGGCAGGTCCTGCCTGACCTACCTATCTCCTTCTACAATCAGGTGACACAACTGGTAGATGTGGGGCAGGCTGTGGATGTAGTCTACGTGGCCTTCAGCAAGGCCTTTGATACCATCCCGGACAGCAAACTCCTGACCAAGCTGTCAGCTCATGTCTTGGACAGGAGCACTCTGTGCTGACTTAGGAATTGGCTGTAGGGCTGAGCCAGAGAGTGGCGGTGAATGGTGCCACATCCAGCTGGCAGTCAGTCACTAGTGGTGTTCCCCAGGGATCAGTGCAGGGCCCCATGTTCTTGAATACTTTTATTGATGATCTGGATGAGGGTATTGCATCCATCATCAGTAAGTTTTCAGATGACCCCAAGCTGGGGCAGGTGTTGATCTGTTAGAGGGTAGGAAGGGTCTGCAGAGGGACCTTGACAGGCTGGACAGATGGGGAGATTCCAGTGGTATGAGATTTAACACATCTAAGTACAGGATTCTACACATTGGCCACAACAACCCCATGCAGTGCTACAGGCTGGGGTCAGAGTGGCTGGAGAGCAGCCAGGCAGAGAGGGACCTGGGGATGATGGTTGATAGTAGTCTGAGCATGAGCCTGCATTGTGCCCAGGTGGCCAAGAGGGCCAATGGCATGTTGGCCTGCATTAGGAACAGTGTGGCTGACAGGAGCAGGGAGGTCATTCTCCCCCTGTAGTCAGCACTGGTTAGGCCGCATCTTGAGTACTGTGTCCAGTTCTGGGCCACTCAGTTCAGGAGAGATGTTGAGTTGCTGGTATGTGTCCAGAAAAGGGCAACAAAGCTGGTGAGGGTTTTGGAGCACAAGCCCTATGAGGAGAGGCTGAGGGAGCTAGGGTTGCTTAGCCAGGAGAAGAAGAGACTGAGGGGAGACCTTACTGTGGTCTGCAACTACCTGAAGGGAGGTTGTAGCCAGGTGGGGATTGGTCTCTTCTCCCAGGCAGCCAGTACCAGAAGAAGAGGACACAGTCTCAAGCTGCACCAGGTTTAGGCTGGATGTTAGGAAGAAGTTTTTCATAGAAAGAGTGGTTGGCCATTGGAATGGCCTGCTCAGGGATGTGGTGGAGTCACCATCCCTGGAGGTGTTTAGGAAGAGACTTGATGGGGTGCTTGGTGCCATGGTTTAGTTGATTAGATAGTGTTGGATTATAGGTTGGACTCAATGATCTCAGAGTTCTCTTCCAATCTGGTTAATTCTATTTTGTTCTATGCTATTCCATCATTCTAGGAAAGCTGGATAATGTTTTATTGAAAATCTGAGGGCAACAGCGCAATCACAAAGAGGAGAGAGAAATGGGAAATGCCAAACATGTTATACATAAACAAGAAAAGTTAATGAGTTTTATCCAAGAGACATTCATTAGAGGGAAGTTGTTTCACATCTGAGCTGTTCTTAAGAGCATTTTGTAAATACAGTGACTGTGAACTCAGCACTAATCCAAACTCACATCAAAACCTTTTCCATCACACTTGTGTTGCCCAGAGCACTGTAAAGATTTGTACTTGGAGCATGTACAGGTGCTTATACAAAATGTGTGTTACTATTGTTGACTATTAACATCTAGTACAAATTCTATAGACATGAGACATCACCATTAATCTTTGCTACACAGGATTGAAGGACCAGTTTTGCCTGAGAGGTGCTTCTTTTTCCAGCTTTGATCTTGTTCAAGACCCATTTGATCTATGTTCACTCTCCTATTCTTCCCACAGAAGTCTGAAAATCTATCAGAATAATTTTAGCAAGTCTCTAAGTAGCTTTGCTTGTTGAGGCCAATATGGGGTGTTCACAAAATGTCTCATGGCTACGGGACAAACTTTTGGATGATTTCATGCTCTCCCTGAAAAGTGGTTAACGAATGCCACACTGACACTATGCTAAACAAATTAGAGAATTCCACTCTCAATTTGGCACAGCACTTTGATGAACAGGTAGAGATTACAGATGTGTATCTACTTGAGAGCATGATTATGGCCCAGTTAAACAGAAATAAGTTGCATACTTTTAGACTTGCAAGTTTTCTTGTGGGAATGCTTCTGTGTTGAAATATGTTCTAAATATTGGACTAAATGGGATGGTAGAAACTAGTAATCAGCTTTGGAATGAAACACTGTTCTTTAAATATGAATGTGCTTACCAATGAGAATTTAACGATGTGGAGCACCATTTTAAATTTACAGTTATAATAAGGAAACAAACAAACAAAAAATTGCAGAGTATGGTAACTGGAGTATAATTCAGCCTGATCTACAAATTAATAAGACTAAAGTACAAGATATTTAATGATGAAGTACATTTATAATTTACAGAGACATCTACTGATGCTTTAGCAAACAAATGCTACTGTCCAAAACAGGTGAACAAAAGACAATATGCATGGATGTGCATGCACAGCTGCAGGAAACAGAGGCCTAGCTATTGATTTTGTGATTAATAACATATTTTCTACAATTAAAAATAGAATAATGGCTTAATATATGTTGGTTTTGTTTGTTTGTGTACAGAACTGTAGGATCACAGGATCATAGGATGTTAGGGGTTGGAAGGAGCCTTTGAAGATCAAGTCCAATCCCCTTGCCAGAGCAGGACCATAGAATCTAGTGCAGGTCACACAGGAATGCATCCAGAGATGGAAACTTCACAACCACTCTGGGGAGTGTGTTCCAGTGCTCTGCAACCTTTACAGTAAAGAAGTTCTTCCTCATGCTGAGGTGGAACTTCCTTTGCTGTAGTTTACATCCATTGTCCCTTGTCCTTTCACAGGGCACAAATGAGAAGAGGGAGCACAAGTGAGAAGAGGATCATCTACTTAAAGGCTTTTCCCACCTAAATAATTCTATGATTCAGTCATCTGCTTCCCTTTCACAAACCACAACTCCAGTTTTCTCATCACATAATCTTCTCTCTTTCCTTTTCACCCAAGTAAAGTGAGCACTTTCAAATTTCATCCAACCTTGTTCCACTGTGCTGGACAAAGTACCTTCTATGCCTTTTTCTCACTTGTCCTGTCCTAACTACTCAAGAAATCCAGGACCTAATGCTGTCAGGGAATACACCAAATGCCACAAAAATCTGGATAAAACTGACAAAAGTGCTACTAGCTGCTGCTAACTGAAGATTCCAGCTAAAGTAGATTGGTACCTTAACAATTCTTAGGCATCCCCTTGGCATGTTACAGGGTGCAACGGAGAAGAGCCTGTCCCCTCCCTCTTGACACTCAGCCCTCAGATATTTATAAACATTTATTAAATCCCCTCTCAATCTTCTCTTCCCCAAACTAAAAAGCCTCAGGGATCTCAGCCTCTCCACATAGGGCACATGCTCCAACCCCTTAATCATCCTGGTAGCCCTCTGCTGCACTCTCCCCAGTAGATCCTTGTTTCTCTTGAACTGGGGAGCCCAAAACTGGGCATAATATCACAGGTGAGGTCTCACCAGGGCAGAGTAGAGGCGGAAAAGAATTTCCCTTGATCTGCTGGTCTCACTCCTCTTAATGCATCTCAGGATACCATTGGCCTTCTTGGCCACAAGGGCACATTGCTGTTCCATGGACAACTTGTTATCCACCAGGACTTCCAGGTCCTTCTCCACAGGGCTGCTTTCCAGGAGATCACCTCCTAACCTGTACTGGTGCAGTTTATTATTCCTTTCCAAATGCAGGACACTGCACTTATCCTTGCTGAACCTCATTAGTTTCCTCTATGCCCAGATCTCCAGTCTGTCCAAGTCTCAATGAATGGTTGCACAGGCTTCATGTGTATCAGCCAAGCCTCCCAGTTTGGTACCATCAGCAAATTTGCTGAGCAGACTCTCTGTGCCCTCATCAATGTCATTGGTAAAGATGTTAAACAGGACTGGGACCAGCACTGATTCCTGGGGGACTCCACTAGTTACAGCTCCCTATTTGGACTTGGCACCATTGACCATCACTCTTTGCACTCTATTGTGTAACCAGTTCTTAATCCATCTCACTGTCTGTTCTTCTATCCTGCACTTCCTGAGCTTACTCACAAGGATGTTATGGGAGACGGTGTCTAGAGCCTTACTGAGGTCAAGGTAGACTACATCCACTGGTCTCCCTGCATCTACCCATTCAATTACAATGTCATGAAATGCTATCAAATTAGTTAAGCAGGATTTCCTCTTTGTAAATCCATGCTGACAGCTCCTGATCATCTTCTCTTCCAATGAGCTGCTCCTCATTTTTTTCCAGGGATGGTGGTGAGGTTCACTGGTCTGTAGTTTCCTGGAACCTTTCCTTGCCCTTTTTGAAGACTGGTGTGACATTGGCTTTCCTCCAGTCCTCAGGCACCTCTCCTGTCTGCCAGGATTTTGCCAAAATGATGAAGAGTGGTAGAGCAATAGCACCAGCCAGCTCTCTCAACACTCTTTGGTGCATCTTATCAGGGCTAATGGACTTGCGTATATTAATGCATTTGGTTTGGCTGAACTGGAGTTAATTCTCCTCACAGCATCTTTCTAGTGCTGTGTTTTGCAGCAGTAGTTGAAAACACAGCAGTGTTTTGGCTACTGTTGAATAAGTATCCAGGCTGTGACTTTTCAACATTTCCCTGCCCCAAGACTATGTTGAGAGGTGGGCAACATCTTGGGAGGTAACACAACTGAGTCACCTGACCCAGATTGGCCAGAGGGGTATCCCATGCCATACAACATCAACATTCCATGCCATGACATAGTGGCTATTACTGAAACTTGGTGGGATGATTCCCATGACTGGAATGTAGGGATAGATGGGTATAAGCTCTTTAGGAAGGATAGGCAGGGAAGGAGAGGAGGAGGTGTTGCCCTCTATGTCAATAACCAGCTGTAATCAGTGGAGCTCCACCTGGGGAGGGATGATGAGCAGGGTGAGAGTGTATGGGTTAAAATTAAAGGCAAGACAGGGGAAGGAGATATTACTGTGGGGGTCTCCTACAGGCCACCTGACCAGCAGAACCAAGCAGATGAGGCCCTCCACAGGCAAATAGAAGCAGCTTCCAGGTCACAAGCCCTGGTCCTCATTGGTGATTTCAACCACCCTGATCTGGAGGGACAACACAACAAGGCACCAGCAATCCAGGGTGTTCCTGGATTGCACAGAAGACAACTTCCTCCTCCAAATGGTAGAGGAACCAACAAGAAAAGGTGCTATGCTGGACTTTGTTCTCATAACAGGGAAGGGCTGGTAACCAATGTGAGGCTCAGAGACAGCCATGGCTGCAGTGACCATGAAGCAGTTGAATTTAATATCCTCAGGGCAATCAGAAGGATGTATTCTAAGCTTACAACCCTAGACTTTAGGCGTGCAGACTTTGATCGCTTCAGGGATCTGCTAGCCGAAGTGTTGTGGGACAAAGCCCTAGAGGGAAGAGGTACACAAGACAGCTGGTCAGTATTCAAGGACCACCTCCTCTGTGTCCAGGAGCAATGTATACCAACAAAGAGAAAAGCAGGAAAGAATGCTAGGAGGCCTGCCTGGATGAGCAAGGAGCTGCTGCACACGTTATCACTTAAAAGGAAACTCTACAGGAAGTGGAGGAAAGGACATCTAGAATGGGAGGTATATAAGGAAGATGCCCGAGAAGCAAGAGACCTGGTTAGGAAAGCCAAAGCAGAGTTTGAATTGAATCTAGCCAGGGAGGTTAAAGGGAACACAAAGAACTTCTACAGGTAGATTAACGGCAAGAAGAAGACTAGAGAAGGTGTGGGCCCCCTCAGAAAGGAAACTGGTGAAATGGTCAGAAGTGATGTGGAAAAGGCTGAGGTACTCAATGACTTCTTTACCTCAGTCTTCACTGCAAGGGCCTCTAGCCACATTCCTGATGTTATGAAAGACAATGCCAGAGACGGGGAGGAAGAACTGCCCATTGTAAGTGAAAATCAGGTTCGTGATCACCTGAAGAACCTGAAAGTGTTCAGGTCCATGGGACCTGACGGGATACACCCACGGGTACTGAGAGAACTGGCAGATGAGGTTGCTAAACCCCTCTCCATTACATTCCAAATGTCATGGCAGTCTGGGGAAGTCCCCACAGACTGGAAAAGGGGAAACCTTACTCCCATTTTCAAAAAGGGGAAGAAGGAAGAACCAGGGAACTACAGGCCAGTCATTCTCACCTCTGTGCCCAGAAAGATCATGGAGCAGATCCTCCTGGAGGCACTACTGACTCAGAATAGTGAAGAGGTGATTTGGAACAGTCAGCATGGCTTCACCAAGGGCAAATCCTGCCTGATAAACCTGGTGGCCCTCAATAAACACTTGACAACATTAATAGATGAGGGGCGAGCAACTGATGTCATTTACCTGGACCTGAGCAAAGCCTTTGACACTGTTCCACACCACATCCTGGTCTCCAAACTGGTGAAACACGGGTTTGATGGTTGGACAACTAGATGGATAAAGAACTGGCTTGATGGCTGGTCTCACATGTAATTAATGATCAAACAAGAGGGAATGGCCTCAAGCTATGACTGTGTAGGTTTAGATTGGACATTAGGAAAAAAAATCTTCATGGAAAGAGTGGTCAGGCATTGGAATGTGCTGCCCAGGGAGTTGGCTGAGTAACCAACCCTGGATGTGTTTAAAGATCATTTAGATGTGGTTCTTAGAGATATGGTTCATTCTTTACAGTGTCCACCACAGAAACATGGTTCTGAAGTCACTTATCTTGTCCCACTTGCATTGTGCAGCTGTTTAACTGCCTCCTGCAACTTGGCCACCTGATGCAACAATCAGCCTGTAATGGGTTGGGGCAGGTCCCCTCCCCACCACAGGCAGAAATAACGACTCAGGCAAACGGATTGCAAAAGTGATGAAAGTTTAAATAGAAAGCAGTGAATGTTACAGAAAACCCAAAGCGCAGTGACAAAGAAAGATCCCATCCCCACCTGAGGGTGCATGCAAAACCCCCAGGGCTCCTTCTTCCCCCTCCCTCTGCTGGGCTAGTCTCAGCTGGCCAGGCCTGAGACTGCCCATCCCCCTGTGGCCTTGGGCCCATTCAGGCCCATGGCCGGGAGATCTCTCCCCCAGTTACCAAGTCTCGGAGAGGGAAGGAAAGAGGAAGTGCCAGACTCCGCACTGGATCTTATAGTGGTGCAAAGAATTATGGTAGGAAATACACAATTTCCTGTGTCCATCCCTCTGGGCTGGACTTCTGGACACAGGAAGTGAATGCACCAGGGGGGCACCCAGCTCAAACTACAACAGCACACTTCTTGTGGGTACTTTCCTTTTCTTCAGGAAAAGGATCTGGGCACTTCCTGCAATCTACCATCTGTAATGAAGTCTCCCTCATTACCAATTCTGTCTATATGAAATTGTCAGGTATCTCAGGGATTTTCTGTGTAGAAACACTCTTTCTCACTCTGACATGAGTGCCAACAAATACAGCAGACACCTCTTGATCTGGTAGGATGACTATGTCTTTTCTACATGCCAATCTGTATGAAGTGAAACACAAAGTTCATCCCTCTCCGTTCGCTCATTCTGTTCCCAGCTCTCCCAGGGATGCTTTGCAGTATGAGGGCTGTTGCTGTCGCTTCATCAGTGTCTCCTGCAAGAGCTGTCATTTCCTTATTGGTCTCTCTGCTGCTCAGCCATTTCCCTAACACAGAAAAAGTCCACTGATGGCAGACATCTGGTCTCAGAAGTTGACAGATCTAAAATAAGCTTCGGAAATAAACCATTGGGTACACTGTGAGAACTATTGGTTGCTTTCTTAGATATTATGAAGACTAAAAGATGTGCCAATATTAGCCCCCTGTCCTGAATGGTTCTTGAGTCAGACAATGAGCCAGGTGGGCGTGCCTTTGGCCACTTTGAAAAGGTGGTTTTCTATAGGTTGCAATACCAGGGTTTTACCCCTAGATCTGTGTGGCTACTGGCCATTATTGCCTCGGGAAAATCTATAAGTACCAGCCCAAAGAGCCAGAGTGTCGTCTTGCAGTTGTCCACCCTCTGGAAAGAAGCAAGAGTTTCTCCTGGAAGCTGAACTGTGTTTCAGCTTTGCCCAGACAGGACAACAGAGACCCCTCGCTGCTTCAGCGTTGTAAAGCCCAGAGGACAAACACGCGTCTTGCCGGGCCGAGAGGCGAAACCCCAGAGGAGCCGAGTCCCCAGGACAGTTTTGTTTGACTGGAGAAAGGACCGAGTGCTGCTACAAAGGATTACAGTCGAGAAACCTCCTCTCCACAAAGCTTTCAGCTACAGATCTTTTGGGAATAAAGCCTGCCTCAGCAATGAGCTGCAGACACCAACAGAAAGTGAAACGGTGCTCCTGTAGCTTTCACGTGGTCAACGCCATCTTGGTTTGTCTAGATCTTAACGTGTGCCACGAGGTATCAGAATCAGTGAGTAATTACAGTATCTGATTTTTATAAGCATCTATTGAAGGTCCGTTGCCCTAGGGAATTCTGGAGTCCCCCCCCACATTGTGGGCAATCGTCGGCTTCATTGCCGAGGTTCCTTTTTTTACAGTTTAAAGTGTTGTTTGTTTCTGGATTTTTGTACATATTGTTTAAATTGTTACTTGTTCCTGCTGGTGAGGTATCTGTTCCACAACCGAACACCTCGGACCTGTAAATAGGTTTTAATTTTTTTTTTTTAGTATTTTTATGATTAATAAATTATTAATATTTGAATTAATCGCCCTGCTTATTGAGCATTAAAATATCCTTTTATAGACCCCCTCCACAACACCCCCCCAAACACAGTCTGAGACCACAATAAGGAATCGAATGGGAATTTTTCATATTACCATTAACTGTATTTGTTCTCTCCTTTGAGCACTATATTTCCTAAGTCATATTTAAGATTTTACTTTTCACCAAAACATGTCCTCAGTAAGGACATTTCTGTACTTGCAACAGAGGACATCACTTCACATTCGTGAGAAACAAAGCACATATTGTGTTTCAACATATAAACTGGCACTTGCAGCACGGTATCTCCTTAATCCCCTTCCTAGGCTATACCCTTCACTGTCTTTGAGATATTTGGAAATCATGTGCACTCACATTTTAATATTCATCTTCACAGTTTCATAGAGGATCCTCTTATCTGAGCATATGACTTATTAAGACAACTAAGAGGAATAACTACATAAAGTGGTATTCCTACAGGTAAATAAAAAAATAAAAATAAACAAAAATCAGTTTTCCAGCAATGATTTTGGTAAAGGTTTATTAATAACAAATAGGTTACTTTTGGAAGACTCTTATACAACACTTACACTTGTGTGTGACTATCTGGAGATCTCTGGGTCTTCAACAACTGTAAAGCAGAAACATCCTTCACAAGTGTTTAGCTTTGGACTAAAGGAAGGATACAACACCATAAGATGTCTTCTTTCCAAGAAGTTGGTACAAACCTCACCTAATCTGTGAAATTGTCATATTTGAGTTCTGCACAAAATCTTTAAAAATTGAGGTTTTGAACTGCAGTTTGAGCTAAATACAGCACAAGTCCCACTGGAGGTGGAAATAGAAAAGCCATGTGGCCTTGCTCACACACAGATAGAATGTATAATAGATCAAATAACTGAAAAGTATGAAATATAAACTGCTTTCCTTCTAAATATTTTGTGAATACTTGCACAGTTTCAGTTGACAGAACAACAGTGGTAATGTGAATCTAGCTTTCATCTAAGTATAAATACTTACTTGACACACTGTTATAATACTAATTCTCTGCCATCCAGTATATATGCAGTCTCAACAAAATATGTAATCTCTTTGAAGAGAATTGTGATTTCCTCCTTCTGACATGTATGCAAAGATTCAATATATATCTGAGTTTCTTCCACACCATGTTTATCATTTCATCCCCCCTGCAAAGATTCATTAATATGATAAAGAAAGCATCTCAGTATCTTACAGAAATCTAAACTATTAATACACTTCTAAAAGAATAGTATATACCTAGGTATTTTCTTAACAATTTATTTTGACAGTATTTTTATATTTTCCCCCTATAAATCTATTCTTCAAACTATTTATTGTACAAGGTAATGTAGACCCATATTTGGTCTGCACCTATCCTTATGTACAGACCCTGACTGAGCATTGCTCTTAATGTCTATGATATTCATGAACCACTGGATAGAATGGATCAGTGTTTCTTCCAATTACCTCTAAACAGCAACATAATTATGATTTTTAAAAAAATAAAAAAATTCTTTAGATATATTTCTAGAATCCAGGACATAATGCTTTACTACTAGTTTCTACTAATTCAATTACTACTAATTGATGACACCAAGCTAGGGGCAGGTGTTGATCAGTTGGAGGGTGTGAGGGCTCTGCAGAGGGACCTTGACAGGATGGACAGGTAGGCAGAGTCCAATGGCATGGCCTGAAGAGAGCTTGTGGCCAGGTGGGGGATGGTCCCTACTCCCCAGCAACCAGAACAAGAGGACACAATCTCAAGCTGCACCAGGGGAGGTTGAGGCTGGATGTTAGGAAGAAGTTCTTCATAGAAAGTGTGATTGGCCATTGTGCTGCCCAGGGAGGTGATGGAGTCACCATCACTGGAGGTGTTTAGGAAGAGATTGGATGGGGTGCTTAGTGCCATGGTTTAGTTGAGTGGCTGGAGAACTCCCAAACAGAGAGCGACCTGGGGGTACTGATTGACAGCCACCTAAACATGAGCCAGGAGTGTGCCCAGGTGGCCAACAGGGCCAATGGCATCCTGGCATGCATCAAGAATAGTGTGTCGAGCAGGAGCAGGGAAGTCATTGTGCCCCTGTACTCTGCATTGGTTAGGCCGCACCTTGAGTACTGTGTCCAGCTCTGGGCCCCTCAGTTTAAGAAGAACATCGTGACACTTGAAAATGTCCAGAGAAGGGCAACAAGGCTGGGGAGAGGCCTTGAGCACAAGCCCTATGAGGAGAGGCTGAGGGAGCTGGGATTGTTTAGCCTGGAGAAGAGGAGGCTCAGGGGTGACCTCATTGCCCTCTACAACTACCTGAAGGGAGGTTGTAGCCAGGAAGGGGTTGGTCTCTTCTCCCAGGCAACCAGCACCAGAACAAAGGGACACAGTTTCAAGCTGTGCCAGGGGAGGTTTAGACTCAAGGTGAGGAGAAAGTCCTTCACCAAGCGAGTCATTCGTCATTGGAATGGGCTGCCCAGGGAGGTGGTGGAGTCACCATCCCTGGAGGTGTTCAAGAGTAGATTGGATGTGGCACCTGGTGCCATGGTCTAGTCATGAGGTCTGTGGTGACAAGTTGGACTTGATGATCCTCTAGGTCTCTTCCAACCTTAGTTATACTGTGATACTGTGATATTGTGAGTTAGTTTTGGGTGATAGTTGGAACACAATGATCTCAGAGGTCTCTGTCAACCTGGTTAATTCTATTCTGTTCTATTCTATTCTATTCTATTCTATTCTATTCTATTCTATTCTATTCTATTCTATTTGTATTAAGTCACTTTATTTTTTTTTAACATATATTTTATAACATGGAGATTTATATTCTATTAATGGAATAGACTATACTCTCCTCTAAAATAGAGGAGAACTGTCTTCTTGATACGCACAAGGTATGAACAGGTAAGATAGTGTGCTGGGTTGAGGCAGCCCCTCTCCCCACTGTGGCAATGCCAGCGACGAGCAGTGTGAGCAATCTGGCAGTGCAGGCCTAGAGCCTGACATGGTGGTAGGCCATGCTCAGCATAACTGCAGAGCCAGCTATCAGAGTACCAAAACAGTGCTGTCTTGCAGCATGTAAATAAAGCAAGACACTGGTAGCTATAAACACAGCAAGTTATCTTGGGACAATAGGACATGAGCCTTCATCAACAAACCTCACGTGTCATCAGTAGTTGGACCCATAATCTATAATAGTGTGATGTGTGGTCACTCATAGGGAACCTATGAGTCCATGCCAACAAGGCACTCCGAGTTTACATAAGTTGTAGCAGTTCTCTTGCTAGGTGCTTCTGCCTTTCCTATCTCTTCTTCTTCTTGCTTTACTGTGCTATACTCACCATAGGCCTGTGCCATAGGCCTGCAATACTGGAACAATAAAGGAACAATACTAGCTCATACTGATCAGTTGTATTGATTCCAACCTCAGTCGTCACCAAACCCCACCAGTGGCAGAAATAAACAACTCAGACAAATAGATTGCAAAAGTGATGAAAGTTTAAATAGAAAACAGTGAATGTTTACAGAAATTCAAAAGCGCGGTGAGACAGAAAGATCCCAAAACAGACCCAAGAGCATCCCATCCCCACCTGAGGGTACACCCAAGACCCCCAGGGCTCCTTCTTCCCCCCCACTGCTAGTCTAGTCTCACTAGGCCAGGTCTGAGACTACCCATCCCCCCCGTGGCCTTGGGCCTAGCCAGGCCCAAAGCCAGGAGACATCTCCCACAGTTACCAGCTGACAGAGGAGAAAGAAAAGAGGAAGTGCTAGACCCCGCACTGGATCTTCACAGTATCACAGTATCACAGTAACTAAGGTTGGAAGAGACCCCAAGGATCATCAAGTCCAACCTGTTCCAACAGACCTCACAACTAGACCATGGCACCAAGTGCCACGTCCAATCTCCCCTTGAACACCTCCAGGGACGGCAACTCCACCACCTCCCTGGGCAGCCCATTCCAATGACGAATGACTCGCTTGGTGAAGAACTTTTTCCTCACCTCGAGTCTAAACCTCCTCTGGCACAGCTTGAGACTGTGTCCCCTTGTTCTGGTGCTGGTTGCCTGGGAGAAGAGACCAACCCCCTCCTGTCTACAACCACCTTTCAGGTAGTTGTAGAGGGCAATGAGGTTACCTCTGATCCTTCTCTTCTCCAGGCTAAACAATCCCAGCTCCCTCAGCCTCTCCTCATAGGGCTTGTGCTCAAGGCCTCTCCCCAGCCTTGTTGACCTTCTCTGGACACATTCAAGTGTCTCGATGTCCTTCCTAAACTGAGGGGCCCAGAACTGGACACAGTACTCAAAGTGTGGCCTAACCAATGCAGAGTACAGGGGCACAATGACCTCCCTGCTCCTGCTGGCCACACTATTCCTAATACAGGCCAGGATGCCATTGGCCCTCTTGGCCACCTGGGCACACTGCTGGCTCATGTTTAGGCGGGTGTCAATCAGCACCCCTAGGTCCCTCTCTGTTTGGCAGCTCTCCATATCTTATAGTGGTGCAAAGAATTATGGTAGGAAATACACACAATTTCCTGTGTCCACCCCTCTGGGCTTGACTTCTGGACACAGGGAGTAAACACAGCAGGGGGCACCCAGCTCAATCTGCAACAGATAGAGACTATCTCAAGTACTCTGAATTCAAGCATAAAGTAAGATAGTTGTTTTACTGACTGAATGTAGATTTATTTTTAACTCTTTGGATATTTCCCCCCCCATTTTTGTAGCAGAATTTTATTATTAATAAATGCATGGGCCTTGTATGGAATTGTTCTGTGCTGTTATTTACTTTCCATTTCAAGAATATTGTCGTTCAAAATTCAGTTAAGAAATTAGTAAGCAGCACATCTGTGTACCTTTAATTAAATTATAATTCTTCCATTTGTTTTATGATTTTTTTACACAATCTTATGTGAGACAATATAACATTATAAGTGATGCTTAATGCTAGAAGTCTTTTTTTCAACTATGTGTAGAAAATATCCTATTAAGCAAATGACGATATCAATTTTATTGTTCTCTCTGCTTACCAAAGGTATTGTATGTTAGGCATCCACGAAGCCAAAGTGCATGCAAACCTTCATACTACATACACTCAGTAGAAATTTTGGATTAAACACACATTAAATACTACTTTCTGTAGTGTCTGTGAAGAATGTAAACTTTTTTTACCAAAAACTATACTACGGTGAAGCTGGGAACACACAGAACATCTCTCACTCACTGATCTGAGGAGAAGTCTCTCACTTTACTTTGTAAAAGAAGCTTTTACTGTCTTTCCTTTACTTTGTTCTTTGCAAAGAAATTATAATAATCTTTCCTTTTCCTTTCTGTCTTTGTATGGAGAAATTATAAATGTTTGTTTGATGATGAAGATTTGGGGAGCGGGGTATTTCTGGGACAGTTATTTCTCCTGCAAAACAAATAAAGAATAAAAGGAATGCCTGCTTTCAAACTTGGTGTGGCTAAGGAAAACCTTTGTTGCAGACTTCTGCCAATATAGAGGGGAACTTTAAGTTCAGGTATCCTTGCACTGATCTCAGCAACATATTATGTGAAAGACTTGAATAATTTCAAGCAATGTCGTTAACACCTGTCATTTATGCTTCTGTTTTCATTTAGTCTGTGGAAAGGCATGTAAAAAAAATACCTTCAGCTATTTTCATTTGTTTTGATTTTGACAAGGGGAGGCATTAATGGTTTATTAGATATATTCTTGAGTATGGTTCTTTTCTAAGCTTATGCTAGAAATTATATTGCATTGTTAAACAACTTGATGCCCTTATTAATTTATTTTTTTTTCAAATTCTCTAAGTAGAAACTCTGAAAATTCTGGCTCATTACAACCATCTCCAAAAATTTTTGTGGGAGAGAAGGTTCTTTAAGGATCCCCCAAATGACACTGAGACTGAGAGAAGAGGTTGATTGAGAAAGACACTCTAATATTATTTTTGCTTCTATGTGCAAAGGGAAAATCTAGAAGTATAGGAAAGGAGTTAAAACAAGGAATTATTCCTAAGCATGACCTTTGTCACATGAATACAGGAAGGTAAAGTACAATTGCCATGGTAGCAACACCACACATAATCTAGAGTTATAATGGTTTTTTGTCTGTTCTCTCATTTTATGTTGCCTATTAGGTTTCATCTGTCAAATTGGCACACAGACACTGCAACAAATCCATTGAATTAGGAGAATCTTCTCTCCAATGGCTTCCTGTTCCAGTTCAATTAATGGGACAAGTAAATATCAATGCAAGAGGAGCTTTATCCAAATTACAGACATCTGTAGTGAGGCTTCTGCACATTACTACAGACGAATATTTGTCCCAGATTCCTCTCTTTTCAAAGGGCTCTTCAAGTTAAGCCAAAAGGGACCCTTCTTGTGGTTGTGCCAGTAAGCACCACACTGAGACTGTCGCAGTTGGAAGCCACCCTCAGCATCTATTACAATCCTACAGATGTGTTGATAATATTTGGTGATACCTTTGTTTCCAGTTTGAAGCTGAAATGTGCAGTTTGTACAGGATATGAGACTATTTCTAAATCCCAATGAATGAATGTTCTGTATCTTAATAAATTATTCATGGAGTATAAAACCTAGTTGCAAATTAAGTTGTCTGCAACAATATCAGTTTACCTTGGATAATTCTGACTCTTGCTGGAGGGCTCAGATAGTCTATAAGATGTACTGAATTTGTCCTTCCCCTCTGCTCCAAACAGCACAGTCTAAAACTGCAAAGTTTGATTTTGGGCAGTCTGAAAAGATAATTAAAACTTTTAATGTCAGTGGAAAAAAATATCTAATCTAATTCTTTTTGTTTGTTTGTTTCTTCTATATTTGATTTGAAGTACATCTCAGGCAAGCACAGATCTTTCTTGCTTGTGAAACATAGTAGCAAATTGAACAGTTCAAATTAATATAAATTCAGTCTGTTCTTGTTCAATAGGTATAGGAACTGCTGCAAGAATCAGCCCAAATCTTGCAGTCTGAATAAGAACATTTTTAAGTCCAAAAATGTTTTACTTGTCATTTCAAAATATTCTATGTCAAACTAGATTTAGATAATAGGACCAGGCTATATATGTAAGGAAAAGCAAATACAACCATAGGATTAATGTCCTAGCTGACCTAAAATCTTGAAATAAGTGGCAGCATTTGCCACAGCAAGATTTTGTTTTGTTTGTTTGTGGTTTTGTTTGTTTGTTTTTTAAGAAAAGAAAAAAAGAAAGGAAAAACAAGTTTTCTATTCTCTTAAGACAGTTTCCTGATGGAATGGGAATGGGAAGAGGAAAGAAAACACTTTAGCTCTTTTTATTACTGGTAATTTTAGTAGCAGTTCTACTGCTCAACTTTTTTTTTTTTCCTCGTCATATTCCACTTGAGATCTTCAGGTGTAAATGTATTCTATAAAACAGACAAAAACAGTAAAACAGTCATTACAGCAAGCTTTTAAGTGTATTAAAATGATATATTGGCAGTAGAGATTATATGAAAATAGCCTTACTGGCATCTGAAATACAGCATCTGACCATGCTCAGAAACCTGTATTTAGGATTCAAATCTTCCCATTTTCTAGTGTTTACAAGTAGAACTGGAAACTTGTCAATAAATATTGATTAGTACCTAAATGTTAAAAACTATAAAATACTGAGAGGAGAGCTTTAACTGTTCGCACTTCATGGGAAAAATATTTTTATAACTGGAATTATAGTTTGCTGTTAGATCTAGATGTAGGATATCATTACTTCAGCATTATTCCAGTAGAGAGATCTAGGAATTAATTTTGCAGTGATGAATCTGAAAGGGTCATGAGTCATCCCACATAGCATTTGCTGGCTGATAAAGAAGCATTTGACTATGTTGTCTCTACAACAATAAGGGAAATGAGACACATCTTGAAATGTATTTGTCCCATTCTTTTATTAATTTAGAGCATACAGGCACATTTTAGGTTGCTTAAGTTTGGGAAAACATACATCACTTGAAAGCTACTTCATAACTAAATATTATATGACAGAGGAGTCAAAAACAACTGGAGAGTCTCTCAATAGGTTACTGTCTTCTGTATTTATATTTAGAAGCAATATTTAATAAAGCTCTCTTTGTTGAACTTATATCTAAATATCCCATCTCCCATTATGACAGGTTAGGCTGTGCCTTTAAGAAAAGGACAGCTGCAGAATTCTCTAGCTGAATGTTTAGGTGCAAAAAGGAAAACAAAGTTTAATTCTAAATGAATGTCATTCGTCAGATGTGAGATGTACCACAGCAAATGTCACTAACATTCTTTCTCTCACTCACTTCAACTTCAGATTCAGGCTGTCTGACATTTCGCTTCTTGCCAGTGAGCATGCAGCTGACCCTGGAATGCAACTGATCAGATACGAATAACTAACTTTCTTAACAACTGCTTTGAGTTAATGAATTTCTTTTAATATCATTTTTCCTCTCTTTCTCTTTTTTTCACCTAATTAACTACTAGGGGAAAAGGGAGGAGGGGGAGAGAGGTTTTAGGGGAACCCAAGCGGGGATTCTCCTTGGGAGGATCTGTGTTCTTTCCTGTAAATTCTTGTATAATATTGTAAATACTATATATTTTGTATATATTCATTGCATTTCATTATTGCTTGTAAAATACAGCTTTCCATTTGCTTCTCTGGCTGAGTTTAGCTGTGCTTTATTTGTTAGTGCATGTGGGCCAAAGCATCACACCACTACACCCATCCACATAAAGACATCCACAGTTCAGTGCTCTCAGGGTCTCACTTCACATTGCACTTAATGCAAGTGACACTGAGTAACTTCTAGTGTTGGTGTGGCTCTTGAGACAGTATTAAGGAGAAAAGATGGCTTTGTACAGATGCTCCAAGACCTTCTGTGCCATAGACAGAGCCTTCCCCCCACATTGCCTGGAACTACTTCAACCTTCCTCAAGGCAAACCAGTTGACATTATATTATGAGTTTAGAAGTCCAAAATTTCTCCTGTAACAAGCAAAGCTCTTTCCACAGCTCCCTTCTTCAGTCTCAGCATGATCTGTAAGGAGGGAATGGCCAGTCCCCTGTGTTATTGCAGCCTTTGCTATAGTTGCCTTGTCAGTTTGAATTCTTCCAAGTGACCTGAGACACTTATCAGATGATGTGGGCATAAGGGCAGCAATTTCCCTACAAAACCAATTTCTCTGTGTTGCTTCAGGGAGCAGTGTATTGCCCCAGAAATCCATGAGGAATTAGTTCAGGACTTCCTGAACCACTTGGATACTTGCAAGTCCATGGGACCAGGTGGGATCCATCCTAGGGTGCTGCGAGAGCTGGCAAATGAGCTGGCCAAGTGTGATGGGTTGAGGCAGACCCCCTTCCCACCACAGGCAAAAATAACGACTCAGACAAACAGATTGCAAAAGTGATGGAAAGTCTAAATGGAAAGCAGTGAATGTTTACAGAGACCCAGAAGTGCAGTGACAAAATAAATTCCAAAGCATACCCAGAAACATCCCATCCCCACCTGAGGGTACACCCAAGACCCCCAGGACTCCTTCTTCACCCCTCTCACTCCACTGCTAGGCTAGTCTCAGCTAGCCAGATCTGAGACTGCCCATCCCCCCATGGCCTTGGGCTTAGCAAAGTCCAAGGCCAGGAGACATCTCCCCCCAGTTACCAGGTGGCGGCAAGGGAAGAAAGAGAAAGAGCCAGATCCCATGCTGAGATCTTATAATGGCACAGGGAACTATGGTATGAAATACCTGGCTTCCTGTGTCTACCCCTCTGGGCTGGACTTCTGGACACAGGAAGTACCCCTTGTATGAACACAGCAGAGAGCACCCAGCCAAAACTGCTACACCAAGCCACTCTCCAGCATTTTCCACTGATCCTGGCTCACTGGAGAAGTCCCAGATGACTGGAAACTGGCCAGTGCGGTGCCCATCCACAAGAAGGATTGGATGGAGGAACCTGGAAACTACAGGCCTGTCAGCCTGACCTCAGTGCAAGGGAAAATTAGGGAGCAGATTATCTTGGTGACAATAACTGTGCACCTGAAGGACAGCCAAGGAATCAGGTCCAGCCAGCGTGGATTTAGGAAGGGCAGATCCCACCTCTCCAACCTGATCCCCTTCTATGAAAGACAGATGAGGGGCAAGCAACTGATGTTGTTTACCTCGACCTGAGCAAAGCCTTCAACACTGTGCCACACCAGATCCTGGTCTCCAAACTGGCAAAACATGGATTTGATGGGTGGACCACTAGATGAATAAAGAATTGGCTTGATGGCTGCACCCAAAGAGTGGCTGTCAATGGATCCATGTCCAAGTGGAGGCCAGTGACCAGCAGAGTCTCTCAGAGATCAGTCCTAGGACCAGTCTTGTTCACCATCTTTATCGGTGACATGGACAGTGGCATTGAGTGCACTCTCAGCAAGTCTGCTGATGACACCAAGCTGTGTTTAGCAACACTCAAGTTTTTACTTAAATAAAGCATTTATTTGTATAATATTATATCATCATGCAGAAGGACCTCGACTGACTTGCAGAGGGACCTTGACCAACTGGACAGATGGGCAGAGTCCAATGGCATGACATTTAACAAGTCCAAGTGCCAGGTGCTGCACTTTGGCCACAGTAACCCCATGCAGAGATACAGGCTGGGGTCAGAGTGGCTGGAGAGCTGCCAAACAGAGAGGGACCTGGGGGTGCTGATTGACAGCCACCTAAACATGAGCCAGTAGTGTGCCCAGGTGGCTAAGAGGGCCAATGGCATCCTGGCCTGTATTAGGAGTAGTGTGGCCAGCAGGAGCAGGGAGGTCATTGTGCCCCTGTAACTCTACATTGGTTAGGCCACACTTTGAGTACTGTGTCCATTTCTGGGTCCCTCAGTTTAAGAAGAACATCGTGATACTTGAACATGTCCAGAGAAGGGCAACAAGGCTGGTGAGAGGCCTTGAGCACAAGCCCTATGAGGAGAGGCTGAGGGAGCTGGGATTGTTTAGCCTGGAGAAGAGAAGGCTCAGGGGTGACCTCATTGCCCTCTACAACTACCTGAAAGGTGGTTGTGGCCAGGAAGGAGTAGGTCTCTTCACCCAGGCAACCAGCACCAGAACAAAGGGACACAGTCTCAAGCTGCACCAGGGGAGGTTTAGACTCAAGGTGAGGAGAACGTTCTTCACTGAGCAAGTCGTTCGTCATTGGAATGGGTTGTCCAGGGAGGTGGTGGAGTCACGGTCCCTGGAGGAGTTCAAGAGGAGATTGGACATGGCACTTGGTGCCATGGTCTAGTCATGAGGTCTGTGCAAACAGGTTGGACTCAATGATCCTTGGGGTCTCTTCCAACCTTGTTTATACTGTGATACCGTGATAAATAATAGTTATATTCATACATGATGTTTTATCTATGATGTGTAAGGTTACATATATTAAATAATACATTGCATATACTGTGTAATATATAACACACATTATATTTTCTTCTGTTCCGGTCTATTCTATTCTATTTATCTATTTTATTCTATTCTGTTAACATTTTTATAAAAACACATAATGAAATATATTAAACAAGAAACATTGGTAAAACTGCATACGATTGTGAGATTGTGAGATCTCCTTCTATGATCAGGTGACTGGCCTGGTGAATGTGGGGAGGCCTGTGGATGTAGTCTACCTGGACCTCAGCAAGGCCTTTGACACCGTTCCCCATAGCAAACTCCTGGCCAAGCTGTCAGCCCATGGATTGGATGGGAGCACACTGCGATGGGTTAGGAAGTGGCTGGAGGGCCGAGCCCAGAGAGTGGTGGTGAATGGTGCCACATCCAGCTGGCGGCCAGTCACTAGTGGTGTGCCCCAGGGCACACTGGGCCCCATGCTCTTTAACATCTTTACTGATGATCTGGATGAGGACATTGAGTCCATCATCAGTAAATTTGCAGATGACACCAAGCTGGGGGCAGGAGTTGATCTGCTGGAGGGTTGAGAGGCTCTGCAGAGGGACCTCAACAGGCTGGGCAGTTGGCAGAGTCGAACAGCATGAGATTTAACACATCCAAGTGCTGGGTTCTGTACATGGGCCACAACAACCCCATGCAGAGCTACAGGCTGGGGTCAGAGTGGCTGGACAACAGCCAGGCAGAGAGGGACCTGGGGGTGCTTGTCGATGGTAGACTGAACATGAGCCTGCAGTGTGCCCAGGCAGCTAAGAGGGCCAATGGCATCCTGGCCTGCATCAGGAACAGTGTGGCCTGCAGGAGCAGGGAGGTCATTCTGCCCCTGTACACTGCACTGGTTAGGCCTCACCTTGAGTACTGTGTCCAGTTCTGGGCCCCTCAGTTTAGGAAGGATGTTGACTTGCTGGAACGAGTCCGGAGAAGAGCAACAAAGTTGGTGAGGGGTTTGGAACATAAGCCCTATGAGGAGAGGCTGAGGGAGCTGGGGTTGCTTAGCCTGGAGAAGAGGATACTCAGGGGTGGCCTTATTACTCTCTACAACTACCTGAAGGGAGGTTGTAGACAGATAGATGTTGGTCTCTTCTCCCATGCAGCCAGTACCAGAACAAGAGGACACAGTCTCAGGTTGTGCCAGGGGAGGTTTAGGGTGGATGTTAGGAAGAAGTTCTATACAGAGAGAGTGCTTGCCCATTGGAATGGGCTACCCAAGTAGGTGGTGGAGTCGCCGTCATTGGAGGTTTTCAGGAGAAGACTAGATGGGATGCTTGGTGCCATGGGTTAGTTGTTTAGGTGGTGTTGGATTGGTTGATGGGTTGGACGCGATGATCTTGAAGGTCTCTTCCAACCTGGTTTATTATATGTATGTATTCTATGTATGTATTCTATGACTAGGACGTAAGTTCCCATGTCAGAAAGCTGCCTTTATTTGCCCTATATCTTTGTCTGAAGCCTCTGGTTTCTGCCATTTTCAAATGAAGAACTGGGGACATGGAAGACCTTGACAGCCATAATTGTTTTTCTTATATTTCTACCACACACAAAGGCAAAAACATACCATTTTCTTCAAATAAGTTGTATCTAAATGGGAAAAAAATACCCATTCAGTGAAGGAGCAAATACATGGTTCCATGCTACTTTCTCATTTACTGAAGAAATGGATGTTAATTTTCTATATAGCTTTTAAATCCTTATTGTTCCTGTTGCTCACTTGCTACTTACAGAAGGCAGAGAAATGTATACTGTTTTTTAACTTCTGTACTCCCCCAAAGAAATAAATAGATTTAGAAGTGAAGTCTTTTGCAGGCAAAATAAATTAAAAGCAAGTGTGATTAGTTTAAAGAAAAAGTTTATTTCAGTGTATAAAATATGCTTTTTGTGATTATCCGGTGAAATTTTCATGTTATACATGTTAGAACTGTCAAACATATCACTAGGAAATGGAAAAATTAGTCTTTTAACTGTTTTTGGTTGTTGTTTTCTGTTATCACTTTATTTCTAAAAACAGTTTCTATCATAATACTGGAAATCATACACTTAAGACAAACAGCAAACAGAATCCTTATCTATTATGAGAAGCATATTGCAGTACATTGAGAACCTTCATAGATCACCTGTTGCATGCTTGGATATCTGGTTATCCTACAATCAGATGGAAGGTAAGTAGAAGTTAAAAGTAGGATGTAGCAATTTGGGCTGGGTGCCCTCTGCTGCATGGTGTGCTTCCTGTGTCCAGAAGTCCAGCCCAGTGGGTGGACACAGGAAACCAGGTATTTCATACCATAATTCTCTGTGCCACTATAAGATCCAGTGCAGGGTCTGGCACTTTCTCTTTCTTCCCCTCACTGTCAGCCAGTAACGGGCCACGGGAGGATGGGCAGTCTCAGATCTGGCCAGCTGAGACTAACTTAGCAGTGGGGAGGAAAGAAGGAGCTTTGTGGGTCCTGGGTGTACCCTCAGGTGGGGATGGGATGTTTCTGGGTCTGCTTTCAGATCTCTTTTGTCACTGCGCTTCTGGTTCTCTGTAAACATTCACTGCTTTCCATTTAAACTTTCCATCACGTTTGCAATCTGTTTGAGTTGTTATTTCTGCCCATGGTGGGGAGGGGGTTCTGCCTCAACCCGTCACATAGGGCTAAGGCTGGGACAAAATATCCCAATAACCCAATTCTTTCTGTGTTGTTCATAAACTGCTAAATAAATGAATTTGGGAAAAAAAAATAAAAAAAGCAAACTGAAACAAGTAAACATAAAAAAAAACCCCAAACAAACAAATCATAAACCCCCTGCCTTTTAAATCTGTAAATTGAAATCTCCCAGCAAATAGAACATGTACAGGAAATAAAGTTTTGTAGAATATAGAAGGGAGAGGAAAATCAATTCCACATCAGAGATTACTTGTATACATAAGGAATGTTGAAAATATTATATGTACAGAATAAGTCATTTTGGAGAGGATCTACCACAGCCTTTTGGGGAAAAACAATTAAAAAAAAAAAAAAAGAAAGAAAGAAAGAAAAAAAAGAGGCCTCATATGCTAATTTCTCAATTTGAATATTTGAACTGCAGCTGTATCCATGGTCTGAAAAGATTCCTGAAATACAGTATCTAAAACACTGTACATGGGCATTTTTTCATTTTAGAGTTTGTGGAATCAAAAAAATGTTGAAGCATGGAAGGAACTCTTTTCAAGAGTTTTGCGAAACTCGTTTCTTCTCCCCACTTGTCTTGCTTTTCCTTTTCTCCTTCACTTTTTTCTTTTCCTTCACTTTTTTCTTTCTCTGTCTCTCTTTCTTTCTTTCCTTCCTTTCTTTCTTTTTCTTTCTTTCTTCCTTTCTTTCTTCCTTTCATTCTTCCTTCCTTCCTTCCTTCCTTCCTTCCTTCCTTCCTTCCTTCCTTCCTTCCTTCCTTCCTTCCTTCCTTCCTTCCTTCCTTCCTTCCTTCCTTCCTTCCTTCCTTCCTTCCTTCCTTCCTTCTTCCCTTCCTTCTTTCTCTGTCCCTCTGCTTCATTTTTCTTTCTCACTCATTCATTAATAAGATAATAAAACCTCACCCTGAATGTAGTAGTTTCTATATTAACTGTCAGGCAGACAAAAGGAAGTGTTTCAGAACTTCTGTTCTGGCAATGAATATTCATCAGTGAATTGTTCTAATAATTTTTAAACAGTTGGATATTCCATTTTTGCCCTTGGGATGACTGTTGAACAAGGAAGAACATATTCCTGTCATAAATGTTTCATTTGTATTCAGGCAAACCTTTTACTTTGTTTTGTTGCTTGAACTGAACCCTGGTAATACTCTGCTAGCCTGAGTGATTGTCCTATTAAAAGGACCATGGTCTAATATGCTCTTCTATCAGGTATGCTTAGCTCAGATTCACTTTTTCAAATCTCTTCCCTCAAATTTGTTCCTTTAACTTAGAGATAGGTGAAGAACACTAGTCCAAAGCCAGTGAAATCAAGAGGACTCTTTCCAGCATCTGAATATTGAAAAAATGGATGGTGAGGAAGAAAACAAGGTTTCATGTAACAAGAGGAGTAAGCAATGAAAAAGTGAAAGGAGAGAAAGTAAAGAAAATAAATTACAGAATGATGGAAAAGTAAATTAGAGAAATAGCAAGTACATTGTGAAGTGGTTTTTTAACCATCATCCAAAGACATACAGGATTAATTTAATATTTACTGATCAATCTCTAATGCTTTGTTGAATCTTATTTTACTGAAGCTACAGGGCTTTCACTTTTTCTCACTTTCATTTTAACACCATTATGTTTAATTGTACTCCCTTGAGCCACCCTACATTATTTCTGTCTCTTTTTGCTACACCTTTCAAATGCCCCTGGTTATGTATCTTTTTCTCCTATTCATAGGTCCTGGTTTACTCAGGCTGAATATGTTTCTCTCTTTACATCTGGTAATGTCTGAACATGAGGTGGCGACTCCTGAATTGTTTCATTTAGAGAACAAAGCTAAAAATATATTTCTGGCTGAGGATCCTGTTTTATTAATGCCGCTTAATTGATCATGGTGGAAAGGCTGTTATAGTCAAGTGGAGGAGGGTGTTACCTTCTAAAGCATTCTCCAGCGAATTTACTTAATTGTTCCTGTTTACTGCATACTCATTAGTGCTCTATCACACATTAAAAGCAATGGGCAGGATTAATAACAGCCTGCTCACCCCCAAAATATCAGAACCATTTTACATATTGATGGCAAGAGACTCATTAAGTTAAATGGGTGGAAGCAATAATTTTCATCACATTACTGTCTTTTTTATTTTTCCTTCTTTTAAATGTTTACATACATACACACCCTCCCCCCCCCCAACTCTATAGAACTGTAATAATTCAAAATTTTATTAAATCAGAGAAGATCAAAAGATTTCCCAACTTCCAGTCACAAGGAAGGATAAATACTTAGTAATATTAAAGCATAACATAAGAGTTAATTAACATCCTTAATATGTTTGTGGCATTTCTTATTTATGGATCACAGGGTACTTTTTGAATGGAAGGAAGCAGTGTATGACAGAGACAGCAGAAGAACAATATACTGTGAGGTATTTTAGAGGTCTTGCTGAGCACAGAAAACTGCTTCTACTCTGGAAATTGTATCTGCTGCTTTACACTAGAGCAGATGAGTTCCTACAAATACATGAGCAAAATAAAGGACTTGGGCTCAGAGGGGTCTGCAACAATCTCTACATTGAATAGTGTACACATAATATGATAAAATAGCAAGTTGTCCTGCTTTAAAGCCAGACAGATCCCCTCTTACCCCTTGAGAGGGACAAAAGGATGACACTCACACAAATGGATTGCAAAAGTGATGGGAAGTTGAAATGAAAAGTAGTGTTTTACAGAAGTTACAAAGCACAGTGACAAAAGAATCCCAAAGCTTACAGAGTCCCCTATAGAACACCCAAAAGCCTCCCAACACTTCCCTTCTCCCTACCTGAGGGTATACCCAAAACCCCTAGGGCTCTTTCTTCCCCCCCACTGCTAGGCTAGTCTCAGGCTGGCTGGGTCTGAGACTGTCACTCCCCCTTCTCCTGGCATTAGGCCTATCTGGGCCTAGGAGGCCTTGAGATACTTCCCCACCATTACCTGATAGGAAGCACCTCCCACGGGAGCAGAGAGGGAAGAAAGAGGAAGAGAATGACTTTACAGATGAATGCATAGGGCGCAGGACATTATGGGTATGAAATATGCTGCTTCCTGTGTCCACCTCATTGGGTTGGACACTCAGAATAAGGAAGGTGTAACTTTCGTGGCAGGAACAGGAGGCACCCAGCCTAAACTGCCACACAAGTAAATTCCCTTTGTCTGCCTAACTCTTCTTTAGGAACATGAAATGTTGCAAAGACAGTTTATGCCCCCCCATGTCTCTGGTTCTTCCTGGTAACACAACCAAATCCAACACAGATACATTGTAACAAACAATATTCTACCTTTTAATCTGTTTGGTTTTTTGCTTCTGTGTCACACATGAAGAGATTAAGATTACTGTGTCTCCCACTAGCTGGAAATTATCTCAGTTTACATTGCCTGAATCTGCCTTGGAGTATGAAATTCCCAAGCACTTTGCAAGATTTGAAATCTTTGGTTTACCTTATTAAAAATCTTGGCATCAGACTCAGGCTAATATTTGGCTATTTTGAAAGTAACTGTAGGCTTGATGCAAGCTCCTTCCACCATGGCAAGATCCTCTGCAGTCAATATATTGCATTCCCAAAATAAGACACTAGAAAACGAGACTCTTTCTACAAACATGACTCTATTGACTGCTTCAGAACTGTTTTTCTAAGAATCCCAATTTTTTTTTAATTTTAAAATGTTGGAGTGGCATGTTTTAAAAAAAAACAACAAAAACAAACAAACAAACAAACAAAAATCCACCACCACCACAGAAGAATTACTGTCATCTGTGCAGTGATCAAAAAAGCTCTGTTTTCTTCCTGTATGTTAATAATATATGTTAAAGTATATGTTAACATAGTTATGCCCAGGGATATATTCAGCAACATTTTTTCAGTATTTCAATGCAAGGACATGACTGAATATCTTAGAATAGAATAGAGTAGAATAGAATAGAATAGAATAGAATAGAATAGAATAGAATAGAATAGAATAGAATAGAATAGAATAGAATAGAATAGAATAGAATAGAATAGACCAGGTTGGAAGAGACCTTTGAGATCATCATGTCCAACCTATCATCCAACACCACCCAATCAACTAAACCATGGCACCAAGCATCCTGTCAAGCCTCACCCTGAACACCCCCCAGCAACGGCGACCCCACCACCTCCTCAGGCAGCCCATTCCAGTGGGCAATCACTCTCTCTGTGTAAAACTTCCTCCTAACCTCCAGCCTAAACCTCCCCTGACGCAGCCTGAGACTGTGTCCTCTTGTTCTGGTACTGGTTGCCTGGGAGAAGAGACCAACCTCCGCCTCACTACAACCCCCCTTCAGGTAGTTGTAGAGAGCAATAAGGTCACCCCTGAGTCTCCTCTTCTCCAGACTAAGCAACCCCAGCTCCCTCATTCTCTCCTCATAGGGCTTGTGCTCCAAGCCCCTCACCAACCTTGTTGCCCTTTTCTCATTCCTCAGTATTCTTGCTTGCCTTCCTGCCCCTGGATTCACACAATGCATTTGTCGTTAATTCAATATGCATTTGCATACAGTGAAGCAGCATATTTCTATTTATCATCTGTTTAAGTAAAACAAAATCCTCATTTTCAAACGTTTCTTTATCTGAAGACTTCTTGTGCCTCTCATTTTATCTTTCATTTTAATGACTTGCTTTGATTTCATTGTCAGTATCTTTCTTAGTTACTGGATTGTTGTGACTCTTTGCTCCTTGGAAAGCCTTTTGATTAATTCTCAGACTCAAAGAGATAGATTTTCAAATTATTTTTGTTATGATCACTTGTCTTGGTCCGGAGAGGGAAGGAGACTAGTTCTTTTGAATATTCCCGTGCTGTGAAATTAATCGGCACAAACGAGGCCAAAATATCAACAGCTAGACTATTTATTACATAAATAAAATGGAAATAAGAAGGGGAGAGGGAGAAGATAGAGAGGGAGAGAGAGAAGAGAGAGAGAGAAGAGGAAAGGAATCATATTACCACACCCCTCACCCACCCCAAGACAGTTTAAGTCTGTGGAGGAGAGGTGCTGCATGAGGTGCTGGGTTTGTGCTGAGGCTTTGGCTGGAGATGTGATGTGATCCCTCTGGGCAGCGTGGGTCAGCTCCATGAGTGGCAGCAAGCGGGACTTAGGACACGGAGAGAGGGTTCAGTCTGCTTCCTTCCTTCTCAGCGGCATGGTCCTCCTTCAGCGTTTTTCTCTCTGCGTTTTTCTCTCTTCCATTGCGGTTTTCTTCCCCTGCGGTTTTCTTCCTTCTGAGCCAGTAGTGGTCAAGTCTTTTATACAGTTTTTAGTCCTTAGGAATGTGTCCAAGCATTGTCCCTCAGGAATTCAGGAGCCAGGAAATCATAAGTATCCAGATATCGTTCCCCAGGAAGTCTTTCTGTGTATTCCTGTGAGTTTGGGCAGGGGTCTAGATGGAGGGGGGGGAGGGCCTCCGCCTTCCCTTCTCCATCTAACCTGTCCACACACCCATTACACATCAGGAGACAGGTGGTGAGTCCATTGTCTCGCCACCCTCCCTTCCTGGGTGTATCTGATAGCTGGAAATGGTCTTGTCTTGAAGGCGTGATGGCTGGGTCATTGTTATAGGCCAGCTGCAGTCCAGTGTTATCACAATGCAATCGCAAGGTGATTTGCATCCAGGATTGGTACTGTCTGGGCAAGCAGCAAGTGATTTTATCTTTGTTGAGTCACACCAGGAGTAGACTCTTACATCACTATTCTTCAAATTTTATGTTTTCAATATTACTGAAAGCAGAGTAAGTAGCAATAGTACAATCATACATATATATGTATGTATGTGTGTGTATATATATGTGTGTATATATGTGTGTGTGTGTGTGTGTGTGTGTGTATATATATGTATCTTTTAAAATTTCAGGCAACTTCTATTGAAGGCCCTGAAATTTATTCCAGTACTTTGAAGAAAATATTTGGTTGTTTTTTCGCTTTGGTTTGTCTTTGTTTGGTTTGGTTTGTTGTTTGGTTTGGTTTTGGTTTGGTTTGGTTTTGGTTTGGTTTGGTGTTGGTTTTGCCACTGGCTGAGTGCTGAAGCTCTAACTACAGGATCTTATCTTGAAAATATTTAATCCAAACTCATTGTTATATAAATTGAGCCAGTTGGAGTGTTAAACTTTATTCTCATAAGTAAATACCTGTACAAGGGAAATATATCCTGTGAATTATCTGGTCCAACTTAGTGACAATTCAAAAGAAAGGTTGCCTTTTCAAGCCTGTGTCCTTCATACATCCCTCTGGGTTTGTAACTATGTGTTCATATTTGGAGACTGAGTAGTTATGCTACCTGATAGTGTAAAAATTGCCCTTTACATTAAATAGATACACGTGTGAATACAGTTGATTGAGTAACTAATCCATAATATTGTTCAACTTCAGATCATCCTTTTTGTTGCAAGAGTTTCTGATTAAAAGTTCATACATGCCTCAAAGTAGCTGCAATTTTCACAACAAACAGCATAACAATACCTTCTGTTTAGTGTAGCTTTGAGAGGTGTATGTTACATAAAAAACAAAACCCAAAGCAACAACAACAAAACAAACAAACAAACCCACAACAAAACAATAAAACATGCACACACACAAATGCCAAATCAACAACAGCAACAAAGAAAAGACAAGTTCTGGAATGTTTACATGACAGCAGATCCCTCTGAATAATAATCCTTTTTTGTTATGTACATACTGGTTTGTTTGTGGAGATATGACGACTGTCTGAATAATTTTCAGAGTTTTGTAACTAATACTACTGCAAGCATTATTATAGATGTTATAGATGTTATTGGAAAGAGTGTAATGCAGTCAAGCATGAGCTACTAGCTTTCTGAATGCCCTGCAACACCCATTCAGCATAACGTGAGCCCTAATTTTCATCTCTTATCTATAAATTTACATCTACACTGGACACTAATTCTCAATAGCCTGTGCTTGTATACTGACATTCGCATGATGTGAGCTCATTGAGATGTATTGAAGTCGGGGATTTTAACACTCCCACTTCCTACTTCATGAACTCCTTAAAAAAAGCTGTAATCAATTGAACACAGATATTTATAGTGTAAACTTATTTACCAACCAAACTGGAATTAGCTTTTAATATAATTGTGAAATTATCATTTAACCAATGAAACAATGTGAAGGAGAAATTTATGGAGACGCTCTCTCCATAACGTTCTCTGGCTATGTCGTATTGACTACTTGTGAATGATTTCTTCTTGTAAATCAACTCACCTAGACTTTCAGAAACAAGCTGGTTTTGGTGTTGTTTTTTTTGGTTTGGGCTTGTTTTGTTTTGTTTGTGTCTGTAGAATTGTTAACCTCATGCACTTGAAAACGGTGAATTAATATTTTCAAAACTGTGATTTTTTTCATTTTGAATCTGCCCATACACTTTGAGTACTGTGTCCAGTTCTGGGCCCCTCAGTTTAGGAAAGATGTTGACTTGCTGGAAGGTTTGCAGAGAAGGGCAACAAAGCTGGGGAGGGATTTGGAGCACAAGCCCAATGAGGAGAGGCTGAGGTAGTTGGGGTTGCTTAGCCTGGAGAAGAGGAGGCTCAGGGAAGACTTTATTGCTGTCCACAACTACCTGAAGGGAGGTTGTTGCCAGGTGGAGGTTGGTCTCTTCTCCCAGTGTAGTAGGTTGAGAGAGGGCTTAGCGCTCCCTCCTCCACAGAGTAAGAAACCACAACTAGCCCAGTCGAAAGAGCAAAGCTATATATTTACAAGTATATATGGAAAGCAGGTTATATAGGACACAATATATACAGGTATTTACAATATATACAGGTATTTACACTGCTTGTTCTTAAAGGCACAGTGTCAAACGGTCACACCCAGGCAATCAGCACTAGAACAAGAGGCCACAGTGTCAAGCTGCACCAGGGGAGTTTTTGGCTGGATATGAGGAAGAAGTTCTTCAAGAGTGATTGGCTATTGGAATGGGCTGCCCAGGGAGGTGGTGTAGTCATCATCATTGGAAGTGTTTAAGAAGAGACTGGATGAGGCACTTAGTGCCATGGTTTAGTTGATTCGATAGTGTTGGGTGATAGGTTGGACTTGATGATCTTTGAGGTATTTTCCAACCTGGTTAATTCTAATCTATTCTATTCTATTCTATTCTACCTATACTATTCTCTGTGGATATATATTTTTTCTTATGATTTCATCATACACTAAGGCCTTCTATACTGTTCTTCAGAAATGTGAGCTAAAAACAACTGCATAAAAATGAAAAAGATTTTTCAATTCATAATGCCTCAGAGTTGATGCTTTTATAAAAAAACACAGTAAGGCAGAAGGAAATGAAGAACACAAAGAAAAGAAAATAGAAAGACTTATTTTCAGATGTCATCGTCAAACATGATAATATGACCTGGCTTCAATCACATCATTGCTCACTACTTCCCTTTTCTTCTTTTTCCCTTTACATTTTGAATTTAGCTTTCCAAATATTGTTATAACTAATACTAACAGTTGCTACCAAACATGAAAAAGAAATACTGTAAGATCTTCTTAAAAGAGAACAAAAGAAACTGATTTTGATTCATATAAATTAACATTCCTTGATATAGTAAATTATGAATCATGGAACTGGATTTATCTCACTGATGTTAATCTTTAGATAATTTTGAAGGTTCTTTTCTGATCCAATGCAAAATGAAAAATCAAAATAAGAAGATTTATGCTCATTTGTTTATTCATTTTGTAAATCTATAGGCTATTTTGCTGGAAAAGCTGGGAGTAGAATGATCCAAGAAGTAATGATATTTTTTGTTCTTTATGACTATTTAATTGGTTAAAGTGTGCACCATCCACACAAGCCAGCAAGTTGGCACTGGTTACATTTTAATAAAGGTACTCCTTGACTGATCAATACATTTCCCAGGAAAAAAAGTGCTGCTCTATTGCATGTTAGTGTAAATAAAATCTTTTTACTATATTCAGTCATCATGACAAACAAGAATATGAAAAATGTTAATGAAATTACTAGCTGTCTATATAGTGAAATACTCACAAGACAGTTTCTTTTCTTCCTTTGATTCAATGAAACAAACCAGAAAATTACACTTTGGTTTGTTGGACAAGAGGTAATATTCACAGTCAGAAACCAAATGCCATAAAGAAAACCAGAATTGGATTTACAATTCTTATGAACCAGAAACTGATATTCACTATAGATATGTTGACATAGAATGTATTAGAATTTATATAATGGACCAATTTAGGACCCATCCCAAAGATGAGTTTATTGTTCAGATCCCTATTTGGGTCATCGACTCCTCTTTCAAGCTACCCATTGATTTAGCTGATTTCAGAAAATCAATCTGAGTTTAGCAGAGTTCCAAGTGGCATCTGAGAGCCTAAATTTGTTGACAGATGTTACACTTAAAACCATGCTTTTGTGTTGGTGTTTTTTTGTTGTTGTTTTTTTTTCTTTATCACTCTTAGAGTGAGATGACCAGTGCAGGAAGATGCATCAACTGCTAAGTGAATGAGTTGGGGCCCATGCTACCTACATATCAACCAAAAGTATGAGCAGATGAAGTAAAGAGGCCTCAACAGCTAAGATATTGAACATGGAAACATCTCTGTGAGACAGTGAGAATTACCATATAGAGAGAGACATGCTTGAAGATTTCTTTCTTTTTGAGCTTTGGGGATTTCTATTAAAGAGATTGTTAGACC
Source organism: Dryobates pubescens (assembly GCF_014839835.1). NCBI lineage: Eukaryota > Metazoa > Chordata > Aves > Piciformes > Picidae > Dryobates > Dryobates pubescens. The sequence continues at coordinate 82,573,706 of NC_071657.1, read as the reverse complement.
ACCATGTTAATACAAAGTTTCAAACATAAGCGAATCCTTAAGCATCAGAGATTTCAGTCAATCATTTGAGAGCAAAGAGAAAAGTTGTTAGTTTGTTATTAATCTTTCTTCAGAAAGTAGAGCTAAAGGATGAAGTATCAAAACTCAGAACTATAAGGGAATGTGAAAGGGAGTTTGATATGTGGGAGCAGTCTTTACAGACCTCCCCTGTTGAGGGAGGCATCCCCAGAAACACGAAGGGATGGATACAGGTCCCTGTTAGGGGAAACAAGGGGATCCATCCTGGCCCTCTTCGCTCCCCCACTGTGCTTGCACAATAAGTATGAGGCCCTGCAGGCTGAGGGCAATGTGGGTGAGAGAGCTGAAGTGGAAGCCTCTAAGGAGATGCCTAAGGCAAAGCAGTCTCCACCAGCACCATAAATTGAAGGGTTATAGTTGTTGGAGACTCTTTCCTGAGGGGAAAAGAGACCCATATGTCATCCTGCTCCATCCCACAGCGAAGTCTGCTGCTTACTTGGGGCCTGGATAAGGAACATCACAAGGAGAATCCCAAAGCTGATCCAGCCCACTGACTATTACCCATTGCTGGTAATCCAACCTGGAAGCAATGAGATTGATAAGAAGGGCACCAGGAAAATCAAAAAGGAATTCAAGGCCCTTGGTCAATTGATTGATGGGGCAGGAGCTCAAGTGGTGTTCTGCTCAGTTCCCTTAGTTGCAGGGCTGTACAACGAAAGGAAGAGGAGAACCCATACCATCAACAGTTGGCTCAAGGGATGGCACCAGCAGCAGAATTTTGAGTTCTTTGATCAAGAGGCAACTTCTACCGCACCTGACCTGCTGAACCTTGATGGGGTGAATCTATCTAGAAAGGGCAAGAGGGATCTAGCACTAGAGTTGGCAGAGCTCATTGGGAGGGCATTAAATTATGTTTGAAGGGGGTGGGCGATGAAACCAGTCTCTCTGGAGAGGAGACAAAGGGACATAAACTAGAGTTAGTTGAGAAATCAGCAGCCCAGCTGAAGTGCATGTACACCAATGCCAGCAGTATGGGAAATAAACAAGAGGAGTGGGAAGTCTTGGTTCTCCAGGAAAACTATGATGTAGCTGCCATTACAGAAACATGGTGGGATGATTCACACAATTGGAGTACTGCACTGGATGGTTACAAGCTCTTTAGGCAAGACAGGTGAGGGAGAAGAGGAGGAGGGGTGGCTCTGTATGTTAGGGAATCTCTTGATGCCACAGAACTTGAGGTAGAGGATGAAAGGACTGAGTGCCTGTGGGTTAAAATCAGAGGGAGGCCTAACAAAACTGACATCCTGATTGGGGTCTGTTATAGACCACCCAACCAGGATGAAGAGGTTGATGAAATAATCTACAAGCAACTGGAGGCTGTCTCAAGATCATCAGACCTTGTCCTTGTGGGCCACTGTAACCTGCCAGAAATCTGCTGGGAACTTATTTCAGCAGAGAGGAGGCAACCCAGAATGTTCTTAGAGTGTATGGAGGACAGCTTCCTGATGCAGCTGTTAAGTGAGCCTACCAGAGGTCAGGCTCTGCTTGACCTGTTGTTCTCCAATAGAGAAGGGCTGGTGGGAGGCTGTCTAGGGTGCAGTGATCATGAGATGGTGGAGTTTTCAATATGCAAGGAAATAGGCAGGAGCAATCACACAACCCTTACTTTAGATTTCCGGAGGGCAGACTTCAGCTTATTTGAGCAACTGATGCAGAGAGTACCCTGGATAGCAGCCCTCAAGAACAAAGAGGTCCAGGACGTTTGGACCTACTTCAAACAGGACCTCTTGAAGGCACAGGAACAGGCTGTGCCCATATGCCAAAAGATGAGCTGCCAGGGATGGTAACTGGCCTGGATGGGTAAGTAGCTCTTGAAGGAATTAAGGGAATAAAGAAGGTGTGTTGCCTTTGGAAAGTGGGGGATGCAACTCGCAATGTGTTTAAGGATGTTGTTAGACCATTTAGGAGAAAAATTAGAGAGGGTGTGATGGGTTGAGGCCAACCCCCACCCCACTATGGACAAAAATTAAACTCAGACAAATGGAGTGCAAAAGTGGTGGAAAGTTTAAAAGGAAGCAGTGAATGTTTACAGAGAACCAGGAGCACAGTGACAAAAGAGATACCAAAGCACACCCAGAAACATCCCATCCCCACCTGAGGGTACACCCAAAAATCCCTAGGGCACTTTCTTCCCCCCCCCGCCCCCACTGCTACGCTAATCTCAGATGGCCAGATCTGAGATTGCCTATCCCCTGGCCTTGGGCCTAGCTAGGCCCAAAAGGCTGGTAGACACCTCTCCCCAGTTACCAGGCGGCAGTGAGAGAAGAAAAGAGGAAGTGTCAGAACCCCCACTGATGTCTTAAAGGGGGCAGGGCACATGAAGGGTCAGAGGGAGGAACTTGGAAACTACAGGCCTGTCAGCCTGACCTCAGTGCCAGGGAAAATTATGGAGCAGATTATCTTGGCGGCAATAACTGCACACCTGAAGGATGGCCAAGGGCTCAGGTCCAGCCAACTTGGATTTAGGAAGGGCAAGTCCTGCCTCTCCAACCTGATCTCCTTCTATGATCAGGTGACCCGCCTGGTGGAAGTGGGGAAGGCTGTGGATGTAGTCTACATGGACTTCAGCAAGGCCTTTGACACCGTCCCCCACAGCAAACTTCTGGCCAAGATATCAGCACATGGCTTGGATGGGAGCACACTGTGTTGAGTCAGGAACTGGCTGGAGGGGCGAGCCTAGAGAGTGGTGGTGAATGGGGCCACATCCAGCTGGCGACCAGTCACTAGTGGTGTCCCCCAGGGGTCAGTGTTTGGCTCAAGCCTATTCAATATATTTATTGATGATCTAGATGAGGGGTTTGAGTCCATCATTAGTAAGTTTGCAGATGACACCAAGCTAGGGGCAGGAGTTGGTCTGTTAGAGGGTAGGAGAGCTCTGCAGAGGGACCTCGACAGGCTGGACAAATGGGCAGAGTCCAACATGATGGCATTCAACAAGTCCAAGTGCCAGGTTCTGCACTTTGGCCACAATAACCTCTTGTAGTGCTACAGGCTGTGGCTGGAGTTGCTGGAGAACAGCTAGGCAGAAAGTGATCTGGGGGTACTGGTTGATAGTAGGCTGAATATGAGCCAGCAGCGTACCCAGTGTGGCCAGCAGGAGCAGGGAAGTCATTGTGCCCCTGTACTCAGCACTGGTTAGGCCACACCTTGAGTATTGTGTCCAGTTCTGGGCTCCTCAATTTAAGAAGGATATTGAGACACTTGAATGTGTTGAGAGAAGGGCAACAAGGCTGGTGAGAGATCTTGAGCACAAGGCCTATGAGGAGAGGCTGAGGGAGCTGGGATTGTTTAGCCTGGAGAAGAGAAGGCTCAGGGGAGGTCTTACTGCTCTCTACAACTACCTGAAAGGAGGTTGTACACAGGTGAGTGTTGGTCTCTTCTCCCAAGCAACCAGTACCAGAACAAGAGGACACAGTCTCTAACTGTGCCAAGGGAGGTTTAAAGAGTGATTGGCCATTGGAATGGGCTGCCCAGGGAGGTGGTGGAGTCACTGTCTCTGGAGGTGTTCAAAAAAGCATTGGACATATCACTTGAAGCCATGGTTTAGTTGCTCAAGAGATAATAGGTTGGACTTGATGATCTCTGAGTTCTTTTCCAACCTTTTTGATTCTATGATTCTATGAAAATGTGTGGTTTATTTCTTTTATAACTTGATTTCTGAAATGGATTCTTCCTAAGATGAAAATTTATTTTATCTGTGGAAGATACATAATGACACTGAACTCTCCTTCTATGGGAACTCAGGAAAGAATGGGAAGAAATCAATGCTGGAGATTGTTGACTGCTGAAACTGAAATTTATGGGACTTTTTTTTTTATATAAATATATATATATTCCAGAGTTCTGTCCCCTACAGTGCAATTCCCAAAACCTAGCTTTGTTCTTCCTTTTGTCTTCTCTTCTGCTCTTGCAATTTTTCATGACTCATTAAACAACAGCTGATAAAGTGTGGCTCTACGAAATTCTGAGTCCATGCTGGACTACACTGTATAAGTAATTTGTATCTATTTCCCAAAACACCAATATTTATGACCAATTCCTTCTCTAAGTGATACTTTGGTTTGAAAATTATTCTGTCAAATGCTAAAGTCTTTCACCAGAAAAACAAACAAACACAAATCAAAATAAGAACCACCACCCACATAGAATGCATAGAATACATAGAATAAACCAGGTTGGAAGAGACCTTCAAGATCATCGCATCCAACCCATCAACTAATCCAACACCACCTAAACAACTAAGGCATGGCACCAAGCACCCCATCAAGTCTTCTCCTGAAAACCTCCAATGACGGCAACCCCACCACCTCCTCAGGCAGCCCATTCCAGTGGGCAATCACTCTCTCTGTGTAAAACTTCCTCCTAACCTCCAGGCTAAACCTCCCCTGATGCAGCCTGAGACTGTGCCCTCTTGTTCTGGTACTGGTTGCCTGGGAGAAGAGACCAACTTCCACCTCACTACAACCCCCCTTCAGGTAGTTGTAGAGAGCAATAAGGTCACCCCTGAGTCTCCTCCTCTCCAGACTAAGCAACCCCAGCTCCCTCAATCTCTCCTCAAAATGAGGGGATGTGGCACCATTCACCACCACTCTCTGGGCTTGGCCCTCCAGCCAGTTCCTAACCCAATGCAATGTGCTCCCATCCAAGCCATGGGTTGACAGCTTGGCCAGGAGTTTGCTATGGGGAACGGTGTCAAAGGCCTTGCTGAGGTCCAGGTAGACTACATCCACAGGCCTCCCCACATCCACCAGGTGGGTCACCTGATCATAGAAGGAGATCAGGTTGTTCAGGCAGAACCTGCCCTTCCTAAATCCATGCTGGCTGGGCCTGATCCCTTGGCCATCCTCTAAATGCTGTGTGATTGCACTCAGGATGACCTCTTCCATAATCTTGCCTGGTACTGAGGTCAGGCTGACAGGCCTGTAATTCCTTGGCTCATCCAACCGGATGATCTTTAACTATGCCCTCCTCCTGGAACTGAGGGAAAACTATGCAGGTCCCTGTCTCCTTCTGCCAGCTCTGCAAGCCAGCTGTCTGGAAGACATTCTGTCCTGGTAGTAAAAATTGAGGCAAAGAAGGTGTTAAGTGCCTCTGCCTTTTCCTCATCTTTTGTTACAACATTCCCCTCCGTGTTCACTAAGGAGTGGAGGTTGTCCTTGCCCCTCCTCTTGCTATTAATGTATTTATAGAAGGATTTTTTGTTGTCCTTCACAACAGAGGCCACTCTAAGCTCTATATGGGCTTTTGCCTCTCTAGTTTTTTTCCTGCATGACCTAGCAACATCCTTAAACATTCTGTGGGTTGTCTTACCTTTCTTCCAAAGATGATACACCCTCTTTTTTCCCCTTAGCTCTATTAAAAGTTCATTACCCATCCAGGCTGGCCGTTTGCCCTGGAGGCTCATCTTCCAGCACATTGGCACAGCCTGTTCCTGTGCCTTCAAGAGTTAGCAGAAATCTTTCAACTCTCTTTTGTAAGCTGCAAAATATTTCTTGCATAAAATAGTTCTGAGTGACTATATTTCCAAATAATTACAAAGGCAACTGTAACTCTTCTCTCCTTTTGCCTCCCTCATCCTACCCTCAACGTGTCTTCAGTCATTCATTCTCAGAAAAGTAGTGCTCTCTTTGTCAGAAATTTATTTCCATCACCAATAAACATATCTTTCCTCAAATTATCATTGAAACAAACTAGAATGTATTTCAGAATCACATTGCACCAGCATAACATTGTGCCACAATGTTATTGCTTCCTAACAATATCTTGAATTTTTCTGCTTCTTTCTTTCAAACACACTACGGAAAGAACTGTCTTTTTAAATTTCTGTTTCTTTTACTTATTTTATACGCTTATTACACTCACTCTCTTTTAGCTTTTTGACACTTTTTTTTCCTTACGAGTACAAGAAGTTTCTTCCTCCAAGACTCTAGCTCTGGTTCATTCAAATTATTTTGAAAATTGAAGTAATGAGATATCTCATTTTAGTTCCTATCTATCTCCTGTAGTAATGTATGTACTTCAGTTATGTTATCAGTAACTTGGATAAATAAATACCTAGTAAAGCAAACTATTCACTCCATCAGTGTAATTAACTTTGGCTATCTCAATGGTCAGCATCTATCTCCTCTAGTCAGGATAAATATAGAGGACAACATTTAAGGGACGAGTGCCTGAAAGTGCCTAGCCCTAACTATGGGCTTCACAAAACAACCAGTTTTGGCTGAACACATTACTTTTCATAAATAACTTTTAGGTTTGATGAAGTCTACCTAAAATATATTTTTTTTTTCATAAGTAAGTGATTATTGTAGCCTTTATCAGAACATATTTTTGTTTTACTATTAAAATGTGTTATTTTGTTTGACTTTCAAGAACAAATAGTATCCCACCCAAAACATCACTACCACTACCACCACAAAAGATCAAATTTATTTAGCTGATATAAGAAACTATATACAAGGACCAGATCTTTCTCTGCTCCACATATTGGAGGTTGGAAAAGACCCTCAGGATCACAAAGTCCAACTGATAACCCTACTCTACAAGGTTTACCCCTAAACCATATCCCCAAGCACCAAAACCAAATGACCTTTAAACACATCCAGGGTTGGTGACTCAAGCTCATCCCTGGCCAGCCCATTCCAAAGTCTGGCCACTCTGACTGTGAATATTTTTTTTTCTCCTAATGTCCAGTCTAAACCTACTTAGTCACAGCTTGAGGTCATTCCATCTTGTTCTATCATCTGGGAGAAGGGACCGGCACCAGCCACTTCACAACATCCCTTCACACAGATGTAGAGAATAATAAGGTCTCCCCTCAGCCTCCTCTTTTTCAAACTAAACAGTCCCAGCTCCTTCAGTCATTATAAGATTTATTCTCTATGATCTTAACAGATTAATTCTTTTGCCTTATTTTGTTCCTAACTCAGATCTGCCTGTCTGGTTCACTGCCATCATTATTGCTGATACAATTTTACATCTAGAACTTAAACTCAGTGAACTTCAAATATTGTTAAGGTCTTGATCTAGTTCTCACTGAAGAGTCTCACTGAGTATGAATCTTCCTGCTGATTTCAATAGGCTCATCAAGGCTTAACTGATATGTCACATGAGAAATTGTTCACTAAATTTAGGATTAAATTGATAATGTCTGTTAGTTTATAATTTGTATCAAAAGAATATTGATAAGAAGTATTTATACTCATGAAAGTGTAAAGAAAAAGAACCATCTAAACTAAGGACCATTTGCAACACATAATGAGCCAAATTGTTTAAATCTTGACCTGATTGAGGACCATAAGAAGTTATGTTGGAGAACAAAAATTTGGGGGCCCACAGGGAACGCAGTTTGTTGTGACATGTTTTTCAAACTATACATAAGCTTGTCTTTTAGGAGCATTATACACTGTATTTATTCTAAGATTCTTCCTTTGTAGTTCTATTACTGTTTTGTTAGTTAGTTTGTTTGTTTGTGTTTTTCTTATTTTATTTCATTTTATTTCATTTTATTTTATTTTATTTTATTTTATTTTATTTTATTTTATTTTCCTCTCTGTTTTTTTTTTGTTGCTATTGTTGGTTAGTTGTTTTTTTTGGGGTATTTTTCTTTTGTGAGTTTTGTGTTTTGATTGTTTGACTGTTTGTTTTTCTGCAACTATTGCCACTACACTGCAGTATGTCTTAGCTCCTGAAAACCTGAATAGTTTCTGAATCCTCAGTCCTTAAGTGAGGCCTTAATCACAGGAGACATACAGGTTTGGTATTTTTTCACTTATGACAAGCAAGCACAATGGAAGAAGAAACCTAAGGATTCTAGCTTGAAGAGGTGGTAATTTGTGAAAATATGTAAAAAATGCCTCAGTATTCTGTGATAAATATAGATATTCTGATAGAATTTATTCTTTTTTTTTTATTCTTAGAAGCACTGTAATTATTTGAAACAAACTTTTGTTACTTTACACATCCATACCATTACCCAGTAAAATCAATAAGTCCCTGGATACATTTTCTGAGTCAATATTTTATTATGCAATGAAGAATATCAGGAGGAGAACCCACAGAACAAAACTCAATCCATTTCTTCTTCAGGTGTTATCCAGATAGTTGCACTTGCTGAGCATCTTCACAAAGAGAAAACTAAAGAGAACAGACAAATAAGTCTTCATTTAAGAATTATTTAGGACTTATTCTTTAAAGTACCAAAGGCAGGTCCTGGATTAGTGTTGGACTGTAAATTAACAAAGAGACACACTCCAGCACTTAAATTTCTGAAAATAACTATGCCCACACATAAGCTCTGGTTTTATACAAGACTTTGTAAAGTTCCATCCAATTCCTTCTAAAACCAGGTGGGACATACACATATAGGAGTTCTTCATTAATGACCAAATTCCTCTTTACAACATTAGAGAAATGACTGGGCTACTAGGTCACAGGGACAAGGGATTTTAATTATTAGAGACAAATAAACTAGATTATTCTTTGAATTTTTTCATCTCTCAAGGAACTAGTTAAAATCTGATTGAATTGAATTGAAAGGCAGAACATCCAAGAGTTCTTATATCAGAACAATTCACTAGAAGTTGACTGCATGATTACCAATAAATTTGGCTGCAGTCTGAAGAAGAGTGTTACGGAGCACGTGAACATTGTAGGTGATTTATAATTTTCATCATTATTCTCACTCTTTATTTAGACCCTGTGGCTATGAAAAAAAAAAAAAGTCTAATAAAATAAAATAATTTTTTTCATTACTTTGGTCTATGGTTCTCTAATGGAATGGTGGGGTGTTTGTTGTTGGTTGATTGGGTGTTTTTGGTTGGTTGGTTGGTTGGCTGGTTTGGGGGATTTTTGGATATACCCTTGGGTATATCACACAGTCTCCTTAAAGCTCTTTCTTGTTTCCAGGTAAGTGGAATGAATGGCAACTATATATTTCCTCTATGAGACATGTGAACATGCATAATTTTGTTACCATGTTCACAGTATGTTATTCAGAAACTTTTTGAGGTCTGCTCAAAACAAGTGTCTCTTAAATATCAAGGTTCCTTTAGACCTGCTCAAAGTATTTAGCACTTCCAGCTGTCCATTATCTTGAAGAGCTTTACATGAGCTCCCATTTCAATAGCAGATATGAACTTTGAGACTGGTTTTGGAAAGCCAGAGTATCTTGCATACCAGTTCAATTTATGTAGGCTAATATACTTAAAAATGGAAATCCTGGAAACCTAAAATCTCTGCTGACTTGATGGTCAGTAAATGGCACAAACTCCTTTGAAACAGAGACTTTAGATGGCCAAACCAAAGTAAAATAGATTTTTAAAACATCTTTGGAAAAATTGTTATGAAAACATCTACGAGAAATTTGAATGCATTTTCATGTTAGTCAGTGGAAATCAACATTTTTCATCAAAATCCTCTCATTGAATCTCCCAGGTACCTCAACAAATAGTAAGCTGTAGTTGCCTTTAATGTTTTTAAAAATAAAATACATACCATCCATGAAAAATTCAAACATATCATAATATGATATTCTATGAATATGGAGAAAGTGTGAAGATATTAAAGATATAATGAAGACACAGATGGTATCATTAGAAGCTGACATTGTACATTACAAAATCTAATTCCTACCTTAGTGCAGTGATTCTGGTTTTGAAAAAGACATGATATCAAAGTATATAATGTTTTCTGGAGGTAAGAGGAAAAATGTCATACTATAACAACATATCAACATGGATTAATTTTATCCAAATATTTGCATGACTTTTAATGAAAAATATACATATAAGACTTTAATTTTAATTGGATTTTAAAAAGAAGTACTCTCAGAGTGAGACTGACTATTAAACAACTACCTCTAGGCAAAAAGAATCTGAAGTTCTGCATCAAGAAAGAGCCACTAGGTAAGTACAGTGTGTATTGAAAAAGATGTAAAACAAGTCAGAGAAAAAGAAAATGGTCTGTCATGAGTGTATATGTTTCATCAGAAAGGTCAGCTGGGATTTCCTGTGGGGATTTAGGCACCGATGTCCTTTTATTTGATCTAAGCAACAGTGCTTCAAAGAAAACTGCAAAGTGTTTTGTTTTGGTTTTTTTTTTTTTAACCCTCTATTTAGAAGTAATAGTCCAGCACACCAAAATGAGGCATATTAGTGGTAACACACCGAAGATAAAGTAAGGGAAAGAAAGAGGGAATGAATGTCTACCTTTTTCAGCTTCTCAGTCTTTGCAAACTTACAGTTTTCTGGGTTATTTAAGGTGGGATTTTTTCTTTGCTTGTTATGGTGTTTGTTTTTTTTCTCTACAAATTACTAGTAACAATAATATATTTTAATAACAGCTTTGTAAGGTAATCACCTTTAAAGCATGATTACTTCTGAAGGTTTTCAAGACCTCACAAAGACCTCACAAAGTCCAAAATTCACCCACTGGATGGGCTTATTTCTCCTCACTGAACTAGAAGAGGAAAGGACCATGACTAAGGAACACTGCATGATACAGCGTTTATGCAACTTTTGAGTGATGCTGTTGTACAAATATATGTCAATATGAGTCAACTGGACCTGAAGGTCAGTCAGTATACTCCTTTCATAGACCCTTCAGAGTGATTTCTAATAAACTTTTTTAAATATACCATTTCAAACAAAAAAAAATAAAAAGGAAAAAGTTAAACAGGCATTTCTGTATAACATGTTTGTAGCCAGAGTCAAGCAAATACAGAGAGATCAACTTCATTCTTTCTCAATAAAAAATCAGTTAGTTAAAAGGTAAATGAATTTTACATGGAGGTTTTGTTTGCTTGGGTTTTTTTGGAAGCCATGTGTTTTGAAGTTAATTTTTTTTTTTTTTTTTTTTTGAGATACGTGTGGGTCATGATGGTGGTGAGGAGGGTGGGGGAAGTTTTTGCTTGTTTATTCTTTTCCCCATTTTGTTTTCTGAATGAAGAAGCAAAATATCTAACCAAACAACGATTTTGAGCAGGAACCAGAAAAAAGTATACCACAATTTCTTTCTTTGTAGAAGACCAAATTAAATTATAACAACTGACTTTCAATAAATATCAGAAATTCTAAAAGATAATGACAAAAGTTATGGGTTTAATTTTTATTGAATTTTATTTGAAAATTAATCATAATAACCAAAATATCTCAATTCTAATTAAATTGAGCTGGTAATGTCCTTCAGGTAGAGCACTCAAAGAGGTGCTAGGAATACTATTACCTTAATAAACAACCAAGAGTATGGAAGGAATTATCTGTTCTATAGTCTATATATCCATGTACCCTGTTGTTTGCTTGTCATCTGATAATGTATCAAACCTGTCCTTTGGCCTTAATGCATCTTGTAGTAAGTATTTTATCTGAAAGAATCTTTATACAGTAATCTAATAGTATAATAGCTTTAATCCTGTTTTCAAAAGATGCATTTATTTACATCTATTCTTTTAGAGTGCATCAGTGTAAAGCATTTAATTGTATTTGAGAAGGAGAGAGCAGATTGACTACAAAAAACACAACAGACAGTAACATTTCCATAAGAAGCTTTTTTTTTTTTTTTTACAAATATTTGTGTAATTGTAGAAGAGTTCTGTGCAGCCAACAAATGATACAGCAGATGAAATTTAAATAAAGTGTTCATATTTATTTTGGGACTTTCAGATCAGAAAAGGAAATGGAATATTTACAGTTTGGTGCATAATTCATTTTCTGTGAGTAACTACCAGTCTCATTTCCACCCACAGCCTGAATGCATTTAATCTTGCTAAAAGGAGAAAAAAAAAGTCAGCTGTAAACATGAAGACTAGGAGGTAGTAGTAGTAATGACATGTCCTGAAGGGACAAACTCCAAAACATGCCCTAACCCAGACAATGGGTTAAGCACCTGTGAATGTGCAAACCTGGACATTTCCTGGGATCAGGATGGTCCAGGTAATGTGTAGCACGTGTAGTTAACCTTGTAACATACCTGTGAACTGGGTGTGCCCCTTGTCATGTTTGTATATGCCTCATTCTATAGTTTTAGCTATCAGATATCTCTGTTACCAGTGGGCATTAAGTGTCTTTGGACAGTATTTAAGCCAGATGAGATGGTAGGAAATTTGCCTTTTTCTCACCAAGAAAGCAACAAGAGCCAAATGCTGCCAGAGTTGCAGCTGAAGAGCTTGTCCTAACGGGCAAACTATACCTGGGCCTTGCACCTGGACCAAGGCAACCAACACTCTGAGAGCCCAGCTCACAAGGGAAGGAGGCCCATAGCCCTCTCTGAGGCAGGAGTCACTTGAGTTATAGTTACAGTGTCTGGGAAGATACTGGGCAGCAGAGCAAGTCATGAGTCCCTGGCTAATCTGCTACAGAATGTCCCTTGTGGGAAAGTGCAGATCGTGGTACCTTTATTTCCAATTTAAATCACTGTATTGTAAATTTTCAGATTTGTGCTTTAACCGTTTAACTGTCCTCGTATGTTGAATGCATTACTCACAACCAAATAACAAACCCTGTAAATATACTTTGTAAATAAGTTGTGGCAGTGTTTGAAGATACCACAATAAAAAAAAAATATTAAATTTAAAAAACATAAACATATATATTGTATTACATTGTAGTAACAATTACTTGTATTTTAATTATCTTTTTCTTTAGTTTTCCACGTAAAGTAAGAGAACAGAAATTTCTGACAGATGCATTGCATTATTCTTTGAGGAAGAAATAAGGTTAAGTAAATGTGGTGAGGGCACCCCATGCCTAGAACTATGCCCCAAATACTGTAAAACTTGTCCCAATATGTTTGGCCACATTCCCCCTTCTCACCCTCCTTTCCATAGCAGGTACTCATCCCAGAACTGAGAGCCCAGGGTGTCAGCCGAATGGCAAAACCAACCACACTTGCCTTCTAAGGAGTAGAAAACTACATTCACCCATCACATGGGATGCTCATGCTACTGCCTTTCCATAGGTTAAAGCTGTGTGTTGACAAGACTGATCATTGGCCAAATCCAGCTTCGAAAAACTTGTATTACCCCAAGGTGTAAACAAGTCACTCCTTCTCTTTTCCCCTTTGCCTAAGCACTATAGCCTTTGCTACCAAGCTCCTTGCTGTTGCTTCTATCAGGCTCTAGCAAGCATACTACAGGCCTCTGCAATATGGAGAGAAGCTAACACCCTTGAGAGCCCTGGGAAAGTCTACCAAGCTTCAGTATCCAGAAACCTGCAAGGGATGGTCCTTCGCTGGAAGTCCCAGAAAGCCACAACGTCATATTGACAGTCCCACCAAATCACAAGAGAGCCTGCGGTGACTTAAAGAAGACTGGACCCCAGAGGGTAAGCTTGAGTTTGGCAGTCCAAACATAAGCTACAGCCTTAAAGAAGCAGATGATGAGCCACAGCCTTGTGTGCACCAGCTAGTACAAACAGGAGATGCACCTAGCCGCATCCTGTGTGACCCCACCATCTGCAGGAAATGAGGAGCTGCCACTTGTGCACGCTCCACATCCCCATATGTACCAGGGAAATTCAGAGCACTGGCCATGCCTGTGATTTAGAGCTGGGACTGCTTGTGAATAAATTTCATCCTGGCTGGAGTCTGTTACAGACCACCCAACCAGGATGAAGAAATTGATGAATCATTCTATAGGCAGCTAGAGGCTGTCTCAAGATCACCAGACCTTGTCCTCATGGGGGATTTCAACCTGCCTAATGTCTGCTGAGAACTCAACACAGCAGAGAGGAGGTAGACTAGGAGGTTCTTAGAGTGTATGAAGGACAGCTTCTTATCCCAGGTGCTGTATGAGCCTACCAGGGATAAGGTTCTGCTTGACCTCCTTTTCACAAATAGGGAAGGGCTGGTGGGAGATGTGGTGATTGGAGGCTGTCTAGGGTCCACCAACCACAAAATAATTGAATTTTCAATACCCAGTCAAGCTAAGAGGGGCAGCAAGAAAACCTCCACTCTGCACTTCCAGAGGGTGGACTTCAGGTCACTCAAGGAATTAACTCAGAATGTTCCTTGGGAAACAGTTCTTAAAAATAAAGGGGTCCAGGAGGGCTGTACCTTCTTCAAGAAAGAACTCTTGAAGGCACAGGAACAGGCTGTGCCAGTATGCCAGAGGAGGACCCACTGAAGCAGACAGCCAGCCTGGATGGGCAATGAGCTTGCAAAGGAACTAAGGGGAAAAAAAGGGTGTATCATCTTTGGAAGAAAGGTGAGGTAACCCGTAGAATGTTTAAGGATGTTGCTAGGTCAAGTAGGAAAAAAACTAGAGAGGCAAAAGCCCATTTAGAGCTTAGATTGGCCTCTGCTGTGAAGGACAACAAAAAATCCTTCTATAAATATATTAATAGCAAGAGGAAGGGAAAGGACAACCTCCACTCCTTAGTGGACAGAGGTGGAAGCATGGTAACAAAAGATGAGGAAAAGGCAGAGGTACTTAACACCTTCATTGCCTCAATTTTTAATAGTCGGACAGATTGTCTTCCAGACAGCTGGCCTCCTGAGCTGGCAGATGGAGTCAGGGAGCAGTATAGTACCCCTGTGATCAGGAGGAGGTACTTAGAGATCTCCTCAGCTGCTTGGATCCCCACAAGTCCATGGGACCAGATGGGATCCAGCCGAGGGTGCCGAGAGACCTGGCAGATGAGCTGGCCAAGCTGCTCTCCATCATTTTTCAACAGTTCTGGCTCACTGGAGAGGTTCCAGATGACTGGAACCTGGCCAACGTGAAGCCTATGCACAAGAAGGGCCAGTTGGATGAACCAGGGCATTACAGGCTTGCCAGCCTGACCTCAGTGCCAGGCAAGATTATGGAACAGGTTATCCTGAGTTCAATCACACAGCACTTAGGGGATGGCCAGGGGATCAGGCCCAGCCAGCATGGATTTAGGAAGGGCAGGTCGTGCCTGACCAACCTGATCTCCTTCTATGATCAGGTGACTTGCCTGGTGGATGTGGGGAGGCCTGTGGATGTAGTCTACCTGGACCTCAGCAAGGCCTTTGACACTGTCCCCCACAGCAAACTCCTGACCAAGCTGTCAGCCCATGGATTGGATGGGAGCACACTGCGATGGGTTAGGAACTGGCTGGAGGGCTGAGCCCAGAGAGTGGTGGTGAATGATGCCACATCCAGCTGGCAGCCAGTCACTAGTGGTGTGTCCCAGGGATCAGTGCTGGGCCCCATGCTCTTTTACATCGTTATTGGTGATCTGGACAAGGACATTGAGTCCATCATCAGTAAATTTGCTGATGACACCAAGCTGGGGGCAGGAGTTGATCTGCTGGAGGGTAGAGAGGCTCTGCAGAGGGACCTCGACAGGCTGGACAGATGGGCAGAATCCAACGGCATGAGATTTAACACATCCAAGTGCCGGGTTCTGCAGATTGGCCACAGTAACCCCATGCAGAGCTACAGGCTGGGGTCAGAGTGGCTGGAGAACAGCCAGGCAGAGAGGGACCTGGTGGTGCTGGTCAATGGTAGACTGAACATGAGCCTGCAGTGTGCCCAGGCAGCCAGGAGGGCCAATGGCATCCTGGCCTGCATCAGGAACAGTGTGGCCAGCAGGAGCAGGGAGGTCATTCTGCCCCTGTACACTGCACTGGTTAGGCTGCACCTCGAGTCCTGTGTCCAGTTCTGGGCCCCTCAGTTTAGGAAGGATGTTGACTTGCTGGAACATGTCCAGAGAAGGGCAACAAAGTTGGTGAGGGGTTTGGAACACAAGCCCTATGAGGAGAGGCTGAGGGAGCTGGGGTTGCTTAGCCTGGAGAAGAGGAGACTCAGGGGTGACTTTATTGCTCTATACAAGTTCCTGAAGGGAAGGGTTGTAGACAGACAGATGTTGGTCTCTTCTCCCAGGCAGCCAGTACCAGAACAAGAGGATGCAGTCTCAGGCTGCACCAGGGGAGGTTTAGGCTGGAGGTTAGGAAAAAGTTCTATACAGAGAGAGTGATTGCCCATTGGAATGGGCTGCCCAGGGAGGTGTTGGAGTCAACATCATTGGAGGTGTTTAGAAGGAGACTTGATAGGGTGCTTGGTTGTATGGTTTAGTTGATTAGGTGGGTTGGATTAGTTGATAGGTTGGACGCAATGATCTTGAAGGTCTCTTCCAACCTGGTCTATTCTAGTCTAGTCTAGTCTAGTCTAGTCAAAGACCAGCCTCCAGCATCTATAGCACTGCTGTAGGACCACCCAAGCCCTGCAGGAAAACCCACCAACTGGCAGAAATCTCCTCCCCCACAACTGCAGGAGGAGAAGGTTGCCTTCAATACCACCATCTGGAGGGAAGCCCCACTTTGGACCAGCCAGCAGCCACAGACTCAGCCTGAGTATCTACCCCTCTGAATGGACCAGCCCAGGGGCCAGCCCCAGGAAGACAGCAAGCAGACAGCAGCCTCATCGCCTAGCCTAGCAACTAACCTGGCTACAAAGTCACAGTGTGTCTTTTCATTTGTGCAAACTTAACATTCAGTTTATATCACCAGTGCCTAGCCACATGACATTCCTTCTGAAGTATTGTAACTTCTCTGTATATAGTTAAAGCCGCAGCATCTTTTAAGGTCGCCATCTAGTGGACAAGCTTTGGAATGGTAACGTCATTCCTTAATCAAAATTAATTTTGCAAATATTCTAACTGGCTTCAAATTGTACATACTAAACCAGTTATGGGATGTATCTCACAACTGTGCACTAGAATCTGTATATAAAATAGTGATGAATTGGTTATTAATATTTTCCATAATTTTCATGTCATGATGTCATAATTCATAATTAATAACCTCTCCATCACAGTAAAAATTTGCCATTTTGACATTGTTCAAATGGAGATTTTGTACACTTGCCCATTGTGATTCTGTCTCTATGACTGATTTTTTTTTATTTTACTAGTATCATTAATTTAAGTAGAACTGTCCCAGATTTATATGTGTTAACTGAGTAATCAATTGTCCCAGCAATTACCATTCTACCATGACATTAATTGCACTGAGTAAAAACAGTCTTTTTCTGTGAGTTGTGGATGGAAAGATCGCTAAAGCAGAGCCCCAGTTCCTGACCTACATCAATAACAGTTATGCACTATTAATTAATTACCTTAATGTTTGTGGTGGTTTAGGCTGGGCTGCCACTGCACAGGTCACACCTGGGATGTCCCGAAGTGGGGCCCAGCCCAGTGGGTGGTCACAGGAAGCCAGGTATTTCATTCTCGTAATGCCCTGCTCCCCTATAAAACGTCAGCTAGGGGTCCTCCCTCTCTCTTTTCTTCCCTCACCCCAGCCAAGGTAATGGGCTGAGCCGCCTTCCTAGGGCCTGGCCAGGCCCATGGCTGGGTTGGGGGTGTGTGTGGAGAAAGAGCCTTAGGTGGGGGTGGTTGGGTGTTCCCCCCCGCCCCCCAGGTGGGGGATGGGACATTCTTGGATATGTTCTGGGATCTTTCTCTCTTTTGTCACAGTGCTTGTGGCTTTCTGCAAAACTTTCATTGTTTTTCCATTTAAACTTTCCACCATTTTTGAAATCTGTTTTGTCTAAGCCTTTCTTTTGCTCTTGGTGGAAAAATTGGTCTCTCAACCCACTACATGAAATGGCACAGCCAGGCCAGGAGTTGGTTGCTGTGGCAAACTACAGATCACATTGCAAAAGATGGAGAGTTTAAAGTCAGGTCTGGGGTGTTGCTGGTTTGGAAGTTGGGGCTCAAGTTTTCTTCCCAGTGCAACTGTGTGAGCTTCTATGGACTGCAGGAGGACACCTGGTGCGTGGCCAATGGCACAGAAGTCCCTCCTGTTGCTTGACAGCAGCAAGGGGTGGTTCTTTCTGTGACTTACTGCTCGGGGAAACTTAAGAATGTGAGACCTGCTTTTTTCCTCATTGCTCTCTGCGGAGCAGCAAGCAGCATGGAGCAGAGTGAGAAGGGGCAAGCAGACCAAAGTCGGGCCCGCTATCTCTGCAGAGGAGGGCCACCCGTGGTGAACAGGTGAGTGATGGCTCCTGGAATCTGAAAAGGTGAGCAAGGACTTCAGCTGGAAAGCAGTACTCAAAGGCTCTGGGAATGCGTTCATGCCTTTGGCTGGAAAAGCCGTTTGGGTGCCCAAAGGGGTAGAGGTGACTTTGATTCTGCATCACGGCAATCAAGACGGCAGGAGCCCTGCCGTGCTGCGTTCGAGCAGCGGCGGCAGCACCACCCGTGCTCTGTGTGAGTGGCGGCGGCAGCAGTTTTTTTAAGATGAAGAGTGTGATACGTGTACAAAGTGTTCATACATTTTGTTTCCCTGTTTGGGGGTGGAAAAGTTAGCATCATTTTCTCATCTGACCGCTAACCTGATATAAAGCAGATTTTAAAGTTTTAATCTGATTTCATTCCTATGATAACCACTATATCACTCTACATTTTTTGACTATTTCAAAGCTGCATTTATTCCTGTCCCAGACATCTCAGAGACAGCTTTGAACTTGATAAAAGAATAAGGCTGCCAAGTTCCTTATAAAGGAGGAAAGGACAGGCGTACATTTAACCTATCTGAACAAATTACATTGGCTGACAGTCAAATATTATAATGACTTTTAACACTGCTCACTTTAGAATTTGCTACACAGTCCTAGTCCAGCATATATCTCTGACCTTTTTACATCCTTGCATTACAGGCAGCTTTGGGTTCACTGAGGTGTATTTCTAACTTGTTTTAATAATGGAATCCTCACTGTCCCCCTGCTGAAATGCCACTGAAAGTCCTTCTGGCTTTTTTGAACACCAATCTTTCTTTCTTCAAATTGTATTGTCACAGGTATTGGACATATGCCAAAGTTCTAGTGATGTAGATGGTGTATTTACCCATTTTAGGACTGTAAGTAGTTACAGTAATTGAGGTTATGGCCATTCTAAAGCCTTTTTGGGTGATTGTAGCTTGTATCTTCATTGTAAAAAAAATCTTACGCCTGGCATTTAAGTTCACTGAACAATCACACTGTTAGCAAAAATGAAAAGAGTTGGGTTGGTTTTTTTGGGCTTTTTTTTGGGGGTGGGGGTGGGGGTGGGAGGTGGTAATAGCTATATTTTGGAACATTCTATCTAAGGATATTTGGAGATACAACTGTTATTAAAATGCAGCCGTGTAACCTAACCTACCAAACAGTCTCAAGCTGCATCAGGGGAAGTTTAGCCTCAAGGTCAGGAGAAAGTTCTTCACTGAGAGAGCTGTTAGCTATTGGAATGGGCTGCCCAGGGCGGTGGTGGTTTCACAGTCCCTGGAGGTGTTCATCAAGAGGGTTATTAGACATGGCATTTGGTGCCATGGTCTAGTCATGAGGTCTGTGGTGACAGGTTGGACATGATGATCTTTGAGTTCTCTTCCAACCTTGGTGATATTGTGATACTGTGATACTGTGTGAAACAATGTTTCTAATTTATTGCATGTAAGGATGTCAAGACTTGCTCCCTTCTTAGAAACTTTCATTAGAATGAGAAAAATTTCAGTCTGACTTCCACTCTCTCATTCATTAGATTGGGTCAGGCTGTGCAAATGAATTTAAGAGACGATTCTCTTCTACGAAACACGTAAGTATCCAAATGAAATTTCGTCTACATCTTAAAATTAAAGCACAGAGCTTCTTGCAGTTCTTTCTTTTCTTGCTTTTCTAGATCCGGTATGTTTTGAGGAAGTGTGTTTGGCAGAATGGTCCAGGCCAGAAGGGACCTTCAAAGGCTATCTAGTCCTAACTTCCTGGAATCAGCAGGGACATCCCCAACTAGATCAGTCTGCCCAGGGCCTTGTTGAGTCTTACCTTGAATATCTCCAGGGGAGGAGCCTCAACTACCTCCCTGGACAACCTGTTCCAGTGTTCTACCACCTTTACAGTGAAAAACTTCTTTCTGGCATCCAGTCTAAAGCTGCCCAAATCTGCCCTTCTCTAGTTTGAAGCCATTGCCCCTCGTCCTGTCACCAGAGGTCTTTGTAAACAGTTTCTCCCCATCCTTCCTGTTGGTCCC
Organism: Dryobates pubescens; assembly: GCF_014839835.1. Taxonomy (NCBI): domain Eukaryota; kingdom Metazoa; phylum Chordata; class Aves; order Piciformes; family Picidae; genus Dryobates; species Dryobates pubescens. The sequence continues at coordinate 82,553,664 of NC_071657.1, read as the reverse complement.
CTTCAGGTACTGAAAGGCTGTTAATAAGATTTCTCTGGTACTTACCAAAGATATTCTACTTTTTAAAATTATAAATAACTAAGTATGTAAAAAGTCAACATGCCCTTGTGATTTTATAGAAACAAACAAAAATCCTACCCCAGAATCATGAGAAAACACAATCCTCTCTGCAAAACTGTACCAACTCTGACCATAGCTCTTTCCCTCCCTCTCCACTCCCAGTTCATAATATCCAGACAGCTTTGCTTTCTTATGTAATCACAAACTGTTCTGTTTTGAACTATATCTTTGACTTTCCTAAATGAACTGTACAGAATAACCGCATTACCAGGACAACTGTCAACTTACCTCTCAGGCCCTTGATGGTTCTAATTTCCTGCCTTCTACTAAGTCAGGTTGCCTTGAGGCTTTCAGAAAGTACTAACATACAGCATTAAATTGTATTAATCAATGACTGTGCTACAAGTCAAGAAAGATGCCGAGTGTTTTCATAACAATATGTCACATGCCTTCATTAATCAGATGACTGTATAAATCACACAAGTACACAACACATCCTTCTTGGGCAAAGCTTTCTTAAATGATAGAATAGAATAGAGTAGGATAGGATAGAATAGAGTAGGATAGGATAGAATAGAGTAGAATAGAATAGAATAGAATAGAATAGAATAGAATAGAATAGAATAGAATAGAATAGAATAGAATAGAATAGAATAGAATAGGAGTAGACCAGACCAGGTTGGAAAAGAACTTCAAGACCATCAGGTCCAACCCATCATCCAACACTATCTAATCAACTAAACCATGGCACCAAGTGCCTCATCCAGTCTCCTTCTAAACACCTCTAGGGATGGTGACTCCACCACCTCCCTGGGCAGCCCATTCCAATGGGCAATCATTCTTTCTGTGAAGAACTTCTTCCTCATGTCCAGCATAAACCTCCCCTGGTGCAGCTGGAGACTGTGTCCTCTTCTTCTGGTGCTGGTTGCCTGGGAGAAGAGACCAACCCTCACCTGGATACAACCTCCCTTCAGGTAGGTGTAGATGCCAATAAGGCCTGCCCTGAGCCTCCTTTTCTCCAGGCTAAGCAACCCCAGCTCCCTCAGCTTCTCCTCATAGGGCTTGTGCTCCAAAGCCCTCACCAGCCTTGTTGCTCTTCTCTGGACACGTTCCAGCAATTCAACAACTGAGGGGCCCAGAACTGGACATGGTTGGTAGACTGCTTGATATGAACATGGCCATTTTCTCTGCTGTATTTCTTTGCAAATTTAAATGGTTAAATATTAGTAGTATCTCAGCCATTCAGCTACATTATTTACCTTACATGTCTTCTCCAAGGGTAAAGACTGTGGATAGTTCCAGAGATTCATCACTGAATCTGCCTCCAGTGATGGTACACCTCTTTTAAAAGGATCCTGTTGCTTATAGCTATTCACGTCCTCATTCCTGAGCATTTGCTTTTAGTTTAAATAGAATGACCTTTTCTATTTACAGAACTCAGTACAGACTGCTAAACAGAAATGTTTTTGATGTGCAGAAAATAATGTCTCATAAGGTCACTTATGCTGCTTCATAGATTTTTTTAGAACAGCATTTCCACCTGAATATAAATTGCTATTTTTTTCTATTTTCTTCCCCCCACCCCCCCACCCTGCTTCTTGTTTTATGTGTGTTTTAGGTCAGAGTTTATCTTTTGATCTCTGTTCAAACAGCACAACGATATTCTCATACATAGAAGTAGTTTTTAAATATTGTCATAACTGCTACTGAGAAGGCAACGTGGCCATATGAATTCAATTACTAAGCACTTAAGTCAAGGGAATTATTATCTTACTTTCCCTCTCTAGTTATTCAAACAGTATATGCTTTTTATGTCCTCTTTCTCAATGGAATACTGAATCTAAGCCATCAATAATACCTACATAACTTTTTTTTTGATAGGTGCCCTGTGTTTGGACTTTCATTTTTTCTATTTTCTTCCCCAGTTATTTTACTGCTGCCTCCTCTCATTCAGTAATCCCTCTAAATAGGTACCCATAGAATCACAGGATCATAGAATGGTGGAAGTTGGAAGGCACCTCTGGTGATCACCAAGTACAACCTTCCTGATAACACAGGTACACCTAAATCAGGTTGCACAGGAACATATCCAGGCATATTTTGAAGTTCACCAGAAAAGGAGAGTCCACAGCCTCTCTGAACAGCCTGTTCAAGTGTTCCATCACCTGCAAATTGAAGAAGTTTCTCCGAAGTTCAAATGAAATCTCCTGTGTTCTAATTTGTATCCATTGCCACTCATTTTATCTCTGGCCATCACTAAGGACAGGCCAACCTCATCTTCATGATCTCTGTCCTTTAAATATTTATATGTTTTCATTAGATTTTCTTTCAGTCTTCACTCTTCGAGGCTGAAGATCCTATCCACATAAGCGATACTCCAATCCTCTAGTTCATCTTCATGCCCCTTTGTTAGACTCTCTCCAGTAGTTCCCTGCCCCTCTTGAACTGGAGAGGTGGAGAAGGAAAAGTATCGTTTATGTACTGTGGGATCCTCCTGACCTGTTTGTGTCTCACTGCATTGTCTTCCCAGTAAATAGCAGGGTGGCTGAAATCCTTTGTGATAATCTGTGTATGTGATCACAAGTCTACTTTAAGCTGTCTGTAGAGGGTGTCATTGATTTTCTCTTCCTGATCAGGTGGCCTACAGTTAAGATCCACTACAAGGTTCACCCAGCATGGCCCTTTATTCTTACCCACATACTTTCAGCTTGCTTTTCTTCCCCTTCTGTGCAGTGCTCAATACATCCCAGTTGCTCTCTCACATACAGACCAACTCCACCATGCCATTTTGGTGGCCTGTTTTCTTAAAAAGTATGTAGCCAGCCATTGCAGCACTGCAGTCATGAGAGTTATCCCACCATGTTTTTGTTATGGTGTCTAAATCGTAGCTATGGATAGAAAAAAAATATAGTCTTTGGGCTTAATGGTCCAGTCATTCCAGCTGGCATAATGAAGTCCATGTGGTAGTCTTTGTGACAGCAGAGGTTGGAACTCTGGCTGCAGCAGAGGCTGCTCTTGGCCACATGATGCCCTGTTTCTTGCACCTTATATGTAGCTACCAAGAAGGGCTGGTAGGACTGTCTGTCATTGACAACAGTAATGACATCCACCCTGCCCCCATGGATCCATGTTCCAGTTGCAGTGTCCTTCATTTTCCCACAAAGAAACTATTCAGGGTGGGCATGAGGGTGAAGGTGTGCCAGTCACTGTCTTTTGTGGTCAGCTATCACTCATTAAACAACATGTGATTGTCCCTCACCAAGTCACCTTCCCCACCAACAAGGAAGATCCATGGGGAGAGGCTGGCTACTGGGTTACAAGTAGCTAAAAGGTAGAGTCAAAGCTGAGTCTGCAGGATGTGAATGTCCTGATTTAGCATATGGCTGTACTGGAACTGCAGACCCAACACAGAAGGAGACCTGGAATCTTCAGGGAGAAAAGGAGATGAATGTTGCAGGAGGCTAGAGGAGGTGAGGCTGCACCACCATCCTGCACATTAAGGCAAATATCTTTCAGCTTCTTGTCAAGAAAGACCTACAAACTTTCCTCCCTCCACAGGGCCCTCAGTCTATCTCTTTCCTTGGAAATGCTCCATGAAGAGGATGGTCCATTAATATGGTGTTCCATGGTGTTTGCTTTATGAAGAGAGGTGTCTTGTACTTATAAACATAAAATAATGAGGAAAACAGTGCAGGACATTTTAATTTAAAACTGCAATGAACAAAACTGACAAATAATAATAGTAAAAGTTATGATCCACCAAATATGGAAACATTTGGTTAGTTTTAGAAGACAAATTGTTTCAAGGACAGACAGATTGGGAAAATTTTCTTTATTCTTGACGTAAGTAAATTAAGGGCAAATTAATAAAACTAAAACTCATTTCCCCCCACTATTAATATTGAGGAAAGTGTTAAGTTTCATGTTCTCTTCAATATACTTAAAGTTTCATCTCTAGTTTCCTAGAGTGACCTTAGAAGATGCTAGGGTAATTCTTTAATCAGACAAAGCACTTGCTTTATGTTTATTAAAGCAAGGACTGACTGCAAGTCACTGACTTCGATAATTCAGAAAATTCTCTTTTTCTTACTATTCACTGGGGAGAGGAGGGATAAAGGGCTTGGTTGATTCAAACAGAAATTTTGAAAAACAAAAAAAAATAATTAGGGAAATCAACACAATTAAAGGGTTCCCAGATTTTAATTTAAGACTTCAAACCCCTTTTGTTTGTTTCAGAAAAGTCTCTTTTTCTAATTTTTTTAAAATAAAAAGACTTTAATATGAAAATATAGGAATTGTCTATATTTTCAACACTTGTCTGTCAACAAAATGAATTTGATTTAGTTTTACAACAGTTTGATAATCAGAAAAAGAAGTTTCTTAGCAATTAAAGAAGTAGTTGTAATAAAGGCATTTTAAAATAATCTCTCTCCTGCTGAAATTATAGCAGAAGAAATTGTGGTTAGCAAAGCTGTAAAGCCAGGGAGCACTACTGAAACTAGATTTATCAGGACCTTAAGCAGGCTTTTGTATTCCAGAAGCCTTAAGATATGTTTAATTGCTTCCCCCAACAAAGGCGTGATTCATAACTTCCACCTATTCTTTCTCTACCTGCGACAGCACTGAAATTGTATTTCTGTTTACAATTTCTATTTTTTCTTTTCTTCTATTTTTTTTCCCTTTTTGTGACACTATGTCTCATTGTGGGTACAATTCTGAAATGTGCCTTTCAGAGCTTCATAACTCTTACTGAAACTGTTCGACAAAATTAACTTTTTCCTTTCTTCCAATACCACAATAAGGACTTGCACTGACACACATTCAAAAAGTTATAATAATTAGTAGGTTTAATTTATTGAAGGAACAGAAACAACAGGTACTAAGGTTTAGAACTGCTAGTGATAGATACACTAACTGCAAGAGATCAAGCTTGAGTTAAAAAATTCTGGATAGCATCAGACAAAGTTGGAGACACAAGTCTTTGCAATAAAGTACTAATATTGAATAGAAATGGTAACACTAGCAAAAGTTATATATGGAATGTACACTTCTTACCACGAAGATGTTGTCTTGGGTGGAATTAGAGTGCAGCCCACTGTTTGTCCTCTTCTCTGTTAAATCCACAGTCTTTCCTCCCCAAAGAAGCGTTCTCCTCATGTCTTTTTATGCTCTAACCCTGTGTCTATCTTCTAGGTGACATTAAGCATGATTCTGGTGAAGAGTTGAGGAACAGAGTCACATGTGTTTATCATGTACTCTACCTGGCTCTTTATCATACATACATGAGTCGACTTTAACATTAAAATTGTAGTTAATTATGCAAAGATCTTGGCTCAGGCACCACAGCTTTCAAAATCTGTTTTGAAGCTGCATTTAATTTAGTTGGTTTAACCTTGCTTCATTAGTTTAAGTTGAAACAGGGCCATCTTGTCTTTACAAGGCTCCCTGATTCAGCCATTTGTTAGGTTAGATTTGCAGATCTTAATTTCTAGAGATTACATTAACATCTCTTGGTTATAAGCATCTTGACGTTGATCCTGAACTGCACTAAATTAACCTGCATTCTTGTCCCATCTTAAGCTAGCCAGTTACCCCACATGCTGTCAATGCATGAACATCTCTGCGAATATATTTCTTTACCTTGTCTGTAAATAGCTTTTGTCACAAAACCTGAATCAAATAACTATCCAAAATAATGCAGATATTTGTTTATCTTAACCTAGTAAGAAATAAAACATACATTTATACACTATCAGAGATGCAGACAGAAGAGCTAAAGGAATGAAGTGATGTCTTCATTGAAAATGACAAGGAAACCAAATGGACTGCTAAAAGCAATATTGTATTTTCATCTCTCCAGAAGAGGAAATAGCTGTAGCTTCTATGTTAGCTGTCTAGAAAAACACAAAACTTTATTATGTTTTCTTTGACTTGCTCTTTCTCCTCCTATCCCCCTACCTTTTCTCTTTCAGTTTATCAGTTTATCACATAGCAAATATGATGTCTTCTCCATGTATCTCCCTTTCAGATTTCATTGACCTATGACCTGCAATATCCCAATTTGATTCAAGTACTTTTATTTATGTCATTCTTAGGACCTATACATTTTGATTTAAGAAACAGTACTGTCTCCTCAACGCCTATGGAGCACACTTTGCAGGTACCATCAGTCCAGAAAAAGCAGTCACCCAATATATGAGATTGTGACAAGGTATAATGTGATGGTAGTTATGTGAACCTCCAATAAACTAGTGGTACTTCACAGATTACTTTGAGAGAAAGTCTTTTAGTGTGCTTGAAGAAGTATGAAATGAATTTCATTTCCTTCTCATTTGCCTTGCTTTTGAAAGGTTTCATGCAAGATATGTGACCAACTATTATAGTACTAATCCATCCATGACAGAGCTCAATTTTCCCTGAGAATTTACTTCTGAATGGGCTGCAGAAAAACTTGAAAGCTGAAAATTAAAGTACACTGAACAGAGCAATCACTGAGCTGTGGGCAGCTGTCTGTCAAGAAAGCCAGTTGGAACAAAAGCGTAAATTAGATTTTATTTTTATTTATATATTTTAAGCAATCCACAAAGGTAAACTTTTACAGCCCTGTGTGTAAACAAAAGCAATGAGATGGAAGTGATGACAAGCTGTTGTTGTTAAGTAATTCTCATTAAAGTAAATAGGAATAAAAGGGCCTTGAGTTAGTGACAGTTTTAAAACACAACACTGTACTACATTTAGTCATCCATTATGCACAGAAGCTTTGTGGTAATTCAGGCACTGATTTTATCTGTTTGTTGGTTGTTTTTTTTTTTTCTTCTTGTCATCAGCCAGGTAATTTTCATATATTGTAGCCCTTGAATAGGGCCCTGAATAAAACAGATTTTAAAATACATAGTGTAATTTAAGATAATGTTATGCCACCCAGAGGGACCTTGACAGGCTGGAGAGGTGGGCACAAGCCAACCTGCAAGACCAAGTGCAGGGTCCTGCATCTGGGTCGAGGCAATAAGAGTGGTGAAGCCCTGGAATGGGTTGTCCAGGGAGGTGGTTAAGGCCCCATCCCTGAAGGTGTTTAAGACCAGGATGGATGACGCTCTGGCCAGTCTGATCTAGTGTGAGGTGTCCCTGCCCACGGCAGGGGGGTTGGAACTAGATGATCCTTGTGGTCCCTTCCAAACCTGACCGATTCTATAATTCTATGATAAATGCAGTTCTCAAAAGAGTGAAATAAGCCCATTGCTACTAAGACACAGACAAGGCAGTGATGGCTCAGTGATGTAGTATTCACCTTCCCCATGGCAGAGATATTGAATATCATACTGGCAGGAAGCCTGTGGTCCTTTCCACCACTGCTTCTTATTGGAGGAACATGGATGGAATGGGATGTTGCTTGGGAAAGTGGCATGTTCAGCCCTTTCTACACCAGGGAAGACACCTCATAAGAAGATCGGAAACGACTGTTATAACTGATACAATAAGCTGGTCTGGCTTCGAACACACTGGGAACAAAATGGATGAATGAGAAGCTGATTTCACATTCCTGTTTCCCTGCTACATGGTTTCTATATATATGACTATATGTGAGACTGAGGGTAGATTTAATTTCTGACTGTGCATAATAGAATAAAGGTGTTTCTGTGAAGTAGTCAACATGTTAATTTAAGCCATTTTAGATATATGCCAGAGATTAATATTGTCCCACTGACTGTGGAGGAATCTGGATGTGTAACTCAGATAGAAAATTCTACATGCAGGCAGAGCAAGCTTATCCAGATGCATAACCTTACATTAACAACTCCCTGTACATAAGGACTAATTCTTCACAAATATTGACAAATTTAATCTTTGTCTAAAATGCTCTCTAGTTCAACTGTGAAAAGAAATGTTTTTTATGGCACATGTGATTACATTCTACCTCTGCCCTGCAGCAAAACTGCAAACATTTGTGAATATGCCTGAGGCAAAATGTCACTGTTTTGCCAATTACATGTTGTCTTCAACATCAGGTGATCACTGTCCTGGAGAATGAAAGGTGAAATGGAAGAATATTTGGTGAAACCAGAAAAGCATTAAATTTTCTCCTCTGAATAGAACTGTAAGTAAGAGGGCAAATCAGTAGAGCTGTAGCAATTTATGCCATTTAAAAATTTGAATTGGAGGCCATTTGTTAGAAATAGCTATCTCCCCCAACCCCACCCCCTGCTTTTCCCCCTACAATGAATATAATAACTAACATAAACTAGAAGAGAAAATATGACCATCCCCTTGTCACTATGCTACACTGAAGAAATATTCCTGAAAATATTTTTAGTGACAAGTACATTGTTCTCAGATCACTACAGAAAATTTTCAAGGGGCATGCCACAGGGAAGCTTACAGCATCTTTGGAATGCTGTCCATAAAGTTGCCTAGTAATGTAAGAACTTCATTGGAAGGATTGGAATTTTGGGGAAGATAACATTTATTATCTATTGGGAGTGTAAAAAATTTTCACATACCAGTTGAAGTAATACCACCAGTCCCATGCTTGAGCCCAAAATATATGTAATTACTGAAAACACTTTTGTCCCACAAGTATGATTTATGTGGTATCCAGTACAGTTACAATTCTCTCTATTTAATTTTAGATGTTTTTCCGTGTCTAAATTCATCCAGTTACAGTTTATTCACCAACATACATACAGACAATATTCAACATGTCTTCTGTTTCTTGTGGTTTTTTTTTCTAATTAAAAAAAAAAAAAAAGGAAAACTGAAAAGGTTTGCAATTATGCTGTTAAAAATACTTGTCACGAAGATTTTCCTTCTTTTGCAAATTGAATATTTTCAAAAAGGTATTGTTTCTTTATATTTAAAAAATATAATCTGTCATGAAAGGTCTTAATATTGTATTGGAAAGGCATCTGTTTGAAAACGGAAGTTAAGGAATCCATTTAATTTTAAGACTCTGATGTCCTGGAAAAGGTATGTTGCCCCTTTTACTTGAAGATAGCTTGCATCATAGGCAATGAAGAGTTGTTTCATAGTATAATTTAATATGTTATTATTTAAAGGAAAAATAGCCTGGTTAGGTAAGACCATCTCCATCTCAAAATATTTGGTCTCCATGAAGGAAGAATTCATCTTGCCATTTTCAGCATATTTTACACGTAATATTATAGTTGAAAGATCATATCTATTGGTATCTATCAACTGTCATAGTTAACTCTAAAGAAGGAAAACTTACCAGGTGTCCAGCAGTACGCATGTCCTTAACTGAAAATGATGGTTTAGGAGATGCCATGCTGGGTCTGTGCGGATTCATATATCCCAGTGTTTTGCCTTTATTAGTGGATGGTGCTTGGGATTTCAACAGTGACACTAGACACCATGGTTCCAGAGTGATCGCTTATGTGGGGAAGGCTGTGGATGTAGTCTACCTGGACTTCAGCGAGGCCTTTGATACCATCCCCCACAGCAAACTCCTGGACAAGCTCTCAGCCTGTGTCTTGGACAGCAGCAATCTGTGCTAGGTTAGGAACTGGCTGGAGGGCCAAGCCAAGAGAGTGATGGTGAATGGTGCCACATCCATCTGGCAGCCATTCACTAGTGGTGTCCCCAGGGATCAGTGCTGGGCCCAATCCAAATGCCGGGTTCTGCACATTGGTCACAACAACCCCATGCAGAGCTACAGGCTGGGGTCAGAGTGGCTGGAGAGTAGTCAGGCTGAGAGGGACCTGGGGGTGCTGGTTGATGGTAAGCTGAACATGAGCCTGCAGTGTGCCCAGGCAGCCAAGAGGGCTAATGGCATCCTGGCCTGCATCAGGAACAGTGTGGCCAGCAGGAGCAGGGAGGTCATTCTGCCCCTGTACACTGCACTGGTTAGGCCACACTTTGAGTACTGTATCCAGTTTGGGGCCCCTCAATTTAGGAAAGATGTTGACTTGCTGGAACGTGTCCAGAGAAGGGAAAAACAGCTGGTGAGGGGTGTGGAGCACAAGGCCTATGAGGAGAGGCTGAGGGAGCTGAGCTTGCTTAGCCTGGAGAAGAGGAGGCTCAGGGCAGACCTTATTGCCATCTACAACTGCCTGAAGGGATGTTGTAGCCAGGTGGGGGTTGGTCTCTTCTCCCAGGCAATCAACACCAGAAGAAGAAACAGTCTCCAGCTGCACCAGGGGAGGTTTATGCTGGACGTGAGGATAAAATTCTTCACAGAAAGAGTGATTGGCCATTGGAATGGGCTGTCCACTAGAAGTGTTTAAAAAGAGACTAGATGAGGCACTTGGTGCCATGTTTTAGTTGATTAGATGTTGTTGGGTGATAGGTTGGACTTGATGATCTTGAATGTCTTTTCCAACCAGGTTAATTCTGTTTTCTGTATTCTATATTCTTTGTAGAGAAAGTACTTCTGACATCCCAAAACCTCTAATAGAAGTTTGAGAGTGACAACTTGGATATTTTCTCCTCTTTCCTATTTCTCCTCTGGAATTTCATTCATCAATTTCTGCCTTTAGTGAGTTTAAATAACTGAAGACAGTAAGGTGGAAAACAAAGCAAGTGCTTTTAAGCAGAGAAAGCAAAATACTTATGCCTAATATGTCATTTATTTGAATATAAAACTAAGCCTAAACTATTTTCTTGTGGAAATAAATAAAAAAAATTTTGCCTAACACTTCTCTTTCTGTCATTGTAAGTTCCTGATATCCATTCACATGTATCTTTGATGAGAGGTTATAAAGTGTTGTAATTTATGCCAATCCTTGGTGAAATCACATGCATTTCAGAATTTAAACTCCAACTGTTTTGTACATTCTCGACCCCCACCACCCCCACCTCAGCATCCTTTCCCCATTTTTATTATATGTCTGTTTCCTTCTATTAAATATTATTTTTAGCAGCACATTTTTAGATTATTAGAATTTTAAATTACTAGAATTACCTAGACATTTGTAGCCACTTAGCGTCAAGGAGTGTAATATAAATCCTGAGACAGATGCTGCTTTTGCTGCAATGGTAAGCCATACGAAAAAGGCTTGATCTTTCATCATACCAACAGACCACAACAATAACAACCACAACTAAACAAACCAACTCCCTCTCCCCTTCCATTCCCTCCCCCCATGCCCACACCTTCTTTATTTAATATTCTTCTGTTTTCTAATTTTCTATAATAGAAGCTCTAAGTAGGCGTCAAAGCTTTCCCATCATAAAACCCCATATATTTAGGGAAACATAGTTTCAAACTTTATGGTTTTACTGTAGTTTATACCTATGTGCAGTTGTCAAGTTCATATTAGTGATGAAATACATAGATTATCATCTATTGAAATGAGATTTAAAAAAGAAGGAAGAACATATTAGCAGAAGCAGGGAAGTAGGAAAATGGATAAGACTATGAACGATCGGTATAAAACCAGTGACAATGAGAAAGGACCAGGAAAAAGTCAGTTCAAGAACTCATACTGAGACTTTTGTTACAGAGGAAGAGCCTGGAAAACAAATAGAAACATAAAGTCTGTGCTCAGTGTGTGCCTTTCAGCCATTGGCATTAATTAAGATTCTATGGCTTACAAACAATTATGACATAATTAAAGTGAGATTCTTTCTACAGTAAACAATAAGAAATGACTTCTAGAAACCATGGGAACTACTAAAATGGCACATCACTGCTAAAATGAGCAATATTTACAAGTATTAGTGCTATTAAAATGCCTTTTGGTGGCAAACTTAGGCAATTATTACTTAGGAAAAAATCACACTTCATGATATAGAATAGTGATAATTAAATCCTTTTTCAATATATCTCTGGTTTTCGTGTTTGACAGAGTCTTTAAGAGAATCTATTTTAATGGTCTTGAATTAGCAAGATTTTCAAACAGAGGAAGTGCACTTAGTGGGAGGTTGATATCTGCTGAAAGCCTTATTATTTATATTATTACAGAGGTTAGGTTTTAAGGGCCCATTCTATGAAGACATACTCATGATGTCTAAGTACTCTATTTAATCTTACAAAATTTCAGAAGCTGGATATCATGCTGTGGTGGGTTGAAATTTCCCCCCCTCTCCAGCATTAACTTTGCCAGACCAACTCAGTTAGAAGCAAATGAAGCTGTATTTACAAGCAAGAACTGCACTCTACAATGGAATACAATGAATATGTTGAAAATATACAGTATTTACAATATTAAACAGATATTTACAATTAGCAAACAACACAAAAATCCCCTTGGTCAGAGACCAGGGAAGCCATTCCACTGTGCCCTCCCCTCCCTCTTCCCTTCCCCCCTGTCCAAATACATAAAGGAGTGGAGAGAAAGCAGTGGGTTAGACTTAACTAAACAGCTCAGCCAAGGCCAGCTGACAAGCAGGTTAATCTCTCCTGAGCAAAGCAAAATCACAGAGATCAGGAAAGAAGAGAGGGAATTGTTATGGTATAGTCCATCTTATTCTAGATATTTATCCAGTGAATTTGTTTAGAATAATCTTTTGTTTTCATTTTTAACCCAATAGAGATTTATTTATATTTTTCTACTTTTCTGCTCAGAATCTGTAACTAAATTTTAGAGTCATAGCCTAAAACCACCACACATGCATTTAAGCTTAGTCTTTGCTTAATGCAGGAAGCCACAAACACAGTATGAATTCTTCTTATATTTATCCTACTGATTATTTGGGGCAATACATTATCGTTTTGTAGATGGCCATGAAAAAATGCCCTCTTTGCAGCAAGCCACGGCAAAGTTGGTTAAATAATATTTTAGAAAATGAAAATAATATACCATACAAAAACCCTTGCATAAAAACCCCCAAACGAAACCAAACCAAATACAAAACCACCCACCCCTCAAAAGAGGAACACCCAACCAACCAAAACCAAAACCAAAAAATACAACCAAAACTCCCCAAACCCACAATACCTAAAATGTCCCCCAAAATCAGACAAAATATGGAACAAAGAGCATGAAAGTTATCTGAAAAGAAATCATGGGGATTCTGAGTCCAGAGGCAGAAATTATAAGATTTCTTCATTATCAGAGAATCACTGAATCAATAAAGTTGGAAAAGATCTCAGAGATCATCAAGTACAACCTATAACCCAACATCCCATGACTAACTAAACCATGACTTCAAGTGCCATGTCTGATCGTCTTTTGAACACCTCCAGGGATGGTGACTCCACCACCTAGCTGGCCAGCACATACCAATGACATATAACTCTTTTTGTGAAGAACTTTCTCTTCATCTTGAACCTAAACCTCCCCTGGCACAGCTTTAGACTGTGTCTTCTTGTTCTGGTGTTGGTTGCCAGGGACAAGAGACCAACCCCCACCTGGGTGCAACCTCCTGTCTCGGTCCAGAGAGGGAAAGAGACTCAGTTCTCTAGAATATTCCCATGCTATGAAATTAGAGGCACAGACGAGGCCAAAACATCAACAGCTAGACTATTTATTACACAAATGAAGTGGATGGATCAGAAGGGGAGAGAGAGAAAATAGAGAATGAGAGAGGGGAGAGAAGAGGAAAGGAATTATATTACCACACCACTCACCCCCCAAGACAGTTTGAGTCTGTGGAGGAAAGGTGCTGCAGCTTTGGATGTAGAGGGGTTGCTGGGTCTGTAGAGGAAGGGTGCTGTAGCTTTGGCTGTAGAAGAAGGGTGCTGCAACTTTGGCTGTGTTGTCCTCTAAGCAGCCTCTTCAGCTCCATGAATTGCAGCAGGTGGAACTTAGGAGCACATACAGAAGGTTCCTCTTGATCTGCTTCTTCCAAGCTGCATTGTGATGCCTCTGTCCTAGTATTCTCTCCATTTTTCCTTCTCAGTGGCATTGTCCAGGTCTTTTCCTGCTGTGTTTTCCTTCTCCTGTGTTTTCCTTCTTCTGGGCCAGTAGTTGCTCAGATCTTTTATAAAGTTTTTAGGTCAATTGGTCTCTGCCCATTTCCAGGACAGTTGCACACAATCAGAAAATCACAAAATCACCGAATCACAGAATCACCAAGGTTGGAAGAGACCTCAAAGATCATCAAGTCTGACCTGTCACCACAGACCTCATGACTAGACCATGGCACCAAGTGCCACATCCAATCTCCTCTTGAACACCTCCAGGGACGGTGACTCCACCACCTCACTGGGCAGCACATTCCAATGGCAAATGACTGTCTCTGTGAAGAACATTCACCTCACCTGGAGCCTCAACTTCCCCTGGTGCAGCTTGAGACTGCGTCCTCTTGTTCTGGTGCTGGTTGCTTGGGAGAAGAGACCAACTCCCTCCTGGCTACAACCTCAGGTAGTTGTAGAGGGCAATGAGGTCTCCCCTGAGCCTCCTCTTCTCTAGGCTAAACGACCGCAGCTCCCTCAGCCTCTCCTCATAGGGCTTGTGCTCAAGGCCTCTCCCCAGCCTTGTTGCCCTTCTCTGAACACGTTCAAATGTCTCAATGTCCTTCTTAAACTGAGGGACCCTGAACTGGACACAGGACTCAAGGTGTGGCCTAACCAGTGCAGAGTGCAGGGGCAGAATGACTTCTCTGCTCCTGCTGGCCACACTATTCTTGAATGCATGCCAGGATGCCATTGGCTTTCTTGGCCACTTGGACACACTGCTGGCTTATGTTTAGGCGGTTGTTAATCAGCACCCCCAGGTCCCTTTCTGTTTGGCAGCTCTGAAGCCACTCCAACCCCAGCCTGTAGATCTGCATGGGGTTGTTGTGGCCAAAGTGCAGCACCCGACACTTGGATTTGTTAACTGTCATCCCATTGGACTCTGCCCATCTGTCAGGGTCCCTCTGCAGAGCCCTTCAGCCCTCTAACAGAGCAACATCTGCTCCCAACTTGGTGTCATCTGCAAATTTGCTGGTGACTGACTCAATCTCCTCATCCAGATCATCAAAGAGGATATTAAAGAGGATGGGGCCCAGCAGTGATCCTTGGGGCACACCACTAGTGACTGGCCTCCAGCTGGATGTGGCACCATTCACCACCACTCTCTGGGCTCAGCCCTCCAGCCAGTTCCTAACCCATCTCAGTGTGCTCCCATCCAAGCCATGGGCTGATAGCTTGGCCAGGAGTTTGCTGTGGGGCACAGTGTCAAAGGCCTTGCTGAAGTCCAGGTAGACTACATCCACAGCCTTCCTCACATCCACCAGGCAGGTCACCTGATCATAGAAGGAGATCAGGTTGGTCAGGCAGGACCTGCCCTTCCTAAATCCATCTTGTTTAGTCCTGATCCATTGGCCATCCTTCAGGTGTGCTGTGATTGCCCCCAAGATGATCTTGTCCATATTCTTGGATGGCATTGAGGTCAGGCCAACAGGCCTGTCATTTCCAGGTTCCTCCACCCAGCCCTTCTTGTGGATGGGCATTACTTCATGTTTTGCATTCTTCATTATACCATAATTTTCATCTTTGGAATGTAACCAAATTAGAAGAGACAAAATACTAATTTTCACCCCTATATGAAACTATATACATTTGTTCAAAGGAAAGGCATTTGAAAAAGCAGCAGAAAGATTCTTGTTTCTGACTGACAGTGAGTGAACATCTCTTTTGCACATAGTATTACAGAGAATTTGACTTTTTTTGCCATGGCATGTTCTGTCATTGATGCTACTTATTCATTCAGCATCAATTTAGTTAAAGAGATCTGCACTATTTTTCAAGCAGGATTGAGCAAATTTGGGTTATATAGAAAACACGCAGCTCAAAGTTTGGTATGAATAATGATTTTTTTATTTAAGCATAAATGGGAGCAAAAAATGCAGATGTGTAATCATAATAACAATTAAAATTACAGAAACATGCTTCTAAATTAAAACTTGGAATTTATCTAGCAACATATTTTGGTATTAATAAGCATGATTTATGAAAAATAATAAAAATATTCATATATAACTCTTTGCATTATGCTGATTTGAATCTTCTGAATAAAGATCAAGTTACTAATTTCATGCCTTTTCAAAGCTGGAAACTATTAATCTTAGCTGCCCTTGAAACAGTTGTTGTGAAATTCTTGTAATCTTGACTCAGTTTAATTGGCAACTTCTACTGAGCTTTGTATCCCATGATAAATTTTCATCCTGAAGTCCCAGTTATACAAGATTTACCTCCAAGACAGACCTGAACCATAGTTAGATTCTAAAAACCTTATTAGAAATTACCTTGACTTAAATGGATTCTCTTTTTTATTTTTTTCTTTTTTTTTGTTTAACCTGCTTTGATATATAGCAAACTGTTTTAATAGGTTGACTATTTATTTCAAGACAGGAACAGGTGTGATTCTCAGTTGTTTATATGCCATATTACTTCAGGAACCATGTCTTTTTCATTAAAAACCCACTGAGATCAATACAGTGTAAGACACATGATACAAAAGTTTTAAATTCTGAGAACATGTTTTCCTGCAAAATCAGCTTTCTAAAACTGGCAAATTAATTAGAAGGTCCTATTTAGAATACATAGAATACATAGAATAAACCACGTTGGAAGAGACCTTCAAGATCATCGCGTCCAACCCATCAACCAATCCAACACCGCCCAAACAACTAACCCACGGCACCAAGCACCCCGTCAAGTCTTCTCCTAAAAACCTCCAGTGATGGTGACTCCACCACCTCCCCAGGCAGCCCATTCCAATGGGCAATCACTCTTTCTGCATAGAACTTTTTTCTAACATCCAGCCTGAACCTCCCCTGGCACAGCCTGAGACTGTGTCCTCTTGTTCTGGTAGAGCTTGCCTGGGAGAAGAGACCAACATCCGTCTGTCTACAACCTCCCTTCAGGTAGTTGTAGAGAGTAATAAGGTCACCCCTGAGTGTCCTCTTCTCCAGGCTAAGCAACCCCAGCTCCCTCAGCCTCTCCTCGTAGGGCTTGTGTTCCAAACCCCTCACCAACTTTGTTGCTCTTCTCTGGACTCGTTCCAGCAAGTCAACATCCTTCCTAAACTGAGTGGCCCAGAACAGGACACAGGACTCGAGGTGCGGCCTAACCAGTGCAGTGTACAGGGGCAGAATGACCTCCCTGCTCCTGCTGGCCACACTGTTCCTGATGCAGGCCAGAATGCCATTGGCCCTCTTAGCTGCCTGGGCACACTGCAGGCTCATGTTCAGTCTACCGTCGACCAGCACCCCCAGGTCCCTCTCAGCCTGACTGCTCTCCAGCCACTCTGACCCCAGCCTGTAGCTCTGCATGGGGTTGCTGTGGCCAATGTGCAGAACCCGGCACTTGGATGTGTTAAATCTCATGCCGTTGGACTCTGCCCATCTGCCCAGCCTGTCGAGGTCCCTCTGCAGAGCCTCTCTACCCTCCAGCAGATCAACTCCTGCCCCCGGCTTGGTGTCGTTAGCAAATTTACTGATGATGGACTCGATGCCCTCGCCCAGATCATCAATAAAGATGTTAAAGAGCATGGGGCCCAGTACTGATCCTTGAGGCACACCACTGGCGACTGGCTGCCAGCTGGATGTGGCACCATTCACCACCACTCTCTGGGCTCAGCCCTCCAGCCACTTCCTAACCCATGGCAGTGTGCTCCCATCCAAGCCATGGGCTGACAGCTTGGCCAGGAGTTTGCTATGGGGAACGGTGTCAAAGGCCTTGCTGAGGTCCAGGTAGACTACATCCACAGACCTCCCCACATCCACCAGGCGGGTCACCTGATCATAGAAGGAGATCAGGTTGGTCAGGCAGGACCTGCCCTTCCTAAACCCATGCTGGCTGGGCCTGATCCCTTGGCCATCCTCTAAGTGTTGTGTGATTGCACTCAGGATGACCTGCTCCATAATCTTTCCTGGCACTGAGGTCAGGCTGACAGGCCTGTAATTCCCTGGCTCATCCAACCGGCCCTTCTTGTGGATGGGTACCACGTTGGCCAGCTTCCAGTCATCTGGGATCTCTCCAATGAGCCAGGACTGATGAAAAATAATGGAGAGTGGCTTGGCCAGCTCATCTGCCAGCTCTCTCAGCACCCTAGGATGGATCCCATCTGGTCCCATGGACTTGTGGGGGTCTAAGCTGCTGAGGAGAGCTCCTATCACTTGCTCATGGAACACAGGGAAACTATGCAGTTCCCTGGCTCCTTCTGCCATCTCTGCAGGCCAGCTGTCTGGTAGACGTTCTTTCCAGCTAGTAAAAATTGAGGTAAAGAAGGTGTTAAGTACCTCTGCCTTTTCCTCATCCTGTGTTACAACATTTCCCTCCATGTCAACCAAGGAGTGGAGGTTGTCCCTGCCCTTCCTCTTGCTATTAATATATTTGTAGAAGGACTTTCTGTTGTCCTTCACATCAGAGGCCAGTTTAAGTTCCAAATGTGCTTTTGCCTCCCTAATTTTCCTCCTACATGCCCTAGCAACCTCTTTAAACATTCCATGGGTTGCCTCACCTTTCTTCCAAAGATTATACACCCTCTTTTTTTCCCTTAGTTCTATTAAAAGTTCATTACACAGCCAGGCTGGCCGTCTGCCCCGGCGGCTCCTCTTCCAGCACACTGGCACAGCCTGCTCCTGAGCCTTCATCAGCTCTTTCTTGAAGCAGGTCCAGCCCTCCTGGACCCCTTTATTTTTAAGGGCTTTCTCCCAAGGAACTCTCTGAATTATTTCCTTGAGCAACCTGAAGTCCGCCCTCCGGAAGTCCAGAGTGGAGGTCTTCTTGCTGCCCCTCTTAGTTTGACCAAATACCGAAAATTCAATTATTTCATGGTCGCTGGCCCCTAAACAGCCTCTGACCACCACATCACCCACCAGCCCTTCCCTGCTGGTGAAGAGGAGGTCAAGTATAGCCTTGCCCCTGGTAGGCTCACGCAGCACCTGGGATAAGAAGCTGTCCTCCATGCAGTCTTAGAACCTCCTAGACTGTCTCCTCTCTGCTGTGTTGAGATCCCAGCAGATGTCAGGCAGGTTGAAGTCGCCCATAAGGACAAGGTCAGGAGATCTTGAGACAGCCTTAAGCTGTCTATAGAATGCTTCATCGACATCATCCTCCTGGTTGGGTGGTCTATAACATACTCCAACCAGGATGTCTGCCCTACCGGTCTTCCCTCTAATTCTTGCCCACAAGCATTCAACCTGATTGTCCCTAATCTCTAGCTCAATTGCATCTAGTGCCTCCCTGATGTACAGGGCCACCCCTCCACCCCTTCTTCCTTGTCTATCTCTCCTAAAAAGCCTGTAGCCATCAATTGCAGCACTCCAGTCATGTGAGCTATCCCACCACGTCTCCGTGATGGCAACTATGTCATAACTTTCCTGCTGCAACAAGGCTTCCAGCTCCTCTTGTTTGTTTCCCATGCTTCGTGCATTAGTGTACATGCACCTCAGCTGGGCTGCTGGTTTGGCCTCTGACCCTAGCTTACTGCCCCCAGACTCTTGCCTGAGGGGACATTTCAGCACAGAAGTTTAAATCTACTGTGTATAAATGTCATTTGAGATTTGTTGGCCCAATCATCCTTAAATTTTGACTCAGCAAGGCCAAATAACTCTTTGAAAATCATGGTTAAATAACTGCAAAATTGCTTAGGCACATGACTAAGTTTGTGTTCAGTCAAGCACTTGTTGACCTGGCCGAATCCCAGTGTTTTGATCCTCCAGGCAATTATAGTGATATTATGTGCTCAGGTGAGACCGCCTTTTCAGAGATCATGGCTTCCTGGTTGTATTCCAGTACTAGCAATTATGTGTTTGACCTTCACAGATATGACGAGGTTTTGTTTCAGCTGTTCATGTCTATGAAACATGGAGCTTCCTTACCCCAACTTGGTATGCTAAAATTTTGTTATTTAACATTAGATGTTACTTGTCCATTGTAACATATTTTTTTAAGTTCTACCTGGAAGCAAATAAGCAAGCAAACAAGCAAACAAACAGTGAACCTAGCTTTCCTATTATTTTATAGTTAGGAAATTTGGAAAGTAATAAAAAATATCAGTTCTTATATAGAAATTTGTCTAAAGAATAATGGTTGTTCTTATCAGTAGACTAAAAAATGTACTGATTAGTTGGTTGGTTTGGATGTTTGCTCTTCCTAGATGAAACAAAATCCTGAAGCTCTCTTTAGATGGCTGGAAGATTTCCCTGGTACTGTTTTATTGTATTATGAAAGAGGTAATAAAATTGTCTTACACAGATTTCATGACAAAGAAGAATATTTCTGAAAAGAAAAAAAAAAAAAAAAAAGGAGGTGGAGACCATAATATTAGATGGTGGTAGCATATAATATCTGTATCTAAATTCAATTAATCTACTAATTCGGATAACGGACCATTTCTAAGATAATGGTCATTATTAGCAGATTAAGCACAAAACCTTCTCTGAAACACAGACTGCATTAATGGACTACCATTCATTGTGCACACTATAAATATATGTCTAAGGATCAGACATATTCCTTAGATTTATTAAGTGTGAGGGTTACTCTCACCTCATTCTTCACAGCAAGGCTACTAATTTTTTTCTCCCACCTAATGTAAGCAACTTTTTTCCAAGAATTGTCTTAGCATATATTTAATCACCAAAGCAAATCACATGATCTGAGAAGAATGCTAGCCTTGTAATCAGAATAAGAGTCCATGGCCCCCCCCCCCCAAAAAAAACCACAACCAAAAACTGAAAAAAAAAGAACAACAAACACTCAGTGTATTCAAAAGTTCAGGAGACAGCATCTTTCACTTTTCTATGAATTAGTAACTTCAGCTAATGACAGTTAATCTACAGTGTCATAGGAGATGGGGCTTTGACATTAACAGTTTTATGCAAAGTAAGAGTCATATCTGGGTAGAAGTTTTCTCTGTTGTTTTCCTGCTCATATTTTCTATCTGAATTCCACTTGCCAAGATGATTAGCCCTCATTAGAAGTGTCCTATATAGTTCCGCAACCAAACAAAAATGAAAACCATGCTGAAACTCTTTACATTTCTTCTATTTTCTGCTAGAAAATTATATGCTAGGAAATTTCTGCCCTTGGCTTCCAAAATTCATTCCATACTTGGCTCATCATTTTTGTAAAAGAGTATATTAGCACATACAGAACAGGAGTACGATAGCAATCATAATTTCATTCAGATAGTAAAGGCAGTTAATTTTTTTGGTACAAAAAGCCTTGGGTGTTAAGTAGGTGTAATAAGTGCTGGAAAAAGAACCCCATAAATAATTAAAAATAATAATTAGGCATATGTATATGGAGGTTTAACAGTAATTTCCATAAACGGACACCTTGCACATTGGGTTAACTTATGTGACTTTTTCTGTAATTATCCATAAACCCTCAGATTCAACTATTTTCATAGCTAATATTTTGCATATGCAGAAACATAAAGTTATGCAATGGCTCATGAAATTGGTGAGGGAATATAAGGTCTCTGGATCAAATCTGCTCTTATGCAAGTATGAGTTTGTAGTTATAAGACTGCAAACTCCAATCCTCTGAAATAAGTAAAACCTTAAAACTTAAACCTTGCAAGAAGGTCAGTTGGAAAAAATTAAAGAAGAAATACACTTTCCTCTCAATCTCTCTGCTTTACTAAGCAAGAGACTCAGCCATTCCCAGCACAAACTAAACACTGGTGAGAACTCTTTTTAGGTGACTTGACAGAGCTGAGTGACAGCACTAACAGAGCTTACTTGAACATGGTCGAATTCCTCCTTGCCTGTGCTTTTTATAGCAACCTGTGCTTCAGGTTGAATTTAGTTCCCTTTCTCCTGCCTGCAAAGAACCACAAATACTGAAAGCCAAGGTCTGGTTCAGGTGCAGGAAGCAGATTCTATTAATGTTGGTTTGTACCTAAGTTCAGCTGGGCCTGCTGGCAATAAAGGGAGTTTTCTGTTGTTGCTGGTTTCAAGGCAAAGAGGTGACAGTGGATAACATGTATTTTTCAAAACCTTGTATCATGCTGCATTATACCTGGTATTTGTTTTTTCCCTCACAACAGTTAATTGCATTCCTAGTCTGTAAAAGTTTCCTCATTGTCAGAAGTAATAGCTATATATAAAGATATGTGGCCGTTTGACACTGTGCCTTTAAGAAAGGGGCACACTGGCTAAATGTTTATAAAATATTTTGGTATTCTAAATGAATTTCATTGGTAGAATTGTGGGAGGTGAGATTGTTAGACCCAGGGTAGCTGGGACTTTCTCTCAGTCTTCCTTCCTTCGCTGTCCCTTTCGGCTGGATCTGCTTCTGGGATTCTGGCCAACTAAGATAAGAACTAACTCCCTGTGCATAGGCCTCTGTCTGCTGTGCTAACTCCCTTTTCTTCTCGTCTTCTACCTCTTTGGGGCAGAAGGGTGGTAGGGGGTAAAGGGGGGCACAGGGGGAAGCCCCCTCTGTGGGGGGTCTGGTTTCTGGTTGAGTTCATTTGCTGTATATTCCTGTATATATTGTAAAATACCTGTATTTGTTGTGTTACATATAATCTGTTTCCTTGTGAAATATAATCTCATTTCTCTGACTGGGTTTAGCCGTGGTCTCTTTCTCAGTGGGGGAGGGAAAGCAGAGCCTTTCCTTTCAAACCACCACAAAAGATAAAATATTAATATCACTAGTTTGCTTTAGTAATTACATAGTATTATCTTTTGAAAGCATTTGTAGAGATTACAGAAACTAATTATGTAACTCAATAGTGGCTACTGAGTGGCTTTTATGAAATCTTTTTCATAGTCCTTTGGCTTGTGGGCATGTAGTCATGTTAAGAAAATACATATTGTTGTAATAAGATTTAACTGGAGCCATGAAATACCATAAGCTTGACTAAATCCTCTTGAAGTCCAAAGCAGTCAGTTCAATGAGAGACTTTGGCTCATGTTGAAGTTCAACAAAAAAAATCCATTTGGAAACCTTGCCATGTACTGGTTTGTAGGCCTTCCGTTCTTCACCACTGGCAACGTATCCATTGGCCCTAAGCATAGAAGAAAACAAGTAAATAATTTGATCTTCTAGATCAAATAAAAGCTACATCATTCCCACGACATTTCTGCATAAAGTGGCTCAGTATTATGCAGGTCTCTAGTTCACTATTTATAATGTTCCACTTGGGGAAGAAAAATGCATTTTTTTAAAAAAAGTGTTAAGTGCGGTGACACATAACTCCATCTGTAATCTGCAAAGTAATAGGTATAAGGAGAGAAATGTGTTATGGAGAAAGGACACGGATCACTTCTTCCAGCTGTACTGAGCAACATGAGCCTTGTTACTGCAGGTGTAGACATTCATTATTGGGCTTAAAAATTAAAAAATTTGTGGGAGGAAAGGATTTTAGCAAAAAAAAAAATCAAACTTGAAAATGTGGGTAGAGTCATCAGTTTGATTCACTTTCAAAGAAAATGCGGCAAGTCCTGCAATACCTGACATTGAATTATGCATATACAAGGAAAACTGGGGGGGTGGAGGGGAGAGGTTATTTGATTCGTTTGTTGTTTTCTTGTTTTTTGGTTTTCTCTGAGAAATGCACACACATACATTTACATCAAAAAAGTTAACAGGACCTTGACCTGAATACCAGTATTCTAATCTGACTGATTAGGAAGAAGCAGGAGGATCAGTCTTGAATTTTCACTTGGAATAATAAGGTATAGCTATAAAACCCCAAAACAATAAAAAAGAAATAGGGAGGAGGGCCTGGCACTGAGGTCATGCTGACAGCTCCATCATTTTTCAGCAGTCCTGGATCACTGGAGAGGTCCCAGAAGACTGGAAGCTGGCCAATGTGGTGCCCATCCACAAGAAGGGCCACGGAACTACAGGCCTGTCAGCCTAATCTCAGTGCCAGGCAAGATTATGGAACAGGTCATCTTGAGTGCAATCACACAGCACTTAGAGGATGGCCAAGGGATCAGACCCAGCCAGCATGGATTTAGGAAGGGCAGGTTCTGCCTGAACAACCTGATCTCCTTCTATGATCAGGTGACCTGCCTGGTGGATGTGGGGTGGCCTGTGGATGTAGTCTACCTGGACCTCAGCAAGGCCTTTGACACCGTCCCCCATAGCAAACTCCTGACCAAGCTGTCAGCCCATGGCTTGGATGGGAGCACACTGCATTGGGTTAGGAACCACTGGAGGGCCAAGCCCAGGGAGTGGTGGCGAATGGTGCCACATCCAGCTGGCAGCCAGTCACTAGTGGTGTGCCCCAAGGATCAGTACTGGGCCCCATGCTCTTTAACATCTTTATTGATGATCTGGACGAGGGCATTGAGTCCATCATCAGTAGATTTGCTGATGATACCAAGCTGGGGGCAGGAGTTGATCTGCTGGAGGGTAGAGAGGCACTGCAGAGGGACCTCGACAGGCTGGGCAGTTGGGCAGAGTCCAATGGCATGAGACTTAACACATCCAAGTGCCGGGTTCTGCACATTGGCCACAGCAACCCCATGCAGAGCTACAGGCTGGGGTCAGAGTGGCTGGACAACAGCCAGGAAGAGAGGGACCTGGGGGTGCTGGTCGATGGTAGACTGAACATGAGCCTGCAGTGTGCCCAGGTAGCCAAGAGGGCCAATGGCATCCTGGACTGCATCAAGAACTGTGTGGCCAGCAGGAGCAGGGAGGTCATTCTGCCCCTTTACGCTGCACTGGTTAGGCCGCACCTCGAGTACTGTGTCCAGTTCTGGGCCCCTCAATTTAGGAAGGATGTTGACTTGCTGGAACGAGTCCAGAGAAGAGCAACAAAGTTGGTGAGGGGTTTGGAACACAAGCCCTACGAGGAGAGGCTGAGGGAGCTGGGGTTGCTTATCCTGGAGAAGAGGAGACTCAGGGGTGACCTTATTGCTGCCTACAACTACCTGAAAGGAAGTTGTAGACAGGTGTATGTTGGTCTCTTCTCCCAGGCAGCCAGTACCAGAACAAGAGGACACAGTCACAGGCTGCACCAGGGGAGGTTCAGTTTGGATGTTAGGAAAAAGTTCTATACAGAGAGAGTGATTGCCCATTGGAATGGGCTGCCCGAGTAGGTGGTGGAGTCACCATCATTGGAAGTGTTCAGGAGGAGACTTGATGGGGTGCTTGGTGCCATGCCTTAGTTGTTTAAGTGGGTTGAATTGGTTGATGGGTTGGACGCAATGATCTTGAAGGTCTCTTCCAACCTGGTTTATTCTATGTATTCTGTGCCGTCTGGTCCCGTGGACTTGTGGGGTTCCAAGTGGCTCAGTAGGTCTCTAACTGCTTCCTCATGGATTACAGGGGAACTATACTGCTCCCTGCCTTCATCTGCCAGCTCAGGAGGCCAGTTGTCTGGAAGGCAACCTAATATGTTTATAAAAGCACTTTTTATTGTCCTCACAGAAGTGACCAGTCTAAGCTTTAAATGAGCTTTTGCCTCTCTAATTGTTTTCCTACATGACCTTGCAACATCCTTAAACATTTCCTGGGTTACTTCTCCTTTTTGTCCAAAGAAGATACACCCTCTTTTTTTCCCTCAGTTCATTCAGAAGCTTATTGCCCATCCAGGCTCCCAGTCTAACCTGTCGGCTCATCTTCTGGCACACTGGGACAGCCTGTTCCTGTCCCTTCAAGGGTTCTTTCTTCAAGTAGGTCCAGCCTTCCTGGACCCCTTTGTTTTTGCTGCTTCCCAAGGTATATTCTAAGTCAGTATAATTTCATTCTGCTTAAGTTTGGAAGTAAATTTATTGAGCCAGACATACCTGAAATCCAAGATCCTACTTAGGATCCCATAGGTATATTCAAGTGAGATGTGTTTTAAAGTAGTCAAATATAAAGTTTGTCCATGTCTTTTTTGTGTGTACATCCAGTATCACAGTATAACCAAGGTTGGAAGAGACCCCAAGGATCATCGAGTCCAACCTGTCTCCACAGACCTCCTGACTAGACCATGGCACAAAGTGCCATGTCCAATCTCCTCTTGAACACCTCCAGGGACGGTGACTCTACCACCTCCCTGGGCAGTCCATTCCACTGACAAACGACTCACTCAGTGAAGAACTTTCTCCTCACTGAAAGTCTAAACCTCCCCTGGCACAGCTTGAGCCTGTGTCCCCTTGTTCCCGGCTACAACCACCTTTCAGGTAGTTGTAGAGGGCAATGAGGTCACCCCTGAGCCTCCTCTTCTCCAGGCTAAACAATCCCAGCTCCCTCAGCCTCTCCTCATAGGGCTTGTGCTCAAGGCCTCTCACCAGCCTTGTTGCACTTCTCTGGACACAATCAAGTGTCTCGATGTCTTTTTTAAACTGAGGGGCCCAGAACTGGACACAGTACTCAAGGTGTGGCCTAACCAATGCAGAGTACAGGGGCACAATGACCTCCCTGCTCCTGCTGGCCACACTATTCCTAATACAGGCCAGGATGCCATTGGCTCTCTTGGCCACCTGGGCACACTGCTGGCTCATGTTCAGGTGGGTGTCAATCATTACCCCCAGGTCCCTCTCTGTTTGGGAGCTCTCCAGCCACTCTGACCCCAGCCTGTAGCTCTGCATGGGGTTGCTGTGGCCAAAGTGCAGCACCCAGCACTTGGACTTGTTAAATGCCATCCCATTGGACTCTGCCCATTTGCAGAACCTTTCTACCTAACTGACCAACATCTGTTCCTAACTTGGTGTCATGTGCAAACTTGCTGATGACTGACTGTCTCGGTCCGGACAGGGAAGGAGACTAGTTCTTTTGAATATTCCCGTGTTGTGAAATTAAAGGCATAAGCGAAGCCAAAATATCAACAGCTAGACTATTTATTACATAAATAAAATGGAAATAAGAAGGGGAGAGGGAGAAGATAGAGAGGGCGAGAGAGAAGAGGAAAGGAATTATATTACCACACCCCTCACCCCCCCCCCCAGGACAGTTTGAGTCTGTGGAGGAAAGATGCTGGGTTTGTAGAGAAAGGGTGCTGAGGCTTTGGCTGGAGAATAGATGAGGTCCCTCTGGGCAGTGTGGGTCAGCTCCATGAGTGGCAGCAAGCGGGACTTAGGACACAGAGAGAGGGTTCAGTCTGCTTCCTTCCTTCTCAGCGGCATGGTCCTCCTTCAGCGTTTTTCTCTCTGCGTTTTTCTTCCCCTGCGTTTTTCTCCCACCTGAGCCAGTAGTGGTCAAGACTTTTATACAGTTTTTACTCCTTAGGTATGTGTCCAAGCATTGTCCCTCAGGAATTCAGGAGCCAGGAAATCATCCTGTAAATATCCAGGTATCGTTTCCCAGAAAATCTTTCTGCGTAATCCTGTGTATTTAGGCAGGGGTCTAGATGGAGAGGGGGGAGGGATTCCACCTTCCCCTTTCCCCATCCACCCTGCCCACACACCCATTACACCCATTGTCTCGCCGTCCTCACTTCCTGGAAAGGATGTTGTCCTGAAGGCGTGATGGGCTGGGTCCTTCTGCCATTGTTATAGGCCAGCTGCAGTCCAGTGTTATCATGATGCAATCGCAAGGTGATTTGCATCCAGGATTGGTACTGTCTGGGCAAGCAGCAAGTGATTTTATCTTTGTTGAGTCACATCAGGAGTAGACTCTTACACTGACTCAACCCCCTCATCCAGATCATCAATGAAGATGTTAAAGAGGATGGGGCCCAGCACTGATCCCTGGGGGACGCCACTGGTGACTGGCCGCTAGCTGGATGTGGCACCATTCACCACCACTCTCTGGGCTCAGCCCTCCATCCACTTCCTAACCCAGCACAGAGTGTTGCAGTCCAAGCCACGAGCTGACAGCTTAGCCAGCAGTTTACTGTGGGGGACAGTGTCAAAGGCCTTACTGAAGTCCAGGTAGACCACATCCACAGGCCTCCCCACATCCACCAGACGGGTCACCTGATCATAGAAGGACATCAGGTTGGAGAGGCAGGACCTGCCCTTCCTAAATCCATGTTGGCTGGACCTGAGCTCTTGGCCATCCTTCAGGTGCGCAGTTATTGCTGCCAGGATGATCTGCTCCTTCACTTTCCCTGGCACTGAGGTCAGGCTGACTGGTCTGTAGTTTCCAGGTTCCTCCATCCATCCCTTCTTATGGATGGGGACCACAGTGGCCAGTTTCCAGTCATCTGGGACCTCTCCAGTGAGCCAGGAATGGAGGAAAATGATGGACAGTGGCCTGGCCAGTTCATCTGCCAGCTCTCTCAGCACCCTAGGATGGATCCCATCTGGTCCCATGGACTTGTGAGTGTCCAAGTGGCTCAGCAGGTCCTGAACTAATTCCTCATGGATTTCCAGGGCATCACACTGCTTCCTGACCCTATTGCCCAGCTCAGGAGGCTACTCGTCCTGAACTCAGATATCACAGAAGTATTAAAGTTGGAAAAGACCCTCAGGATCACCACCTCCAACTCACAACCCTACTGTACAAGGTTCACCCCTAAACCATATTCCCAAGCACCACATCCAAATCACCTTTACAAACATTCAGGGTTGGTGACTCAAGCACCTCCCTGGGCAGCTCATTCCAATGCCTGATCACTCTTGCTGGGGGAAAAAAGACTCTTCACAGGATAGGATAGGATAGGATAGGATAGGATAGGATAGGATAGGATAGGATAGATACCTTGCTGTTAAACATTGAGGCAAAGAAGGTGTTCAGGACCTCAGCCTTTTCCTTGTCTTCAGTCACCATGTTCCCCTCCAGGACCAGTAAGGAGTGGAGGTTCTTCTTGCCCTTCTTTTTAGTGTTGATATACATAGAATACATAGAATACATAGAATAAACCAGGTTGGAAGAGACCTTCAAGATCATCGCGTCCAACCCATCAACCAATCCAACACCGCCCAAGCAACTAACCCACGGCACCAAGCACCCCGTCAAGTCTTCTCCTAAAAACCTCCAGTGATGGCGACTCCACCACCTCCCCAGGCAGCCCATTCCAATGTGCAATCACTCCTTCTGTATATATTTGTAAAAATGTTTTTTATTGTCCTTGACAGAGGTGGCCAGCTTCAGTTCCAACTGGGCCTTTGCCTCTCTAAATTTTTTCCTACATAATCTAACAACTTCCTTGAGCATACCTCAAGAACCCTTCCCCTCCTTCCAAAGGTGATACACCCTCTTTTTTTCCCCTTAAATCCTCCAGGAGCTGTTTGCTCATCCAGGCCAGTCGCCTTCCCCGCTGGCTCATCTTTCAGCACGTGGGAACCGCCAGATCCTGTGCCTTCAAGAACTCCTGTTTGAAGTAGGTCCAACCATCCTGGACCCCTTGGTTCAGGGAACATTACAAATAAGTTTCTTAAAGAGACTGAAGTTTGCCCTCGGGATGTCCAAGGTGAAGGTCCTGTTGGTGCTCCTCCCTATTTCCCTGCATAGTGAAAACTTCACTATCTCATGGTCACTGCACCCTAGGCAGCCTCCCACAGTCACATCTCCCACCAGCCCTTCCCTATTGGAGAAGAGCAGGTCAAGCAGAGCCTGTCCCCTGGTAGGCTCACTTAACAGCTGCGTCAGGAAGCAGTCCTCCATGTGCTCCAGGAATCTTCTGGACTTCCTCCTCTCTGCTGAATTAAGTTCCCAGCAGATATCTGGCAAGTTGAAGTCACCAACAAGGACAAGATCTGATGGTCTTGAGACAGCCTCCAGTTGTTTGTAGAATAATTCATCAACCTCCTCATCCTGGTTGGGTGGTCTATAACAGACTCCAACCAGGATGTCAGATTTGTTAGGCTGCCCTCTGATTTTAACCCACAGGCTCTCAATTCCCTCATCTTCCACCTCAAGTTCTGTGGCAGAAAGTGACTCCCTAATATACAAAGTCACCCCTCCTCCTCTCCTCCCTCGCCTATCCCTCCTAAAGAGTCTGTAACTCCCCAGTGTAGCACTCCAATCTTGCGTCTTATCTCACTAAGTTTCTGAGATGGCGACTATGTCATAGTCGCCCTAGTGGACCAGGACCTCCAGCTCCTCTTGCTTATTGCCCAGGCTGCGTGCATTGGTGTACATGCACTTCAGCTTGGCTCCTGACCTCTCAATTGACCCTACCTTGTGCCCCACTCTTTCCTCTGCAGAGGGACCGATATCCTCACCCACCCCCTTCAGAACTAGTTTAAAGCCCTCCTAATGAGCCCTGCTAACTCTAGTGCTAGGACTCTCTTACCCCTTCTAGATAAATGCACCCCATCAGGGCCCAGCTGGTCGGCTGCTGTAAAATTTGTCCCATGATTGAAGAAGCCAAAGTTCCTCTGCTGACACCATCCCCTGAGCCAATTGTTGATGGTATGGGTTCTCCCGTTCCTCTCAGTGTACTCCCCTGCCACTGAGGGAACTGAGCAGAACACCACTTGAGCTCCTGCCCCATCAACCAATTGTCCAAGGGCCCTGAACTTCTTCTGAGTCACCCTGGTGCCCTTCATGTCAATCTCATCACTCCCAGCCTGTATTACCAGCAGAGGGTAATAGTCAGAGGGATGGATCAGCTTTGGGATTCTCCTTGCAATGTCCCTTACCCTCGCCCCGGGTAGGGAGCAGACCTCCCTGTGGGATGGGTCAGGACAACATATGGGTCCCTCAGTACCCTCCAGGAGAGAGACCCCAACAACAATAACCCTTCTCCTTTTCTTTGTGGAGCTGGTCATTATAGCTGGTGGGGACCACTTGGCCTTAGGCTCCTCTCCGGAGCTGGTCGTTACAGCTGGTGGGCACTGCTTGGCCTTAGTCTCCCCTCTGGATGACTGCTCCTCAGCCCTCTCATCCCCACTGCCCTCGGCCTGCAGGGCCTCATACTTATTATGCAAGGGCAGCAGAGGAGGAGGAGAGGGCTGGGGGGGATTTCTCTTGCCACCCTTGGCAGGGACCTGTATCCATCCCTCTCCATTTCCAGGGACCCTTCCCTCAGCAGGGGAGATCTGCAGAGCCTTCTCCCACAAATCTAACTCCCTTTCACTTTCCCTTATTGTCCTTAGCCTAGATACCTCCTCCTTCAGTTCGGACACTTCGTCCTTCAGCTCTGCCACCAGGCTGAGGAGAAAGTTCACCTGCTCACACCTGACACAGGTGTCCTCTGCCTCTCCCTTTCCCTCTATTCCAACTGCCAGGCTGAAGCACTCTGCAGCTGGCATCCTGGACTCCAGCATGCTGATGAAACAACTCTGTTTGGGTAGTTGCTGTTTTTCTACCCTTTGTCTGAGTAATGACCATGGTGCAACATTTGAGTGAAAACAAAATGGAAAAAAACAAATTTTTTTTTTTTTTAAATTTTTTTTAAGCAGCCGAAAGGCTAGCTATCAAGCCAAAATGGCGCCGCGCGCACAGCCTGGGCAGGATTTAAAGCTCCCACCGCTGACATCAGGCTCCCGTTCCCGCACACGCTCATGAGAGCATGGTCCTGCCTCAACCCCTGCCCACCAGGACTCCTTCTGACCTGCAAACCCCCGAAAGCAAGGCAAAAAACCGAGCAGAAAGCTCACAAACCAAGCGGTGCTGTCCCGAAGCAGTGGTGCTGACCGGCTATTGAGCCAAAATGGCTCACAGGAAAACTTTACATGCATTTAAAACAAAATGATAAATATATATATTATGCTTAGGCCCACTGACATACAGACATAAAATGTGACAAAGAAACAGGAACATCTTTACAGAGGTGGGAAGATCCAACTACAACAACTCCAACACAACCTGTTAGTAAAGATGTGATAGTGTGAAAAATATTTGTGATTACTAAGCATGCATTCAGAGGTATGTTGTAATCACCAGGTGTGAGGCTTCTACTGTAGTGCTCCACCATGTTGTGGTTAAAAAAATAACAACAACAACAACAAAAAAAAGTTAAAACAGAGAAGATAGAGAAAACAAACATAAGAAATGTAAGGTGGAGAAAATGGTATGCATTGTTGCCCCAGTGACTCAAGATTATAAACTATAAACTACTTATATTTAATATAAAGTATAAACTATTTATATGGACATCAAGAATGGTCTTCACTACAGTATATATATACATTGCTATGTACTACAGTATATATATACATTGCTATGAAAATATATGTGAAGAACTGAAGAGCTCCCAGAGAAAAGAAACTGGATCATGACAGGATGAGTGGGCCTATAACAATCCAGTTCATATTTTTTATTTAAACCTAAGAAAGAGACCAATAATATTAAATTCAACAACTTCTAGCAAGCTAGTCAACACCAGTGGAAAGTGGAAATATGCATCTTCCACTTGTCAGCCAAAGCAAATTGCATCCATTTTTTACTACCCTTTTCTTAATAACACTTTTTTTGAGGAAAATGAGCTTAATTCTTCTGACCTTAACTTTATATTTCCATCTTTGCCAAAGATCTAGCTGGCTGTTAGTATGAGATCATGTGATGACTATCACCTTTAAAATGTTTATTTTTTTAGCTTAGGGAAATACAGGCACACCTGCTCCTTTCATCATCCCTCCTCTCTCACACGCAGATATAAACCCAAGATCTTATGTTAAAATAACATCATTAAGGTTGCAAAGTCAACCCTGCAGAAATCAGGGGATGTGAAAATTAAGTTTTCCTGTGAACCTTAATTAGCTGAAGGTGGCAGGCACCCTGTGGAAAAAATAGCATGTGATCATGTAATTAAAGACTGTGCCATAATGCCCCCACACAAGGGTGCCAAATTAATGTTGTGCGGACAAACTTAATTCAAGCATTCCCTAACTTGTTTTGAGTGCTTGACTTTGTAACCTTAATAATGTTTCTTTAATGCAGTTCTGTATGTATAATTTTAGATAGAACTATCTTAAAGAATTTTTTTTGTCTAAAATGCTACCATCACTAAATCTTACTTAGACTCATTATATTCTGATTTCATGGCATTTTAATTTATATTACATTATTGGACTGTTAACTTACTTCAACAACTCAATTAGACGGGCAATATTTTTTCACTTCTAATATTCTTCTCTTATTATTCTACATAGTAAAATTATTAGAAGGTTACTTACACCTGTACACTGCACTGGTTAGGCCACACCTTGAATACTGTGTCCAGTTCTGGGCCCTTCAGTTTAGGAAGGATGTTGACTTGCTGGAACTAGCCCAGAGAAGGGCAACAAAGTTGGTGAGGGGCTTGGAACACAAGCCCTATGAGGAGAGGCTGAGGGAGCTGGGGTTGCTTAGCCTGGAGAGGAGGAGACTCAGGGGCGACCTTATTGCTCTCTACAACTACCTTAAAGGAGGTTCTAGACAGACAGATGTTGGTTTCTTCTCCCAGGCAGCCAGCACCAGAACAAGAGGACACAGTCTCAGGCTGCATCAGGGGAGGTTTAGGCTGGAGGTTGGGAAGAAGTTTTACACAGAGAGAGTGATTGCCCATTGGAATGGGCTGTCCAGGGAGGTGGTGGAGTCACCATCATTGGAAGTGTTCAGGAGGAGACTTGATAGGGTTCTTGGTTGCATGGTTTAGTTGACTTGGTGGGTTGGATGATAGGTTGGATGCGATGATCTTGAAGGTCTCTTCCAACCTGGTCTATTCTATTCCATTCCATTCCATTCCATTCCATTCCATTCCATTCCATTCCATTCCATTCCATTCCATTCCATTCCATTCCATTCTATATTTACCTAATGTCAGTTAAACAAGATTCTGTTGAGTGTCACCAGGTTTGCTATAGACCTTGATAGTAAGAAATTATCTCAATACAGTCATATAAAGGTGTTTAAAAACTTTATAAATCTTATGTTCAGAACATGATCATATAAATAAAAATATTAAGAAAAGGGTAGTGAAAGGCTTCATTTAACATAAACAGAGTCTGATGTTGATTTGGCTTTTGATTATTTGATGGTATACTTTTGAGAATATTGTATACATGCTTTTGTTATTCCTTATAACCTCTCATAATGTCATGACTAATTAATAAGTTTTTTGTGTATTGAATATTCCAATAATAAATACTCTTGCAGCTATACCTTTTACTAATATCTCCTTGATTGAAGGAACACCTCTAAATTCAGAAAGTTGCACAAATCTGTACTCACTGATACATAAACTCAGAAAGCTGCACTTGCATTAATGGGTGTGCTTTATTTTTGACATGTTGTGAACTAGAGATATCTAAAATAGTCTACACTAACATATGCTTCTTAAAATGTCTGTTTCTTTTTATTGATCACATAGGATACCACTACTGTGTTAGGTAATAATTACTGCTGGGTTCTAATTCAATTGGTCTTGCTCTAAAGATTGATTCTTAATGGATCTCATTCATTAAAAGAAAATATTGGGGCCAGCCTTTTCACATTTCAGACAGTGATCAGTTTTGTCACTAGGGAAAAAAATAGTAAAAAACCCCAAATAGCAAAACAAAACAAAATAAAAAACAAACCTCAAACAAACAAAACCAACAAACCAAACTCAAAAATGCTTCTTCAATCTTGGAGAGCTATCTCAGGTATTCAGTAGATTTGGACAGCCTGAAACACAACAGAGATCTTAACAGGAGGAATGTGAACAGCTTTCCAGAGAAAGTCATCCTCAGCCTCTATATATGACAAAAATTAAATAGCTTGAAAACACATTACAGTCAGGGCAGAGCTAACAATTCCAGCTAGGCTCAACTTAAAAGTTGTTAGATTCGTGCAGGCACAATCCTCTGGTTTTGAAGGATTTAGTTCAAAAGTTCAGTGCCATGGTGCTGCAGCATTCAATTATCTCATTTTAAATATTAGCTTTAGCGGTGCTTTCAGGAACAGGAGTTACTCAGTTCCTCCCTGGAGTTAAAAACATAAACTGCATACACAGATAATAATATTAGGTGCTTTCCTCAGTAATCAATTAGCAAAGGTGTACCTATGTGTGGATGTGTGTGAGAAAGAGCTTAATTCATGTAATTTTGCAGCACAAGTTAATAGCTTTCTTCCTCTAATTAATTTTGCTGTAGTCTGAATTCACTATAATTGGTATATCCAAAAGAAGGGATTAGCAGGGTGGACTAGACCATTGGTCTGTTTATTTCAGCAGCTTGCTTCTGACAGCAGATAGTTATAAGAATTCAGGAAGATGGTGCATGAAACCTTGCAGTGAATATCTGACATTTATTTCCCTTTAAATCTCCTATCTTTATATTTCTCAAGGTTTTATTTGTTTGTTTGGTTTGGGGTTTTTTGCTTGTTTGGGGGGGAGGATTTGTTGGTTTTTTTTTTGTTTCCTTGCTTTCTTGTTGTCTTTTTGCTGGTGGTGTTGGTGTTGGTTTTGTCTTGCATAACATGTTACGGACAAGGGAGAGCTTGGAATTAGAATAGAATAGAATGGAATGGAATGGAATGGAATGGAATGGAATGGAATGGAATGGAATGGAATGGAATAGAATAGAATAGACCAGGTTGGAAGAGACCTTCAAGATCATTGCGTCCAACCCATCAACCAATCCAACAACACCTAAACAACTAAGGCATGGCACCAAGCATCCTGTCAAGCCTCGTCCTGAACATCCCCAGCGACGGCGACCCCACCACCTCCCCGGGCAGCCCATTCCAATGTGCAATCACTCTCTCTGTGTAAAACTTCCTCCTAACCTCCAGCCTAAACCTACCCTGGTGCAGCCTGAGACTGTGTCCTCTTGTTCTGGTGCTGGCTGCCTGGGAGAAGAAACCAACATCCGTCTGTCTAGAACCTCCTTTAAGGTAGTTGTAGAGAGCAATAAGGTCACCCCTGAGTCTCCTCCAGGCTCAGCAACCCCAGCTCCCTCAGCCTCTCCTCATAGGGCTTGTGTTCCAAGCCCCTCACCAACTTTGTTGCCCTTCTCTGGGCTAGTTCCAGCAAGTCAACATCCTTCCTAAAGTGAGGAATTGTATAAGTCCATACATAATCAGTGCTTCCTCAGAATGCAAATAAGCACTTTTTTACAGACTTATGCAGTTTGAATATCTGTCCATGTTGAACGTTGTCACAGAGACGATCTTTCATACCTGCATAATTTAAAAAGACTAATTTAAGTTTTTGATAGTGTTTTCTTGGATTTCCTTGGCAATTCCTATGCATATATACACTGCTAGCATTCAGCTTTTGTCTGAAGCGCAAGAAGTTTCTAGTGTTTCTACAACAGAACTGCAAGAAGGAAGCACAATGAGTGATAATTCTGAAGACCAGAGGGGGGAAAAGGTTCAGGGGGCGCATTGGCCATTTTTCACATGACAACAGTCAATGTGTAAGTGACATGTGACAGTATTGCAGAAAGAACATAAACACAGAAAGCAGATGGCTAAAGCATGCCAGTATAACCTTCTTCCATTGATAACCATTGTTTCTTTTGCTACACCACTATTTACACTGGGAACACTCCTGCACACTCATCCAGTTTCTCAGGTAAAGCTGACTGCACATTTTTATACCTGTATTTGCCCCAAATTTTATTAAAGAACATCAAGTCCATCTTTTAGAAGCCTTCAACAGCCAGGAGAACAGGTCTGAGTTCCACATTGAAAAGGAGGTGGGTCAAAAAATCCATAACTTTTGACTTGAAAAGTTATTTTTAGTTGTCTTATTTTTTTCCTGCTTTGCTGCAGTCTTCCTTCTCAACCCCGTACCATGGTGTCAACAGAGGAAGTTTTCCATTCTTTCCCCCTAATCATCTCTGACACCTACTTGGCAGTCTTGTCTACAAGAATATGACTATAATATTCTATGTCTGTCTCAAGGAGAAAGGATAGAGAGCCAACATATTTGAATAAGATCTAAAAGGTGTTTTTTAAAAATTATTGTTATTTTATTTTGTAATGTTCTAAATATAGACAAAAATTAAGACCAAACTCAGTGAGTAAGAAGGATTCATTTAGTGTATGGCACAGCGCACTCATTCTTAATAAATAATAATTTTATAAAATTTAAAAATCCTCTGGTATTTCTTAATGATAGGAGGGAGTCTTATCTGAAAGTTATGTGCTTTCTTTTATGACAGGGCTCTTATCAGCACTCTGTAATCTGCTGGACCAAATTCTACACTGTGATTTCACTGGGGTTGTGAGAAAGGAGAATTTAGCTCCCTGTTGATAGATAGCTGGCTGTGCTTGTGGGAGGGGGATGAGGGGAAGGCTTTTAATTAAATTTGAAGGCGAGATTCTGCTCTTTGCAGCTGAATTAAAAATAAAATACCAATTACTGTCTTTGCTTACTTGTGCATTCAAACTTGAAAGATGACTTCACACTCCGTTTTTAAGCTCCTGTGGCTCAGAGATGATTATGGAGTTTGAGCGCTATGTGACACACAGTCTTATCAAATACCCCATACTACCACAGAGGCATTTATGCAGCTGATAAGGTAGGCATAAAGTGAAGTCTCTGGCCCAAATTGAGAGGGATGTTACCCTCCAGCATGCAAATAAGAAGGGAGATTTCTTTAGGAAACCACAGGCTCCTATTGGCTTCAGTTGAGGTAATGATTACTCATTAGCCAGTAGCAGTAACTCGTTACTGGTTAACTATGAAATAACTATTGCTGCCCTGCAGTGGGAAAAAAAAATATTTAATCAAGGCTGAATAAGAG
The DNA here is from genome assembly GCF_014839835.1 of Dryobates pubescens. Lineage (NCBI taxonomy): Eukaryota > Metazoa > Chordata > Aves > Piciformes > Picidae > Dryobates > Dryobates pubescens. Next base: position 82,516,269 of record NC_071657.1, on the reverse strand, counting down.
GACATATCCTGAAAGGACTTTTGAATTAGCAACTGCAAGAATAGAGCCTAGATGATTGTTGTTTCTATTTAAAAAGGGAGAGGATGAAATGGTGTAGCCACATAGTTTTGTATTAATATTTACCAGTTAGCAGTATTTCTGGTGGTGCACTTTTTTTACTTCCAAAGTTTTAACTTCACAGAGCATTATTGTTGAAGTGTCTTACATAGACTGCATCTACAAAAGAACCATTCTTTTGTGAAGAGTGCAGTGAGGTGACACTGGCTGGATACCAGGTGCCCACCAAGCCATTTTGTCATTCACCCTCCTAAAGTGGACAAAAGAGAAAATATAACAAATATTATAATATAAGGGTGAGAGGAAATCACTCATTAATTAATGTCACGGGCAAATAAGTATGATTTATTGCCAATAAAGTCAGCATAGGACAGTGAGGGATAACCCCCAAATCTTGAAATACTGTCTCCCCACCAGTCCTTTCACCCAAGGATCCACTTTCTTAACTATTTCTCTACCTCCTTCCTTCAAGCAGCACAGGGAGTTGGAGAATGGAGGTTGAAATCACATGTATTTCTACTGCATTTTCCTCCTCAGGGGAAGGACTCCTTACTCTCTTCCCCGAATCCAGCATTCCCGTAGAAGACAGCTCTCCAGTGTGAGCCCTTCCCATGGGCTGTAGTTCTTCATGAACTGTTTCAGTGTGGGTCCCTTTCATAGAGTGTAGTCCTTTGTGAACAGCCTGCTCCAATGTGAATCGCTCACATAAATGCTGTCAGCAAACACCTGCAGGTTCTGCCAGAAACATGATTCCAACAGTGTCAAAGTTTCCTTTGAATATCTACATTCTCCATTGAGGTCCTCCACAGGCTGCAGATGGATCTGCTTCCCTATGGACCTCCATGGGCTGCAGAGGGAAAGCCTGTTTCACTGTGGTTTTTACCACTCTCTGTAGGAGAATCTCTTCTTTAACACCTGAAGCATCTCCTCCCTCTCCTTCAGTGACCACGATGTCTGAAGAGTTGTTTCTCTCATGTATTCTCACTCTTCTCTTCACATATACTGTGATACTGTGATATGGTTCATAGGGTTCTTTTTCACACCTTCTATAATACATTATCACAGAGACAATACCACCATCATTGACTGGCTCAGTCTTGGCCAGTGGTAGGTTCACCTTGGATCTGTCTGGACTTTCCTCTATTGTGCATAGAGGAAATATTCCCTATAGCCCCTCTGCTATCAAAACCTTGTCATGCAAACCCAATACAAAGAGTATTAAGGAGTGCTAAGTGCTCAGATAAGAAAAAATAGAGAGCAATGCAAGTGTGAAACACTTCTGAGCAATTTTTATGAAAGTTGTTTTCTGACCATAAGTCAATATTTGAGTAAAAGCATTAAATTTGGACCCACAGACTTCCTTATTCCTTCAACTGCCTCTAGCTTTCAGCCTCTTTTTAGTCATTCATTGGAAGCTTAGGTGGAGTTGGTGGCCTATAGCTATAGTAAATAAAATTAATTGCATTTATACTATAATTGAAAATGTCTGCAGTGGATTTCTTTTTTTAATTATAGACTGTTAATATGTCTTTATTTAATCTGAAATGCAACAAGGACAAGTGTAGAGTCTTGCATCTGGAAAAGAATAACGTCATGAACTTGTGTAAGTTGGGGGTTGATCTGCTGGAGAACAGACCTGGGAAAAAGGACCTGGGGCTCCTGGTGGACAGAAGGATGACCATATACCAAAAATGTGCCCTTGTGGCCAAGAAGGCCAATGCAAATCCCAAGGAAAATGGACCCACCAAAGCTGAAAAGTCTCCAGACACGGCTCCCATAAGACAAATCTTGTGGAGCAGCGCTGCCTTAGCAGCATAAAAGAAGCTGTACTGCTAGCATGTTTCCAGTGAGCAGCCACAGGTTACAGCAGGAAGGGTCACTCCAGCACGAAGTAGGGAGCAGCAACCTAGGGCACACAGGTCCGGGGAGAAGCCAGGTCTGGTCCAGGTGCTGCAGGCAAAGCTCTCCAATTTTGCTGCAAATCTAGTGAATCTCAAAACAAATCCAAAACAAGTCCCAGAACGAGTCTGAGACTGCTTTCTGGTCACTCTATTTAAGATTTCCCTAGACAATGTGTCCAGTGCCAATATATATGGGGTGTGAAGAACCTAGCCAGTCACAATTCCAGATCCCAGTGCCGGCTTCCCCATGAGTGAACATATGTGAGGGACTTTAGCACATGGTGGGAGGAAATTCACCTTTTTACTTTTCCATGTTCAAGCCCCCAGGGGGAGGGGAAATGAATTTTGCACCTTTGTCTTCCCCCATTCAGACCTCCACAGATGAGACATGGGGGCAGGGAGGTTTGGAGCATTGTACAACAATTATAATCTGCAATGTTCTGTGATTATGTAATTAATATTTCTATGTAAGGGTAAGTTGAAACAACTGCAGTTGTCTAAATGAAGAAACTTCAAAGTCCAAATACTATATGCAGTGCAGAATTGTTGGATGCTTGTTCATCCAAGACTGTGAAAGTGGGACAGGTATTAAGGAAGACAAGGATATGATGCTAAAAAACATGATGTAGGAGATCTAAAGCCTTCTAGAAAGCCAGCTAGAAGCAAGAAAATATCCATTAGGGTGTCTAAGATGGCAACAGATATACATGTTTAGCCACATAAATCATGTACATTAGAAGTACGAAGTTTGTTCTATAGTTTACATATGTTTAACAAATAGTTCAACTTTTTGTATCTATTTACTCAGGTTGGCTTGACTTAGCTGTGCACAGGAAGATGTTTTGTACCAGTAGGATTTTCTCTCTGTTCTTATCCACCAGTCCAGGAAACGACAGATCCTGTTTTGCAGCTGTCACAGCATTTACAGATCAACCTCCATCTTCTTGGACAGCCTTTAGTACCTGCAATGTCCCTAGCAACACCAGACATACCTGAGGGCAACTGAACTAAGCACAACACTTCTTTAACTTCTTTACTAAGTGAAAGACACTGAAGTGTAGGAAACTATATATAGAATATTCTAATGTCACCCCTCAATTTGACAAGACTTCTTTGGACATCTTTTGACCTGTGGACAATCTGCCAAAAAAAAACCAAACCAAAAACAAACTGTCTAGAATTTTTAGATATTTAAGAATTGGTCATTGGCAGAATCTGTGGTAACAGCCAGTTATTGCAGCCAGTTATTGGTCTTCTATTTTCTAAGAGATCTGAAATCCATATTTTAGAGTAAAAAAACTTACCCTGTACATTCAGTGTTCATCTCCAGGAATTATTCTTATAGGCATATTTTAGTGGCAATAACAACCGCACAAAGGAAAAGATGTAATGTATTTTCTCAGTATTTTTGTAATTCAATGGTATTGCTTAACTGGAAAAATATACAGATAATTCAGAATTAAATGCAATCTTCTCAGTGTTCCAGAGTAATCACACCAAAATATATCTGAAACAGTTAATGTTTGGAGCAGGGAAGGTAATGCAAATCAAAACTATTATGCAGCGTTAGTTTGACGATACACAATTTAAAACTGTAGCAATTGGTTTTGGTCAGTTTCTTGCAATCTGCAAGGTAATTTTTTTTCAATTTATTTGGAATTAGTAAAGTGCACCATTGAAATGGTAGAGTGAATCAATGTTAAATAGTTTTTGGAAGATGTAATTGTCTGATGATTTGTAAATAGCCACGCTTATCAAAAAAGTAATTTAAATATTATGCTGACAATTTTGTTCAGTTTAGTGTACTCTGTAAACTTGTAAATCCAATTTTGAGCCTTCATTGCCATCAGAATTCCTTTTTTTGCACTGATAAATGATTTCAGGTGTTTCATGTATTTGTGCAAATCACTGGTGCTGAACATTTAGTGATCCTTAACAGGCACAGAGAACATATAGTCAATTCATAATCAAAAGTACTTCTATTTTCTAGCCACCACAATCCACATATTCTGATAACACAGAGAATTTAACCAGTTCTAGTCATTTCTAGTCAAGCATTCATTACAGTCATGTACCATAAGTTATTGTGATTCAGTTCAACTGAAAAATAGATGCAGGTTGGGTTTTTTTGATGGTTCCTTTCATTCAGTATTTAAATGCTTAGCTCATTTTTTCATGTCTTCCTCTGACCCCTTACCCTTTCCTTCCCTTCCCAAACATTCCTTTCCCTGTTAAAAAGGGGAAAAAAAGAGAATTATTTATAAATTTACAAGTCACATAGAAGTCAACCAAAAAGAAGTGGAGTCTGTTTTCAGGACTAGTAATAATTAAACTGCAGTCTAATAAAATTATTGGCAGTGAAGGTTTAATTCTTAAAATTATGCAGTCTCATTACTGAAAATAATTCAATTTTGCCTAGTATTTCTACATTCACACATTCCTGTATGCATTCCAATGTTTTACTACATCCAGGAATACCACAATTAAGAATACAGAAATGTAAAGTTAAGCACTAAAATTAGAAAGCACTGAAGATATGACCATTTTCTTATTTAATCTTTCTCACTTATATATCGAGTACTGTGTCCAGTTCTGGGCCCCTCAGTCAAGATGTTGACTTGCTGGAACGAGTCCGGAGAAGAGCAACAAAGTTGGTGAGGGGTTTGGAACATAAGCCCTACTAGGAGAGGCTGAGGGAGCTGGGGTTGCTTAGCCTGCAGAAGAGGAGACTCAGGGGTGACCTTATTACTCTCTACAACTACCTGAAGGGAGGTTGTAGACAGACAGATGTTGGTCTCTTCTCCCAGGCAACCAGTACCAGGAGAAGAGGACACAGTCTCAGGCTGTGCCAGGGGAGGTTCAGGCTGGATGTTAGGAAAAAGTTCTATGCAGAAAGAGTGATTGCCCATTGGAATGGGCTGCCTGGGGAGGTGGTAGAGTCGCCATCACTGGAGGTTTTCAGGAGAAGACTTGATGGGGTGCTTGGTGCCATGGGTTAGTTGTTTGGGTGGTGTTGGATTGGTTGATGGGTTGGACGCGATGATCTTGAAGGTCTCTTCCAACCTGGTTTATTCTATGTATTCTATGTATTCTATGTACATTCTGAAATAGTAAATTTGTGTCAGAATTGTATCCACTATTGCCAGTGCACTCTTCCTGGGTCACCAGCCAGACAGTAAGTCACTGTTGTAACATATTTAGAAACAAACATAAGTGGAAATAAGACTGGTGAAAATTGCAAAAAAAAAAATATGAAACCACTTAAATTTAAGAAATAGGCATCTTTGGTAAATATAAGGGAGAAGTAATTTTAATAATGTTTTCTGTTTGGTTGTTGCATTTGTTTGCTTGTTTGTTGTGTCTTCCCAAAATTACTGAGTTATACAGATATTTTGGCAGCAAAGCCTATTGTTATGGGTTTAAGACTGGGATGTCAATGGGTCCATGTCCAAGTGGAGGCCAGTGACAAGTGTAGTCCCTCAGGGTTCAGTACTGGGATCAGTCTTGTTTAACATCTTCATTGGTGCCAGACCAACTCAGTTAGAAGCAAATGGAGCTGTATTTACAAGCAAAAACTACACTCTACAATGGAATGCAATGAATATATACAAAATATGCATTGTTTATAATATTATACAGATATTAACAATTACCAAACAACACATCCCAGTCTTAAACCCATAACAATAGGCTTTGCTGCCAAAATATCTGTATAACTCAGTAATTTTGGGAGGACACAACAAACAAGCAAACAAATGCAACAACCAAAAAGAAAACATTATCAAAATTACTATTTTTTTTTTTTAAGGGAACAGATCAAAGGGCCATGCAACATTCTTCTCCCTTATATTTACCAAAGATGCCTACTTCTTAAATGTAAGTGGTTTCATATTTTTTTCTTGCAATTTTCACCAGTCTTATTTCCACTTAGGTTTGTTTCTAAATATGTTACAACAGTGACTTACTGACTGGCTGGTGACCCAGGAAGAGTGCACTAGCAATAGTGGATACAATTCTGACACAAATTTACTATCTCAGAATGTACATAGAATACATAGAATACATAGAATAAACCAGGTTGGAAGAGACCTTCAAGATCATCGCGTCCAACCCATCAACCAATCCAACACCGCCCAAACAACTAACCCATGGCACAAAGCACCCCATCAAGTCTTCTCCTGAAAACCTCCAGTGATGGCGACTCTACCACCTCCCCAGGCAGCCCATTCCAATGGGCAATCACTCTTTCTGTATAGAACTTTTTCCTAATATCTAGCCTGAACCACCCCTGGTGCAGCCTGAGACTGTGTCCTCTTGTCCTGGTACTGGCCGCGTGGGAGAAGAGACTAATATCCGTCTGTCTACAACCTCCCTTCAGGAAGTTGTACAGAGCAATAAAGTCACCCCTGAGTCTCCTCTTCTCCTGGCTCAACAACCCCAGCTCCTTCAGCCTCTCCTCATAGGGCTTACGTTCCAAACCCCTCACCAACTTTGTTGCTTTTCTCTGGACATGTTCCAGCAAGTCAACATCCTTCCTAAACTGAGGGGCCCAGAACTGGACACAGGACTGGATGTGCAGCCTAACCAGTGCAGTACAGGGGCAAAATGACCTCCCTGCTCCTGCTGGCCACACTGTTCCTGATGCAGGCCAGGATGCCATTGGCCCTCTAGCTGCCTGGGCACACTGCAGGCTCATGTTCAGTCTAGCATTGACCAGCACCACCAGGTCCCTCTGAGCCTGACTGATCTACAGCCACTCTGACCCCAGCTAGTAGCTCTGCATGGGGTTGTTGTGGCCAATGTGCAGAACCCGGCACCTGGATGTGTTAAATCTCATGCCGTTGGATTCTGCCTGTCTGTCCAGCCTGTCGAGGTCCCTCTGCAGAGCCTCTCTACCATCCAGCAGATCAACTCTTGCCCCCAGCTTGGTGTCATCAGCAAATTTACTGATGATGGGCTCAGTGTCCTCGTCCAGATCATCAATAACGATGTTAAGGAGCATGGTGCCCAGTACTGATCCCTGGGGCACACCACTGGTGACTGGCTGCCAGCTGGATGTGGCACCATTCACCACCACTCTCTGGGCTCGGCCCTCCAGCCACTTCCTAACCCACTGCAGTGTGCTCCCATCCAAGCCATGGGCTGACAGCTTGGCCAGGAGTTTGCTGTGGGGACGGTGTCAAAGGCCTTGCTGAGGTCCAGGTAGACTACATCCACAGGCCTCCCCACATCCACCAGGCAGGTCACCTGATCATAGAAGGAGATCAGGTTGGTCAGGCACGACCTGTCCTTCCTAAACCCATGCTGGCTGGGCCTGATCCCTTGGCCATCCTCTAAGTGTTGTGTGATTGCACTCAGGATGACCTGTTCCATAATCTTTCCTGGCACTGAGGTCAGGCTGACAGGCCTGTAATTCCCTGGCTCATCCAACCGGCCCTTCTTGTGGATGGGTACCACGTTGGCCAGCTTCCAGTCATCTGGGATCTCTCCAGTGAGCCAGGACTGATGAAAAATGATGGCGAGTGGCTTGGCCAGCTCATCTGCCAGCTCTCTCAGCACCCTAGGATGGATCCCATCTGGTCCCATGGACTTGTGAGGGTCTAAGCTGCTGAGAGAGCTCCTATCACTTGCTCATGGAACACAGGGAAACCATGCAGCTCCCTGGCTCCTTCTGCCAGCTCTGCAGGCCAGCTGTCTGGTAGACATTCTTTCCCGCTAGTAAAAATTGAGGTAAAGAAGGTGTTAAGTACCTCTGCCTTTTCCTCATCCTGTGATACAACATTTCCCTCCATGTCAACCAAGGACTGGAGGTTGTCCCTGCCCTTCCTCGTGTTATTAATATATTTATAGAAGGACTTTTTGTTGTCCTTCACTTCAGAGGCCAGTTTAAGTTCCAAATGTGCTTTTGCCTCCCTAATTTTCTTCCTACATGCCCTAGCAACATCTTTAAAGATTCCATGGGTTGCCTCACTATTCTTCCAAAGGTGATACACCCTCTTTTTTTCTTTTAGTTCTATTAAAAGTTCATTACCCAACCAGGCTGGCACTCTGCCCCGGCGGCTCATCTTCCGGCACATTGGCACAGCCTGCTCCTGAGCCTTCATCATTTCTTTCTTGAAGCAAGTCCAGCCCTCCTGGACCCCTTTATTTTTAAGGGCTTTCTCCCCAGGAACCCTCTGAATTATTTCCTTGAGCAACCTGAAGTCTGCCCTCCAGAAGTCCAGAGTGGAGGTCTTCTTGCTGCCCCTCTTAGTTTGACCAAATACCGAAAATTCAATTATCTCGTGGTCACTGGCCCCTAAACAGCCTCCGACCACCACATCACCCACCAGCCCTTCCCTGTTGGTGAAGAGCAGGTCAAGCATAGCCTTGCCCCTGGTAGGCTCACGCAGCACCTGGGATAAGTAGCTGTCCTCCATGCACTCCAAGAACCTCCTAGACTGTCTCTTCTCTGCTGTGTTGAGATCCCAGCAGATGTCAGGCAGGTTGAAGTCGCCCATAAGGACAAGGTCAGGAGATCTTGAGACAGCCTTAAGCTGTCTATAGAATGCTTTGGAAGCCTGCCAACGTGGTACCCATCCACAAGAAGGGCCGGTTGGATGAGCCAGGGAATTACAGGCCTGTCAGCCTGACCTCAGTGCCAGGAAAGATTATGGAGCAGGTCATCCTGAGTGCAATCACGCAACACTTAGAGGATGGCCAAGGGATCAGGCCCAGCCAGCATGGGTTTAGGAAGGGCAGGTCCTGCCTGACCAACCTGATCTCCTTCTATGATCAGGTGACCCGCCTGGTGGATGTGGGGAGGCCTGTGGATGTAGTCTACCTGGACCTCAGCAAGGCCTTTGACACCGTTCCCCATAGCAAACTCCTGGCCAAGCTGTCAGCCCATGGCTTGGATGGGAGCACACTGAGATGGGTTAGGAACTGGCTGGAGGGCCGAGCCCAGAGAGTGGTAGTGAATGGTGCCACATCCAGCTGGCAGCCAGTCACCAGTGGTGTGCCCCAGGGATCAGTACTGGGCCCCTTGCTCTTTAACATCTTTATTGATGATCTGGACGAGGGCATCGAGTCCATCATCAGTAAATTTGCTGACGACACCAAGCTGGGCGCAGGAGTTGATCTGCTGGAGGGTAGAGAGGCTCTGCAGAGGGACCTCGACAGGCTGGGCAGATGGGCAGAGTCCAACGGCATGAGATTTAACACATCCAAGTGCCGGGTTCTGCACATTGGCCACAGCAACCCCATGCAGAGCTACGGGCTGGGGTCAGAGTGGCTGGAGAGCAGTCAGGCTGAGAGGGACCTGGGGGTGCTGGTCGACGGTAGACTGAACATGAGCCTGCAGTGTGCCCAGGCAGCTAAGAGGGCCAATGGCATCCTGGCCTGCATCAGGAACAGTGTGGCCAGCAGGAGCAGGGAGGTCATTCTGCCCCTGTACACTGCACTGGTTAGGCCGCACCTCGAGTACTGTGTCCAGTTCTGGGCCCCTCAGTTTAGGAAGGATGTTGACTTGCTGGAACGAGTCCAGAGAAGAGCAACAAAGTTGGTGAGGGGTTTGGAACATAAGCCCTATGAGGAGAGGCTGAGGGAGCTGGGGTTGCTTAGCCTGGAGAAGAGGAGACTCAGGGGTGACCTTATTACTCTCTACAACTACCTGAAGGGAGGTTGTAGACAGACGGATGTTGGTCTCTTCTCCCAGGCAAGCAGTACCAGAACAAGAGGACACAGTCTCAGGCTGCGCCAGGGGAGATTCAGGCTGGATGTTAAAAAAAAGTTCTATACAGAAAGAGTGATTGCACATTGGAATGGGCTGCCTGGGGAGGTGGTGGAGTCGCCATCACTGGAGGTTTTTAGGAGAAGACTTGACGGGGTACTTGGTGCCGTGGGTTAGTTGTTTGGGTGGTGTTGGATTGGTTGATGGGTTGGACGCGATGATCTTGAAGGTCTCTTCCAACCTGGTTTATTCTATGTATTCTATGTATTCTATGGTTGGGTGGTCTATAACATACTCCAACCAGCATGTCTGCCCTACTGGTCTTCTATGTGGAATACACTGAATTTCACCATTCTCTTGCACTACCTAGAAAGTGTGACCAGGACCTTCAGCAGAAACCACCCCTCAGACAGGTTTGCCCTCTCCTGAAGAAGAAAATACCCAGTTTTGCCCAAAAGATTCTTTTCTCTAACAACAGGAACTTTATCTCCTTCTACCTTTCATAGCAAATCTGAGTGTGCAGGTCCAGCTCCATTTACTGAACTTCTTCTATTTACCAGCCAGGTTGATTGTGCTAGATGTTTCTTCCAGTTTTTCAAAGATCCACCCCCCATGGTTTTTAGAGTGGTCTTCAGCAAACCATTGGAATGCTCAATCTTTCCTGCAGCTGGTGCATAGCAGGGAATGTGGAACATCCACTCAATGCCATGCTCCTTGACCCAGTTTTTCACAAGGTTGTTTTTGAAATGAGTTCTGTTGTCTGACTCGATCCTCTCTGGAGTTCCATGTCTCCACAGGATTTGTCTCTCCAGACCAAGAATGGTGTTACATGCAGTTGCATGAGGAACTGGAAAGGTTTCTGACAATCCAGTGCTCACCTCTACCATAGTAAGCACAGAATGCTTACCAGATCGAGAACGAGGTAGAGTGATATAGTCAATCTGCCAGGCCTCACCATACCTGTACTTGGACGATCAGTTGCCAGACCACAAGGGTTTAATTTGCTTTGCTTGCTTAATAGCAGCACAAATGTTGCAGTCATGTATGACTTACATGATATCATCCATAGAAATGTCAGTGGATCTGTCACAAGCTCACTGGTAGGTTGCATCTCCACTATCCACTGATGGTCTCAATAATTCAGCTGTATCTTTAAGGCAAACTTTCTCTCCATCATCAGAAAGATCCTTTTTAACAGTAGGTCCCTGAGCCTGAGCAGCAGAGGGATCCTGCACTTCTTGATGTTCCTCTGCCTCTGTGTCTGCCTTGCTGTGATGCAAAGCTGTGATTTGTTTAACGGGAGTGTTCAAATTTGCAGCAGACTTTGCAGAAGCAGAAGGTGTTTGCAAGGAAACAGCACTGGCAGGTACACTTTGGGACCCAGCGGCTGCTGCAGAACTCACTTCCGCTGCTGCAGACAGAAATGATTTTGCCTCGTTAATGGCTGCCAGTGAAGCCATGGCCACCATCTTAGCTTCTGGCACTGCCAATGTGGCCTCCATCTTAGGTACTGGCACTGCTGTTGTGGGCCACATCTGACCCCCTGCTGGTTAAATGCCAGAAATGCTGCTGCCGCTTTCACTCTTTACCATTAACTTCTGCCTGCCAGTTTCTCACTGTTTGTCTTGTCTCTGTGTATTCCCCATCACTAGTAATTTCTGCATTTGAGTTAGAACTAGACCTCCAATGTCTACTTCTGCTACATCTAAAAACAACACATATTTGCTGTGTGTCTCTCTCTCGGTACAGTGCCATTAAATCAAGAACACATTATAAACATATATACATAGAATAGAATGCATACATAGAATAAACCAGGCTGGAAGAGACCTTCAAGATCATCGCGTCCAACCCATCAACCAATCCAACACCACCTAAACAACTAACCCATGGCACCAAGCACCCCATCAAGTCTTCTCCTGAAAACCTCCAATGATGGCAACTCCACCACCTCCCCAGGCAGCCCATTCCAATGGCCAATCACTCTCTCTGTATAGAACTTTTTCCTAACATCCAGCCTGAACCTCCCCTGGAACAGCCTGAGACTGTGTCCTCTTGTTCTGGTACTGGCTGCCTGGAAGAAGAGACCAATATCCTTCTGTGTACAACCTCCCTTCAGGTAGTTGTAGAGAGTAATAAGGTCACCCCTGAGTGTCCTATTCTCCAGGCTCAGCAACCCCAGCTCCCTCAGCCTCTCCTCGTAGGGCTTGTGTTCCAAACCCCTCACCAACTTTGTTGCTCAATTAATTATTACTAATAACAGAATCACATGTAGCAAATAAATAATTTTTGGATCCCAGCTGCTCACATAGCTCTCAGCTACAGGAATTCTGAATTAATATATTTCTGCCAGAAGAGTTAGTTATATTATCATATTTTATAAGCCAAAGGAATGCCAAACATTGGTCATACAGCTTGTACTTAAACCAAAGGAACAGTTTATGAGAGCCACACACCACCTATATAAAATCACTGTCAGAACAGAATATATCAAATGCCACAAAACCTAGAACAGCTTCATTTTGCTTCCTTAATCTGAGCAGGAATTCATCAATCAAGCAATTGCCCCACGTTGAATAGGCACCAATTATTTTTTGTAATATGGTGGATTGAAGTTTCCCCATAACATTAACTTTGCCAGACCAACTCAGTTAGAAGTAAATGAAACTGTATTTACAAGGAAAATCCACACCCTGCAATGGAATGTAATGAATATGTACAAAATATACAGTGCTTACAATATTATACAGATATTTACAATTAGCAAACAACATGAAAATGCCCCTGGTCAAGGGACCAGGAAAGCCATTCCACTACCTCCCCATCCCCTGTCCCAAGAGAGAAAGGAGAGGAGAGAGGAGCAATGGATTAGACTTAGTCTGGGTCAGCCAAAGCATATTATCTCTCCTAAGCGAAGCTAAACAGCCAAGATCACAAGAAAGGAATAAAAACAAAGGAAGAGTTTTTATGGTATAGCTCACCTTATTCCAGATATTTATGCAATAAATTTATTTAGAATAATCTTTTGTTTTCCTTTTTACACCCAATAGTTATTTATTTATATTTTTATACTTTTCTGCTCAAAATCTGTAATTACATTTTAATGGCATAGCCTAAAATCACCACACATGGACAGTGTCATTGAGTGCACCCTAAGCAAGTTTGCCATGTGTCCATCTAAGTTAGTGCCCTTGGTTCTCCTTTTTGTTCATTGATAAAAGCAGGCATTTTGAGAGAAATTTATAACCTAATTTATTTCTGATTTACAAATCAGAATAAAGAGTTTATTTTATTGCATCTCTCTATTGCTATGAAAATACTTAGTGTCTCATACTTTGAAGAGTTGTCTTGGTGGAGGTATCTGTATGCTAAAACTCCAAAGTTATTGCTGCATTCTTGTACCTGAACAAATGGAAGAATAATTTTACAGTTTATAATCATTCATATAAGGATATAATAATAATAAAAAGACAAACAAAAATAAAATTATTTTAAAAAGCCAAAGAAACAATAAAAAACACATACACAAGGAGAAGAAGCCAACAACCCCCACCAACATCCTGTGATGCTGTGAGATATACATATGTGTGTATATATATATATTAGAAATCACAACTCTGCTGCTCTGCTGTTATGTTCTTCTACATTAAAGAATTTTATTTTTTTCAAACGTGTTTTCCCACAAAAATGAACCAAACAAACTCAATTCATTGAATAGAAAATTTAATGGTGATCTAAACCTATTACCTTCAATGTAGTCTGTGACATTTTCTTCAGGCATATTGATCTTCTGGAGAGAGAGGTGGAGAACTGAGGGATAAAGGGAACATTATTTTCTTTACCTAGTGTTTCTTCAGTCATTGTAACACTGTACAGAGTGTATAAAAGATTCAGGATCAACAGGTCTAGTGCTTTGGTAGGAGCTGCAATAAACATTTTAATAATTCGGTAAGGAATAAACCACACTTAACCTGTATTCTTCCAAATATTCCCTTTCACAATAGCCAAACTGATTTCAGCTCAAAATACCCAGGGCTTCTCCATTCTTCTTTTGTAATTTGCCATACTTTTCAGCTAGTTAATCACATTTCTCTCCATGCACGTATCTTTCTACTAGACTGTTAATAAAGACTGAACTAATTTAAAATCTTATTTAGCCTAACTTAAATGAGTAACACATCCTTTAGGACTGAGACAAGAAAAAGAAGGAAAAAAAATAGAAAGAATACCAGCCTATTTCTTGTAGATTTTATTTTATTTTATATTATTTTATTTTATTTTGTTTTATTTCATTATTTTGTTCGGTTGGGTTGGGTTTAGAATCACGTCTCTAGAGATTAGCAAAGCAGGAAAGGATTCTGTCTCATTACAGAACTGACATTTGAGTTGTCATAGTTAAGGTTATGTCACTGTTTCTACTATAAAGTAATTCATCAGTTTTAATGAATACAACAGACTCTTCTGTGTAAAATTTTTGAAAGAACTAAAGGAATTCTAGTTTTGTTCCAATTCTTGTCACTATGGGTAAGACTTTCTATTGCATAAAGTTATTTTAAATATTCTGGAAACATTTTTGTACTTCAATAATATTAGTAAGACCTTTGAACTACTACTTTGCAGACAACATCATGACTAAAGATAGAAGACACATTCAAATTCCTTGGCAGAATCACAGTGTTAGTAAAGTAATATAATATTAATGTACTACTGAGCACATTTATTTTGTCATTATCTTAATTTGATCAATTTTGCACCTTGTTCATGGTATATATTTTTTTTTAAGTTTATGCCAGTGCATGAAACTATTGCATTTTGTTATAATCTGTATTTTATAATCTTGCCTATTACTTACAAGCAATCTGCTGCTACAGTTGTTCCTAGGTGTTTTTATAAACTAATTTAACATCTGTTTGTACTATGTAACTGTATCAGCTTAAAAATGGGCAATAGAACTGAGTAGAGAATTGCCATGCATATATATGGAGCAACATTAGTAAAACAAACAAACAAACAAAAAAACCCCACTCAGTGTTTTATTGCTACTTCCTAAATAATCTTTGTTATCAAGATTGTTTTATTTTCAATAGGGCTTTTGAATTTAATGGTTATATTATTTACAATAAAGTATCAGCCAATATGTTTTATTTATAAATACATACTTTAAATCATAGTTAAATTGACTTTTAAAATTTCACACCATTCTTTATCCACTATGTGATTCTAGAATCTGAGACTATATATACAGTGAATGTTGGTGAGTGTGAAAACATAAAAGTGGGAGTTTGAAAATTAAGATAAAAAGCCTGTAAACTTGTCTGGATTGCACTGAGAAGAATTTAGATCCTGAAAAGTGTCAACCCAGAGCACTGAGTGTACGTGCTAGAAACACCTCCATTCAAATATGTTTACATACATTGGCATATGTAGATGTGGACTTGCCTGTGGTGGGTGGAAATTTCTCCCCAACATTAAATTTGCCAAGGATATTTATTAATATAATAAAGTGAATGAAACAGAAGAAGGGAGAAAGAGAGGAAAAATGGAGAGAGCGAGAACAGGAAAAGAATTACATTACACCCCCTCATTACCAGATACAAGACGATTTTGGTTCGAGGACGGGTGCTGATACTTTGGCTTGGAGGAGATGTCATCATTGTTGGCTTGTGCTGTCCTCCCTGGAGGAGGGGAGGGAGAGATCCCAAAGTCCATGTCCTTCTCTCAGCCTCCAACATGTGGTGTCTTCAGTAAAGATATCTTTTCTCTAAAAGTTCCTTTCTTCTAACAGCAGGCAAAATTTAGGACATGGCTTTGCTGGTGGCAGTGAAGAGAAGGTTTCTGGACTGCTTCCAGGCTGGATGTTCACGGTGATTTTTTTTCTTGCTCAATCTTTTTCTCTGTGTGTTTTTCTCTCTGAGCTCATAACTTTTATTCAGTTAATTGCAGCTCCCCGTGGTCCACACCCTAGTCAGGTTATGTGACTGCCAGGTGTCTGACCCATCAGAGGAGCTGTTCACAGGAATCTTATCTTTTTGTTGGACATTCCCATAGGGTCTTTTCACCATCCCCTCCATAGGCAGCTGTTGCCTGGGTGAGGTGCAAAGGTGATTACATCTTTGTTGATTCACATAAAGAGAGACAAGATTTAGTCTCTTACGTTCCCTGCATAGTTTCACTACATCTTTATAGTCCTCAGGAGAGACCTGTCCCCTTTTCCAAAGACTCTCATTTTGTTCTTGAGGTCTAGCCAAAGGTCCCTATTCAGCCAGGCTGGGTGCCTTCCCCACTGATTCATTTTTTTGCCACACAGGGACAACCTGCTTGTGTGCCTTTAAGACTTCCCTCTTGAAGTATGTCCAGCCTTCCTGGACTCCTATATCCTTCAGGGTGGCCTCCCAGGGGACTTTGTGAATCAATCTCCTGAACAGGCCAAAACTGGCCCTACGGAAGTTCAAGGTGGCAGTTTACTAACACCTCTCCTTGTTTCCCCAAGGATAGAGAACTCAATCATCTCATGATCCCTGAGCCCTAGATGTTCTCCAACCTTTATTTCTTCCCTGTTCACAAGAAGCAGGTCCAGGAGGGCACCTTCGCTAGTTGACTCCCTCACCAGTTGTGTCAGGAAATCATCCTCCACACACTCGAGGAACCTCCAAGACTGTTCTTGTCCTGTGTCCTGAAGGGTCACACCCCAAAACATGCCCTAGCCCAGGCAATGGCCTAAGCATCTGCGAATGTGCTAACCTAGTCAGTTCCTGGAGTCCAGATGGTCCAGGCAAAATGTATAGTGCATGTGATTAACCTTGTAAGCACCCAAGAATGTGCAAACCTGGACACTTCCTGGGGTCCAGATAAACATGTACTACATGAGAGGACACAGTCTCAGGCTGCACCAGGGGAGGACCTATAGGGTGGGGCATATCCAAAGATGGCCAGGAGCACACACAGTTCACAGCTGTGTTACAAAGTTAATTACACATAGAATACATAGAATACATAGAATAAACCAGGTTGGAAGAGACCTTCAAGATCATCGTGTCCAACCCATCAACCAATCCAATACCACCCAAACAACTAACCCACGGCACCAAGCACCCCATCAAGTCTAATCCTGAAAACCTCCAGTGATGGCGACTCCACCACCTCCCCAGGCAGCCCATTCCAATGGGCAATCACTCTTTCTGTATAGAACTTTTTCCTAACATCTAGCCTGAACCTCCCCTGGCACAGCCTGAGACTGTGTCCTCTTGTCCTGGTACTGGCTGCCTGGGAGAAGAGACTAACATCCGTCTGTCTACAACCTCCCTTCAGGTAGTTGTAGAGAGCAATAAGGTCACCCCTGAGTCTCCTCTTCCATTGTCCAAGATACTAAATAATAACATATATAAAAATATACATTTTATTACACCCTGCCATATTGTATTTCTGGCAGACATCCAGGAATTTGAAGTCTCCCACAAGAACAAGGGTTAGAGATTGTGAAACCTCTCTCAACTGCTTATAAAAAAATTCATCTAGCTCATCATGCTGCTTGGGTGGTCTGTAACAGATTCCCACCACAATATCACTCTTGCTGGCCTTACTCCCAATTCTTAACCATAAGGACTCAGGCTTAATTCATCACCTTCATTAATTTGCATGGTCTCATATGTATCCCTAACATAGAGGGCCATTCCACCACCTCTTTTTCCTTGCCTATCCTTTCTGAAAAGTTGGTACTCATCAACTGTGGCACTCCAATTGTGTTAGTCAACCCACCAGGTTTCCATGATGGCTGCTGTATCAGCGGCCTCCACCTCATCCTATTTATTGCATATGCTGCGTGCATTGGTATATAAAAATTTTAGGGAGGGAGTTGAGTACATATTTTTCAATCTTGAGGTGGGGTAGACCTTCTGGTTTTGTAAGATGCCAATGCACTGCTCCACAATTGTTGGGCTACTACACCTGTAGTGACAAGGCCAGCTACATCCTCATCCCCCTTTAAAACTAGTTTAAAGCCTTGTCAATGAGCCCAGCCAACTCATATGCAAAGATACTTGTCCCCTTACAGGGGACATGTGCTCCATATGTCACAAGTAGGCCTGGTGCCAATAAAACTTCCCCATGACCAAAACCCCCCAGGTTCTCGTGGTGGCACCAACCTCAAAGCCATGTGTTAGTCACACGGATTTCATTTTTTTTCCTTCAATATCACTTTCTGTCAATAGAGGGATTGAGGAGAACACCACTTGTGCTCCCAAGTCCTCAAGTAATCTCACCAAAGCCCTGAAATATTTTTTAAATTGCTTTTGTACTTCTATGTGTTGCCTCATCACTCCCAATCTGCAGAACCAGCAGCAGGTAATACATAGAATAAACCAGGTTGGAAGAGACCTTCAAGATCATCACGTCCAACCCATCAACCAATCCAACCCACCTAAAAAAATAACCCATGGCACCAAGCACCCCATCAAGTCTAATCCTGAAAACCTCCAATGATGGCGACTCCACCACCTCCCCAGGGAGCCCATTCCCATGGGCAATCACTCTTTCTGTATAGAACTTTTTCCTAACATCCAGCCTGAACCTCCCCTGGCGCAGCCTGAGACTAGGTCCTCTTCTCCTGATACTGGTTGCCTGGGAGAAGAGACCAACCTCTGCCTGTCTACAACCTCCCTTCAGGTAGTTGTAGAGAGTAATAAGGTCACCCCTGAGTCTCCTCTTCTCCAGGATAAGCAACCCCAGCTCCCTCAGCCTCTCTTCATAGGGCTTGTGATCCAAACCCCTCACCAACTTTGTTGCTCTTCTCTGGACTCGTTCCAGCAAGTCAGCATACTTCCTAAACTGAGGGGCCCAGAACTGGACACAGTACTCGAGGTGCAGCCTAACCAGTGCAGTGTACAGGGGCAGAATGACCTCCCTGCTCCTGCTGGCCACACTGTTCCTGATGCAGGCCAGGATGCCATTAGCCCTCTTAGCTGCCTGGGCACACTGCAGGCTCATGTTCAGTCTACTGTCGACCAGCACCCCCAGGTCCCTCTCTGCCTGGCTGTTCTCCAGCCACTCTGACCCCAGCCTGTAGCTCTGCATGGGGTTGTTGTGTCCAATGTGCAGAACCCAGCACTTGGATGTGTTAAATCTCATGCTGTTAGACTCTGCCTGTCGAGGTCCCTCTGCAGAGCCTCTCTACCCTCCAGCAGATCAATTCCTGCCCCCAGCTGGGTGTCATCAGCAAATTTACTGATGATGGACTCAATGCCCTCATCCAGATCATCAATAAAGATGTTAAAGAGCATGGGGCCCAGCACTGATCCCTGGGACACACCACTAGTGACTGGCCACCAGCTGCATGTGGCACCATTCATCACCACTCTCTGGGCTCAGCCCTCCAGCCAGTTCCTAACCCATCGCAGTGTGCTCCCATCCAAGCCATGGGCTGACAGCTTGGCCAGGAGTTTGCTATGGGGAACGATGTCAAAGGCCTTGCTGAGGTCCAGGTAGACTACATCCACAGGCCTCCCCACATCCACCAGGCAAGTCACCTGATCATAGAAGGAGATCAGGTTGGTCAGGCACAACCTGCCCTTCCTAAACCCATGCTGGCTGGGCCTGATCCCTTGGCCATCCTCTAAGTGCTGTGTGATTGCACTCAAGATGACTTGCTCCGTAATCTTTCCTGGCACTGAGGTCAGGCTGACAGGCCTGTAATTCCCTGGCTCATCCAACCGGCCCTTCTTGTGGATGGGTACCACGTTGGCCAGCTTCCAGTCATCTGGGATCTCTCCAGTGAGCCAGGACTGATGAAAAATGATGGCAAGTGGCTTGGCCAGCTCATCTGCCAGCTCTCTCTGCACCCTAGGATGGAAACTATGCAGCTCCCTGGCTCCTTCTGCCAGCTCTGCAGGCCAGCTGTCTGGTAGACGTTCTTTCCTGCTAGTAAAAATTGAGGCAAAGAAGGTGTTAAGTACCTCTGCCTTTTCCTCATCCTGTGATACAACATTTCCCTCCATGTCAACCAAGGAGTGGAGGTTGTCCCTTGCCTTCCTCTTGCTATTAATATATTTATAGAAGGACTTTTTGTTGTCCTTCACATCAGAGGCCAGTTTAAGCTCCAAATGTGCTTTTGCCTCCCTAATTTTCTTCCTACATGCCCTAGCAACATCTTTAAAGATTCCATGGGTTGCCTCCCCTTTCTTCCAAAGATGATACACCCTCTTTTTTTCCCTTAGTTCTATTAGAAGTTCATTACCCAACCAGGCTGGCCGTCTGCCCTGGCAGCTCATCTTCCGGCACATTGACACAGCCTGCTCCTGAGCCTTCATTTTTAAGGGCTTTATCCCAAGGAACCCTCTGAATTACTTCCTTGAGCAACCTGAAGTCTGCTTCAGGTTGTCACCAGACTGGAGTCACCAGACTGTGGACTCTTTAGAAATGTCCCTAACCTGTGCCCCAGACAGGCAGCAGACCTCCTTGTGGGATGGATCTGATCTGAAAATTGGGCCTTCAGTTCTCCTGAGAAGGGAATTCCCTACTACCATCTTTCTGGTTTTTTTTTTGTTTACATTAGTCCTAAGTCTTCGGACTGGCTGACAAGTCTTGGGTAGCTGCATGCATGGACATTCATCTCCATCTTTCTTTGTGTGGCCCTCTGTTTCAAGGGCCCCATACCTGTTGTGTGTGGGTTACTGGGAAGACTCGGGGGACATGAGTGTCTGATGACACCAAATTGGGAGGTTTGGATGACACAGCTGAAGGCTGTGCAGCCATCCAGCAAGACTTGGACAAACTGAAGAGCTGGGCACAGAGGAACTAAATGAGGTTCTACAAGGATAAGATCTAGGGAGGAATAATAAACTGCACCAGTAAAGGTTGCAAGGTGATCTGCTGGAGAGCAGCCCCCTGGGAGTCCTGATGGATAACAAGTTTTCCATAGGACATCAATGTGCTGTGGTGGCCAAGAATGCCAATGGGATCCTGGAGTGTATTAAGAAGAGTGTGTACAGCAGATTGAGGGAGTTTCTCCTCCCCCTCTACTCTGCCCTGGTGAGACCTCATGTTGAGAACTGCTTTCAGTTTTGGACTGCCCAGTTCAAGAGGGACAGAAATCTGCTGGAAAGAGTCCAGTGGAGGGCTACAAGGATGATCACAGTATCACAGTATCACAGTATCACAGTATCACAGTATCACAGTATAGCTGAGGTTGGAAGAGACCCCAAGGATCATCAAGTCCAACCTGTCTCGGTAGACCTCACGACTAGACCATGGCACCAAGTGCCACGTCCAATCTCCTCTTGAACACCTTCAGGGACGGTGACTCCACCACCTCCCTGGGCAGCCCATGCCAATGACGAACAACTCACTCAGTGAAGAACTTTCTCCTCACTTTGAGTCTAAACCTCCCCTGGTGCAGCTTGAGACTGTGTCCCCTTGTTCTGGTGCTGGTTGCCTGGACAGTAATTAGTGATTAGGGTACTGAAGCACATGCCTTACGAGGAGAGGCTGAGGGACCTGGGGCTTTTCAGTCTAGAGAAGAGAAGACTGAGAGGGAATTTAATAAATGTTTATAAATACCTGAGGGCTGGGTGTCAAGAGGGAGGGGACAGGCTCTTTTCTCTTGCTCCCTGTGATAGGACAAGGAGCAATACATATAAGCTGCAGCACAGGAGGTTGCACCTCAACACAAGGGGGAACTTCTTTACTGTAATGTTCACAGAGCACTGGAACAGGCTCCCCAGAGAGGTTGTGAAGTCTCCTTCTCTGGAGACTTTCAGGGCCCATCTGGATGCATTCCTCTGTGACCAGAGCTAGATTGCATGGTCCTGCTCTGCCAGGGGGGTTGGACTCGATGATCTCTTTGGGTCCCTTCCAATCCCTGACATTCTGTGATCCTGTGATGGGTAGGGTACTCGCCTGCCTCTCCTGCCTAGTCAGAGAGGGACTTGCCTCCATTCCTTCCCATCTCTTAGGTGTCTTTTTTTCCAGGTGACAAGAAGGCATAGGATCCCCTGTTTCTTGTGTCACCCACACCTGCTGCCCCTCCCCCAGTGATGGCAGAGTCTGACTCCACAAGTCAGACCCTAATCCTAATCCTCTCTGTATTCCCTTAAAGTGCTTAGCCTTGCAACTTCTTCCTCCAGCTCAGCCACAAGGCTGAGCAGATTGTTCACCTGCTCACATCTAATACATGTGTTGTCTCTGCTTCCCTCCATTTTAAGTGCCAGGCTCTGGCACTCTCCACATCCAGGGGCCTGGAGTCACCGTTCCTGGAGGTATCACAGTATCACAGTATCACAGTAACTAAGGTTGGAAGAGACCCCAAGGATCATCAAGTCCAACCTGTTCCAACAGACCTCACAACTAGATCATAGCACCAAGTGCCACGTCCAATCTCCCCTTGAACACCTCCAGGGACGGCGACTCCACCACCTCCCTGGGCAGCCCATTCCAATGACGAATGACTCGCTCAGTGAAGAACTTTTTCCTCACCTCGAGTCTAAACCTCCCCTGGCACAGCTTGAGACTGTGTCCCCTTGTTCTGGTGCTGGTTGCCTGGGAGAAGAGACCAACCCCCTCCTGTCTACAACCACCTTTCAGGTAGTTGTAGAGGGCAATGAGGTCGCCTCTGATCCTTCTCTTCTCCAGGCTAAACAATCCCAGCTCCCTCAGCCTCTCCTCATAGGGCTTGTGCTCAAGGCCTCTCACCAGCCTTGTTGCCCTTCTCTGGACACGTTCAAGTGTCTCGATGTCCTTCTTAAACTGAGGGGCCCAGAACTGGACACAGTACTCAAGGTGTGGCCTAACCAATGCAGAGTACAGGGGCACAATGACCTCCCTGCTCCTGCTGGCCACACTATTCCTAATACAGACCAGGATGCCATTGGCCTTCTTGGCCACCTGGGCACACTGCTGGCTCATGTTTAGGCGGGTGTCAATCAGCACCCCCAGGTCCCTCTCTGTTTGGCAGCTCTCCAGCCACTCTGACCCCAGCCTGTAGCTCTGCATGGGGTTGCCGTGGCCAAAGTGCAGCACCCGGCACTTGGACTTATTAAATGCCATCCCATTGGACTCTGCCCATCTGTCCAGTCGGTCAAGGTCCCTCTGCAGAGCCTTTCAACCCTCTAACTGCCTAACATCTGTTCCCAACTTGGTGTCATCTGCAAACTTGCTGATGACTGACTCAACCCCCTCATCCAGATCATCAATGAAGATCAAGGTGTTCAAGGGGAGACTGGACATGGCACTTGGTGCCATGGTCTAGTCGTGAGGTCTGTTGGGACAGGTTGGACTTGATGATCCTTGGGGTCTCTTCCAACCTTGGTTATACTGTGATACTGTGATACTGTGATAATAGTGCTGTGTATGGTCAGGAGCCACCCGCGTCCCGCCGAGTCGCCATCTAGTGGCCAAGCGCCGGACAGAAATAGTCTCTAACTAGTTCAATTAAGTTCTAATCATAACACTAAGCTATTTATGGAATGTATTTCATGAACGTGCACTAGAACATGTATATAAGTTGGTGATTCATTGGTTATTAATAATTTGATAATTAATAAAAATAATAATTTCATAATTCATATTTCATGTTCATAAATTTAATAACTTCTTCACCACAAGTCACCATCACTGTAGGTGTTTAGGAGGAGACTTGATGGGGTGCTTGGTTGCATGGTTTAATTGATTGGGTGGTGTTGGATGATAGGTTGGACACGATGATCTTGAAGGTCTCTTCCAACCTGGCTTATTCTATTCTATTCTAATCTATTCCATTCTATTCCATTCTATTCTAAGTTTTCAATATGCAGGAAATAGGGAGGAGCAGTAACAGAACCCTCA
Organism: Dryobates pubescens; assembly: GCF_014839835.1. NCBI lineage: Eukaryota > Metazoa > Chordata > Aves > Piciformes > Picidae > Dryobates > Dryobates pubescens. The sequence continues at coordinate 82,492,788 of NC_071657.1, read as the reverse complement.
CTTTGGACTTCTGGAGGGCAAACTTCAGCTTATTTAAGCAACTTGTTTGGAGAGCACTCTGTGCAGCAGCCCCTAAGAACCAAGGGGTTCAGGATGGTTGGACCTACTTCAAACAGGAGCTCATGAAGGCACAGGAACTGGAAGTTCCCATGTGCTGAAAGATGAGCCGCCAGGGAAGGCAATCGGCCTGGATGAGCAAGCAGCTGTTGAGGAAATTAAGGGAAAAAAATAAGGTGTATGGCCTTTGGAAAGTGGGGGAGGCAACTCATAATATGTTTAAGGATGTTGTCAGATCATTTAGGAGAAAAATTAGAGAGGCAAAAGTCCAGTTAGAACTTAAGACAATGAACAATGGTTACAAATTGGAACATAGAAGTTTTCACCTCCGCACAAGGAAAAACTTAGAATCATAGAATCATAGAAACAAGAAGTTTAGAAAAGACCTCAAAGATCATTTAGTCCAACCTGTCACCCAAGACCTCATGACTGCTGAACCATGGCACCAAGTGCCATATCCCATCCTCTCTTGAACACCTCCAGGGATGGTGACTTGACTTCTCAAGACTAAACAGCCCCAGGTTTCTCAGTCTGTCTTCATAGGGGAGATCTTCAAGTCCCCTAATCATCCTTGTGGCTCTCAGTTGGACTCTCTCTAGGAGCTCTTTGTCTCTTTCGAACTGGGGAGCCCAAAACTGGGCACAATACTCCAGGTGTGGTCTCACCAGGGCAGAGTAGAGGGGGAGAAGAACGTCCCTAGACTTGCTGGATGCACTTTTCTTTATGCATGCCAGGATACCATTGGCTCCCTTGGTCACAAGGGCACATTGCTGTCCCATAGATAACTTGCTGCTCACTAGGACTGCAAGGTCTTTCTCCATGCAGCTGCTCTCCAGCAGGACATCCCCTAACCTGTACTGGTGCTTGTTGTTATTCCTCCCCAGGTGCAGGACATTGCACTTGTCCTTATTGAACTTCATGAGATTTGCCTTTACCCAGCTCTCCACCTGTCCAGATCTCACTGGATGACAGCACAGCCTAATGGGATGCTGGCCACCCTGCCCCGTGAGCTTGCTGAGAGTACACTCAATCCCCTCATCCAGGTTTTTAATAAAGATTTTGAACAAAACTGGTCCCAGCGCTGATCCCTGGGGAACACCACTGGCCACAGAATGAAAGTAGTATTTATTTGGTACATCTTATTTTGATGCAGACATATTCTTTGCCTTTTGCTTTCTAGACTTCTTTCTGTGCAGAGAGTAATAGTGGTAACTGTCAACTGGTCTAGCAAAACAGATCATTTCTTAGATGGGGGTGTGATATAATAATTTACTATAATGGCCTGAATAAACATATAGCTGTAAAACACAGAGTGAGATAGTTTATTTGACAGTTCTAGAGAACAAAGGGGGTCTTTGTGACTTTGATTTCTATTATTCACTAGGAAGAATACTAGGAGTAAGGAATTCATAGCAGTCTTTATCATGGATTAGAGCCTAATTATTTCAGATGTTAGACATTTCTATAGATGTTACTCAACTGTTTTCACAAAGAAAGTATTTATCATTAACAAAACATCAAAGACACGACTCAATTATGCATAATGCTCAGAGAAATATCACCAAAATATTTTCAACCTATAGGGTAGATTTCAACTGTGAAAAACTTTTAATTCTGTAGTAAGTATAGATTACTTTGTTCTTTTTCCATTGAAACTTTTCTTTGGAATGGATTGTAATTTGAGGGAATATTTGCTCAGTGACTGTTAAAGCAAGTAATTTTTACTTTTCTATTTAATTTAAATAGTGTCTAAACATTCCATTTTCCTATTAGTAAAAGTATTTTAATAATGTTGTGGGGTTTTTGTTTGTGTGTTTCTATTAAAATATTAATTCTAATCCCACATGATAAATATTTTGTTTGATAACAGCAGATATATAAATATAACTGCAATGTGGCTATACATATAAAGATAGTCTAAGCAGGGAAAACTAAATACAGCAAATTAGAAAACAGAAATAAACATTTTTAACCAGATTAAAATAAAAATAATATTTGACTACATGCTTCTACATTTTAAAAAAACACAATTGCAGTCACCTCCTCCATTGGACACAAATCCAATCTTTTGTTCTAAACTGATTCATTTACATATTTGTCCCTCTAATTTCCACTTCAGGGGGAAATAGGCTCATTCATCTCAGCAAATTTCTAAAAAGAACTTAAGGTATAAAATAATTGTCTCTATGATTAAGAAGCCGCTCATCAGATTATGAAAAAAAGGAGGCAGACAAGTACATTATGATATTCTGATTTATTTGCTGTATGAGATAGATCATTGTGGCACAGCCCTCAGCTGTAGGTGTCTTTTACTACATTACTAGTATGGTGGTACATCCTGTAATTTTTGCAGAATATCTATATTCAGATAGACAAGATATGAAGTCTGTAAAAAGCTAGAAGTACTATATCAAGACATTATTGTCATGAATTACCCACAATTATCTACAATACTAGATATTTATTCAGTGAGGACCCTTTCTGGTAGACTTTAACTACATTATCTCTGCTCCAATGTTTAGGAAAGCTTGGCTAGACTCCCATGAGAATATTACAGTATCACAGTATCACCAAGGTTGGAAGATCATTGAGTCCAACCTGTCACCACAGAACTCATGACTAGACCATGGCACCAAGTGCCACGTCCGATCCCCTCTTGAACACCTCCAGGGATGGTGACCCCACCACCTCCCTGGGCAGCCCATTCCAATGACGAATGACTAGCTTGGTGCAGAACTTTCTCCTCACCTCAAGCCTAAACTTCCCCTGGTGCAGCTTGAGACTGTGTCCCTTTGTTCTGGTGCTGGTTGCCTGGGAGAAGAGACCAACCCCTTCATGGCTACAACCACCTTTCAGGTAGTTGTAGAGAGCAATGAGGTCACCCCTGAGCCTCCTCTTCTCCAGGCTAAACAATCCCAGCTCCCTCAGCTGCTCCTTGTAGGGCTTGTGCTCAAGGCCTCTCCCCAGCCTTGGTGCCCTTCTCTGGATGCGTTCAAGTGTGTCGATGTCCTTCCTAAACTGAAGGGCCCAGAACTGGACACAGTACTCAAGGTGTGGCCTAACCAATGTTGAGCTGGGTCTCACCAATTCTTTCTCCAGTTTCTTATAATTTTTTCTAAAATGTATAAAGTTACAATGGAGCCATATTCAAAGAAAGAATCAGATTTGCATGAACTGTTCACACAAGTGGAAGTGTTGAATTTTTCAGAAAACGATTTTTACAATTCATTGAATTGCCAGTTTCAAAATATCTGGATGGATGAAGCCCAGAATTTTGGTTTGTCTGGATTAAGAGAGAAATAAGGCCAGAAACCTTAGTCTAAATAATAGCATGCAAGTTTCAAATGAAAATCTGTAGGAGGAAGCTTCATTGATTCATAACTGCACACATTTATTGTGAACAAAGAAAGAAATGGGTCTGAAAGCTTGTGGGGATTGGCAGGAAAAAGTAACAACCTTCAGTGACTACATACAACATTTTCAGCATAGTAAACAACAGTGTTATTAGCAAATATAGAGCCTTTGATTAACAATACTGTGATGTTTCATTCCGTCGAATAAGCAGGAGCATATAATTGGGAAATGGAAAACTGTCTCTAACCACCTTTCTGAGGTGTTCTTAGAACAAGTGAATCTGGTCCTGGCATGCTGTAGAACTCAGCAGTAGCTTCAGAAGGAAGCCTTTGTGTTTCACTAGAAGAGTATTTTTCCCTTGCTAATAGAAAACAACAGAAGCTAAAGATAATTGCTTGAATTGTCAGACCTGTGTTTTGTTTATTTTTTTATTTTCTTTGTTGTCTTTGTGTGTGTGTGTGTCTCTGTGTGTGTGTGTGTGTGTCTGTGTGTTAAAAGTAGTAATGAGAAGACGAGACAATTCCATGCATTCATGAAAGTGCTTGCAGTCTTTGGAATTTATTTCTCATTGAAGTCCCAAACATTTCTAACTATGGGTGCTACTAAAACAAAACTGAAGTGATCTATTTTACCTTGCCACACTCCTCTCCCTTCACACAGAAGCTTGTGCATGGAACAGGTCATTTTATTCCATTTTCATCCCATCTGTTCTTATCTTTCTGTTACAGTTTGAAGGAGGAACTTTAGCCTAGTCCTTGACTGCAAAGACTGAAAGTAAAATAAATTACCATTGGATACAAAAAGAAAATAATTATAAGGTCTATATAATTCATTGGATTGCTAATGGAAATAGCAGAGGCATAAGCAATTCTTTATGTTCCGTCGCTTCTGCTTGCAACTTCCCTCTCTCTCTTCTGTGGCCTTGCTGGAGTGTCTCAGTTTTGACTACTGTGTGAGATAACAGGAAGAAGGGAAGGAGTGGGGGGAAGATGTGAATGGGACTTCTGGATTTGTCCAGGGAGCTCTGAGAAGTTTGTGTTTTTTATAAATTGCAAATATTTTGTACATATTAATGGCATTTCATATTTCTAGATTTTAGCTTACTTGTAAATACAGCTTCATTTGTTTCCATCCCAAACAGAGCTGCTCTGGCAATTTTATTTTGGGAGGGTAATTCTCTCAAATTAGTTGGGGGCTAATTTCAACCCACCACACTTCCTTCTTTTTTTTTTTTTTCCTTTTTGTTTTTTTTTCCTTTTTGTTTTTTTCCCCAGTGCCTTTTCCATCAGTATTTGAGAACCAGATAGAGATTTGCCTGACAAATGGTGCTAAGGGAAATGCTGGAGTTGCTTTAACGCATTTGTGTCTGGGCTATCCTCAGACAGCAGGGGGACTTTGTCACATCAGACATATTTTAAAGTTATGACAACATTAATCTTGACATTGAATCGTAATTACTTCTCACCTGGGGTTTGATGTACCCAGAATTGCCACTTGCCGCTGTAAGCAAGTGTTTCATATTAGCAGTGATGTAAGCCCAGGTAATGCTTAACGTGGAAGGAAGAGAGTCTTGGCAATTCGCTAAAGCTTTTTATATAGTCTTAATAATATAAAATGCCAGTCTAGGTTTCAGTAAACTGCATAGAAGCAAAAGCTACTGCTACAAATGCAGTGCTCTGGAAGCAATGGCTGACTTTTGGATCAAATATATAGCAACACTTTGTAACTTTTAAATGAAAGAGCATCCTTTTCCATTGTCCTGATAACTCACATGAAGTGATAAAAATGTAGTCTTGAGGAAAAAAAAAATTGCATATGTGTGGAATATATTTTGTCATTCTTCATTCTCACTCTGTCCTAACTTTCATTCAAGAGTTGTACCAGTTTTACTGTAATGAAGACTGAAAATATTCCTGTTGTATAAGCACAGCCCTAAAAGTATGTAAATTGAGGCGGGGAGGTGCTAACACACTATGTCTGTGTGCAGGGGGTAATTAAAACACTGGAGTTTGAAATACATGAGGTGACTTCAAATTTCTGTTCCTCTGTGAAGTTCAACACCAAGTTAGTAATTCTTTGACACTTTTTGACTAGCTTCATGTATTGAAGTCATACCTAAATAACACCTATATCTGAAAATTTGTTCTCCCTGGGTTTTCCTGCGGTCAGATCGCAAAAATGGAAAACTCAAGGGTGATTCAGATTACAGGTGGCCTGACTTTTCCTCTATCAGGAGCTTAAGTGACTAAGTGTGTCAGCTAAACACCTCAGCTTAGTGCAGTGCATCAAAAACCTAGGACCCTATGGGATATAAGGACTTGAGTATTTAATCTAGGACTTACACAAAATGTACAGTAAGCACTTAAACTGTCATGCTTAGCTGATGCCTAATGTCCAAGGAGCTTAAAATCCTTTGCTACCTGACTTGTGAAGTTTAAGGTTCCCTATGTACTAATAACTGTATTAAGGTTCGGAGAGATGAGCAGCCTAACTCATACCTAGTATTGATTACAACGCAGCATGTAGGCTTTATTCTATTCAAGTCTCCTGAGTGATCTAATTTTAGAAGACAATCTTAAAAAGGCCTTATATGCATAAGGGATATCTATGCACTGCAGTAGATTTCATGTTCCTTTTCAAGCAGATCAATGCTTGTCATCTTTTCTTTATCATATTGGTAGTTTGAGCACATTGCAAAGATCTGGGAGACATGTTCAATTCCACATTTTTATGAGATTCAGACATTTTTGCATCAAGCATGTACCAAACAACAGGATGCAGCTGAGCCCCACACAGACACTGATGTGCTGCTCTCCCACATCCACCCTCCTGTTCAGTGGAATGGGAAGGAAAATTGGGAGCAAAACGCAATACCCCATGGATTGTAATAAGGAGAATTTAACAGAGCAATACAAAGAAAGAAGAAACAACAGGAATAACACTAGCACTAATAAAGCAAGTGATATATAAGTTGGCCCACTTCCCTAGTGCCATATGATCCAAAACGCACCATGCCAGCCTGTGCCAAAGCTCCCCTTACATAGCAGGCATGATATCAGTATGGTTTCAGGTGCCTATGCTAGATGTGGTCCGTCCCAGATTCTAATGAGAAAATTAACCCTATCCTAACCAAACCCATAACAACATTCCATTCCAGCTGGAGGCAAAAGCTACAGAATAATCTTTACTCCATCTAATGAATAAGTATTATTTAACAATCAGATTTTTTACGCAGGAGATGAACAGCAAGGGTAGAGAAAGGAATCTAAAGACACACTGTAACAGATAACTTAGAGCACTCAGTAATGGCACTTAGAAACTGCACTGCACTTACAATGAGGGCATACTATGTATTCCAGCAATGTCTGTAAATTAGCATATGTGCTATGTTCACATTCTAGTTTATTCTGTAGTACTTTTTTGCATGCTGGTACCCAAACTACCTGAGAATTTAATCACAGATCCACCCTCAGCAAGTTTGCTGATGACACCAAGCTGTGTGGTCCAGCAGACAAACTGGTGGGAAGGGATGCCATCCAGAGGGACCTTGACAGGCTGGAGAGGTGGGCACAAGCCAACCTCATGAGGTTCAACAAGACCAAGTGCAGGGTCCTGCATCTGGGTCGAGGCAATCCCAGGCAGAAACACAGGCTGGGCAGTGACTGGCTGGAAAGCAGCCCTGAGGAGAGAGACTTGGGGGTGCTGGTGGATGAGAAGCTCAACATGAGGTCTCAATGTGCACTTGCAGCCTGGAAAGCCATTCAGATCCTGGGCTGCATCAAGAGAAGTGTGGCCAGCAGGTCAAGGGAGGTGATTCTCCCCCTCTACTCAGCTCTGGTGAGACCCCACCTGGAGTACTGCATCTAGCTCTGGAGCCCCTATTACAAGAGGGATATGGAGGTACTGGAAGGTGTCAAGAGAAGGGCCACGAGGATGATCAGAGGGCTGGAGCACTTCTCCTATGAGGACAAGTTAAAGAGTTGGGACTGTTCAGTCTGGAGAAAAGAAGGCTTCAAGGTGACCTAATTGTGGCCTTCCAGTATTTGAAGGGGACCTACAAGAAGGTTGGGGTGGGACTTCTCAGGATGTCAGGTAGTGATAGGACTAGGGGGAATGGAATGAAGCTGGAGGTGGGGAGATTCAGGCTGGATGTGAGGAGGAAGTTCTTCACCATGAGAGTTGATCAGGGAGGTGGTTGAGGTCCCATTCCTGGAGGTGTTTAGGACCAGGCTGGATGAGGCTCTGGCCAGCCTTATCTAGTGTGGGGTGTCCCTGCCCATGGCAGGGGGGCTGGAACTAGATGATCCTTGTGGTCCCTTCCAACCCTGATACTATGATACTATGATACTATACTAAGAGAAGTGTCTAGTATGTGTTCTGATCAAAAACTTGAGTTCTATTTTTAAGCTTTTAGTTTGATATTTAAGTAAGGTAACCATTGTGTTGCATCATGTGTTAAGTCAGCACTGTGACTAAACCTTTAATCTCCAGCTGTAATAAAGTTTTGTTAGTATTTTTGTGCACAACAAAGAAAAGTTACATGAAAACACAGGCCTTGTTTAGATAACAAAGGATAGGTATAAAAACACCTAAAAAGAGAGAGACCTAATTTTAGCATACAACATCATCACGTTTATAAGCCTTAATGACAGATAAATCTGCAGAGATGCTTGCTTAAGCATATAAGTTTTTGTGTCTGTCATATGGCTCCATGTGTTTGAAGGGGACCCAATATTGTGGGTCTACTTTCTATTGGACATATGCTTACATCATATCTGGCAGTATCAGCTAAAGAGTGAGTGAGTATAAACTCAGGAGTTATTACCATGATTATAAACAATGTTTCTGTATCACTTTTATGGAATACTGCTGAGGTGTGGAGAAAAGTCACACTGGGACTGTTAGACAGCCAACTCAATGTTAGCATGCGAAAGTGGTAAAACTGTAGTGTGGTGAAGGAACATTATGCCCAGATATTGAAACTTGTCCAAGCACATGGACAAGTTCCCCCTTCTTTCATGAAGGGAAACAAAGGCCAAGGCATGAGCCAGGCAGCACGCACACATTGTATGGGATGATAGTGCTAATACCAAGAATGGGCATAATTCTAGCTTCACACTTCCTATAGGCTGAAGTCAGCAGTTTACAAGAGTGCCCACTGGTAAAATCTAGCCTCAAGAAACCTAATAAGTATTATCCCAACTGTAAACACGTTGCCCCCTCTTTTAATTTGTTCTTTCTCCTTGCTCAAGAGGACAAAGCTGGTGCCTTAGCCTCTGCCATTGAGCTCATTGCTATTAAGTCTTCTCTCTCATACACGCAAGCAAACTAGTAGCCTCTGCATGATGAGGAGAAGCCAGCATCCAGGCAGGCCTGTTGAGCCTTAGCCTTGAGCATGTCTCCAGAGGAGGGACCTTCGCTGAGCCTGAAAGGCTCCAGTGTTGTACTGCCAGTCTCACCTACTGGAAGTGCCCACCACGTCTCACGAGGACTGGACTCCTGAGGGTAAGATCTGCCCAATTGTTGGGGAAAGAGACTTAACCCAGTCCAGCAGTCCACATGTCTGCATTAGCCTTAAGCAGCAGACCAATGAGCAGGAACAACCCTGTGCATTAGCTCAGAAAGCAGGATCATTGTTTAACTAAACACCTGCATAACCCTGCCGTCGTGGGAGAGGAGTCATCACTTCTGCTGCTCCATGCCCTGTAAACCTCAGGGAAATCCAGAGCAATGTCCATGCCTGTGCTTCAAAGCTGGGTCCACTCTGAGAGGGTCCTGCAGCTCCTTTGAGCCAAGTAAAGGGGAAGCTGCCACTCCACAGAGCCATGCTTCTTCCCCAGGGCCATCAATGCCAGCTCTGAAGCCCGTTGCCACAGGGCTGACCCCGTTGAGTCCAGCCCTGCCTGCCATTGCACCAGATTGGAAACCTCTGAGCCTGTCTATCAGGAACCATCACCCAGCTCCGCTGTGCGGGCCGACTCTGTGAGACCTGACCATGTCCTGGGGCCAGCCCTACCAACCCTGCCAGGCCAGCCTCGCAGGACTGCTCCCCATCATCTGGAGGTGACAAGCAGAAAATTCTTTTAAATTTCTTATTAACAGAGTAACAGAGCTGATAAGGATCTTCCCACTGTTAGCTGGAATGCAGGAAGGGGGAGTGGATTAGATAGCATTTACATAGAAAGGAAATAACAGGATTTTTCTGTAGTATACTTCTGTTAGTCTTAGATAGATGATCTTTTGTATAGATAGAAGACATCTGGACATTTTGTATACTTCTGTTATTTTTACATAGGTAATGTTTGTATAGATAGAAAACATCTGGGCTTTTCTGTGAAATATTATCATACCTCTGTCATTTTAGACAGATAACTTTTTGTATACAACCCTGCACAAAACTCTCTGAAGACACACAAGTCTTTTGGAGATATCCAATTTGTGTCTGGTGCTGAAAATAGAAGCATAATACAAGAAGCTTACTGAGTCTCTTGTCTTTCTCTAAGTCAGTGGGAGCTGCCTGAGTCCTGCAAAGGGAACCTACCTAACAGCTAGCCTAGGTTCTATCTCCTCTCTGCTGCCATGGAGAGAGGATTGCCACCCACCATCGCCATTCATAACAGCTAGGAATCAGCTCGGTGACAGTAGTCTGTTGGAACCTAACCCCACTACAAACAAAGGACACAATGTATCTTCCATGTGCTTTCCACTCACTAAAATTCAGTTCAAAGCATGCACATCTACCATCATAATCTTTCCATTCCAAACCTCGGATACACATTGGAGTATCTCTGTATATAGTTAGCAGCTGCCAACATCCCGTTGAGTCACCATCTGGTGGACAAGAAGCGAAATTGCACCCTTTGTTATATAAATAGAAAGTAATTCTGTAAATATTCCAATCGAGTCCAATTATAAATACTAAACCACTTATGGGATGTGTTTCACAATTGTGCACTAGAACATGTATATAAATTAGTGATTAATAGGTTATTAATAATTTTGATAATAAAATTAATATTTACATAATTCATATTTCATGTTTGTAAATGAATAACCTTTTCATCACACATAGATATATAATGCATGTGTGTATAGACACATATACACAGGTTTCATGCATGTGTGTATAGACACATATACACAGGCATAAACAATAAGGTGACCTGCCTAGTGGATGAGGGAGTGCAATAGACATTGTCAACCTGAACTTTAGTAAAGCCTTTGACACTGCCTCCCACAGCACTCTCCATCAGAAATTTGTGGCACAAGGCTTGAAAAAGTGCAGTCCTCATTAGATTAAAAAAATTGGTTGGATGGCCAGGCCCAAAGAGTGAACAGACTTAAATCTCTCTGTTGCCCAGTCGCAACTGCTGTCCCTCAGGGTTCAGTATTGGGGCCTGTGATCTTTAATATCTTTATCAATGATCTGGATGAGGTGATTGAGTGCATCCTCAGTAAGTCTGCAGATGACACCAAGCTGGGTGGCTGTGCTGATCTGCTAGAGGCTAGGAAAGCTTTACAATAGGATCTGGACAGTTTAGACTGATGGGCCAAGGCTAATTGTATGATGTTCAACAAGGCTAAGTGCCAGATCCTGCACTTGGATCCTACCTTTCTACAAAAACACAAAGCTGTGTCTCAGTTACTTTATAGCATTTATACTTCCTAATCTGTTATATTATTCATAATACTTTCCAATACCCAATATAAGGGTGTGTAGTGGTTTGAGCCTTCACTGGAGCTTAAGAGTTCAGAGGGTAGCAAAACAAGAATTCCCCCTCCTCGCCACTTTTCTTTGATAAGGGAAAAGGGAGAGAAAGAAAAAATAAGGGGTAAAGGAAAAGAGAATGAGGTAAATTTACCAAAAAAAAGTCTAGATTTGGTTTGGAAGTAGGAAAAGTAATTTTTTTAACAACAAAAAATAATATATATATATAAGAGTAACAGGGAGGATTTAGGAGGGTAAGGAATAACAATGAATAGGAAAAGATACAAACCCAACTTGGATGACCTTATATTTCCTTCAATGTATGTGGATTTCAGTCCTTTAGAGAAGCATGGATGAAGTAGGGAAAGACCAGGCCTGACCATGTGGAAGAACCAGTAGGATGGCTGTCGCTGCTGGTGCTCCAGAATAGGCAAGGCAGAAACAAAAAGAGCAAATGGCCACAGTGTCTTCCTTTTTATAGGTTTGCTGGACAGGAACAGGGAGTGGAATAGACCACCTATGATCTAGGGGACCCCTCCTCCTGGGAGGGGGAAAACAAGTCCTTCTCTGTTCACCTGGATCAGGTTTCTTTTTGTCTCCTGTGTGAAGCAGGGCTCTTGCAGCTCTCCCTGCAGGATGGGTGTAACCCAGTACAGGGTACCAGCCAGACTATTCAGTTTTCAGAAGTAAATTTCACAACAGTTTGGAGCCTGTAATTCAAAGCTGTCAGTTTCTGTTCATTTGGAAAGGCCTCTGATTGTTTTAAACACTATGCAATCATTTCCCTTCAGTGGAGAGAAAACAGGCTTTGAAGTAGAAATTAATAAATTATTAGAGAATATACCTAGAGACTGAAGAAGAACTTGATGACTGCATATGTAAAATGCAATTCAGTGAAATAGTTTTCTAATACTGACAGCTATTGTCTATTTAGCATTTTGGTTGCCATTGTGTTTTCAGTTGTTTAGGTTTTTAAAGTCTTGTTTTCCACAGTTTCCATATTTAAAACAGTATCATGAATCTTGTCAATACATGCTGGCTTTATTTTAGAACACTTCTATGCTGAAAAGCAAAATGAACGTAAGAGCATAAGCAACAGTTGCATGCAAATGTAGATCCAGATTTTTTGATGTAAGAAGTTAAAGGCAGACATCAAGAAATTATATAATCAACTAAATTAAGCATCAGGTTTCTGAAGGACTAAGCACTTGTGGCTCATAGGTTTTATCCAAGCTCTTGATGCTTGGTGGTTCCTCAGAAAATCTGTTCTCCTTCTGCTAATGTTTAATTAAGGGTTTGGCATTCTGACTATGAAATGAGTATTTCTAGAGCATTAGAGAAAGATGCTAACACAAACTCTTGGCATTCCAAAATATTTTGCCACTTCTCTTGTAATACTTTAGTAAACAAACTAACAAACAAACACATTTTTCTATCAATTAATGTAATTGATTCAATACCCTCACTTCACTAATGTTGCCACTAACTGTGAAATATTTCCCTCCTTTTCCTAATAGGAATGTTTTCCTCTGGGTCACAACAACCCCATCGTAAGCTACAGACGTGGGGATGTGTGGTTGGAAAGCTGTGACTCAGAGAGGAACCTGGGATTTTTGGTTGACAGTCAATTAAATGTGAGTGAATCAGCACTGTGCCCAGGTGGCCAGGAAAGCCAATGGCATCATGGCTTGTATTAGAAATACAGTGGCCAGCAGGAAGATGGAGGTGATCATCTTCCTGTATTCATTGCTGTTGAGGCCGCACTTTGAGTATTGTGTTCAGTTCTGGGCCCCTCACTACAAGAGGAACACTGAGGTTCTGGAGTGTGTCCAGAAAAAGGCAATGAGGCTCAGGGGCACATGACCTACAAGGAGCATCTGAGGCAGCTGGGGTCGCTCAGTCTGGACAAGGCTGAGGAGAGATGTCATTGCTTTCTACAATTGCCTGAAAGGAGGTTGGAGTTAGGAGGGTACCAGTCTTCAAAAAAGGCAGGAAGCAAGACTCTCTTATTCTTAGTGTCAAGTGACAGGACTAGAGAAAAAGTTTTCAAGATGCACCAGGGAAGGTTAAGGCTGGATGCTAGGAGATACTTCTTTACAGAGAGGCTTATCAGATATTGGAATGGTCTGCCCAGGGCAGAAGTGCTGCTGCCATCCCCGGAGATGTTTAAGCAGCATGTGGACACAGTGACTAGGGGCATGGTTTAGTGTTGTACCTTTAGTGATGGGTCAAAGGGTGAACAAGATGATCTTTGCGGTCTGTTCCAACTGTAATTTTTCTACGTTCTGTCTAATTATTGGTCTATTAATCTGCACCTTGTATTGCTTTTTATGCCAATAAAACATGGATGTAAAATACCAGTATAATTAGCAAAGAAAATAAGTCAGAGTACAAACAATGAGGAAAGCTAATGATAAATGAGATATTAAATGCTCAGTGGTAAAACCTAGTAGTAAACTGTGTAACCCTGTGGTGGTTTTAGGCTATGCCTTTAAAATTTAGTTACAGATTTTGAGCAGGAAAAGACAAAAAAATATAAATGAAATACTATTGGGTGCAAAGAGGAAAACAAAAGTTTATTCTAAACAAATTAATTGGCTAAATATCTAGAATAAGAGGAGCTGTACCATAACAATTCTTCCATTTTTCTGATCTTGGCTGGTATTGCTTCGCTTGGGAGAGATAATCTGCATGACCTTGGCTAAGTCTAACCACTGCTTCTCTCTCTGCTCCTTTCTCTCTTGGGATGGAGGGGTGGGGGAGGGAAGGAGGCAGTGGAACAGCTTCCCCTGGTCTCTTGACTGGGGGAGTTTCGTCTTGTTTGGTAATTGTAAATATCTGAATAATATTATAAATACTGTGTATTTTGTACATATTCATTACATTCCATCTTAGAGTGTAGATTTTGCTTGTAAATATAGCTTAATTTGCTTCTTAGTTGGTCTGGCAAAGTTAATGTTGGGGGGAAGCTTCAACCCTCCACATTACAAAAAATAACTGGCGTCCAATGTGGGGCAATTGCTTGATTGGTGAATTCCTGCTCAGATTAAGGAAGCAAAATGAAGCTGTTCTGGCTTTTGTGACATTTTATATATTCTGCTCTGACAGTGATTTTATATAGGTGGTGTGTTATTCTGATGTTAGGTAATCTGGGAAGATATTTGACATATAAACTTCCTTTGGTTTAAATACAAGCTGAAAATGCTGTATGACCAATGCTTGGGATTCCTTTGGCTTAAAAGGTTTGGTAATATGACTGTAACAGTTCCTGCATAAATATATGAATTTGGCATTCCTGTAGCTGAGAGCTGTGTGAGCAGCTGGGATCCAAAAAATGATTTATTTACTGTGTGTGAACCTGCTATTTGGGATAATAGTTGTGCTCTTGCTAGGGGCACTGTACCGAGAGAGATGCGCAGAGGCGGACAGACACAGCCCACAGCAGCTGTGGCTCCAGTGACACTGACATTTATGAGGCAAAATCACTTCCTCCCACAGCAGCAGGAACAAGAGTGAGTTCTGCAGCAGCTGCTGGGCCCCAAAGTCCACCCACCAATACTGTTTCCTTGCAAATCCTTTAATCCGGTTAAACAAATCACAGCTTTGGATAAAAAGGGCAGACACAAGGCAGATGCAGAGGCAGAAGAACATCAAGAAGAGCAGGATCCCTCTGCTGCTCAGGCTCAGGGACCTACTGTTAAAAAGGATCTTTCTGATGATGGAGAGCAATTTTTCCTTAAAGATATAGCTGAATTACTGAGACCATCAGTGGATAGTGGAGATGCAGGACAGGATATACTTCTGGTAAATCAGGAGCTAAGGGAGGTGCTCCTGAACTTAAAGAGGTCCTACAGAGAGAGAAGCATTATTATATATTATTATATTTTTTTTATGATGTGGTGGGTTAAAGTTTCCCCCCCACCATTAACTTTGCCAGACCAACTCAGTTAGAAGCAAATTAAGCTACATTTACAAGCAAAATCTACACTCTACAATGGAATGCAATGAATATGTAAAAAATATACAGTGCTTACCATATTATACAGACATATACAATTACCAAATGACATGAAAATCCCCATGGGCAAGAGAGACCAGGGAAGCTGTTCCACCACCCCACTCCCCCTGTCCCAAGAGAAAAAGAAGCGGAGAGAGAAGCAGTGGGTTAGACTTAGCCAAGGTCAGTCAAAGCACGTTTTCTCTCCCAAGAGAAGCAAAACAGCCAAGATGAGAAAAGATGGAAGAATTGTTATGGTACAGCTTGTCTTATTCCAGATATTTATCCAATAAATTTGTTCAGAATAATCTTTTGTTTTCCTTTTTACACCCAACAGTGATTTACTTAAATTTTTCTACTTTTCTGTTCAAAATCTGTAATTCATTTTTAATCACATAGTCTAAAACCACCACAAACTCCTTGAGATATTTGAACTTGCCTAGTTCCTTGAAGAGAAAGGAAATTCACAAAAAAATTGTGAGGTAGCATGTCTAATCACCATAACGAAAATGCACTTAATAAGAACAAAAATCTCTGAGAAATTAGATATGAATTTTCAAGATTTATCATATTTCTTTGCTCACATTATTGACCAATCTTACCTGGTTTATTTGGATAAATGCCTTTCTGTATGTCTTTCATTTTGACTGAAAGACGTTTCACATACCTCATAGAGCCACATTTGAGCAAAATGAACTCAAATATCTATGAAATCATTGCTTCAGATGGGTGGATGCCTGAGAGGAGATGAATTACAAACCATAAAAGGCAGTGAAAAATTGGACTCACGGAGTTTTCTGTGCTTATGTGAAACATAGCTGTCCAGAAAAAGGCAGGTAGGATATTTTCCAGGAAGCAACTTTATTCTTTGAGTCACATTGGTACTCATCAGCTTTTGGGATGCAAAATTTTGCTGTTTTGTTTTGTTTTCTAAATATTACACTTAAAGAGAAAAGGAACATCTCATAACACATCCATGAAATACCATCTTCAGCACAATGTATTTGTGTTTTTATAAAAAATCACTATAAAGTTTTCAAAAAACTGAAGATGAATAAAGAACAGCTTGTAGGAGCACTGATCCATAGACAAGATCTCAACCTTTCTGATCATTATCTGATATCTGCACCATTACACTGCATTGCATCAACCATCACCTTTTTCTTTCTCAAATTTGTCACAAATTCCTCCAAGCAATGGGAAGACAAGAAAAATAAAGCTTTGTGTTGAAATGTATGCCCCGTTGCATTAATCAGATCTGTTAGATCATCCCTCCATTCTGTTTCTATTATATTAAAACTTCAAATACACAGTTACACTTCTTCAAAATTCAATAAGATGTGAAATTACTTTGATAGCAGCTGGGCCACTGGAGATTGTTACACTCATACACTTGACTTGCAATATCCTTGAAATAACTAAACACTCTGTATAACATATAAATAAATAACAATATATGTATAAAACCATGAAAAAATAACTTGAAATAACTAAAACTGATAGCCACATGCATCTCTAATGAGTGTTTACTTATGAAAAATCTCCAAGCTCATTTAGCAGAAACATAAATATTGATCATTTATTGTATCTAGTTAACAATAAGATATAAAAATATGCTGAAGCAAGCAAAGGAAATTTATCAGCCAATTTAAAACTTCACATCAAAAAAAGGCATCTTGCTTCCTTTGTCAGTTGCCTTTTTTATGTGTATCGTTCAAAATGTATGTATCAACAACTGATTATTATAATGCTTGTTTGCAAAGCTATTGAATCAATTTGCTAATTGTTTTAAGAGATCTATTCGCATTCACAAGTGCTGAGAGAGCCGGCTGACATTGTTGTTGAACCTGTCTCCATCATCTTTGAAAAGTTGTGGAGAACAGGAGAGGTGCCTAATGTCTGGAGAAAAACAAATGTCACTCCAGTCTTCAAATGAGGCAGGAAGGTGGACCTAGTCAACTACAGAGCAGTCAGCCTCACCTCCATCCCTGGAAAGATGATGGAGCAGCTCATTCTGAAGGTCATCTCTAACCACATGGAAGGCAAGAAGGTTATCAGGAATAGCCAACATGGATTTACCAAGGGGAGATCCTGTCTGACTAGTCTGATAGCCTTCTATGAAATTATGACCAAATGGGTAGATGAGAGAAGAGCAGTGATTATCATATACCTTGACTTCAGTAAAGCTTTCAATACTGTCTCCCAGTATCTCGATACTGTCTCCCAGTATCTCGATACTGTCTCCCATTCCCAGGGGGAATGGAATGAAGCTGGAGGTGGGGAGATTCAGGCTGGACATGAGGAGGAAGTTCTTCACCATGAGAGTGGTGAAGCCCTGGAATGGGTTGTTCAGGGAGGTGGTTGAGACCCCGTCCCTGGAGGTGTTTAAGACCAGGCTGGATGAGGCTCTGGCCAGCTTGATGTAGTGTGGGGTGTCCCTGCCCATGGCAGGGGGGTTGGAACAAAACAATCCTTGTGGTCCCTTCCAACCCTGACTGATACTATGATACTATGGTGCTAATATTCTGATAGAAAAACTCAAGAAATGTGGCACAGACAGCTGGTCAGTGATGTGGATTGCAAACTGGCTCAACAACAGATTTCAGAGGGTCATTGTCAATGACACCAAGTTGAGTTGGAGGCTTGTGGCCAGTGGTGTTCCCCAGGGATCGGTACTGGGTCCAGTTTTGTTCAATACCTTCATAAATGACCTGGATGAGGGGATTGAGAGTATCCTCAGCAAGTTTGTTGATGACAAAAAAATGGGGGTGGGTGGGAAGGGGCAGTGTTGGCTGATATCCCATTGGGCTGTGCAGCCACACAACATGACCTGGACAGGCTAGAGAGTTGGATGAAGGCAAATCTCATGAAGTTTAGTAAGGACAAGTGCAAGTCGTACATCTGGGGAGGAATAATAACGTGCACCAGAACAGGTTAGGGTCTGTGCTCTGCTGAAAAACAGCTCTACAGAGAAAGACCTTGGAGTCCTAGTGAACAGCAAGTTATCCATGGGACAACAATATGTCCTTGTGGCCAAGAGAGCCAATGGTGTTCTGGGATGCATCAAGAAGGGTGTGTCCAGCAGGTCTAGGGAAGTTCTTCTACCCCTCTACTCTGCCCTGGTGAGACCACACCTGGAACACTGTATCCCTTTTGGCCTCTGCAGTTCGAGAGAGACAGAGAACTGCTGAAGAGAATCCAATGGAGAGACATGAGGATGATTAGGGTACTTGAGCATCTCCCCTGTGAAGAGAGGCTGATATTCCTGGGGCTATTTAGTCTTGAGAAGACTGAGAGAGGATCTGTTCAGTGTGTATAAATATCTGAAGGGTGGGTGTCAAGTGGAGGGGGCCAAGCTCTTTTTGGTGCTGCACAGTAAGAAGACAAGGAACAACATGTTCAAATTTGAACATAGAAGATTTCACCTCAACATGAGGAGAAATTTCTTCACAGTGAGGGTGAAGGAACACTGGAACAGGCTGCCCAAGGAGGTTGTGGAGTCCCCTTCTCTGGATACTTTCAAAAACCACCTGGATGTATTCCTGTGTGGACTAACGTAAGTGATCCTGCTTTGGCAGAGGAGTTGGACCCAAAGATCTCTTGAGGTCCCTTCCAACCTCTAATATAGTGTGATACAGTGATACCATGATATTTTTGCCTTATACTTTCAAATAGAAATAATTCTTGCTGTTAAAGAGAATTTAAGGTCCCAAATAAAGGTCTGAACTAGATTTTACTGACACACATCATATGTATCCTCATTATCTTTAATGAAGCCTGTTCTAATTTGCATCTCCTAACACCAAAAAGGAAACATTAACAAAGTGACAGTTGTTCAATTTATACCCCATTATTTTTCTTTTCTTTTCTGCACCTTGATTTAACACTTAAATGCTAAATTTAGCACTTAAATATTAGTGTTATTAGCTTTATGCAAATGAGAAAGGACTTTTCTCATAAGTACAGTTTCTGAAGTACTGAAGTCACTTAAAACACTAAATAACATTGACTGCAAATTAAAGACTAATTGGAAAAATATATTAAACACCTATGAAGAAAGGTTGGAAAACTGATCTTCAGGTAAGAGCTCTAACTACTACTCTAGGGAATTATATTATAACTGCAATGGCCAAAGAAAATTAATTTAATGGAAAGGAAAGGTGTCAGAGATGCACTTGGGAGTGAATTGCAACTTGGTATGTTACGTTTTCACCTATCTTCAAAAATCCAGAGTGACAAGGTTACAATTTCACTAATAAAAGTGGAGATTTTGGGATTATATGTAAAGACTAAGAAAAGAACCTTGTTTGATCATTGCTGATTTTTATTTTAATTTTTAAACCACTCAACTTGGAAGTCCTGTATTTAGAACTTTTAAATCATTGCTTTTTGCATATATTATATGAACGTAAATACAGCACCATGTGTAGGATGATAATGATGACTCATCTTTAATAACTAAAAACTTTGAAAAAATCTCAACATTAATGAACCTGAATGGTTTTCTAGATAGAGAATTCAGCCTTTCCCTTCTTTTTAATTTTTGCAGAAGTAGAGATTTTAAAAAAAAAACATCTATTAACTTCTGATTTTGTGCATGCTTAACATGAGATAACATGGAAGTGATTCACTCTAAAAACTGTGGATTCAGCTTACAACTGTACCAAGCTGGATTTTTACCAAATAACCCTAAGTACCCCCATGGGATTTTTGCACATATCACTAAGGGCTGTGTACTAGGTTGAAGCTAGACCAAGCTAGATGGTAGGGTTTCCTGGCAACAGGCAGGCAGAAAACCAGCAGCACAATCTGTGTCAGCTGATGTAGCACTGAAAGGGCGTTACTCTCATCCAGCATGGGCTATATTCCTCTTTTCAGTGAGTGCTGGTTACCCCGACAAGGCCGACAAATGGGGCACAGTGCATCACAAAAGGCATGGTGTGGCAGTTCAAGCAGGCATGGTACATTCTCTTTCCTAGACCAAAGACAAGCTGGAAAGTTCAGCAGGAGTGTGGAAATTTAGTTGTAGTATTAATGAAGACCAGAAGGCCTCCCACCCCACCAGGGTAGAATTGGCATGCTCAGCTCACTCCCTGTGCTGTCTGTACACCAATACATGCAGAATAAACAGGAGGAGTTAGAAATCCATGTACAGTCAAGGGGTTATGGTGACAATTACAGAGACATGGTGGGACAGCTCACATGACTGGAGGGCTATATCCTTGTTAGGAAAGACAGGTCAACAAAGAAAGGTGGTGGAGTTGCTCTTTGTGTGAGGAAGAAACTAGAATGTATTGAGCTCTGTCCAGGGGTAGATAAGGGGTGAGATGAGGGTTTGTGGGTGCAAATTAAGGGGCAGGCTAGCATGACTGACACAGTTGTGGGTGTTTATGGTGTTTATTACAGACCACCTGATCAGGATGCGGAGGT
This sequence comes from Dryobates pubescens, assembly GCF_014839835.1. Classification (NCBI taxonomy): domain Eukaryota; kingdom Metazoa; phylum Chordata; class Aves; order Piciformes; family Picidae; genus Dryobates; species Dryobates pubescens. The sequence goes on along the minus strand of NC_071657.1, from coordinate 82,472,242 downwards.
TGATGAGGCCTTCTACAAGCATCTGACAGAAGCCTTGCAATCACAGGCCCTGATTCTTATGGGGGATTTTAACTACCCAGATATTTGCTAGAAGGCCTACTCAGCCAGCCAACCACAGTCCAGGAAGTTCCTCCAGTGCATTGATGATAACTTCTTGATGCAAATGGTGAATGAACCAACTAGGAGAGGAGTGCTGCTGTATCTTACACTCACTAACAAGGCGGGTCTGCTTGAAGCAATGAAGATCAATGGCAGCCTTGCCTGTAGCAATCATGAGATTGAGGAGTTCAAGATCTTGTGCAGTAGGAAAAGAATACCAAGTAGAATCACAACATTGGACTTCAGCAGGGCCAACTTTGGTCTTTTCAAGCAGTTGCTAGTGGAAATCTCATGAGACAGGGTACTAGAAGGCAAATGGGCCCAAGATAGTTACTTAACATTCAAGGACCTCTTATCCAAGCTCAAGATTAGAGCATTTGAAGTAGAAAATCAAGAAAAGAGACCTGCACGGTTAAATAGGGAACTGCTGAGCAAACTCAAGTGGAAGAAGAGAGTCTACAGATCATGGAAGAAGGGGCTGGCTACTTGGGAGAAGTATAAGACTGTTGTCAGAAAATGTAGGGTGGCAACTGGGAAAGCTAAGGCATTCTTGGAATTCAACCTTGCAATGGAGGTCAAGGACAACACAAAAGGTTTCTTCAAATATTTTGAAGGAAAAAGTAACACTACAGTCAATGTAGGCCCACTGTTGAAAGAGATGGGTGCCCTGGTGACAGAGGATACAAGGAAGGAGGATCTACTAAATACCTTCTTTTTCTCCATCTGTACTGCTGGAGATCGTCTTCATGAGCCCCATATCCCTGAGACCCCAGGATAAGACATGACAAAGGAGGAATTTTCCTTGGTTGATGAGGACTGAATTGATGAGACTGGGTTAGGGAACAGTTAATTAATCTGGGCATCCATGAATCCGTGAGTCCTGATGGCATGTACCCAAGGGTGCTGAGGGAGCTGGTGGAGGTCATTGCCAAACTACTCTCCACAATCTTTGGTAAGTCATGGAACACAAGAGAGGTGCCTGAGGATCAGAGAAAGGCAAGCATAACTCCAATCTTCAAAAAGGGTAAGAAGGAGGACTCAGGTAACTATAGACGGGTCAGCCTCACCTCCATCCCTGCAAAGGTAATGGAACAACTTATCCTCTGTGCTGCTCTTAGGCACATCAAGGACAAAAGGGTCATTAGAAGCCATCAGCATCATTTTACCTGCAGAAAGTCAAGTTTGACCAACCTGATAGCCTTTTATGAGGACATAACCAGGGGGATACATGATGGTAGAGCAGTAGATGTGGTTTATCTTGATTTCAGTAAAGTATTTGACATTGTCTTCTACAGCATCCTCGCAGCTAAACTGTGGAAGTGTGGTCTGCTAGATCAGGTAGGGAGGTGGATTGAGAACTGGTTGGAGAAAAGAACTCAGAGAGTTGTGGTCAATGGGAGAGAGTCTAGCTGGAGGCCTGTATCTAGTGGAGTCCCTCAGCAGTCACTACTGGGGCCAGTATTATCCAATATATTCATCAACGACCTGAATGAGGGAACAGAATGCACTGTCAGCAAGTTTTCTGACAACACAAAACTGGGCAGAGTGGTTGACACAGCAGGGGGTTGTGCTGCCATTCAGCAAGGCTTGGACAGGCTGGAGAGCTGGGCAGAGAGGAATTTAATGAAATTCAACAAGGGCAAGTATAGAGTCTTGCACCTGGGAAAGGATGACCTCATGTATCAGCACTGGTTGGGGACTGACCTGTTGGAGAGCAGTGAAGGGGAAAAGAATCTGTGGATCCTGGTGGATGGAAGGTTGACCATGAACCAGCAAGGTGCTCTGGTGGCCAAGAAGGCCAATGCCATTCTGGGGTGTATTAGAAGGGATGAGGTTAACAGAGTGAAGTTCTCCTCCCCCTCTACTCTGCCCTGTTGAAGCCGCATCTGGAATACTGTGTCCATTTCCGTGTCCCTCAGTTCAAGAAGGCCAAGGAACTGTTTGAGAGAGTCAGTGCAGAGCCACAAAATGATTAAGGGAGTGGAACATCTTCCTCATCAGGAGAGACTGAGGGTGCTGGGGCTCTTTAATTTGGAGAGGAAGAGACTAAGGGATAACCTTAAAATGTTTATGAATATGTAAAGGGTGAGTGCCAAGAGCATAGAGTCAGGTTCTTCTTGGTGATGCCCAATGACAGGAAAGGGACAATGAGTGGAAGCTGAGGCATAGGAAGTTCCATGGAAACGTGAGGAAAATTTTTTTCACTGTCATGATGATGGAATAGAGGAACAGGCTGCCCAGAGGGCTTGCAGGTCCTCCTTCCCTGGAGAAATTAAAAACCTGCCTGGATGCATTCCTGTGTGATCTGCTCTAGGTGATCCTGCTCTGGCATGGGGGTTGAACTATATGATCTTTTGAGGTCCCTTCCAGGCCCTAACATTCTGTGATTCTGTGATTCTGTCATTCTGTGAAGTTTAATTATGGTGTCCACTTGCAGAAAGGGCATACCCGCCTCTTCACTTGCCAGAAAGGATGAATCAGTCGAGACTGAGCTGCCACAAAAACACCTAGCTGTTGAGGTCTCCGGCTGCAGCAAGTGCCATGTCTCTCTCAGGAAGAATTTTAAAGCAAGGAAAATGAGTGTGTGATATATCAGCAAGTGGACTATTTGCTCAGTCTGGTGGTAAAACTAAGAGAGGAAGTAGATAGGCTAAGAAATAGTAGGGAGGTAGAGAAAGAGAACCACATGAGAGAGAACCACAAGAGAACATGTAGAACCACACTGTGACCTTCCAGAGACAGGAAAATGGACAGGAACAATAATGAAAAGAACCTCAGAATCAAATGGAAACAAGCATCCTTTCTGCACCAGGATGTGGACAGGAGCCCAAAAGAAAGTAGGGAGTGGAAGCAAGTCCCCATTAGAGAAGGTAAGTGAAATCTCCCCTCGCCCACTATGCCTCCCCAGGTGCCACTATGCAATAGGTAGAAATCTCTAACAATGGAGGATTATTAAAGAGACTGTGTGAGTATTGATTCAACAACCTCAGAGGGTTCACAAACATCAAAAACAAATACCTCCTGAAATATTACCACCATTTCTACAAAGGAAAAATGCAGAGTCATAGTTATAGGTGACTGTCTTCTGAAAGGAAAAGAGGGTCCACTATAGAATAGAATAGAATAGAATAGAATAGAATAGAATAGAATAGAATAGAAAAGAATAAACCAGGTTGGAAGAGACCTTCAAGATCATCGTGTCCAACCTATCATCCAACACCACTTAATCAAATAAACAATGGCACCAAGCACCCCATCAAGTCTCCTCCTGAACACCTCCAATGATGGTGACTCCACCACCTCCCTGGGCAGCCCATTCCAATGGGCAATCACTCTCTCTGTGTAAAACTTCCTCCTAACCTCCAGCCTAAACCTTCCCTGGTGCAGCCTGAGACTGTGTCCTCTTGTTCTGGTACTGGTTGCCTGGGAGAAGAGACTAACCCCTGCCTGACTACAACTCCCCTTCAAGTACTTGTAGACAGAAATAAGGTCACCCCTGACTCTCCTCCTCTCCAGGCTCAGCAACCCCAGCTCCCTCAGTCTCTCCTCATAGGGCTTGTGTTCCAAGCCCCTCAACAACTTTGTTGCCTTTCTCTGGACATGCTCCAGCAAGTCAACATCCTTCCTAAACTGAGGGGCCCAGAACTGGACACAGTACTCGAGGTGCGGCCTAACCAGTGCAGTGTACAGGGGCAGAATGACCTCCCTCCTCCTGCTGGCCACATTGTTCCTGATGCAGACCAAGATGCCATTGGCCTTCCTGGCTGCCTGGGCACACTGCAGGCTCATGTTCAGCTTACCATCAACCAGCACCCCCAGGTCCATCTCCACCTGGCTGCTCTCCAGCCACTCTGACCCCAGCCTGTAGCACTGTATGGGGTTGTTGTGGCCAATGTGCAAAACCCGGCACTTGGATGTGTTAAATCTCATGCTGTTGGACTCTGCCCATCTGTCCAGCCTGTCAAGGTCCCTCTGCAGAGCCTCTCTACCCTCCAGCAGATCAACTCCTGCCCCCACGTTGGTGTCATCAGCAAATTTACTGATGATGGACTCAATGCCCTCATCCAGATCATCAATAAAGATGTTAAAGAGCATGGGACCCAGCACTGATCCCTGGGGCACACCACTAGACAGGAAGAGTTGGAAGATACCTTGCTGATGGAGGTCTATGAGATAGTGGCTGTTACTGAAACTGGTGGGATGAATCCTGTGACAGGAGTGTTGCTATTGATGGACAAAATTTGTTCAGAAGGGACAAGAGAGTAAAGAAAGTTGGAGGCCTATCTGTCTATTAAGATCTGAAACTGCAGCACACCAAGGCAGGACTGGGGTGGAACACCATGCAGAGCTGGCTCCCCCTGAGTCAGCTTCTCTCTAGTGAGAGGCACATGTGGCCTGGGTGGAGTCTCTGCTGCATCAGCTAGGGTTTTTCCCAAAAGGAGGTACAGGTTTGTTGCTGATGTCTTCTCCAGTTAGGTCACAGAGGCAGGAATGGGGATTGTTACAACTCCGGTAAAGCTGTTTCCAAAAGATGTGTCAATCCAGACTGAAGTCCAACGTAAAAGTGCAGGTGTCCAGGCAACTGGCTGCAGAGAGTGCTGGAGCCTGGCACTTGAAACAACTTGGAGACACCACCTGTCTTAGGTGCAAGCAGCTTGATTATCTGCTTAACCTATTGGCTGAACTGAAGGAAGAAGTGGCAAAACTAAAGAAAGTAAGGGAATGTGAAAGGGAGTTGGATTTGATGTACCAGGCTCTGCAGACTCCCCTAGCAGAAGGCGGAGACCCAAGAAGCAGGGGGGAATGGATACAGGTCTGTGTTGGGAGAGGCAAGGGAAACACCTCATGGGTCCCCGCACCTTCCCAGCTGCCCTTGTAAAACAAGTATTGGGCACTGGAAGTTGAGGGTGAGGTGAATGACAAGGGAAGAGAGACATCATTTGGTGGTTTCCTAAAGCAAAACAGCTTGCATCAGGACTTGTTCCCTTAAAAAAGGAGGAGCCTAACTGTCATTGATGATTCCCTTCTGAGGGCAACAGGGGGCCCTGTATGTCAGCCAGATTCGTCCCACAAGGAAGTCTGCTGCCTCCCTGGGGCCTGGGTCAGAGATGTTATCAGAAGGCTGCCTAGTCTGGTACAGTCCTCTGATTACTATCCCTTGATAGTTATGCAGGTGGGAAGCTACCGCGATTGAGAGATGGAGACAACGCTTGATGCAAGCAAAGTGTCTACTTTATTGTACCAAGTCATTTCTTTATATAGGCTAACAGATCAGAAGGCTACTTGTAATTGGTAATTAGATGTGTTCGTGACAGTTACAGAATCGTGGTTGGCTGCCGAGGAAATGCAAGGGAACACACATTCCTAAGCAAGGCTCAGACAGATGTTAGACAAATGGCAAATGGTCAAGCATCTCTTATCTAAGTTCAAAGAGGAAACAGAAGGCTCTCTTGCAATGCTAACTCGCACTCGTTATCAGGTAGCTTCATGCCTTCCTGAGGCACAAAGGCCATTGGTAATTAGCTAAATACTTTTTTCTCTTCTACATAATACATAGAATACATAGAATAAACCAGGTTGGAAGAGACCTTCAAGATCATCGCGTCCAACCCATCAACCAATCCAACACTGCCCAAGCAACTAACTCACGGCACCAAGCACCCCGTCTAGTCTTCTCCTAAAAACCTCCAGTGATGGCGACTCCACCACCTCCCCAGGCAGCTCATTCCAATGGGCAATCACTCTTTCTGTATAGAACTTTTTCCTAACATCCAGCCTGAACCTCCCCTGGCGCAGCCTGAGACTGTGTCCTCTTGTTCTGGTACTGCTTGCCTGGGAGAAGAGACCAACATCCGTCTGTCTACAACCTCCCTTCAGGTAGTTGTAGAGAGTAATAAGGTCACCCCTGAGTCTCCTCTTCTCCAGGCTAAGCAACCCCAGCTCCCTCAGCCTCTCCTAGTAGGGCTTATGTTCCAAACCCCTCACCAACTTTGTTGCTCTTCTCTGGACTCGTTCCAGCAAGTCAACCTCCTTCCTAAACTGAGGGGCCCAGAACTGGACACAGTACTCGAGGTACGGCCTAACCAGTGCAGTGTACAGGGGCACAATGACCTCCCTGCTCCTGCTGGCCACACTGTTCCTGATGCAGGCCAGGATGCCATTGGCCCTCTTAGCTGCCTGGGCACACTGCAGGCTCATGTTCAGTCTACTGTCGACTAGCACCCCCAGGTCCCTCTCAGCCTGACTGCTCTCCAGCCACTCTGACCCCAGCCTGTAGCTCTGCATGGGGTTGCTGTGGCCAATGTGCAGAACCCGGCACTTGGATGCAGTTTGCTCACAGGGTTTGTGGCCCACAAGAGTAAAAACTTTTCCTTCTATCAGCTGACCATCGCTTGAGATTATTCCCTAAAATCAGTGCATCAGGAAGCGATGAGGTCGAAACCAGAACTCCAAAAGCAATCAAAAGGGACTTCAAGGCACTGGGAAAACTGGTTGAGGGGTCAGGGGCACAGGTAATTTTTTCATCAATACTCCTAGTTGCAGGAAGGAATACCGAAAGGACCAGGAAAAGAGGTATGATTAACAAGTGGCTCAGAGGCTAGTGCCACCAACAGAATTTTGGGATTTTTTTGATCTTGGGGAACTTTCTATGGCATTGGGGCCTCTAGCAACAGATGGAGTACATCTGTCTCAGACAGGGAGAAAGATCCTAGCACATGAGAACAGCCTATCCCACAGAGGGAAAAGGGTTCTAGGAAAGGAGTTGGCAGGACTCATTGACAGGGCTTTAAACTAGATTAGAAGGAGGAAGCAGTTGAAATCTGTCTCTCCAGACAGGAGTCTGAAGGTGGTAAGCTGGAGTCAAGGGTGAAATCAGCAGCTCAACTGAAGTGTATGTACATGTGTGGGTAATAAACAAGAGGAGATGGAGTTCTTGGTGCAGCAGGAAAACTATGATGTAGCCGCCATTACAGAAATGTGGTGGGAGTGCAGTAATCAATGGCTACAGGCTCTTCAGGGGAGACAGGTGAGGGAGAAAGGGTGGAAGGGTGGCCCTGTACATTAGGGAGGATCTAAACACCATTGAACTAGAGATTAAGGATGGTTGTGTTGAGTACCTGTGGGTGAGAATTAGAGGGAGAGCCAACAAGGCTTACATCCTGTTTGGAGTCTATCATAGACCACCCAACCAAGGTTAACAGGTTGATGAATTATTCTATAAGCAGCTGGACACTGACTCAAGATCACCAGGCCTTGTCCTTGTGGGCAACTTTAACCTTCCAGTTAGCTTGAACAAGAAAGGTGGGGAAGAGAGGGCTTTTGGGAGAACCTGAGTGAGCGGTTCTCCTCAGAAGGGTTTCTCTGTGTTGTGTTCTTCCCTGTGAATTTTGTATATATTGTAAATGCTGTATATTTTGTATATGTTCATTGCATTTCATTATTTCTTGTAAAATACAGCTTTCTGTTTGCTTCTCCAACTGAGTTTAGCTGTGCTTTATGTGGTGGGAGGATTAAACATTCACACTCCCACATTCCTGCCTTATTAATTTAGTCCCAATTAAAACAATGGTCTGCTTATTATTAAAGAGCAGTGAGGCTACCAATATCCTATTAGAATACCTGTAGAGAGCATAGACTTCCTATACAACATTTATTAGTGCCTGAGCAACCAAAAAGCTAGATCAAGTTGCAAGAGAATAACTGAGGTTTGTAGTTATCTGTGACAACACTATAGTAGTCATGTGGCAAAGCTGGTTTTGGCAGTGCATTGTAAGTGGAACATGGAACTGAAGGCCACACTTGGATCATGATTGTTCTTGTGTCAATGTTTGGATATATAGTTTTGTCCAATTAGAGAATCATAGAATGCCAGGGGTTAGAAGGGACCTCTGGAGATCATCTAGTCTAACCCTCCTGCTGACACACATATGCCTAATTCAGGTTGCACAGGAACATGTCCAGGCATTTTTTGAAAGTCTCCAGAGGAGGATCCAGCACTTCAGCCTGTTCCACTTCTCCATCACCCTCAAAGTAAACTTCTCAAGTTCAAGTGAAACCTCCTGTGTTCTAGTTTGTACCTGATGCTCCTTGTCATTTCATTAGAAGAGTCCAGCTTCCTCCCTGTGACCTGTGACCTTCACCCTTTAGATATTTATATATATCAGACCTGTTAAACATCTTTTGTTCCTCATTTTGCTCAACTACTATAACATACTATATTATAATGTAACTGCTTTTGTAAGGCTTTTGTTGTGGCAACCAAGGGTTGGCAAATAATAAGAATGCAAGACCAACCTTCAGATTATATGGATGAACATAGTGATAACAGAAAGCTGTGTCAGGGGTGTATGGGAAAAGCAGGCTACAAAGCCACCTGCAAAAGTGAATGGAGAAGTGTGATTAATAAACAGGAATCTGAAAGTTGGTAGGATGTGGGAAGGGATGTAAATCATGTAAACATTTTCTAATAAATTTGAGCTGGCCTACAAGACAATGTCATTTCATCACCTCTGGCAAGTGACCACCTCTCCACGAACTCGTGTGAATTTGTATTTTCAACCAGCTGCCTTGGTGTTGAAGGAATGGGTTAATCTGTGCTTGACCAGATGTAGTTGAGCTGGCTGATAGATGGTTGCTAGGCAATTAAACCTGAACCTATGACAAGCAGAGTAGGGTGTTATATAACACATTGTGTGAAAAGGAGGAGCTTTATTCTCCTCAGCCCAGCCTCCTGGGACATACTTGGCCCTCGGTCATGGAACGCTAACCCTATGTAACGCGGGGTCTCTGGTGTGGGGGGGAGTAGCTGCACCAATCCTACATTGTTGCCACAGGGTTGCCCCCTGGCATGGGTGCCAGTCACACACACCACCCCCCTACCCTCCCCCCCCCACACCCCCCCCATCATCTTGAGATCTCCAGAGCTACGGGTAACATGCCTTGCTTTCTGTTTCATGACTTGCTACAATTTTACATAACTGTCTGCCTGCATGCAGCTGTGGTATGCATGCTAATTTCTGAACCCCCAAAAATTCACTAAAACAGTTGGGGACTCAGTAGGTCCAGCCCTTAGATATAGGCAAACAATTTTGTATTTATTTATGTTTCTGATCTAAACTTGGAAGAAAATCAAAAAAGTGTTCTCACATTTGAAATATTTTCAAAGCAGACTCTGAATCAGCTCTATAGGTCAACAATAAAAAATTAGTAATTAGTCATTGTATTTGGTAGAACACAGATTTTGGATTTCTTTAGTATAGTGTGCTTTTTTTCCCAAAAAAAGTTTGTTATTTGATCCTAGTATTTTATAAAGACATAACCTCTGTACTGCTTATGAAATGTTTTTGTAAGGTGGAATCTGTGTCACCTTACTTTAGTAATAAATATGTTTGGTGCTTGTATCAAATTTTGTAAATATTTTTGGTTGTTTTTTTTTTCTGCTGTGGAATAAGACAGGTATCCAGGGAGACAAAAACAGTGCTAAAACAAGTGCCTTCTTTGGACCTGACTAGTTTTAAAGTGCCTAATGGGGGGGAATAGACAAGTTATTTAGAATAGATAATGAAATTTTAGAAAATTATACCTAGGGTAGAATCATCCAGCCATTCATGCTAGCTATTATTAATTTATTATTTATGATAGGAAAATAAATCACATATTATTGATTCTGGATTATGAATAAGTTGTCTATGACTACTTCTACATAATGCTTTATATTTTTTCCAGCCCTGGAGAACATGAATTTTCATTGCATATTACTTTCTCATCTTCAGGAATCTAATGATCCTTAGATTCAAATATGTTTCTCCTGACCAGAAACTAGGACAGGTACTTGAAGTCTACTTAAAGATTTACAAAACCCAGTTTTGTCTGGGTTACAGCTCTTCTTCACAACTATAAAACTTCAGTGCTAGTTCAAAGGGGAAAAAAATAAAATCTATCTTTTGAATCAACATCTTGCAGTTTTGTCTTTTACTTTTTTTCCTATGAATTAAGATAACCTCTCTGACAAATTTCTTTTTCATTACTGTCATTATTAACTTTTTTATTTAACTCATTTAACTTACTGTATTTCACAGCACCAAGCAGCAAAATGATACAACATCCATCACAATTCCTACTAAGCTCCAACAAAGGACATAACAAGTGAAGCCTAGTTCTGCAAAGTAGCTAGGCTTTATTACCCTACAGAATTTGTTTCAAATTATAGTCTGAAAAGTAAAGATGAAAAAATATAAAATGATGATAAATGAAGTCTCCAAAGAAAAAGGTAGAAATACTTAATGTAGATAATTATGCAAACAAGATTTTAATATCCTAAGTTTTAATAAAATTAGATTTAACAAAGCTCTCCAAGGAGGTGGCCCTTAGGAGTTTATCAAGATGAGCATTCTCATTTAAAAAAAAAAAAAAAAAAAAGCTTAAGGCTAAATTGAATTATGGGTGAAGACTTGAAAAATATCACTGATGTACTGGATGATAGTTGTGTACCCGTTAAGAAAATTACAACTTGAAGATTATAAAATGAAGAAGCAGAATTAGAGGGGAAAGAAGATAGAAGAAAATTACTCTTTTGATCCATTTCACAATATGTTTCTTATAGTTAGTAGTGTCACTGAGAAAACTTCAGGGTGAAAAGCAGATGGACTAAGTCAGCCTATATTAAGTCCCATTTTTCAAAGGCAGAATCTTAAGGGACTTAAGCTGCCTAGATAATTCTGAAAACATTGATCTGAGTCAATTTAATTAATAATTAGATTTTAAACTCCTGGCTCTTCTGGTAGGATTTGACAAACCTTCAAGTTTTCCCTGTCTCTGCTAGAATCCCTCCAGGATTGCTATTTGGAAAAAAAGAAAAGATGTAATACAGGGAACAGTAAGCTGCTGGGGAGTTCAGCTCTCCTGTTTGATGTCAGGTGGAATCAAAGGTCATGCACTGTTTGACTCTTGACCTGTCTTCCCATTCCTTTTGAGAAGAAGCCATGTTCACCTCACACAGAACCTGAATTTTCCACTTGCTAGACAAAGCAATGGCAAAACAAGTAGACGTCTCTTCTATTTTAGTCTTGTGCCTCTTTAATAGTTAGAACTCACAAATAACAGTGTTTATAACAATTGCACAAACACACATGATCAGTTATTGTAGCATTTAACCTACTAATAAAATCATGTTCTTATTAATTTATTACCCCCTTATTGTTTTGGGTTTTACTAGACATGATTTTATCTATGTGTGTTTATATTCCTCTTACTCCATTATATCTCTTTCAAAAGCTGCCCAGGTTTGTAAAGCACTATCATCCAAATCTAGGTTCAAGTTTCTTTGGTCCAGCTGGCAACAGCAAATCTAATTCTATTGGAAAACCTTGTGTGTAACTCACCTTAGCTGAAGAATAACAGCTGACAAATATCACTGCATGATATACCTGGTCATATGCTGAGCTTGCAGTGTTCTATCATTCATTTTGAAGAGTTTGTAGAGGTAGATTCCTAGCCTTAAAACCTATGAATTTACTGTCTGTTCATGGCTTGGATGAGTACATGCTCTACTGGATAAAGCAGTGGCTGGATAAACAGGCCTAAAGAGTAGTGGTCAATGGAGTTAAATCCAGCTGGTGGCTGGTCAAAAGTGGTATTCCTCAGGGCTCAGTGTTGGGACCACTTCTGTTTAGCATCTTTATTGATGATCTTGACATGAGTGTGTCATCAGCAAGTTTGCAGATGACACCAAGTTAGGTGGGAGTATTGATCTTCATGAGAGTAGGAAGTCTCTACAGAGGGACTTTGATAGGTTGGATGAATGTAATGAAGAGGTTTTTCATTTATGATTTATGAAAAAAGGAACATTAATTTGTATTACAATTTAAAATTATTAATAACTATTTCTCAATATTTATATGTATATTCTAGTGCACAATCATGGATATATTCCGTAAACCAGCACAGTTAAACAATTTTCAATCCAATTAGGAAAATACAAACTAGTTATTCAATTAAGAACCAAGGTTGTAATCATGCTGCTTGTCCACCAGGTGACAGCTCGATAGGACACTTGGCAGCTGCTTATACAGATAGAAGAGACCCTTAACCCTTTAGAGACTTAAATAAATTCTGATCATGAATTATAACTCTGGGAGTGCTGGGGAGGATGCTCCTAAAGCTTAGGTTAGAACACCATGAGGGAGAAGTGTGGGGATTGAAACAGAACCATAGCTGGTGTAAAACATGAACACTGAAAAGATACAGTGTTTTGCTTGCTAAGCTAGTTGTTAAACTATGTCTATGCTGGCTGCCTGCCAAGACTGACTCAAGGACCAGGCTGGGGCTGCTGCTACTGCGAACAGTTGCTATCAAACCTCAGTGGTTTGCAGGGCCAGTGCTGGCTCCTGGGGCAGTCCCTCTGGACGCCACGGTGAAGGCAGCTTTCTCCTCCCATGGCTGTGGGGGGTGAGGCATAGACTTCTGCCAATCAGACAGGTCGCTGTGGATAGGCTTGGGCAGCTGCCTCAGGGTACAGTTCCCTCCTGGAGCTGCTAGAGAGCATGGGGGAGAGGGGTGGGGGTGGAAAAGGTGCAGCTCCGCTGGCTTTTCTCCTGTCTCAGCTCAAAATGAGCGAGCAGCCAATTCTTCTCCATGACTGCATTTCTGTTTCTAAGTTTATAGGGCAGTCCTTTGTGAAACTGTATGGGATGCTCACAGGTGGTCCCAGATCTGAATTATGGGCACAGATGATACTCTGAATTACCCTGGCAATTACAGGGCATTGAAATGGCAAAGTGACTTCCCTCTCCCACAAATGAGAGTGGTCCTTTGCAAATGAGCACGCAAAGGCTCTGTGGTGAAGGCACACTATGCCCAGAATTATGCCCCCAGATACCAAAACTTGTCCCAGCATGTGTGGACACATACCCCTCCTTTCATGAGGGGAATAAAGGCCAAGGCATTAGCCAAGCAGCATAAGCAACTGCATGTACACATCGCATAGGATGCTTGTGCTGATACCAAGTATGTGCATAATTCTAGCTTTACACTTTCAATAGGCTAAAGCCAGTTGTTTACGAGAGTGCCCATTGGCTACATCTAGCTTTGAGAAATTTGTAAGTATTACACAGGCTGCTTTGGCTCACAGGTCTCGGCTTATGCCTGTAGCAGATACTTGGAACTCCTGAAGTTCAGGATAGTTCCCTTCCCATAATGGCAAACCTTAATGTTGTGAATATGCCCTCAGAAATGAGCAGCAGATATTTCAATGAAAATGTATGTTGTTTATGTTTTATATATATATATACAAACTTTGTAATGGGGTATTTACAGGTATCGATATTTGGTTAGTGAAACTGTCTTTACAGAATGTTTCTGTATGGGCACTGAAATCGAACAATTCACAGAACTTAGAATCGAAACGAATTCAGAAAGCAGCGGGGGAGGGGTTGGTCAGTGACCGGCAACCCTCCACCTGGAGCAATCTAAATGCTACCCTAACTGAAAACTCTATAAAGAAAGGCTTGACTTACAAGCTGAGAACTTTGTGAAGTCTCCCCTTAATAATGTTTATAGTCCAGAGAATGTGACATGGATGTGCCATAAGACGGAGACAGGAAATGGCGCCGGCTGCTTGGCTGCACTGCGTGGCTGCACCGCGTGGCTGCTGCTTCTCCCAGGACACAAAGGTTCCCCACTCGAGGCGGGGGCAGTGGCAGGTCAGTGATGCTGATTCACACAGGCTACTGTGTTTTCTCCTGCAGCAATGGATTGTGCAGTGGTTGATCCCGCGGGGTACTGTCCACGCCACCACACGCAGCTGGGTGACGGTGGCAAAAGAGCGTGAGGCCTCTTGGGGCACTGGCTTGAGTCCCGGGCAAGGTGGACCACGGCAGCACTGGCACGCACACACACACAGGCTCCAATATGATGGGGGGGGGGGGGGGCATTTACCAAACAACCCCTATTTACCATTTGCCCCAGTGAATACTGGTCCAGTGAGCATCTGTTGCTAATGCAAAAACTAACCAGTGAACCAACACCTACCAAATACGGCATAAGTATATGCTATACCCAGGGAAACAAACATATAGCCTGGGCCTTGCATACCACAGGGGTGAGACCACGCCCAGGCAGGCTGTTTACCTGGACTCAGTGGCGCCAGGATCCCCCTCTGCTACCTCCAGAAAGTAGGGGGAAACAAAGGAGGGTTACCACTCAGAGAAGTATGTTCCAGAAATGTTTGGGGCACAATCCTGACCATAAGCATCATTCACTACACCTTACCAACATCATCTCCATCCCTTTAAGGCTTGGTGGCAGCTTTTCCTACTGGCAAGACTGGGACATACAATACTAAGCTGTGGTAAAACAAAGAACTCTTAGTGGGCTTCCAGCTAAACTGAGAAACAGTAGCACTTCCTGGGTTGCTGGCTTTTCTCTGGACTGCAGAGGCCGCTAGTATGCATGCAAGTGAATGCAGCTTAATAGCCAAAGCAATAAAGCTTAATAGCAAAAACAAAGAGCAAAGAGTGACTTGTTTACAGTTTAGGAATGTTTATATGTTACTCGAGCCTTGAATTGGGCCAATGGTCAACCTTGATGATACCTTTCAGCTTATGACCAAAAGTGTGACTAGAAGTATGCCCAAATTTGGAAGGAGCACAAGCATAGAATGCATCAGGTGGTCTCATGATGGTATTTACCCCAAACAAGGCAGGTTGGGTTGTTTACCCTGCCTGGCTGATGCCTTGTTTTTTGTTTCTTGGCTCTGGGCTAAAAATCCACTCCAGAAAAGAGACAGAAGGTGGGGATGTAAGCAAAATATATTGGGACACGTTTTGGCAATATCTGTAGCATAATTCTGGGCATAGGCACACTTCATGACGACCAACAGGCCAAAATAAATGGGATAAGCTTCAACAAGACCAAATGCCAGGTCCTGCACTTGGGTCACAACAATCCCAAGCAATGCTACAGGCTTGGGTCAGTGTGGCTGGAAAGCTGTGTGACAGAAAGGGACCTGAAGGTTCTAATGAACAAGAAGTTGGATATGAGCGAGCAATGTGCGCAAGTGGCCAAGAAAGCCAGTGGCATGCTGGCCTGTATTAGAAATGCTGCGTCCAGCAGGAATAGGGAGGTGATTTTCTGTTTGTATTTGACACTGGTGAAGTACACCTTGAGTACTGTATTCAGTTTTGGGTACATCAATACAAGAAAGATGTCAAGGTGCTGGAGCAAGTGCAGAGGCGGGCAACAAAGCTGGAGTCTTACAAGGAGCAAATGGAGAAAAGGAGAAAAGTCTTACAAGGAGAAACTGAAGGAGCTGCAGCTGTTTAGTTTGGAGAAGAGAAGGCTGAGGGGAGATCTCGTCACTCAGTACAACTACCTGAAAGGACATTGTGGAGAGGATGGTGCTGGTCTCTTCTCACAAGTAATTAGTGATAGAACAAGAGGGAATGGCCTCAAGCTACAACTGGGTAGGTTTAGACTGGACATTAGGAAAAAAATCTTAATGGAGAGAGTGGTTAGGCATTGGAATGTGCTGCCCAGGGAGTTGATTGAGTCACCAGCCCTGAATGTGTTGAAAAGTCATTTGGATATGGTGCTTGGGGTTATGGTTTATGGGTGAACCTTGTAGAATAGGGTTATTGGCTGGATTTTGTGACCCCAAGGGTCTTTTCCAACATGAATGATTCTGTGATGCTGTGATAAGAGGAAATATTTTGATAGACCTTGTGTTTCTGGAGTTGATATGTAATTTTATGTGTTCATATTTTATACATAGTAATTGCCAAATGAAATCCTTTATAAATTACTCCCTTGTACCATGTAGGCCTACATGTTATAATCCTACAGCATAAACTGTGATTGCTTTTTTGTGTCTGGTGTCTTTGATATAAATATCAATATAGGGTTACTGTTAAAAATAAAATCTCTGTCCTGCTTAAATATAATAAATTCAAGGAAAAAATATCTGTACTTTTTTCACATAGAATGTTATAATATCCAAATGGACAACTTTGATAATTTTATCTTAAGTCTTGGGTGACATGTGGACTGGAATTTCATCTAGCTGTTTTTACTTAGAGCCCATACATTCTTGTTAGAATTGTAGAATCATTGGGGTTTGAAAACCTTTAAGATTACTGAGTCCCACCATAATACAACTGCCATGGCACCTAAATTATATCCAAGTGCCACACACTTCTTGAGCACTTCCAGGGATGTCAACTCCACCACTTCCCTGTGCAGTCTGTTCTAATGCCTCACCACTCTCTCAGTATAGTTTTTCCTTACATCCAATCTAAACTTTCCCTGGCAGAACTTAAACCCATTTTCTCTTGTCCTCTTGCTAGTTGCTTAGGAGGAGATCAACACTGGCCTCCCTACAATCTCCTTTCAAGTAGTTGGAGATAGCAATAAGATCTCCCCTTAGCCTTCTCCAGACTAAACAACCCCAATTCCCTCAACTGCTCCTCATACCACATGCCCTCCAAACCCCTCTCCAGCCTCACTGCTATTCTTGAGACATGCTTCAGGAAGTCAATTTGTTTCACATATTGTGGTGCCCAGAAGTGAATACAATACTCATGCTGTGGCCTCACCAGGGCTAAGTACAGGGACAAAATCACTTTCCTACTCCTGCTTGACACACTGTTTTTGATACAGACCAAGATGCTACTGGCCACCTGCTGGCTCATGTCCAGCCAGCCATACATCAGCACCACCAAATCCTTTTCTGTCAGGCTGCTTTCATCCACTTGTCCACAAGCCTGTAGCAATGCCTCAGGTTTTGTGGCCAAAGTGCAGGACTCAACAGTTGGTCTTGTTAAGCCTTATTCTGTTGACCACAGACCATCAATATAACCCATGCAGATGTCTCTGCAGTGTCTTCCTACCCTCAAGCAGATCAATGCCCTCGCTCAATTTAGTGTTGTCTGCAAACATGCTAAGCATTTGCTTGATTCCCTCATCCAAATTATTAATAAAGATGTTAAACAGAGCTGGCCCCAAAACTGAGCCCTGGTGTATACCACATGTGATGGGCCACCAACTAGATTTAACTCTGTTTATACATAGAATACATAGAATACATAGAATAAACCAGGTTGGAAGAGACCTTCAAGATCACCGCGTCCAACCCAGCAGGTCACCTGGTCACAGAAAGAGATGTTAAAACAGGACCTGCCTTTCATGAATCCATGCTGTCTGGGCCTGATCCCACCATTATCCTGCACTTGCTGTGCGAGTGCATCCAAGAATAAACGACTCCATGCAGGTTGGCAGGCATGTAATTACTCAGATCCTCCTTCCAGCCCCTTTTGTAGATGGGTGTCAGGTTGGCAAGACTCCAGCTCTCTGACACCTCCCCTGTTAACCAGGACTGCTGATAGATGATGGAGAGTGACTCAGCAAGCTTCTTCACCAGCTTACTCAGCACTCTTGGGTGAATTCCATATGGCTCAGACTTGTGACATAACAGGTCATTAACCACTTCCTCCTGTGTTATGGGGAGTTGATGCTGCTCTCCATCCCTATCAGGAGGCTGAATAATCTGAGGATAATGGGTTTAACTATTAAAGACTGAGGCAAAGAACTTGTTCTAAAATGCACATGTGCACATCTGTAAGGGTAATAGAAGCTTGAAATGAATGACCATGAAACTCCAGAGGGAGAATATGAAAGACCATGCAACAAATCAGGAATATTCTGAATGTATCAGACATATTGCACATGCATGTATTGACTCAGTGGTGCACAGATATAGCAACAGAGATCATAAGTCTTTGATGATGTAGCTTCTGTATGTTCATAAATCCTTGACAAACTGCATTGCAGTGAGTGGAGCTAATGGATTAGGGAGGCAAATTCCCCTAAGTCAAGGTAGTCAATCTGTGCTTTCACTCAGATATAACTCTTTCAACTCTATATTGCAGTTTTGCAATGTAATGTGACAGAAATGTTGCAGATGTCTTTAGCTCCCTTGATGGTTTGCTGTGGGATATAGGATAGCTTTTCTTGGCTAATTTCATTGAGTGCCCTCTACAAAAGATTGTATGAAACCTGAAGAAGAAAGCTGACTGAAAAAATCTTCCACAGAATTCTTGAATTAATATTTTGAATTAGCCTAAACCAATTAGAAAGACCTTGAGTATTTATGACCCCAGATGTACCTTAAGGGTCTAGAAACTGTAATTTCTGGACAGAATCCCACCTAAAATTTTACCTCCAGCCATAAGTAGATATGATTCAGGACAAAGAATAGCCTTCTTCTGACAAAGTAAAAGTTTCATTTTATATTTTTTCATTTAAATTCTTAGACATACAGAATTTCCATTATGACATAAGAAAAGTACAGTATTGCCCTGCCACAGCAAGAGGCTCACATAGAGAAACACATAGAAAAAGTGTTATAGACAAATGTTGAATGGTATTCATGAGAAGTCATTATAGGTATCTTTACAGAATCACAGAATCACAAAATGTTAGGGGCTGGAAGGGACCTCAAGAAATCACCTAGTCCAACCCCCCGCTAAAGCAGGATCACTTATACCAGGTCACATAGGAACTAATCCAGGTGGGTCATGAATATCTCCAGAGAGGGAGAATCCACAACACCCCAGGCAGCCCATTCCAGTGTTCTGTCACCCTCACAGTGAAATAATTCTTCCTCCTGTTTCCATGGAACTTCCTGTGCCTCCACTTCCACCCATTGCCCCGTGTCCTGTCATTGGGCATTGCCAAGAAGAGCCTGGCTCCATCCTCTTGGCACTTATCCTTTATGAATTTATAAACATTAATGAGGTCACTCCTTAGGCTCCTCTTCTCCAAGCTGAAGAGCCTCTGCTCCCTCAGTCTCTGCTCATAAGGAAGATGTTCCACTCCCTTAATCATTTTCAAGGCTCTGTGTTTGTGGTGGTTCAGGCTGGGTGGCCCCCCTGATGCCACTGCACAAGCCACACCTGTTGTGTCCCAAAGAGTCCAGCCCAGTGGGTGGAAACATGAAGTTACGTATTTCATCCCATAATGCCCTGCTCCCTTATAAAACCATCAGCAGGATTCCTGCACTTCCTCTTTCCTCCCTCACCTCTACCTGATAATGGGGTGAGCCATCTCATGGCCTCTTGGGCCTGGCTAGGCCCAAGGCCAGTGGGGAAGAAAGAGCCCTGGGGGTTTTGGGTGTACTCTCAGATGGAGAAGGGATACTTTTGGGTATGCTTTGGGATCTCTTTTGTCACTGTGCTTGTGGTTCTCTGTAAAATTTTCACTGCTTTTGCATTTAAACTTTTCACCACTTTTGCAATCCTTTTGTCAGAGTCTTTTCCTTTGCTCGTGGTGGGAGGATCAGCCTTTCAACCTACTACAGTGCTGGACTATCTCGGCAGTTGCCTGTCCTTCTTGAGCTGAGGGTCCCAGAACTGGACACAATATTCCAGATGTGGCCTCACCAGGGCAGAATAGAGAGGGAAGAGAACCTCTCTTGACTGAATGACCACACCCCTTCTAAAACAACCAAGGATACCATTGGTCTTCCTGGCCACAAGAGCACACTGCTGGCTCATGGTCAACCTTCCATCCACTAGGACCCCCAGGTCCTTTTCCTCTTCACTGCTCTCCAGCAGGTAAGTCCCCAACCTATACTGGTACATGGGGTTGTTCTTTCACAGGTGCAAGACTCTACACTTGCCGTTGTTGAACTTCATTAAATTTCTTGGTGCCCAACTCTCCAGCCTGTCCAAGTCTCGCTGAATGGCAGCACAACCCTCTGGTGTGTCAGCCACTCTGCCCAGTTTTGTGTTATCAGCAAACTTGCTGACAGTGTACTTAGTGTCCTCATCCAGGTTATTGATGAATATATTGAACAGCACTGGTCCTAGTACTGACCCCTGAAGGAGTCCACTCAACTCTGTTCTGTTGACCCAAACTCTGTTGCCTTCTCTTCAACCAGTTCTCAGTCCACCTCACTACCTGATCATCCAGACCACACTGCCTCAGTTTAGCTGCAAGGATGCTGTGGGAGACAGTGTCAAATGCTTGACTGAAATCTTTAGTGTGCAAATTGTCTAATTACTCCAGAGACAGAAGTAATGTAACAATCTAATAATCTATTTATATGGATGGTACAAAGGACCTTAAGATTTAGGTGTTAATAATTTCTGTGGATTCCAAGAAATTCAGTTCTAAATTCCTTGCATTCAATTTCCTCTTTGTATGTTGGATTCATGGCAGATCAGCCCTCCAGAGAAACATGACTCTCTACATCACTTCAAGTTTTGAGTGTCTGTGAGAGAAATATGTAATCAATTAATACCTGAAACTCCACAAGAAATGAATTAACCGTAGCACAAATCCTAACCCTTAGTTCACCTTGATCCTCTTGAAGAATGAAAGCTTTCAAAACTAGACAGCTAGATTTAATGATGTGTTTGATACAGATACCTTAATAGGACCTATATAAATTACATCAGACATGGTTCAGTTGGTTAACTTGGTTATGAATACTTGATTTGACAGATAATGAAAAGAGCAAGGGTCATCCATATACATATAATAGATACTCTGAATTGTAGAGTTGACTTGAACTTGGTCTCCATATGAGTCACAGCACCTAACACAGACATCTGTACTAGCAAGCCTGAATATGTGTCTTAATCTCCATGCAAAGTGGAATGAAAACAACCTCCATAACTGACAGGCCTAGTAAAAAGCCTGTGAAAATCAGATATAAGTGATATATTGAGTTTTATTTGGTTTTCTAGGATAAACACTCATCCAGGAATTTAAGAAGGAAAGAAAAGAGATAATAATAAAAAATTCTATATCTTTACCATCCTACAGGACAGTAACTTTATTCCTTTTGTTTCATAGTTCACAATAAGTGGTATTTAACACTCTGTGTATTTACACCAGGTTTTGTCACATTTTACCTGGCAATTATTTTATTCTGTGAATCAAATACTTTTTAAGGAGATCAGACAAAAATAGCGTTTAGATTAATTCTAATGAGGGTGAAGCTATTCTTTATTTGACCAAGAGTGTTTAAGAGTTGAACAATAATGTGTGATGTAGAAAGTCTTTAGCAGCAACCTTTTCCATTCTAAGTAGTGCATAATATTGGTTTTGCAATCATTTAGTAATTATATAAGGAGGACATATTTATTACAAATTATTGATTTTATAATTACTGCTGCTGGTGTTCACATTATTACACAAAGAAAATCTTTTAATATATAGTGTTTTTCACCCTCAGCTGGCAAGCAGATAGTGCAATGCAATTTACTGAGTAGCCAAGAGTAGATTTTTATCAGCACTTTTATTTTTTTGCCAACTGCCTAAGTGCCTTGCTTTCTGGAAAAAAAAAAAAAATTGTTAATGGCACTTAAACCAAGAAGAATGTCCAATCTCCCAAGGTCATTCCTGGTGATTATTATAGTCAATCAATGAAGAACAAGAGAGGGTGAGAAATTTGTTTAATTTTTGAGTTATTTTACTGCTGATACCACCAGGAATTAAAAGTTATAGCATTAAATTTCCTGTAAGATAAACAGAAGTAAAAAGCCACTATCAGACACTGGATCATGACACATGAAGTTATATCTCTTATGAAATTGATTTTTCCATGTGTGCAGGCTGACTGCTTGGTGCAGCTAACCTGCTTGTAGAAGTGTAGGGAAAAGTTATATTCATGACTAGTGTATAATTGTCAATATGTTTTATATTCTTGAGCAAGGAATTTTTCTTCAAGGCATGTACAAAAAACATTGTCCAAGTTCACTATTTGACTGAGTATGCAGCTGCCCTTTAATAGCTGTTGCTAAGAAATTGCCACCCCAAGCAAAAAGGACTTCTGCACTATCAGAAATCTTTGGAAATAGTGCTCTCCATTGCCAGCATCAGAATTTAACATTCTAGTTACAGAATTTAATCTGGCAGGTGCAAGGAAAAGGATGTAAATGCCTTCCACAACTTCCTTTGCACTTGCCAGGATTGAAGCTTTCATTGGAATCATGCAAGACTGTATCTCTACTTCCTACACACACAGATGCAAATGTAAACACACATACACACACACACAAATACATATGTAGACTTGACAAAGAACTAAAGGTTGTATGAGAGTCTGAATTTTGTTTCCTAATTGCTTCATCTTCAGTAAAATTATTTTATTAGGATATGGTTGTTGTTATGCAAACTTTTTGTGAAAGAAAAAATTCTAATAAATACATAATTCTGTGATCAGCACATTGTGGTAATTTGAGGCTATGCCTTTAAAATATAGCTTCAGAATTTGAGCAGAAAAGTAGAAGAATATAAATAAATCACTATTGAGTGCAGAACGGAAAACAAAAAAGTATTCTAAACAAATTAATTTGATAAATGTCTGGGATAAAAGAAGCTGTATCATAACAATTGTTCACATTTTCATTTCACATTCTCATTCCTTTTCTCTTCTCTTCTGCTTTTGGCTGTTTTGCTTTGCTCAGGAGAAGATAACATGCTTCTGTCTGACCTTGGGATAAGTCTAGCCCACTGCTTTCTCTCAACTCTTTTCTCTCTCTTGGGACAGGGGGATTTGGGGTGGCAGTGGAACAGGCTACCCTGGTCTTCTGACCAGGGAGGTTTTTGTCTTGTTAGCTAATTGTAAATATTTGTATAATATTATAAATGCTGTCTATTTCATATGTATTCATTGTATTCGATTGTAGAGTGTAGTTTTGCTTGTATATACAGCTTCATCTCCTCCTATCTGAGTTGGTCTGTCTGAAAGTTAATGCTGGGGGGAAACTTCAACCTACCACACAAGCACAATGAAATACACTGGTGTTTCATTCCAGTATAGACTCCGGTTCATCACAGCTAAATGATACCTTGCTGTGTCTCATCAGAGTCAAGCTAAGAGGGGCCACAACAAAAAACTACTCTGGACTGCCAGAGGATGGACTTCAGGTTACTTAAGGAACTAACTCAGAAGGTTCCTTGAGAAACAGCCCTTAAAAACAAAGGGGTCCAATAGGTTGGATTTGAAGACCTCAAAGGTCTTTTCCAACTGGGTTAATTCTATTCTATTCTATTCTATTCTATTCTATTCTATTCTATTCTATTCAGGTACCTCATGCAACAGTGATGCAAAAGGTTAGGAAATTGAGTGTGCACAATTAATTTTTAAGGTATATAACTGGGGCAAGGTACTTATTGTTAAAGAGAGCCAATAAAGAGTAAAATACTTGCAAAATGGTTTTAATCTTTACTTCCCTCTATTATTAATGACAGCTGGTCAATATTCAAGGATCACTTTCTCCGTGCCCAGGAGCAAAGTATACCCACAAAGAGGAAAGCAGGAAAGAATGCTGGGAGACCTGCCTGGATGAGCAAAGAGCTCCTGGACATGTTGTCAAACCAAAACAAACTCTACAAGGAGTGGAAGACAGGACATCTGGAATGGGGGGCATATAGGGAAGCTGCCTGAGCACCAAGAGACCTGGCTAGAAAAGCTAAAGCCCACTTAGAATTAAATCTAGCCAGGGAGATCAAGGGGAACAGTAAAAATTTCTATAGGTATATTAATGGCAAAAAGAAACATAGAGTAGAATAGAATAGAATAGAATAGAATAGAATAGAATAGAATAGAATAGAATAGAATAGAATAGAATAGAATTAATCAGATTGGAAGAGATCTTTGAGATCATTGAGTCCAACCTGTAATCCAACACTATCTAATCAACTGAACCACGGCACCAAGTGCCTTATCTAGTCTCTTCCTAAACATCTCCAGTGATGGCCACTCCACCACCTCCCTGGACAGCCCATTCAATGACAACTCACTCTTTCTATGAAGAACTTCCTAATATCCAGCCTAAACCTCCCTTGGCACAGCATGACACTGTGTCCTCTTGTTCTGGTGCTGGCTGGCTGGGAGACGAGACCAACCCTCACCTGGCTACAACCTTCCTTCAGGTAGTTGTAGACAGAAATAAGGTCTGCCCTTATTCTCCAGGCTAAGCAACCCCAGCTCCCTCAGCCTCTCCTCACAGGGCTTGTGTTCCAAACCCCTCACCAACTTTGTTGCCCTTCTCTGGACATGTTCCAGCAACTCAACAACTTTCTTGAACTGAGGAGCTCAAGGTGTGGCCTAACCAGTGCTGAGGACAGGGGCACAATGACCTCCATGCTCCTGCTGGCCACACTGTTCCTGACACAGGCCAGGATGCCATTGGTCTTCTTGGCCACCTGAGCACACTGCAGGCTCATGTTCAGCCTACTATCAAACAGCACCCTCAGGTCCCTTTCTACCTGGCCACTCTCCAGCCACTCTGACCCCAGCCTGTAGTGCTGCATGGGGTTGTTGTGGCCAATGTGTAGAACCTGGCACTTGGATGTGTTAATTGTCATGCCATTGGACTCTGCCCAACTGTCCAGCCTGTCAAGGTACCTCTGCAGACCCTTCCTACCCTCTAACAGATCAACACCTGCCCCCAACTTGGTGTCTTCTGCAAACTTACTGATGACTGACTCAATACCCTCATCCAAATCATTGATAAATATATTAAAGAGCATGGGGCCCAGCACTGATCCCTGGGGGACACCACTAGTGACTGGCTGCCAGATGGATGTGGCACCATTCACCACCACTCTCTGGGCTTGGCCCTTCACTCAGTTCCTAACCCAACACAGAGTAATGTTGTCCAAGCCACGAGCTGACAGCTTGGTCAGGAGTTTGCTATGGGGGACAGTGTCAAAGGCCTTGCTGAAGTCCAGGCAGACTACATCCACATCCCTCCCCACTTCCACTAAGTGTGTCACCTGCTCATAGAAGGCGATCAGGTTGTTCAGGCAACCTTAAATCCATTCTGGCTAGGCCTGATCCCTTGGCCATCCTGTGAGTGCTGCGTCAGTAATGTCAGTTGCTCAGCCTTCATCTATTAATGTTGTGACCTTGTCATAGAAGGTCACTAGGTTAATCAGGCGTGATTTGCCCTTGGTGAAGCTCTGCTGATTGCACCAAAGCACTTCTTCTTTGTAATTCTGTCTCAGCAGTGCTTCCAGGAGGATATGCTCCATGATCTTACCAGGCACAGAGCTGAGATCTTAATAAAACTTTTCATAAAATAGCTTTGATATAAGTTTTCAGAGAAGATGAGCTCTCTGAGATGCTTATGTGTGCTGCTTTTTCCTCTCACCGTTGGTAACAGAATAAGCCATGTCACATATAAATATGCAAAATGATAAAAAGGGGTGAGTGTGAGCTGTGGACTCATTTAATAGTGAATTAAATTAAGCATTTAAAAAATATTTTGATAAACACACTTGCAAAAAACATTCCTGCATCAAAAACTCAATAATTTTGTTCCAATTTGGTTGACTAATATTTCATCATTTTCAGAACAAAATATCTAAAGTTCAAAAAGGATGCTAAGTTTCCAATATAAATAAAAATAAGGTATGCTTATAATCTGAACTATATTCAACAAAAGTGAAGAGTCTGCTTCAGAATGTTATTCATCCTGCTCTGCCTTTGTACATTCTGTAGGAGGATATGACATGTCTGCTGCAGGTACCTAGTTTTTGTTCTTGATTAAGGGTGGCGAGTCCAGATGGTACATTCAGATTACATACAGGACTTTTAAATTCATTATTTTGAATTTCTTAGGCTTAAGAGAAATAAACACATCAAGTTTCAATGACATCAATAGCATAATTTTTGCATAACAAAATTCTGAATATTATTATTACCTTGTCTGAAGTGTATAGACTTTTATTTTATTAAGTGTCAAATTTTTTATTTAAGACAGTCAAAATTATATAGGGAATATGCACTATAAATGTCAAACTCCCTCAACTCCACAGTACTTCAGGATCAAAACTGAAAAAAAATCATCATGCATATTTAAATATTCTATGGTTCAGTGTGGGAATCCTAGTAAAGAAAACTCCTTGCACTGTACAAATAAGAACTTTTTTTTTTTTTTACTGTAGCAGAGATGTTAAAATTTATGTAAAAGCTAAGAATTAACAGGACTTACAGACAAACTGAAATAGGATATCTGATTTGCATGCAGGTCTTTCATTTCACCGTATTTTTGGAAATATTTTAATTACCAAAAGTGAAAGTATCCTCCTCTTAAGGTGACTAGCTCTCAGGAAATACTTTGTGCTTGCCTTTTTTATTTTTTTTTAAATTGAAAATGTCAGAGAATGGAACAGTAAAAAATAATGATGATGACTGTTGCTTTGAAGCCAAAACCTGTGAGTTCATAAATCTACCTCATGTTCTGGAAGTTGATATGTGACATTCTGTCCCAGATGTACCATGTATTTTGTTAGGGCTGGTACAGAAATATTTAAGTACCTTGAAATGAAGAAAGAAACAAATGTCATAAAAATCAAGATTCTTTGATTTTTCAAAAGGATATTTTGTTCAGAAAAAGAATTAAGTTCAAATAGATTTTATCAAAACAAAGATTGAATATTCATTGGCCCAGGTGGCCAAGAAGGCCAATGGCATCCTGGCCTGTATCAAGAATAGTGTGGCCAGCAGGGAAGTCATTGTACCCCTGTACTCTGCACTGGTTAGGCCACACCTTGAGTACTGTGTCCAGTTCTGGGGCCCTCAGTTTAAGAAGGACATTGAGACACTTGAACATGTCCAGAGAAGGGCAACGAGGCTGGTGAGAGGCCTTGAGCACAAGCCCTGTGAGGAGAGGCTGAGGGAGCTGGGATTGTTTAGCCTGGAGAAGAGGAGGCTCAGGGGTGACCTCATTGCTCTCTACAACTACCTGAAGGGGGATTGTAGCCAGGAGGGAGTTGGTCTCTTCTCTCAGGCAACCAGCACCAGAACAAGAGGACATAGTCTCAAGCTGCACCAGGGGAAGTTTAGGCTCAAGGTGAGGAGAAAATTCTTCACTGGGAGAGTTGTTCGTCAGTGGAATGGGCTGCCCAGGGAGGTGGTGGAGTCACCGTCCCTGGAGGTGTTCAAGAGAGGATTGGATGTGACACTTGGTTCCATGGTCTAGTCATGAGTTCTGTGGTGACAGGTTGGACTCGATGATCTTTGAGGTCTCTTCCAACCTTGGTGATACTGTGATACTGTGAAAGACATAAATAAAGGTAAGTATAGGTAAAAGAAGAAGAAGAAAAATGTTTCCATAGAACGCAAGTGAAATCAGCCAATCTCCACTGGAAAAAACAAGAAATTTATAAGACCCACCTCTATTTTTTCTTGTCTGCTTCAGTGTAAAAATTTGTCCATCTGGAAAGATATTTTCATGCCATCATCTGTTTTTCACTTATAAAATGTACAAAACTCTTAATGTTGGTCCAGTTTTAACTAAGAACCATTTGATGTAATCCCAAAAGAGATTATGGATTGAGACCACTGTCATTGACCTGAAGGCCTCAATGACTTGCAAACTTCTTACAGGCTCAGCTATTAAGAAGACAAAATAATTACAATCTGTCAGTACAAAGACAGCTAAGTGCTGTTAAGTGGTTTTGGTTTTGTTTTGTTGTTTGGGTTTCAGAACAGTTAAAGTAAGTACCTTCCTTTTGTTAATTGTGTAAACTACCTCTTCAGAAGAGAAAGCTAACCATATCTAAAAGCTGATTCATCTCTTCTGAAGGTTACAAGCCAAGCATAAGAAATTTTCTTGTTTTTCTACCAGTTGCAGAGGAAACCAAGAGAACTGTCAAGAAATACCATAATTCAGTTGAAATGGATCTCTTCGTCTACTTCTCAATTTAAAGAAAATAACGGAAACTGAAAAAAAATGAAGCCTACCAATTTAGGAGTCTGTAAATCAGTACGATGTTACTGTTGCTGTTTAATCTGATGTTTCTTTAACTCTGAAAGTAAAACTTGATTCATTCCTCAGTTTTGCCTAGGAAAAATGCTTCAATGGGTGCAATGTAGTATCAGTATATATAGAAATAATAATACTGATAGAAACAATAATAATGATTGTTCTTAGCTTTACTTTTTCTTGAATAAAAATTGAATTTAATATCATGAAAAAAACCACAAAAATTATTTTTTCCCAGATTTATGCTTTACACCTTTAGTGTTAATAAACTTCCACAAAACATTTGTAACTTTCATAGAGTCAGATAAGAAATTAAATAGACTAGAATGAAACCTGCATTTTTCTAGACTCATTGACATGTTATTTGAAGGCTTCTGTCTGTTTTTTCTTTCAGCTTCATTTAATTAGAATGTCATATAATGCTTTACATTGTCACCACTATAAGGTTTGTGCCTTCTTTCAGTGAATGTGGATTTTTAAATTATTATTTTTTTTGTTTTCTACTTTTCATCAACTACTTTTTGGCAGACAAATCACTGATGACCCTTTGTAGAAGTCTCAGATTTTGAAGTTAGGAGATATCACTAGATTTACTCAATTTAGCCTTCTTCATAGCACAGAACATACATTTTTTTAGTTCCTTCTTCAAGTCAGTAACAATGCTTTGTAGAGATTAATCTTTTACACCAAAACAAAATGAAAACTTATTAAAAAAGAAAAAGAACCATTGATGGAGGATCCGATACAAATCTTGTCATTCTGACAGTTAGTTACTCTTACCACAAAACCACGTGTGTTAATATTTTCACTCACTTTTTCTGTTCTCTTGTCCACTACATTAGCTCTGTAGATTTATTATTTTACATTTTTATTGTAGTATTTCCACATTTTGTGAACATGAAAAATGCGCTTCACTTGCTGTTAGCCAAACTGAAAATACCCACCAGGCTCCGATACATAACCTATTATTGCCTGTCAGCTGATCTCTTCTGTCTGTTCCATTGTGTACAACAAATGTGAATCAAACATGAGATAAGCTGAGTTTGGTTAGCTCTCTTTCAACCATGCTATACTAATTCCAAGAGCCTTGATTTTCTGAAGGGTAGACTATACCCGCAGATAGTTATGAATCAGCTGACTTGTTATATGTGATGCCAGAATAACTTGTTCACAGAGTAACTTGTTCATATATCTGAATCAAATAGTATCCTTTTTTCTAGATTATTGTAGACACAGGGCACTGTCTATCAGTGGTCTGTATTCTTCATTATCATAGTAGTAGTATCAGTCAGGGTTGGAAGAGACCACAAGTATCATCTAGTTCCAACCCCCCTGCCATGGGCAGGGACAACCTACACTAGATCAGGCTGGCCAGAGCCTCATCCAGCCTGGGCTTAAACACCTCCAGGGATGGGGCCTCAACCACCTCCCTGGACAACCCATTCCAGGGCTTCACCACTCTCATGGTGAAGAACTTCCTCCTCACATCCAGCCTGAATCTCCCCACCTCCAGCTTCATTCCATTCCCCCTAGTCCTATCACAACCTGATAGCCTGAGAAGTCCCTCCCCAGCCTTCTTGTAGGCCCCTGTGGTGAAGGCACATTATGCCCAGATACTGAATCTTGTCCCAGCATGTGGGCAAGTTCCCCCTCCTTCAGGAGGAAGACAAAAGCCAAGGCATTAGCCAGGCCAGCACACACTCAGTGCATGCTGTGCTCGTGCAAACACTGAATATGGTAGAATTCTAGCTTCATGCTTCCCATAGGCTGAAGCTAGTTGTTTATGAGAGTGCCCATTGGTCAAACCCAGCCTCGAGGGATTCTATAAGTATTACCCCAGCTGGTAAACAAGTTGCCCCCTCTTCCATTCTTGTCTCTGTGCTTGTTCGAGTGTGTAACTCTGAACTGCAGCCTCTGCCATTGAGCTCGTTGTTTAGCTTCTATTATATACATGCACACATACTAGAAGCCTCTGCATTGTGAGAAGCAATTGGAAGATTATCTCCACAGAGGGAGGACACTGTGCTGAGCCGAGGAGCCCAGCGTCGCCACAGCCAGTCGTACTGACAGGGAGAGCCCCTGTGCCACCAGAGGACTGGACCAACCCCTGAGGGTAAGACCTGCCCAGCTGCTGGGGAGAAGGGACTTGATAGAGACTGAGTCCACAATTGCCTAGCCCCACCGTAGCGGAAGAGAAGAGTGCCACATGTACTGCTCTGAGCCCTGTTAAACCTCAGGGCAAGCCAAAGCATTGTTCGTGCTTATACTGCATCGAACCAAGGACCACCCCAAGCATTCTGCTGTTCCTTTAAGCTCAGTAAATGAGAGGAGCCACCACCTAACACAATCACATTCTCTCTCCGAGGCTGTGTCCCTCAGCCCTGGGAATCTGCCATAGCCGGGCCGACCCCTGCCGGGTCTGCCCCACCTGCAGCTGTGCCCGATCGGAAGTTTCCAAGTCTGCCTGCCGGCAACCATCGCCCCGCCCTGCCGTGCGAGTCGACTCTGAGGGCCGACCCCGTCCCGGGACCAGCCCTACCAGCCCCATGGGCCAATCCCACCAGGACCGCTGCCTATCATCTGGTGGGAATTTGCCAAGTCCTGTGAAGGAAACCTGCTTACTAGCTAAGCCCAGGTTCCATTATCCCCTCTCCACTGCTGTGGAGAGAGGAGGCAGTAACCCAACACCGCAGTGTAACTCAACTGTGGCCAGAAGCCGCCCGCATTCTGCCGAGTGGCCATCTAGTGGCCAAGAAGCGGAACTGCACCCTTCTTGCATAGAAATATAGAAATAATTTGTAATTAGTTCAATTAAGTTCTAATTATAATACTAAGCCATTTGTGGAATCTATTTCACGAACGTGCACTAGAAGATGCATATAAGTTGGTGATTCATTGGTTATTAATAATTTAATAATTATAAAAATAATATTTTCATAATTCATATTTCATATTCATAATTTAATAACCTCTTCACCACAGCCCCCTTTGGATACTGGAAGGCCACAATTAGGTCACATCAGAGCCTTCTCTTCTCCAGACTGAACAGTCCCAACTCCTTCAGTCTGTCCTCATAGAAGAGGTGCTCCAGCCCTCTGATCATCCTCATGGCCTTTCTCTGGACACCTTCCAGCACCTCCATATCCTTCTTGTAATAGGGGCTCCAGAACTGGGTGCAGGACTCCAAGTGGGGTCTCACCAGAGCTGCATAGAGGGGGAGAATCACCTCCCTAGACCTGCTGGCCACACTTCTCTTGATGCAGCCCAGGATCTGAATGGCTTTCCAGGCTCCAAGTACACAATGAGGGCTCATGTTGAGCTTCTCATCCACCAGCACCCCCAAGTCTCTCTCCTCAGGGCTACTTTCTGCTTTATTTATCATTTCTGCTTATTTATCACTCCTTTAGCTTTTGTATCAACTACAAGCTTTACTGGTAATGATTTTATGTTTTCTCCCACCTTGTTGATAAAATGTTTACCAGCATAGAGTCAAAAATCAATCACAGGGAGACCCTAGTCAGAATACACATTAGTATGAATTCCTAATTTGCAATTACTCTGTGGGACATAGTCATCAGTCATTTCTTTCATAATTCAGTATGATTTGAAAAAAAAAATCAATATTTTTTTATTTTTCAGTTTCTTGCATACAAATCAACTTCTTTAAAGAAGTTACATTGTTATTCAACATTATTACTTTATTGAATTGAATCAGTCATGTCATCTAATCATTGACATGAACTGGTTAAAAAAAAACTACTTCTAACCTGTTCATATTTGTTCACACTAATACATTGTTTTCTTTTTATTCACTGAAAATTTAGCTCTGTCTCAAGTGGTCCATAGTTGAATCTAAAAGAAACTTGTAGTTGTTTGGATTTTCCTGTTTATTCTTCCCTAAAAAGTCTGTAGCCATATATTCTTTCCATTATGCTTCTTGAATGTTCTGAAACTTTAAAGACTGGATTAAATCTACTTTAATGGTTTGGGTAGCACCTGAAACTTCACTTAAAATTCTTAAATACTGATTCCTAATGATTTTTTAAAGGAATCTCATGTGAACTCAATGCAGTTTTAATGGGAAGTATTTCCTCATAATATGACAATGAAGTATCAATTAGAATTGTTCACTGATCATTTCTAAATTATCTATTTCCCTTATTGACATTTCTACCAATCCCATGTGCTGTCATCCCAATGTCTTATTGTCACATGCAATACATACTATTTTGAATGGCACATTGTCATAGACTGAAAAGGCAATTTTTCAGAGTGTCTTCACTGGAATAATTTACCTTTCACAAAAGTGACATAGTATTCTTTAAAGAAAAATGTTGCAGTAGGAGCTTCTATCTCTTTGGGTAATTAAAACAAAAAATCAGATTCAAAAAAATTGTCACAGTAGAATTTAATCTTTGCTTCAAGAGCTGGGACACCAGATGCTTCCTTTAACATTGTAGAACAGGAAGAAGAAGGTTAAAATGGGATTAAAAGGAAACTATCTTCAGTACCATCCATGGTAACATAGAATTACTTCTGTCACACCTGATCAAACTACTGTAATGATATCCTGTACTGTCACGTCCAGCCTTTGTCCATCATTTTTACAGCTGTGTTACTTATTGTACCTCTGGTGATGTTTGCCATCTAGAATTACTGTTGGGGCTGCTTCAATCTCTGCTGTGCTGTTAATACTAAATGTAGCTATCTGTGTAGCTCCTCATATTGGTACTTAATGCCTTCTGAACTAGTTACCACTGTAATAGAATTGCTTTGTTGCTGTCTAAGGACATGGAAAGCAAGCACGTATGCACGGAACATCCAGGCAGAGCAGCCAGGGACCATTTGCAAGATCACCCTTTGTTAACAACTCAAGGAACAATAATTCAGTAATTAGCATGAATTTGGAAACATGGTTAAATGGTTAGAATGCTTAGTGGACAAGGATGAGCTTTAACTTCTGATCTTTCACCAGAAGCCCATGACAATTTGCAAATGTGAAACTTATTCTTTCAGATTAGACACCAGGTGATATTCAGTCAATGTAGTTTTGCAGCTTCAATCTTGCTGCTCACTAACCTATGCCCATCAACAAAACAAAGATAATGATGTCTTCTTTACCTTTGTAATTTATTTAGATCATAAACCATAGCAAAAGGCTACTTGTGGGGTACTGTCACTTTGTTCTTTGGGGTTTTTTGGTTGTTTGTTTTGTTGTTTTGTTTGTTTTCATACTCTGAGTATCATACTCTGTTAAAATATATTATTATCATTACATGGTCTTATTTGTCTTTCTCTGGAGTCTGCACTACTGTATATATGTGGAATATCTTATAAATTCCTCACTACTTACATTCCCCAGGGGAGAAAGCTTTAAGTATATTTTTGTTTAATTGATGTTATCAGAACAGTTCTGTTGGGCAATATCTGAAAGCATTAACTTGAAACCAGACAGGAGGCAGCAGGTACTATAAAGAGTCATGTATTCATCATGTTTCTCTAAGGGATTACACATGTGTTGAAAACCAGAAACATACAGCAGCTGTACACACTATTTTAAATGGCATATATGTTTAATAAAAATTACTCAGTAAGTAAATCAAGCCAGTGATTCTAGTTTCTCATTTGAGTAATGTATCTTTGGTCCTGGTCCTCTTGACTGATGTTATCTGAAAACAATTGTCTCAGCTGTATATGAAGTTCAAGAGGGGAAAAAACATTCCACTCATTTCGTACTGTATTTGCCTATCATTTGAAAGAATTGCTCATGTTGTTGAAATATCTTAATTTTCTTTATTTTTTTTCTTTTTACATTAATAAACAGTACTTTGCCTTAATGGTAGACACTGAACAAAATATCAGCTCTTCCAGCGTTTGCTACTGTGCTTTGTTTTGATTTCTTTTTCCTTCCAATCTTCATCTCTGCAGTAACTCGAGTCATTTACCTTCAGCACCATCACATAAAACATTTCCCATTACTTAAACTGTGCTTCTCTCAACTGTTTTCCTGTTTAAAAGAAATAAGTCTAAATTTTGTTTTCCACTCAAATGTAATGTAATGAATATAAATATTTCATGGATACAGCTCTGCCTCATTTTCTTTCAGGGGAAAAAAATTTATTTTCTAGGAAGAAAAAAAAATAATTTAAAGTAACATGGGATCATAGAACCACAGAATTCTTTTGGTCAAAATAGACTTTTAAGATCATTGAGTCCAGCTGTCAGCTCAACACGATCATGGCCATTAAACCATGCCCAGAAATTACACATTTACACATTTCTGTAAAATTTCCAGGAATAGGGACTCCACCACCAAGGGAACCTGACCACACTTTCAGTACAGATTTTTTTCCTAATATTCAATATGAGCCTCTTGTGGTAAAACTTGAGGTCATGTCTTATCATCCTCTCTTTTGATAATAGGGAGAAGAGACCAACACCTGCCTCACTACAACCTCCTTCCAGGTGGTTGCAGACAGCAATATGGTCTCCCCTCAGCCTCCTCCTCTCCAGCCTAAACATCTCCAGTTTCCTCAGCTGTTTCTCATCAGACTTGTTTTCCAGATGCTTCATCAGATTTCTTTCTCATCTCTGGATAAGCTCAAGCAACTGATTTCCTTTCTTGTAGTGAGGAGGCCAAAACAGAACACAGTATTTGAGTTGCAGCCTCACCAGAGCTGAGCAGAGAGGCACAATTATTTCTCTACTGCTGGCCATGCTTTTTCTGAAACAGGCCAGGATGCTGTTGGACTTACTGGCCACTAGAACACTCTGCTGGGTCATGTTCAGATGGCTGTAAATCAGCACCCCCAAGTCCTTTTCTGCTGGGCAGGTTTCCAGCCACCCTTCCCCAAACTGGAAGCATTGCATGGAGTTATTGTTACCCAAGTGTATGGGAGCATCTGGTCTTGTTAGATCTCAAGCAACTGTTCTTGGCTCATCAATCTAGACTGTCCAGGTTTTTCTGTAGATCCTTCACACTGTCAAGCAGATCAACACTCCCACCCAATTTGGTCCTACATTACTGAGGTACACTCAGTCCCCTC
Source organism: Dryobates pubescens (assembly GCF_014839835.1). Lineage (NCBI taxonomy): Eukaryota > Metazoa > Chordata > Aves > Piciformes > Picidae > Dryobates > Dryobates pubescens. The sequence goes on along the minus strand of NC_071657.1, from coordinate 82,437,315 downwards.
ATCCAGATCATTGATAAAGATATTTAAGAGAACTTGCACCAATAGTGAACACTGGAGAGTACCACTAGTGACTGGCTGCCAGTTGTATTCAACTCCATTTACCACCACACTTTGAGCCCAGACATCCAGCCATATTTTTTCCCCAGTAAAGTGTCCACCCATACAAGCCATGAGCAGCCATTTTCTCCTGGACGATGCTGTGGGAGATATTGTTGAATGCTTTGCTAATGTCCAGGTAAACAACATCCACAGCCTTTCCCTCATTCAATAAGTGGGTCATCTCATCATAGAAGGTGATCAAATTTGTCAGACAGAACCTGCCCTTCATGAACCCATGCTGACTGGACCTGATTACCTGCTTGCCCTGACATGATGCTTAATGACAATGAAAATCATCTGCTCTATGACCTTCCCTGGCAGAGACGTCAGACTGACAGATCTGTAATTCCCTGTATCATCCTTCTGACCCTTTTTGTAAATGAGAGTCAGAACTGCTAGTAAATGATGGAAAGCAGCTTGGTAAGCAATTCTGACAGCATGCTGAGCACCCTTGGGTATATACCATTCAGCCCCATAAACTTATGTATATCTGTGTGGTGAAGCAGGTAACCAGCCAACTTATCTTGGATTATGGGGGCTTCATTCTGCTTCCCATTCCTGTCTTTCACCAAAGGCCAGTGTATACCAAGCAAACAACTGGTCCTACAACTAAAGACAGAAGCAAAGAAGGTATTGAGTACCTCAACCTTTTCCTTATCCTTGACTGTGATCTTCCCCCCTCTGCATCCAAAAAAGGACAGGGATTTTCCTCAGATCTCCTTTTTTTAGTTAATGTATTTGTAGAAGCATTTCTTGTTGTCTTTAGCAGCCGAAGACAAATTAATTTCCAGCTGGGCTTCAGCCCTTTAATTTTCTCCCCTCATAGCCTTATAACAACTTTGTAGTCCTACTGTATGGTCTGCCCCTTCCTCCAATGACCGTAGATTCTTTGGGTTGTTTACCTAAGTTGCAACAAGATCTCTGTATTCATCCATGTCAGCCTTCTTGCCAGCTGTCTTATTTGGCACATGGGATCATCCTGTACCTGCACCTTTAAGACTTCCTTCTTGAACACTGTCCAGCTTTCCTGGACTCTTTGCCCTTCGTGACTTTCTCAATGGAGACAGTCTCTGAACAGGCTAGTCTGCCTATTGGTAATCCAAGGCAGCAGTTCCACTGAGCCCCTTCTTTATTTCTCTGACAACTGAGAACTTTATAATTTTGTGATATCAATGTGCCCCTGACAGCCCCCAAGCATTACATTACCCACAAGTTCTTCTCTGTACACAAACAGCAGCTCCAGCAGAGCCCTTTCCCCAATTGGCTCCCTTAACATCTGTGTTAAGACGTTATTCTCCTCACAAAGTAGCAACCTCCAGGATTATTATTGTAAAAAAAACCAGAAAATTTGAAGGGTTCAAAGAACTGCATCCTCACAAAAGACAAAGAAAATAAGATGCAGAAAAGAATCAGAATGAATTAGAATTAGAATTAGAATTAGAATTAGAATTGGAATTAGAATTAGAATTAACCAGGTTGGAAGAGACCTTCACGATCACCATGTCCAACCTATCATCCAACATTATCTAATCAACTAAACCATGGCACCAAGCACATAGAATACAGAGAATAAACCAGGTTGGAAGAGACCTTCAAGATCATCGCATCCAACCCATCAACCAATCCAACACCACCCAAACAACTAACCCACGGCACCAAGCACCCCATCAAGTCTTCTCCTGAAAACCTCCAGTGATGGCGACTCCACCACCTCCCCAGGCAGCCCATGCCAATGGGCAATCACTCTTTCTGTATAGAACTTTTTCCTAACATCCAGCCTGAACCTCCCCTGGCACAGCCTGAGACTGTGTCCTCTTGTTCTGGTACTGGCTGCCTGGGAGAAGAGACCAACATCCGTCTGTCTACAACCTCCCTTCAAGTAGTTGTAGAGAGTAATAAGGTCACGCCTGAGTCTCCTCTTCTCCAGGCTAAGCAACCCCAGCTCCCTCAGCCTCTCCTCGTAGGGCTTATGTTCCAAACCCCTCACCAACTCACCAACTTTGTTGCTCTTCTCTGGACTCGTTCCAGCAAGTCAACATCCTTCCTAAACTGAGGGGCCCAGAACTGGACACAGGACTCGAGGTGCGGCCTAACCAGTGCAGTGTACAGGGGCAGAATGACCTCCCTGCTCCTGCTGGCCACACTGTTCCTGATGCAGGCCAGGATGCCATTGGCCCTCTTAGCTGCCTGGGCACCCTGCAGGCTCATGTTCAGTCTACCGTCAACCAGCACCCCTAGGTCCCTCTCTGCCTGACTGCTCTCCAGCCACTCTGACCCCAGCTTGTTGCTCTGCATGGGGTTGTTGTGGCCAATGTACAGAACCCGGCACTTGGATCTCATGCCGTTGGATTCTGCCCATCTGTCCAGCCTGTCGAGGTCCCTTTGCAGAGCCTCTCTACCCTCTAGCAGATCAACTCCTGCCCCCGGCTTGGTGTCGTCAGCAAATTTACTGATGACTGACTCAATGTCCTCGTCCAGATCATCAATAAAGATGTTAAAGAGCATGGGGCCCAGTACTGATCCCTGGGGCACACCACTAGTGACTGGCTGCCAGCTGGATGTGGCACCATTCACCACCACTCTCTGGGCTCGGCCCTCCAGCCAGTTCCTAACCCAATGCAGTGTGCTCCCATCCAAGCCATGGGCTGACATCTTGGCCAGGAGTTTGCTATGGGGAACGGTGTCAAAGGCCTTGCTGAGGTTCAGGTAGACTACATCCACAGGCCTCCCCACATCCACCAGGCGGGTCACCTGATCATAGAAGGAGATCAGGTTGGTCAGGCAGGACCTGCCCTTCCTAAACCCATGCTGGCTGGGCCTGATCCCTTGGCCATCCTCTAAGTGTTGTGTGATTGCACTCAGGATGACCTGTTCCATAATCTTTCCTGGCACTGAGGTCAGGCTGACAGGCCTGTAATTCCCTGGCTCATCCAACCGGCCCTTCTTGTGGATGGGTACCACGCTGGCCAGCTTCCAGTCATCTGGGATCTCTCCAGTGAGCCAGGACTGATGAAAAATGATGGCGAGTGGCTTGGCCAGCTCATCTGCCAGCTCTCTCAGCACCCTAGGATGGATCCCATCTGGTCCCATGGACTTGTGGGGGTCCAAGCTGCTGAGGAGAGCTCCGATCACTTGCTCATGGAACACAGGGAAACTATGCAGCTCCCTGGCTCCTTCTGCCAGCTCTGCAGGCCAGCTGTCTGGTAGACGTTCTTTCCCGCTAGTAAAAATTGAGGTAAAGAAGGTGTTAAGTACCTCTGCCTTTTCCTCATCCTGTGATACAACATTTCCCTCCATGTCAACCAAGGAGTGGAGGTTGTCCCTTGCCTTCCTCTTGCTATTAATATATTTATAGAAGGACTTTTTGTTGTCCTTCACATCAGAGGCCAGTTTAAGTTCCAAATGTGCTTTTGCCTCCCTAATTTTCCTCCTACATGCCCTAGCAACCTCTTTAAACATTCCATGGGTTGCCTCACCTTTCTTCCAAAGATGATACACCCTCTTTTTTTCCCTTAGTTCTATTAAAATTTCATTATACAACCAGGCTGGCCGTCTGTCCTGGCGGCTCCTCTTCCGGCACATTGGCCCCATCCAATCTCTTAATAAACACCCATCCAGTCTCTTCATAAACACCTCCAGTGATGGTGACTTCACCACATCCCCGGGCAGCCCATTACAATGGCCAATCACTCTTTCTATGAAGAACTTCTTCCTGACATCCAGCCTAAGCCTCCCCTGGTGCATCTTGAGACTGGTTCCTCTTGTTCTGGTGCTGGTTGCCTGGGAGAAGAGCCCAGCCCCCACCTGGCTACAACCTCCCTTCAGGCAGTTGTATGCAGCAATAAGGTCTTGTGACAGTGTTATGCTGTGCCTTTAAGATAAGGACAGGTACAGAATTCTCTAGCTGAAATGTTTAGGTGTGAGAAAAGAAAACAAAGATAAATCTAAATTAATTTCATTGGTAGATCAGTAGAAATGTGGCTTTAAGAACTCAGCCTGAGTTCAATTAGTGCTGCTTTTCTCTCCTGTTCTTGGCTGGTGCTGACCTTAGACTTATGAGATAAGAGAACAAACTTTTTTCCTAAACAACTGGTTTGAGCTAAAAAAAAATTCTCTTAATATCCATTTTCTCTCTTTAATCCTTTTTGGGAAAAGGGGAGGAAGGGGGAAAAGAGGTTTTGGAGGGAACCCAGGGGGGAAATTCTCCTCTGGATGCTGTTTCTGTGTGACATTCTTTCCTGTATATTTTTGTATATACTGTAAATACTGTATATTTTGTATATATTCATTGCATTTCATTCTGCTTGTAAAATAAAGCCTTTTTCATTTGCTTCTTTGATTGAAGTAGCAGTGGTTTATGTGGTGGGAGGATTACATTTTCACACTACCACAGGTCTCCCCTGACCCTCCTCTTCTCCTGGCTAAGTAACCCCAGCTCCCTCAGCCTCTCCTCACAGGGCTTGTGTTCCAAACCCCTCACCAACTTTGTTGCCCTTCTCTGGACACGTTCCAGCAACTCAACAACTTTCTTGAACTGAGGAGCCCAGAACTGGACACAGGACTCAAGGTGTGGCCTAACCAGTGCTGAGGACAGGGGCACAATGACCTCCCTGCTCCTGCTGGCCACACTGTTCCTGATACAGGCCAGGATGCCATTGGCCTTCTTGGCCACCTGGACACACTGCAGGCTCATGTTCAGCCTACTATCAACCAACACCCCCAGGTCCCTTTCTACCTGGCTACTCTCCAGCCACTCTGAACCCAGCTTGCAGCACTGCATGGTGTTGCTGTGGCCAATGTGTAGAACCCAGCACTTAGATGCATTAAATGTCATGCCATTGGACTCTGCCCATCTATTCAGACTGTCAAGGTCCCTCTGAAGAGCTCTCCTACCCTCTAACAGATCAACACCCACCCCTGGCTTGGTGTCGTCTGCAAACTTACTGATGATGGACTCAGTCCCCTCTTCCAGGTCATCAATAAAGATATTAAAGAGCATGGGGCCCAGCACTGAGAAAACATGTTTGTGTACATACATGTAAAAAAGGTGGTTTGGTTTGGTGGGTTTTTTTTAAAAAAAAAACAGTTGTCATCTCTTTCTTGAAAAAAGGATCATATAAATTCTTTGGTACAAAAAATGTTTAAATAAGAACTTAGGCAAACTGTTAAATAAATAATTCTTGTACAAGAAGTAGAAACATTCAGCAGTTTGTTGAGATGCCTATACTGGGTTACATCTGTACATCCCTAAAGAGAAGAAAAAAAGCCCCAAATGTAAATCTCCAAGCTGGATGGGTAACCCAGATGAAAACTGAATTATTCTTTCTTCACTAGAACAAGACACTTTCTGCTTCAGCTTGTTGCTGGACTAATGCCAAGGTGAGATGAATAAAAGTCAAACCATAAAATTGGTTATGATCCCTTAATTAAGGCCAATAGAAAACAGTAATATTATAGAAGTATGTTCTCCAGGGTAAATTTGTGCTCTTTCAAGTTTATGAATAAATAGATTTTGTATTAAAAAAGATCCACAATAGTTTTGTCATGGTCTCAAAACACAGATTTTAAAACAGGACACATTTTTAGCTATCTTAAGAAAAAAAACAACAAAACAACAAAAGATGTTTGTGCTAGCTTAGAAATGAGAAATATATTTTTTTAATTAATTCATCATTAAAAAATTACCTCCTTTCTAATGAGTTAAAGTCATAACTTTCCTTCTTTTTTTTTCCCCCCTGTATACTTTGGTATTTAATTCATCATCCTTAAAATAATACCTGTGAATTCTAACACCCATTTTTTATGAAGTTAAAAATAAATCAATATAGTGATTAACTGCAGTAAAAGCCATGGTACCCTGATGCTTTGTTCAAGGATGATCTTGTATTATGATGAAGCTAGAGCTAAGAACTAGCTGGATTCTAGTTTGAGACCCATGCAAATCCATCACTTCATTATGAATATGCCTTACATTTTTGAGTGACCAGAGTTATGGATGCCTGAAGAAGCTACCAATAGCTAAATTTTGGTGCTGCAATTTACACTGCATCTGTTACTTCATGGTCACTGACTGTGGGTGCTCTTTTTTCCAAGTTGTACGAGCAGCCTAAAAAACAGAGCATAGAGCTTTGTTGACACATATCATATTTTTTTCACCTACAAAATAGGAATAACCATGAATGTCTGTGGGGTATTTTATGTGTGCTTTTACAAAGTATAAGATAAGGAGCTATTATTGCTATTGCTATTAAAAATGAGAATATCTTGGCTAATGCATTAAACAAAATGGTTTTAGATGTGTGAAGTTCTCAGAAAAGTAGGATTCTCCCTCTATCTGTTAGCTGACTCTTCCCTCCACCACTTCTGTTCATTAAAATGAAAGCACTATTAAAAGGTCCAATCAGGATGGTAGTTGCAAAGAAAGTCAATATGAGCCAGTAATTCAATATCTTTAGGCATCTTTTAAAATTCTACCCTGACTTCATTCCAAATTAGCTGGATGACAGAAGGGCTTTACTTGGTAAGTAATGTGAGAGTTACAAAGCATTTCTGCTTAACAAACGTTTCCTTTTTGTTTCAGAACTAGCAGACTTTTTTGAGCTTCATTCTCAAAATATTTTTCATATGCAACAATACTTAGCACTCTGATGGCTAACACAGTAATGAATTATTAGACAGTCATTTGTCTGCTGCAGTGTATAGCTCCAATGAGATGAGAAAACTTTTCTTAAGATTTCTGGCAGAGCTTTGTGAATCTTTGTCAGTTATTTTTATTCACATCTGATTGTGGTTACACTGTACTACTCAGTAATGCAGAATAAACAGAATTCCACTGACTTTGTTTGTTTCGAAACAAATTGATCTATTTTGATATTTTTTTTCACCTTATCATGCTTATTTGAATCCCACTGCAAATGGTGCATGAAGCTGAGAAGCTGCAGTAGGAAATGCACAGGGTGAAATGAGATACTAATTTCAGAGCTGTTCTGATGAGATGTGGTAGTTTAGGCTGGATGACTCCTGTTCCTGCCACACACAAGCTATACCTCTGGTATCCCAAGTGTCCAGCCCTGTAGGTGGACACAGGAAACAGTGTATTTCATGCCCATAATGTCCTGCACCCTATAAATATCGTGGGAGGTTCTCCCTATCGGGTAATGGTGGGGGAGTTATCTCAAGGTCTCTTAGGCCTGGCTAGGCTTAATGCCAGGAGGAGAAGGGGGAGGGGCAGTCTCAGACCTGGCCAGCTGAGACCAGCCTAGCAGTGCGGGGTGTGAAAAGAGCCCTGGGGGTTTTGGGTATACCCTCAGGTGGGCAGAAGGGAAGTGTTGGGAGGCTTTTGGGTGTGCTGTAGGGGACTTTGTATGGATTTCTTTTGTCACTGTGCTTGTAATTTCTGTAAAACACTAATTATTTTTCCATTTAAACTTTCCATCACTTCTGCAATCCTGAAATCCATTTGTGTTACTGTCATTCTTTTGCCCCTTTCAAGGGCAAGAGAAGATCTGTCTGGCCTCAAACCAGAACATGAGATTTTGATCTGGTTTGATAGTAATATCTGTTAGAACTGCAGCTTGCTGTTAAAAAAAAAAAAAAAAAAAAAAATCTAGTGAAAGATATTAGAGGTTGATAAAATCTGAGCAGGACTTTCATACTTTTATACTCAAATGCAAATCAGGAGCACATTGCATCTGACCTATCTTGTTTGCCCATCTCAGCATGAGATGAACAAATCTTTTGAGACTTTTACATTAAATTTACAGGATGATTAAGATATTTTAATTTCATATATCTGAGCATATGAATGTCCCCTTATTTGACTAAGGCTATGCTAGTTCCTTAGATCTGTCTGTGTTATTTCTGAAGAATCCTAAGAAAGGTTTCAAAGGTGTATTCAATCAGTTGCCCTTCAGCAGTATCTACTATAGACTGTGGAGAGCCTACATGAGTCTGCCATTATAGGAGGAGTTTATGAGTTTAGTGGAAGTCACTAACCATGCCACTAAAAGGTTGGTTTGTTATGTGCATATACTACACAAGAAACGTAGATGTTCTCCACAGAAATTCAGAAGCCTGAGATAACTTGGTACCAGAGTGTGAATGTGTAATAAAGTGTGTTGGAAAATGTAACTTTAGTGTTGGGCATCTAAAACATCAATTTTAGTGCTCAGCAGTACTTATTAGAAGGATTTAAAACCTTTTCCAATTTTTTTGCTGATGTAAGCAACCTTTTCATACTTATGTGCTATTGCAAGTCTAATCCTTTCTGATTTGTCTCAGTGTCTGGTTTATAGCAATTAACACTGACAATAAGACAAAAAAAATCAGATTATTATTAATAATTCAATACATTAACATTATTTCAGAATCTAAAAAGGAAGCATTAACCCTTCTATGATCATGATTCCCAAAGCCATCTTTTCTATCCAAAAATAATAAATCTTCTGCAAGAACTCTTTAATGATGGACGTAGCCCTAAGTCATTCACTGAGCTGCGTTATTACTTGTCTTTAAGTCTGATGAGTTCAAAGTGGATGTGCATCACTGAGTTCTCAATAAAAGGCCAGTGCTTGTCCTGCTGAATAGTAAGAACTGCTAATGACACCAATTAGAGCTGTAAATGTCATTTACACTTGTTTGTTATTTTTCAAGTCAATATGGCTATGAAAGGTAGAGGAGCCTGAGATCACTTAGAATGGAGCTGTATGAGGGGACATTTTAATTTAAATATTGTGTTGAGTAATAATAATAATAATAATAATAATAATAATAATAATAATAATAATGCAATTATATTTGTGATCAGGTCAGTTGAAAAAGATACTTCAGTTGTGGGGTTTTTTTTAACTTCCCCCAATAATTATTAGCTATAAAGAAGAAAAAATCCAAAACTGGGAGGAAAAAAGGGAACAAAACACCACAAATTCCAAATATACATTAAAACCTACCAACCAACCCACCAACCAAAAACAATGTCAACAAGAAAAAAAAAAAAAAAAAAAATTGCAGAAAAATAAAAATAAACTTGTTTTCATACTGCTTTCCTGCTCCATGCTGCATTAGCTCATTGATGTCAGATTGGATATACAATCAGCTGCAATAAACTAAGAAAGAATCTTAGTGCACTATCAAAGCAACTAGGACTGACGACTACACAAAAGTCGCATTAAACTTGTTACATTGTGGAGCATTTGTAACAAGCATGCTGAATGTAAATTAGCCATCTGGAATCTGATGTGTTTAGTCACATATCTAGTACCAGATCTCAGTCTTGGGGAAGCCTTTTTTGTAGGTACAAGGACTCTATATGTGTTTTGTAGTCAGCTGGAGGAGATTCATCATTTTATTGAAGTCTAAGAAAAATTCCTTTGAAATCGTCTTTGAAGGAACAGGAAGCCAATGATTAAAAGTGAAAAATCTATGGCCCAGATATGTAGGGCTAAACTAGCAAACATAATTCACCTCTTATCAGCTTTTGCAAGTGTCTAACTTCATCAGCTGTAAGTCAGAAATGTACTCAGAACTATTGTTCACTTGTTTCAGACTACCTGTGTTCTTCTCATGGTACTTGAACTTCTCCTGTTGGCCCTGTGAAAGGTCTCCACAGTATTTATCTTTACTGTTCAATAACCTGTAAAGTGCAGCATTTGTAGTCACAACCCTCAAATAAGGAGCTTTTTATTTGTCTTGAATAAGAATCATAAGGCTATACTTACAGACCCTTTTCACAAAAAAAAAAAAAAAAAGGAATAGGACAAGAAGTGGATCTGTGCCTCCACACCAGAGTAGGTTGATGGGGGGATTTTAACCTGATATATGAGGAAAAAATTACTGAAATAATATTCCATAAATAGAATAGAATAGAATAGAATAGACCAGGTTGGAAGAGACCCTCAAGATCACAGTGTCCAATCTATCATCCAACACCACCCAACCAACTAAACCATGCAACCAAGAACCCTATCAAGTCACCTCCAGTGATGGCAACTCCACCACCTCCTCGGGCAGCCCATTCCAATGGGCAATCACTCTCACTGTGTAGAACTTCCTCCTAACCTCCAGCCTAAACCACCCCTGGTGCAGCCTGAGACTGTGCCCTCTTGTTCTGGTGCTGGTTGCCTGGGAGAAGAGATCAACCTCTGCCTGTCTACAACCTCCCTTAAGGTAGTTGTGGATCACCCCTGAGTCTCCTCTTCTCCAGGCTAAGCAACCCCAGCTCCCTCAGTCTCTCCTCATAGGGCTTGTGTTCCAAACCCCTCACCAACTTTGTTGCCCTTCTCTGGACTTGTTCCAGCAAGTCAACATACTTCCTAAACTGAGAGGCCCAGAACTGGACACAGGACTCGAGGTGCAGCCTAACCAGTGCAGTGAACAGGGGCAGAATGACTTCCGAGCTCCTGCTGGCCACACTGTTCCTGATGCAGGCCAGGATGCCATTGGCCCTCTTGGCTGCCTGGGCACACTGCAGGCTCATGTTCAGCCTACAATCGACCAGTACCCCCAGGTCCCTCTCTGCCTGGCTGATCTCCAGCCACTCTGACCCCAGCCTGTAGCACTGCATGGGGTTGCTGTGGCCAATGTGCAGAACCCGGCACTTGGATGTGTTAAATCTCATGCTGTTGGATTCTGCCCAACTGTCCAGCCTGTCGAGGTCCCTTTGCAGAGCCTCTCTACCCTCCAGCATATCAACACCTGCCCCTAGCTTATTGTTGTCAGCAAATTTACTGATGACTGACTCAATCCCCTCATCCAGATCATCAATACAGATATTAAAAAGGATGGGGCCCAGAACTGACCCCTGGGGCACACCACTAGTGACTGGCCGCCAGCTGGATGTGGCATCATTCACCACCACTCTCTGGGCTCGGCCCTCCAGTAGTTCCTAACCCAATGCAGTGTGCCCCCATCCAAGCCGTGGGCTGACAGCTTGGGCAGGAGTTTGCTGTGGGGGACAGTGTCAAAGGCCTTGCTGAGGTCCAGGTAGACTACATGCACAGGCCTCCCTACATCCACCAGGCGGGTCACCTGATCATAGAAGGCGATCAGGTTGTTCAGGCAGGACCTGCCCTTCCTGAATCCATGCTGGCTGGGTCTGATCCCTTGGCCATCCTGAAAGTACTGTGGGATTGCACTCAAGATGACCTGTTCCATAATCTTGTCTGGCACTGAGGTCAGGCTGACAGGTCTATAATTCCCTGGCTCATATCCAACCGGCCCTTCTTGTGGATGGGCACCACATTGGCCAGCTTCCAGTCTTCTGGGATGTCTCCAGTGAGCCAGGACTGCTGAAAAATGATGGAGAGCGGCTTGACCAGCTCATCTGCCAGCTCTCTCTGTTCCCTGGGATGGATCCCATCTGGTCCCATGGACTTGTGGGGCTCCAAGTGGCTGAGGAGATCTCTGACTACCCCATCCAGGAACAGAGGAAAACCATGCTGTTCCCTGGCTCCTTCTGCCAGCTCTGCAGGCCAGCTGCTGAGAAAACATTCTGTCCTGCTAGTAAACATTGAGGCACAGAAGGTGTTAAGTACCTCTGCCTTTTCCTCATCCTCTGTTACAACATTCCCCTCCGTGTCCACCAGGGAGTGGAGGTTGTCCTTGCCCTTCCTCTTTCTATTAATGCATTTGTAGGAGGATTTTTTTTTTTCACAGCAGAGGCCAGTCTAAGCTCCAAATGTGCTTTTGCCTCCCTAATTTTCTTCCTAGCATCATCCTTAAGCATTCCATGGGTTGCCTCCCCTTTCTTCCAAAGATGATACACCCTCTTTTTTACCCTTAGTTCTTTTAGAAGTTCATTACCCAACCAGGCTGGCTGTCAGCCCCGGTGGCTCATCTTCTGGCACACTGGCACAGCCTGTTCCCGCACCTTCAAGAGTTCTTCCTTGAACTAGGTCCAGCTCTCCTGCACCCCTTTGTTTTTAAGGGCTGTTTCCCAAGGAACCTTCTGAGTTAGTTCCTTGAGTATCCTGAAGTCTGCCCTCAGGAAGTCCATAGTGGAGGTCTTCTTGCTGCCCCTCTTAGCTTGACTGAATACTGAAAATTCAATTATCTCGTGGTCACTGGCCCCTAAACAGCCTCTGACCACCACATCACCCACCAGCTCTTCCCTCTTGGTGAAGAGGAGGTCAAGCATAGCCTTACTCCTGGTAGGCTCTCGCAGCACCTGGGATAAGAAGCTGTCCTCCATGCACTCTAAGAACCTCCTAGACTGTCTCCTCTCTGCTGTGTTGAGATCCCGGCAGATGTCAGGCAGGTTGAAGTTACCCATGAGAACAAGGTCAGGCGATCTTGAGACAGCCTTAAGCTGCCTTTAGAATGCTTCATCATCTTCCTCCTGGTTGGGTGGTCTATAACAGACTCCAACCAGGATGTCTGCCCTACCGGTCTTCCCTCTAATTCTTACCCACAAGCACTCAAACCGATCATCACTATTCTCCATCTCAATGGCATCTAGTGCCTCCCTGATGTACAGGGACACCTCTCCACCCCTTTTTCCTTGCCTGTCTCTCCTGAAGAGCCTGTAGTCATCAATTGCAACGCTCCAGTCATGTGAGTCGTCCCACCACGTCTCTGTGATGGCAACTACATCATAACTTTACTGCTGCAGCAAGGCTTCAAGCTCCTCTTGTTTGTTACCCATGCTTTGTGCATTAGCGTACATGCACTTCAGCTGAGCTGCTGGTTTCACCCCTGACTCCAGCTTGCCACCCTCAGACTCCGGCCTGGGGTGACTGGTTCCAGTCTTCAATATATTATGAACCAGCTGGGTGTCCCATCCAGTGACTCCTCAATTAATTTCTCCTTTTTTCTTTTTCTTTTGTGGACATTAAGACATGACTATGAATCTGATTTGAGAAACACATATTGGAGGAATAGTGAAGATCTAGGCCTTTATAGAATAATAGAATTGTTAGGGTTGGAAGGGACCTCAAGGATCATCTAGTTCGAACCCCCCTACCATGGTGGAGAACTTCCTAACATCCAATATGAATTGACTAATTTCTATTTTTGTTCCATTCCCCCTAGTCCTGTCATCACTGACACCCTAAGAAGTACCTTACCAGCTTTCTTGTAGGCCCCCTTCATATACTGGAAGGCCACAATAAGGTCTCCTCAGAGCCTTCTCTTCTCCAGACTCAACAACCCAAACTTCCTCAGTCTGTCCTCATAGGAGAGGTACTCCAGCCCTCTAATCATCCTTGTGGCCCTTCCCTGGATGCTTTGCAGCACCTCCAGATCCTTCCTGTAATAGGGGCTCTATAACTGGATGCAGTACTCCAGGTGGGGTCTTACCAAAGTGGAGTAGAGGAAGACAATCAGCTCCTTTGACCTGCTGGCTATGCTTTTCTTGATGCAGCCCAGGATGTGATTGACTTTCTGGACTGCATGTGCACACTGGAGTTATATTTCCTCTTTTCCAGTCAGTGGGGACCTCCCCAGACTGCCATGACTTTTGGAATATACTGAAAAACAGTTTAGCAACCTCATCTGCCAGCTCCCTCAGCACCAGTGGGTGTATCCTGTCGGGTCCCAGGGACTTGAACACTTTCAGGTTCTTCAGATGGTCACAAACCTGATCTTCACTCACCATGGGCTGCTCCTGCTTCCAGTCCCTGCCATTATCTTCCGTTATTCTGGGAGTGTGGCTGGAGGCCTTGCCTTTGAAGACTGAGGTAAAGAAGTCATTGAGAACCTCAGCCTTCTCCATGTCACTTGTCACCAGCTCACCTGTTTCCTTTCTGAGGGTGCTCACACCTTCCCTATGATTCTTTTTACCATCAATATACTTGTAGAAATTTTTACTGTTCCTCTTGATCTCCCTGGATAGATTTAACTCTAAGTGAGCTTTAGCTTTTCTAGCCAGATCTCTTACTGCTCAGGCAGCTTCCTTTTATGCTCCCCATTCCAGCTGTCCTTTCTTCCACTCCTTGTAGAGTTTCTTTCTGTGTGCCAGTGTGTCCAGAGTTCTTTGCTCATGCAGACAGGACTCCTAGCGTTCTTTCCTGCTTTCCTTTCTGCAGGTATACTTTGCTCCTGGGCATGGAGAAGGTAATCCTTGAATACTGAGCAGCTGCCATGGGCCCTTCTTCCCTCTAGGGCTTTGTCCCATCATAGTCTGGTCAGCAGATCCCTGAAGTGATCAAAGTCTGCATGCCTAAAATCCAGGGTTGTAAGCTTGGGATATGTCCTCCTGGTTGCCCTGAGGATCTTGAATTCTACTGCTGCATGGTCCCTGCAGCCAAGGTTATCCCTGAGCCTCACACTGGTGACCAGCTCTTCCCTATTGGTGAGAACAAGGTCCAGCATAGCTTCTTTTCTTGTTGGTTCCTGTACCAGTTGGAGGAGGAAGTTGTCATTTATGCATTCCAGGAACATCCTGGAATGCTGGTACCTAGTTCTGTTGTCCCTCCAGCGAATGTCAGGGTGGTTGAAATCCCCCACAAGGACCAGAGCCTGTGAACATGAAGGCACTTCTATTTGCCTGTTGAGTGCCTCATCTGCTTTGTTCTACTGTTCAGGTGGCCTGTAGCAGACCCTTATAGTAACATCACCTTCCCCTGTCTTACCCTTAATCTTCAGCCGTATGCTCTCAACCAGCTCATCATCCTTACCCAGGGGGAGCTCCACTGATTCCAGCTGGTCACTGATACAGAGAGCAACACCTCCTCCCCTGCTTGTCTTTCCTAAAGAGCTTGTACCCATCTATCCCTACACTCCAGTTGTGGAAATCATGCCGCCAAGTTTCAGATAGAGCCACTATGTCATAACATTTGAGCAGTGCAGCATCCTGCACTGCACAGTGCAAGCATCCTGCTTGTTGCCCAATCTGTGTGCATTTGCACAGAGGCATTTCAGCTGGTTTAGCTGTGTCACCCTCCTAGCTGAATCCCCCTTGATTTCCTTGGGGTGTCCCAGTGCTTGTCCTTGGCTTGCCTCAGGGCAACAAGCGGAGAGCCCTTGCTAGCATTCCATCCCACTGCCTCCAGTAAGCTGCCCCGTTGTTTATCACAGGCAAGCATGAGATTATTAACCCTTCCTCCTTCAAATCTAATTTAAAGCTTTATCAATGAGCCCTGCCAACTTTAGCAGGAGTAATGTTGTCAAAATGAGTCAAACCAAACCAGCCAGTTAACCTGGCTATTTTCTGACGCAGAAGTGAGGCAAAAATAACTTTCAAAATAACACAAGATTGAGAAAAAAAAAATTAAAATTACTGATCCAAATCAAATAAACATAGTACAAAATTCATAATTACCCTAGCCTATTTGCAGAAGAGGCTTCCAGCTCCTCTTGTTTGTTTCCCATGCTTCGTGCATTAGTGTACATGCACTTCAGCCGGAAAAGACCAACACCCAAGAACCTGGAACCCAGAAGTAGCAACCAGAACAGGAAGCCTCCCATGTTGCAATCTGAACCTCAAGCCCCATAATACTTTACTCTAGTTAGTGCTTTTCATTTCTGCAGCCGGCATGACTGTGGCATGGTATGAATAACAGCATCAGGTTCAATTCAATCCATGACACTAGGCAAATTGAAAGGCAAGATCTCCAGCCAATTGGTTGCTAATTAATTTGGGATGGATTTTTTTCTTTTCTTCCTCTCTTTATTCATTTCTGGGGAGTACAGCATGTGTTTTCCAGTCTTTCTTCCTATCCCACTCTAGCAAAGCTGTCTGTACAACTTGCTGAAACAAACCTTTACCTTTTAAACGCTTTATCATATCCAGGCTCTGAACCTTGGTCACTGAATTTGTGCTGAATTCATTTTAAAGTATCTAAGTAACTTAGAAGAATCTAAATCTTCTTTGTTTTATCAAGAACACCTTCTACACTTCAAATATATTTCAAATAACTGTAAAGGATTTGCTCTAAATATAGCAGAAAACCACAAATACAAAATAAATAATTACATGAAAAATATTAGAAATAGAATTAGTGTTTCCTGCGACTATTTTAGGATTTGGAAGAATCAGTAAAAGCAACCATATTGGTTTTTGTTAATTTGGGGGATTTTTTTGTGTGGTTTTTTTTTTTGTTTGTTTAATTTAGTTTACTTTAGTTTTATTTTGTTTTTAAAAGAAAATTTAAACCACAGAAAAAATATAACAAGAAAAAAATGAAAGAAAAACCATGGTTGCTCTTAACACTGGCACTCACTGCATCAAGAAGGATACTCTGGGTGACAAACATTCACATGAGTTCAGAAAATCACTAAAACAAGGACCGATGAGCTAGAAAAGCTGAGTTGTGTTTGTGTTTACATTTGTTCTCTAGGAACTGCAGTTTGCTATTGTCATGCTCAAAGTCCTGCTCCAGATTAAACTGTTATCCCACGTAGTTTAACACTTACAGCAGGATGATGTTCCTATGTGCTTGGCACCAAAACCTGCTAACTATTTCTCTGTAAAAAACAGAGCTCAGAGCAGGACCACCAACCAAGATGGTTAAGGAATTGAAGAACCTGATTTCTGAAGAGTGAAAACTGTTTGCAGAGAGAACACTTAAATGATGGTATATGCTCTACAGACAAATGGTGGAATCTGCCTCACTGGAAATTGAGCTTGACAGGACTCTTGTTCAAAGGACTTTCCTTTAAGAGAAGGCTGAAACAGATCTCTAGAGACTCTGTCTGTATTTGTCAATAGTTCTGTTCTATAATTCTAAATGTCAATATGTATTGGTTCATATGTGTAACAGATACAAAAGTCAAATGAACAAGGCATTAATAGCTAGTTAAACATAAATTTGGTCAGCCTTTGTTCAATCCGTTAGTGAAAGATCTACTTCAATTCTTGTTTTGATTTCTCAGTGTTTCTCTTCAGATAGCAGGAAGGGAAAAACAAAACAAACCAAAATGCAACAAACCCAAACTGAACAGATAAACAACCTGATAAACAAAACAATTGTACCTTTGCATATTACAATTCCATCTACTTCTGTCACTGACAAGCAATTATTGAGTACTTTTCAGCTGGCGTTTTTGACTGCCTCTAATGATTGTTTGTACATGAGGTCTGCATATCCTAACTAAATATTCAGTGATTTTTCCTTATTTTGGTGTCTTTAATTAGATTTATGAACTCTATGCCATATTTTGTGTTGATGAGGTGCTGAGAACAAAATCCTGGAATGTTCATTCTAATAAAATATCACAGCACGATAACTTATGCTTTTGCATGTGTTGTTTCAGTGAATAATGAGATTTAAATAATGTTCTGAATATGCTACCAAGGATAGGGTAAAGAAACACAGGCTGATGATCCATCACAACACATTAATGAATATACCAGAAAGTACAGGTTTCTGTCCACAAGGGATAATGGATCATACTGCAAGAACAAGTTAAGGGATAAGGGACTTGAGGCTTTTTTGTAAAGTCCTGCATATAATTACCCATTTTATACAGAAGAAATTAATATTGTGCCATTTCTATTCTCTTTTGGTGGTGGGGCTTTGTTGTATGTGATTGTCGCTTTTGTTTGTTTCTTCGTTTTTTAGTTTATTTGAATCTGAAGTAAATTATTGAGTGAGGTATGAAAAGCAGTCTCATATAAGACATATTTGCCTTACATTTTCATACTTAAATCTAATTAGTATTGTTTCCTAAATTAGATAGTGTAAATGTTTAAGCAGCATAAGCCCTGGTAGCTGCCAGGAAGTAGTACTCTAATCAAATCGACATTAACCTTGCAAAAAAAATAATATGATACCTAGTAATAACTGTAAGAAAACTTTCTATACCTACACATTTCCCTGAACATGAAGAGGCATTTTTCTTCCTGGTATCAGATCACTCCAGTGTGAATTCTCTGGGTACTGAGACTGGTTATACACTGTAGAGGCAATCACAACCTCTATTCAGGAGAAACTGTAAATTTTTCAGAATTATGTCCAGAGGAAATATACATCAGCATAGTTCTATGACTTCAGTAGATTTTGTGTGACTGACATCAATTCAGTTGAATAACCAAAAGCATAATCTGCTGGGTTTTATCCTTCTGTAAGTCCTTGGAATGGTGAGAAAGATAGGAGTGTTACTCTGGTTTGTGATGTCTTTGTGTTAGCAGGCAGTCATATCATTCTTATTCTACCAGAATCATTTTTGAATGCTTTCCATCATTCCTCCTTTCCGTCTTTTATAGGACTCTTGCAAGCTTTGCCAACAGACTTGAAACACTTAAGTCTTCTTACTGACTCCATTATGTTTTGTATCAGGATCTATAACGATGTGCTCTTTCTGCCAGAGACCATTTTTCTCTGTTTTCTGAATAGCAAAGTGGATTCTGAATGTTGATTAAGGCATGTTGATATTCCTGAACCGGTTACAGTAGCTAAAACGAGCTTGTGAAATATAAATGACATACCAAGGGCAGCTGTTGAAAAAGCTTTTAAGACATTTTCTTAGGATTGTCAGAAGAATATATATGCACTTTTCAGCTCACATGAACCATATACATATCCAGACCAACATATTTCTTTCCAGTGTTGTTACTAACTTACAGAAACATAGTTTTCTATTAATATAGATCTTAAAAAACAGGACATTAATAACTTGGAAACTTTCATCCTTGTGTATATATGTACTTGTGTATCTAAACTCTAAAGTAAGACAAATAAAAATCAAGAGGGTAAACCTCAGTTCAGGGGTTCAAGTGCATCATATACATCCTAGATTAATATATGAATGTGATGTTAGCAAAAGCTACAGAAGAAGGTTAAAACACAGTCAGAGAGACAGGAATAAAAAACGTAAGTATTTAAGGGAAAATGAACATAAAGTTTAAAAAATCTTATTTAAAACTACAAACAAAAAAAAAGGGGGAGGGGGGTGGCATTCTAACATTGTTGAGGTACTGATAAAAGTTAATTGAAGTAGATCTTTCACTAACTGATTGAACAAAGGCTGACCAAATTTATTTTTAACTAGCTATTAATGCCTTGTTCATTTGACTTTTGTATCTGTTACACATATGAACCAATACATATTGACATTTAGAATTATAGAACAGAACTATTGACAAATACAGACAGAGTCTCTAGAGATCTGTTTCAGCCTTCTCTTAAAGGAAAGTCCTTTGAACAAGAGTCCTGTCAAGCTCAATTTCCAGTGAGGCAGATTCCACCATTTGTCTGTAGAGCATATACCATCATTTAAGTGTTCTCTCTGCAAACAGTTTTCACTCTTCACAAATCAGGTTCTTCAATTCCTTAACCATCTTGGTTGGTGGTCCTGCTCTGAACTCTGTTTTTTACAGAGAAACAGTTAGGACAGAGAGCAAACATCTGCTGACCAGAGCAGTCGTACCCCTCGGTCTGCTTATGTCCTTACTCGCAGAGGTCAGGACACAGTTTGCCTTCATAGTTGTATGAAAACTCTGCTGACTTATGTTGTTTGGTATCTCACAGGAACCTAAAGTCCTTGTAGTAAAGATGCACCTCATCAAAGCAGACTCCAGCCTGTAGTACTGATGCTTCTGTCCTAGCTGTAGAATTTTACATTTATCTCATGTCAAATCTTACACAGCCCTTGTTGGTTCAGACTTGTTTCTATCCTACTTAAAATGTGTCTTTGCTCAAAGTAGTTCTCCAAATGCATGTGAGCTGAAGGGGTGAAGGTGTTTACCAACTAGAGAATTCATGGTTAAAACTGACATTTATTACTGCTTTTTTGTCACATATCCAGTCTGAGACATTTTTAAAGGATTTTTAGCAAATTATGAGGATTGCCAGTAGATAATAAGATTCAGCCTGTGCTCTGTAGCAACCCTGTATGTCAAAAGAGTTAAAATTTTTATTCTATACACTTTCCATTAACAGCTACAAACTGGGAGGTCCTGAGCCAGTTATCGCCTCTTTCTCTCTTTGCTACACACAGCTAACTCACATAATGCTTTGATGATTTCTTCTATACCATCCCACCCAACATCCCCCAGTTCAAACTGATCACTTATTCTAAATGCACCCAAGAGTGCTGAGAGAGCTGGCTGATGTTATTGCTCTGCCACTCTCCATCATTTTTGCCAGATCGTGGCAGACAGGAGAGATGCCTGAGGACTGGAGGAGAGCCAATGTCACTCCAGTCTTCAAAAAGGGCAAGAAAGAGGTTCCAGGGAACTGTAGACCAGTCAGCCTCACCTCCATCCCTGGAAAAATGATGGAGCAGCTCCTTCTGGAGGGCTTCTCAAGGCACTTGGAAGAGAAGAAGGTTATCAGGAGTAGTCAGCATGGATTCACTAAGGGGAAATCATGCTTGACCAACCTGATAACATTCTGTGATGTCATAGCTGAATGGGTAGATTCAGGAAGACAAGTGGATGTGGTTTACCTTGACCTTAGCAAGGCCTTTGACACTGTCTCCCATGACATCCTAGTAAGAATGTTCAGGAAGTATAGGATGGAAGAGCAGATAGTGAGGTGGATTAGGAACTGGTTACAAGATAGACTTCAAAGAGTGGTGATCAATGGTGTCAGATCCAGTTGGAGTGCTATAATTAGTGGAGTCTCTCAGGGATCAGTGCTGGGACTGGTACTGTTCAACATCTTCATCAACGACATTGATGAAGGAACAGAGTGTCTGCTCAGCAAGTTTGCTGATGACACTAAACTGGGAGGCTTTGCTGATACAGCTGAAGGTTGTACAACCATCCAGCGAGACTTGGACAGACCAAAGAGCAGGACATAGAGGAACTAAATGAGGTTCAACAAGGACAAGATCAGAGTCCTGCATCGGGGGAGGAATAATAAACTGCACCAGTAAAGGCTGGGAGGTGATCTGCTCTGCAGAGCAGCCCCATGGAGAGGGACCTGGGAGTCTTGGTGGATAACAAGTTTTCCATGGGACATCAATGTGCCCTTGTGGCCAAGAAGGCCAATGGGATCCTGGAGTGTATCAAGAAGAGTGTATCCAGCAGATTGAGGGAGGTTCTCCTCCCCTTCTACTCTGCCCTGATGAGACCGCATGTTGAGAACTGCTTTCAGTTTTGGACTGCCCAGTTCAAGAGGGACAGGAATCTGCTGGAGGGAGTCCAGTTGGAGAACTACAAGGATGATTGGGGTACTGGAGCACATACCTTACAAGGAGAGGCTGAGGGACCTGGGGCTTTTCAGTCTAGAGAAGAGAATACTGAGAGGGGATTTAATAAATGCTTATAAATATCTGATGGCTGGGTGTCAAAAGGGAGGAGAGAGGCTCTTCTCACTTGTTCCCTGGGATAGGACAAGGAGCAATGGATGTAAGGTGCAGCACAGGAGGTTTCACCTTTACACAAGGGGAAGTTTCTTTACTATAATGGTCACAGACCACTGGAGCAGGCTCCCCAGAGAGGTTGTGGAGTCTTCTTCTCTGGAGACCTTCTGTGACCTGAGCTAGACTGTATGGTTCTGCTCTGGCAGAGGGGTTGGAATCAATGATCTCTTTGGGTCACTTCCAAACCCTGATATCATGTGAACCTGTATTCCTTAACTTTGGGGTGGGAGAATAATGAGGATGATTGATCTGTCAACTCTGTCGGGAGATCTGTAATCTCAAAAAGGACTTTCTCTACTGTTTTAAAATGCCTGGGTAAAAGCCATGAGAACTGCAGGGAGTGTTACATTTCTTTCTGAATTTAATCCTGAATTACATAAAAATTTCCTCTTCATAAGTGTGTTAACATTTAAATACAGGCCAAAAGATGATCCCAGAAGCAAACAAATGATCAGCTGCAACACTATCCCTTGGAAACAAATCATTTCCAAGTAGAAAATGTGTTTTTATCAACACTGTATTGGTTTTGACAATTTTTCTTTTGCTTTTTCCCAATGACATTTCAAACCAAACAAGCACCAAATGTTGAGATCTACATTACAATAATGTATTTCAAAGTATTAATTTAACTTTAAATGGCATGTAAAATGGACAGCTATTACACAATAAATTGTAGTTTGGCATATCAAAATTGGACAGGGGGAGATATCAAAATGTTTTTACATGCTAGATTTGTTTCTTATGTAAACATACTAACTTTTTTCTTGTTTTCCAGGAGTGTTGGCTTAATTCTATTTTTGAAAGAAAAAAAAAAAAAAAAGAAGACAACAAATCAGCAATGGACCCCAGAACCCTTTACTCTCTGTGTACATTTTTGGTTATTTTAACTCTCTTCCAATATGGAGAAAAAACAAATGTCAAAGGACTAGATCATCAAAACATTGTGACAGAGACTTAATCTTCTGATCAATTCTAATGTGTGCACATACAAAATTTTGCAAAGCAACAGTTTGTAATTTTTAAACCCCAAGTGACTTGCAAGGACTTTTGGAAAAATGCAGGATGCTTCAGACTTCATGTTTAAGGATTCATTTATACCCCAGTATTTGCGAATGGGGGAAGAGGCGTGTCTTTACACTTTATTGATAGTGGCTGGAGTATGACATCAATGGCTTTGCTAAGGGAACAATTTATTTATTATGAAGATTTCACAACTGCACACAGAGGTGTAAACAAGACCTTTGTGATCCATGCTTCTTGTATGTGGTCTGTTCTGTTCTCAAAGCAGCATCTCTATATTTACATGCATATAATATTAGAGAAACAGTCTTTGAATCAATGTTTATAAAAGAATGCTGATCTTTTATAGAGGATTTATTAACAATATCAAAATTTATTCCACTGTGAATGTTAGTCCTGAGACATTATATTAGTCAATCTTGTAGTCCCAACTGACTATGAATACAGTGCACATTTGTTACTGCAACCTGCATAATACATTTTCTCTGTTTACTTTTCCTTAGAACAAAGAACGAAACAGTAAAAAGAGACTAAGACACAGCAGGAGATGCAAGAAAAGACAAGCTGCAACAGCCTACATGGGGGGATATTACAGAATTACAGTTGTTGCAATGGCTACCAGCTGTGCATCTGGAATGAGCAGGTTAGGAGCCTAGGAGTGTTTAATACAGAAAAACTTTGCCTCATGCTCACTCCTTTAAAATTTATTTGAGTCTTCAAGTGCTTTAAAGAAAAACATTTCAATAATTCCATTTATTGCTGTTGTTGTTCTTGTTAACTACTCTGTCAGCAGCTATGGGCAGGTAAATGCATATTAGAATTTGTGTGGATAATACTTCAGTTCACTGCATTTTCTCACTGATAGTTATCTGCCTGTTTGCTTTGCGTTGGCTTTGCAATGACAGGGAAAGAAAATTTTTTGATGCATTACCTCTGAAATTGTCCCTTTACTGTTACTGATTCTTACACAAACAAGGCATTTCACTGAACCTGATTTCACATGTCCTGACTCTGGAAGATGCAGTTTTCTAGTTGGTTTTGGTTGGTGGGTTGGGTTGGTTTGGGTGTTTTTTGTTTGTTTGTTTGTTTTCGTTGGTTGGTTGGTGGGTTTTTTGTTGGTTGGCTGGTTTGTTGGTTTGGTGTTTTTTTGAGGATGTGTTTATCCACATGGAACCCATCTGTTTTTGCAGCAAAATAGACTGGATGACTTCAACAGCAAGAGCTTTCAATTAAAGAAGTGTGTTCAGGAGTGTATCTCCATGCAAGTGACAGCAAACTCACATGGCATAATAACATCTGAGGGCTTGACTTAGCATGCCTGTTCATTGCAGGTAAGGCAAAACAGTTTTGAAAAAGCAAAAAGGGGACAACATCTGAACACCATAACTGTGGGTTTTTTTGTGCTTATGCTGAAAATCTCTTGGCTCATACAGAATTTGAACAGTTCAGTAAAGGAATAAAGTTGGGCCGCATTAGGAAATCATTCTCTATATAATGAATATTCACTGATAGCCTTTGACTTGTGTACTTATCCAGACTTCTACTTGATCAGAGTGAATCCCAGTTACCATCTGTGTTGCATAACCAAAATGTGTTTGCTGGGAAACTAAGATGCTTTGGAAGAAAATCTGAATATCTGGAATTCTTCCTGATGGCACAATCAAGACAGAGTCCAACCCAAGAACTTGGAAGCAGTTTCCCTAGATACTTCTGTCCTTGAAATCCAGGATGATACAAGAATAAGACATTTTTTCTATTCACTACTATTAGAAGAACAATGAAAAAGCCCTAAAATTTTAGGTTTCCCTCTAGTCTCTGCATATGAGCATATTCCAGTTGACAGAAACATTTGTTACCATTTTCCCTTCAGTTGGACCAGATCTATTCTGCACCTGATATGAACAAGATTATTACATCTAAGATCTTATCACAACAGCAATATTAAATCTAATATATTTTTTTAAAGCAGCAAGCAAAAAAGTCATCTACAATTTCCTTAGTAATAATTTATCCACTTTCCCCAAATTTCCTCTCAGTCAAAGATGGTGAGCCTTTCAGGATTATATCTTTTCAGGAGATAAGTCAAATTACATTGAATTCATCAAAATCAGATGACTTTTAAACTTATTCATAGAAGCAAGAGTGGAGAAGCAATATCTGGCTTCTAAACCAGGCTGACTACATTATCTGTGGTGTGTTCTACAAGCTGGTTCCTTGTCCATTTGTTGTTGCTTACACCTTCCATAATTGCTCTTAGAAGCAGTCGGTGAAAATAGCTATTCTCTAGTTCTTTCACTTTTTCTTTTTAAAAACTCAGACAACAC
Organism: Dryobates pubescens; assembly: GCF_014839835.1. Classification (NCBI taxonomy): domain Eukaryota; kingdom Metazoa; phylum Chordata; class Aves; order Piciformes; family Picidae; genus Dryobates; species Dryobates pubescens. Next base: position 82,412,626 of record NC_071657.1, on the reverse strand, counting down.
AGATAATCTTCTGGATTCTACAGTAGCCTTTTCTTTAATGAGAAGATCAGCTGGCTGTATAGCTTTCTTCAGTGTATATTGCCAGATAATGGCAACTTTATTGGGTATCTGCAGTGAGATGATGAGCCACCTGGGAGTATTAGCACCTGGATTTATAGTCACAATGGTAGAGCATATTGAAGTCCTTCACTACACAGAATTACTCAATAATAGCTTCTGGAAGCATAAATAATAAGAAGCAACATTTTGAAGATAAAAGCCAGGAACATATCTGCCTAATTGACCATGATGGAGTTGTAATAGTGAAATACTGCACACCTTCAGAGTAAAGTTCTCTGTTGGGCTGCCTATATATAAAGATTTGAGGGTTGGCAAATCTACCAAAGTTTATGGCTAGTTACTCTTGCATATTGCTCCTGTCAATAAGATGCACATCAGATTTTACATTGGTCTAATCTATTGCAATAAACTGCAACAACCTGAGAATAACAGAGAAAATGAGAAACAGAAGGAATTCAAACAAGATTATCTCATGGAGAATGCTATCATGATTATTAATTAATTTTGCATCAGAATCCAGAAAGGTCAAATCCTGCTGAAAACAGAATGCGTCATCATGCTTCTTTACAGAATCACAGAATGTTAGGGGCTTGAAGGGACCTCAAAAGATCATCTAGTCCAACTCCCCCTTCAAAAGCAGGATTGCCTATAACAGATCACACAGAAACTCATCCAGGTGGGTCTTGAATATCGCCAGAGAGGAAGACTCCACAACCCTCCGTGGGCAGCCCATTCTAGTGTTCTGTCACTCTCACAGTGAAATAATTCTTCTTCTTGTTTCCATGAAAACTTCCTATGCTTCAACTTCCACACATTGCCCCTTGTCCCACCATTGGTCATTGCTGAGAAGAGCCTGGTTCCATCTTCTTGGCAGTCACACTTTATGTATTTATAAACATGAATGAGGTCACACCTTAGGCTCCTCTTCTCCAAGCTGAAGAGCCCCAGCTCCCTCAGTCTCTCCTCATAAGGAAGAGGTCCACTCCCTTAATCATTTTTTTGTCTCTGTGCTGGACTCTTTTAAGCAGTTCCCTTGAACTGAGGGTCCCAGAACTGGACACAATATTCCAGATGTGGCCTCACCAGCACAAAGTAGAGAAGGAGGATAACATCTGGGGGGAGGGGCTGAAACTAGTCCCCTCAGGCAAGAGTCTGGGGGCAGTAAGCTAGGGTCAGAGGCCAAACCAGCAGCCCAGCTGAGGTGCATGTACACTAATGCACGAAGCATGGGAAACAAACAAGAGGAGCTGGAAGCCTTGTTGCAGCAGTAAAGTTATGACGTAGTTGCCATCACGGAGACGTGGTGGGATAGCTCACATGACTGGAGTGCTGCAATTGATGGCTACAGGCTTTTCAGGAGAGATAGACAAGGAAGAAGGGGTGGAGGGGTGGCCATGTACATCAGGGAGGCACTAGATGCCATTGAGCTAGAGATTAGGGACAATCAGGTGGAATGCTTGTGGGCAAGAATTAGAGGGAAGACCGGTAGGGCAGACATCCTGGTTGGAGTCTGTTATAGACCACCCAACCAGGAGGATGATGTCGACGAAGCATTCTATAGACAGCTTAAGGCTGTCTCAAGATCTCCTGACCTTGTCCTTATGGGCGACTTCAACCTACCTGACATCTGCTGGGATCTCAACACAGCAGGGAGGAAGCAGTCTAGGAGGTTCTTAGACTGCATGGAGGACAGCTTCTTATCCCAGGTGCTGCGTGAGCCTACCAGGGGCAAGGCTTTGCTTGACCTCCTCTTCATCAACAGGGAAGGGCTGGTGGGTGATGTGGTGGTCGGAGGCTGTTTAGGGGGCAGCGACCATGAAATAATAGAATTTTCGGTATTTGGTCAAACTAAGAGGGGCAGCAAGAAGACCTCCACTCTGGATTTCCGGAGGGCGGATATCAGGTTGCTCAAGGAAATAATTCAGAGGGTTCCTTGGGAGAAAGCCCTTAAAAATAAAGGGGTCCAGGAGGGCTGGACCTGCTTCAAGAAAGAGCTGATGAAGGCTCAGGAGCAGGCTGTGCCAGTGTGCCGGAAGAGGAGCCGCCGGGGCAGACGGCCAGCCTGGCTGTGTAATGAACTTTTAATAGAACTAAGGGGAAAAAATAGGGTGTATAATCTTTGGAAGAAAGGTGAGGCAACCCATGGAATGTTTAAAGAGGTTGCTAGGGCATGTAGGAGGAAAATTAGGGAGGCAAAAGCATATTTGGAACTTAAACTGGCCTCTGATGTGAAGGACAACAAAAAGTCCTTCTATAAATATATTAATAGCAAGAGGAAGGGCAGGGACAACCTCCACTCCTTGGTTGACATGGAAGGAAATGTTGTAACACAGGATGAGGAAAAGGCAGAGGTACTTAACACCTTCTTTACCTCAATTTTTACTAGCTGGAAAGAACGTCTACCAGACAGCTGGCCTGCAGAGCTGGCAGAGGGAGCCAGGGAGCTGCATGGTTTCCCTGTGTTCCATGAGCAAGTGATAGGAGCTCTCCTCAGCAGCTTAGACCCTCACAAGTCCATGGGACCAGATGGGATCCATCGTAGGGTGCTGAGAGAGCTGGCAGATGAGCTGGCCAAGCCACTCGCCATCATTTTTCATCAGTCCTGGCTCACTGGAGAGATCCCAGATGACTGGAAGCTGGCCAATGTGGTACCCATCCACAAGAAGGGCCGGTTGGATGAGCCAGGGAATTACAGGCCTGTCAGCCTGACCTCAGTGCCAGGAAAGATTATGGAGCAGGTCATCCTGAGTGCAATCACACAACACTTAGAGGATGGCCAAGGGATCAGGCCCAGCCAGCATGGGTTTAGGAAGGGCAGGTCCTGCCTGACCAACCTGATCTCCTTCTATGATCAGGTGACCTGCCTGGTGGATGTGGGGAGGCCTGTGCATGTAGTCTACCTGGACCTCAGCAAGGCCTTTGACACCGTTCCCCACAGCCAACTCCTGGCCAAGCTGTCAGCCCATGGCTTGGATGGGAGCACACTGCAATGGGTTAGGAACTGGCTGGAGGGCCGAGCCCAGAGAGTGGTGGTGAATGGTGCCACATCCAGCTGGCAGCCAGTCACCAGTGGTGTGCCCCAGGGATCAGTACTGGGCCCCATGCTCTTTAACATCTTTATTGATGATCTGGACGAGGACATTGAGTCAGTCATCAGTAAATTTGCTGACGACACCAAGCCGGGGGCAGGAGTTGATCTGCTGGAGGGTAGAGAGGCTCTGCAGAGGGACCTCAACAGGCTGGGCAGATGGGCAGAGTTCAACGGCATGAGATTTAACACATCCAAGTGCCGGGTTCTGCACATTGGCCACAGCAACCCCATGCAGAGCTACAGGCTGGGGTCAGAGTGGCTGGAGAGCAGTCAGGCTGAGAGGGACCTGGGGGTGCTGGTCGACGGTAGACTGAACATGAGCCTGCAGTGTGCCCAGGCAGCTAAGAGGGCCAATGGCATCCTGGCCTGCATCAGGAACAGTGTGGCCAGCAGGAGCAGGGAGGTCATTCTGCCCCTGTACACTGCACTGGTTAGGCCGCACCTCGAGTCCTGTGTCCAGTTCTGGGCCCCTCAGTTTAGGAAGGATGTTGACTTGCTGGAACGAGTCCAGAGAAGAGCAACAAAGTTGGTGAGGGGTTTGGAACATAAGCCCTACGAGGAGAGGCTGAGGGAGCTGGGGTTGCTTAGCCTGGAGAAGAGGAGACTGAGGGGTGACCTTATTACTCTCTACAGCTACCTGAAGGGAGGTTGTAGACAGACGGATGTTGGTCTCTTCTCCCAGGCAAGCTGTACCAGAACAAGAGGACACAGTCTCAGGCTGTGCCAGGGGAGGTTCAGGTTGGATGTTAGGAAAAAGTTCTATACAGAAAGAGTGATTGCACATTGGAATGGGCTGCCTGGGGAGGTGGTGGAGTTGCCATCACTGGAGGTTTTTAGGAGGAGACTTGATGGGGTGCTTGGTGCCGTGGGTTAGTTGTTTGGGTGGTGTTGGATTGGTTGATGGGTTGGACGCGATGATCTTGAAGGTCTCTTCCAACCTGGTTTATTCTATGTATTCTATGTATTCTACTAACCACACCCATTCTAATACAACCCAGAATGACATTGGCCTTCTTGGCCACAAGAGCACATGGCTGGCTCATGGTCAACCTTCCATCCACTAGGACCCCCAGGTCTTTCTCCCCTTCACTGCTATCCAGCAGGTCAGTCCCCAACCTATACTGGTACATGGGGTTGTTCTTTCGCAGGTGCAAGACTATACACTTGCCGTTGTTGAACTTCATTAAATTTCTTGGTGCCCAACTCTCCAGCCTGTCCAAGACTCACTGAATGACAGCACAACCTTTGGTGTCATCAGCAACTTTGCTAACAGTGCTCTGTGTGCCCTCATCCCGGTTGTTGGTGGATATATTGAATAGTACTGGTCCCAAGACTGACCCCTGAGGGAATCCATGTGATACAGGTCTACAACTGGACTCTTGCCACGATTGAGAGATGGAGACAAAGCTTGATGCAAGCAAAGTGTCTACTTTATTGTACAAAGTCAGTTTTTTATATAGGCTAACAGATCAGAAGGCTACTTGTAATTGGTAATTAGATGTGTCTGTGTGACAGTTACAGAATCGTGGTTGGCTGCCGAGGAAATGCAAGGGAACACACATTTCTAAGCAAGGCTCAGAAAAATGTTAGACAAATGGCAAACCAGCACGCGTCTCTTATCTAAGTTCAAAGGCTCTCTTGCAATGCTTACTCGCACTCGTTAACAGGTAGTTGTGTGCTTTCCTGAGTCACAATGGCCGTTGATAAAAAAGGCTAAATGCTTCTTTTCCTTTCTACATAATCGCCATTTGTTCCCAAGGTTTGTGGCTCGCAAGAGTAAAAACACTTCTTTCTATCTTGCTCCCTGAATTCAGTGCATCAGACTCTGTTCCGTTGTGCTCAACCCTGACTTCTTCTCTTCAACCAGTTCACAATCCACCTCACTACCTGATCATCCAGACCACACTTCCTCAGTTTAGCTGCAAGGATGCTGTGGGAGACAGTGTCAATTACTTTACTGAAATCAAGATAAACTACATCTGCTGCTCTACCATAATCTATCCACCTGGTTATCATAAAGGGCTATCAGGTTGGTCAGTCATGACTTGCCCTTGCAAACCCATATTCACTGCTTCTAATATATTTACATTCAGCTAATAAAGTTTTGCAATATCTCTATATATTTTGATGGTTTTAAATTCAACTAAGAAAGTGATCAAAGTCACATAGAGGCATAATTCTTCTTTTGCAATTTATAGATTTTAAGCTTGAACTTCACAAGCTGACTGAGCTGAGACATATGCTTATCTAGGACACATTAGAGGATTCAAGGCGGTTAAAAAATATAAAGTATTTAATTCCTTATGAATACATTAATCTATTTTACTCTTAAGTTGAATGTGCTTCTGCAAAGATTTTCAAATGGAAGGTTTTGTTGCTTGCTTCTTGTTGTTAATTTGGGTTGGTATGGGTGTTTTTGTAAAGTTGAATGGTTTAATTTCTAAAATTTCCACTATCTACTCACCCATATAATTGATAAACTAAATTCCACTAAACTGTAAAGGTTTCTCTTGGAACAAAGCAAACAAATCCAAACAACAAATACAACAAACAAAAACACCCCCAAAACTTTTCTGTGTTTGTATTTTGTATTCAATTACTTTTACATGCACTATTCTTATAATTAAAATTAAAAAGCAGAAATAATCCTCCAGCTCTTTTTAATAACACACAAAATTTCTATGGACATTTTTTCCTCTAAATATCATCATTTGGAAAATGATACTAATACTAATCATCATAAGAATCACACTGTCAGCAGGTCTTTAAACTTTTAAACTTCAGTGTAAGTTATCTTTCTAGAAGCTCCTTCATTAAGCAAGGGAGATTCAATAAATTAAGTACAATTTGATCTTACATGTCAGAGCGAATTGGTCATGGACTTCAATGTGGTCTGAGGGCCTTATAGATGCCCATAATAGGTGATGTAATGTATGGGCAAAGACACAAAAAGCAGAGCTGTGCTAATTTAGAAAACATATTCTTTTTGCTACTCAAAATTATTTCAAGACAGTCTTGGGTAGCTGATTTTCTTACACAGTATTCCACAGCTTTGAACTTATAAGCACAACACTTCTTTGTTATTTGCCTGATCTCCTAAAGGACTTAGATCCTGCTGGTCCAACTCCCACAGTTACATCATCCACAGCCTTGGAAATGGAGCAGCTTACAGTGCCTACCTGCCAGAGAACTCCCTTGGGGTCTGACAGGGCTCTCCCATGGTGGCAGAGAATAGGCTGGAGCCAGGGTCTGTTCCATGATTCTTGCCTGATTCTTGCTAGCCCTTGTCCCTGAGACAGCCCCAGCCATTGAGCACCTTTCTGGTCATGGGGATGGACAGAGTTCTGGCCCAGATGTCAGCCTGAAGGCTGAGCCTAACTTGATAGTTGGGCTGGTCAGAGCTGTGAGCAGGTGGAGATCAGAATCCTAACACACTCAGTGAGACAGGAATTGACATACCCTACATAATGCTGGGCATGGTGTCTCAGGACATCAATCTGTAGCAGAAAGCAAGCTTTAGTATATTTTAAAAATGGAAAAATAAATGAGCTCTTTGATTCCAGGCTGGAATGAATTGAACTCAGAGCTCATTCCACAAATGTTTACATAAATTCACCTCTGTCCTTGCAAGCCGTTGTTGTCTTTTTCTTTACAGCTCTCAGTGTTGCACATAGCCCTCTGTGTCCTGCTGTCACCTTGTGAGATCTCTTGGTGGAAGATCTGGCTTGAAACACTCATAAAAGCATGTGCTTTAAAGTCTTAACTGTTGTGGTATTTAAAATTGTATCTCCTGATGTATGGTGCAGTGCTCTATACTTTTTCATCCTGTCAGAAACCCCTACAAGTATCCATTTGATCACAAATGCACTTCATATGTTTCAGCTGAGGGGAGGAAGATCGCACTAAACTAATCAGAGCAACTAGGTCAATGAGTGTTCTTCCATATATATGCAAGTACAAACTAGGAATGCCACACTGTCTTGGGAGTCAGTGTTGGTTAAATGAAGCAATGATGAATGGGCTTTGAGAATGTTAGGATCAGATGTAGCAGCAGGGGGAAAACCAAACCAAAGCATGATTTTACAACCAGGCTAGGATGCTGGCTCTAAGCTGCAATATTGGAGAAATAAGCCAATGACAAATGTGGGTATTCTACAGGGACAACAATTAGAGTGAGACAGTTACCTAAACACAGCTCATTGAAATGGTCATGGTAAACACTGAATATCTGTTGTGGGAATAAAATAATTATATAGTAACATTATACCCAACTATTCATTAGTCATGCATGAGAAGTTATTCCTCAAACTGTCAAATCAAGAAAGTCCCTGGATTTCAGTTAACCATTTAGGGCATTCGCAATTTTAATTAAGGAACTGGACATGAGAAAGACAAATAGTGTAGACATTTCTGAAAGGAATAATTAATGAACTACAAAACACAGGGCATGATGCTTTTTAGAATTGGTGCCATGTTCTTCCTTTCACTGCCAACAAGTCAGATTAAAATTCATTTAGATGAAGGCATTCCAATCTGGACTCTAGGGATTTTAGTGTCTACTAGAATCAAGACAATCTAAAAACAGCTCTGTTCTGCTTTGAAAAGGTAAATGAACTTTCTGTGGAAAGCAGAAGTGTGAAGGGTTCAGAAGAAACCCATTACAAGCTTCAGCACACACAACAAGGACTGTGACTGCAGAAAACAGCCTCCCCTAGGGATGCTAAGAAGTTAAAGCTTTACTTTCACTTCAGCTGTATAACTTATTCTCTCAGATGGTGGTCTAATTGTTCACTGTAATGTAGTTCCTAAAACAAATAAAGACCCTTTTTTTAGCATTGTTAAGAGAACAGTTGTTGAATGTTGCTGCTCAGAACACATTTAATTAAGATAAATAATATCCTAATATGCTGTTTTGTCAAAATGGAAGTATTAGGTACAAGCACAATGATTGCAATGAAGTTTTCTTCCAAATAACTTTTAAGTTTGGGGGTTTTATTTCTTTTATTTTGTTTTGATTTATTTTTTTTTTGAAAGGGAGAGACACATTCCTAAATTCCTTTGGACAGTAATTTAAAACCCAAATAGTTCATTAAGAAAATTAATGTTTCAACACAATACAGAAAAATAACAAGTTTCAAAACATTGAAAGTTATTTCAAAATGAAAGTATCATACTGTTGACAGTTCAAATTCTTTAAACTGATTTGCCTGACACTTTGTAGAGCTTCCAGTAAATAGGTTTCTTTGACCATATCTGAATTATGTGTCAAAATCATGAAGCTCCTCGTTCACAATCACTTTCACTTTCTGTATTGCTAAAGTGGCATAAGTTTGGCATGTTTATGCTAAATGTGACAGTTCAGACGGAGTGCCTCCTGTTACTGCCCCATAAGTTACACTTTTGGTGTCCTGAGGGTCCAACCCAGCAAGGTAGACACAGGAAACAGCATATTTCATACCCATAAATCCTGCATCCTATATATTCATCTGCAAAGACATTCTCTTCCTCTTTCTTCCCTCTCTACTCCTGTGGGAGATGCTCCCTATTGGGTAATGATGAAGGAGTATCTTGAGGCCTCATAGGCCTTTCTAGGCCTAATGCCAGCAGGACAAAGGATGAGGGAGCATTCTCAGGCCTGGCCAGCCTGAGACTAGTCTAGCAGTTGGAGGGAAGGAAGAGCCCTAGGGGTTTTTGTGTATACCCTCAGGTGGGGAGAAGGGAAGTGTTGGGTGGCCTTTGGGTGTGCTATAGGGGACTCTATATACTATGGGATATATTTGCCATTATGCCTGTAGTTCCTGTAAAACACTAATTATTTTTCCATTTAAAATTTCCATGCAATCTATTTGTGTGAGTGCCATTCTTTTGCCCCTTTCAGGGGTCAAAGAAAAACACTGCAAAAATAAACATTGCAAAAACTAACCCTGCAAAAATTCAAGGTGAAATAATACTTCAGCTGCTATCAGAACTTAAGAAAAATATACAATGTTATGTGTAGTCACTGCCCATCCTCTGATGTTGGGGTTAACCCACAACACCAACCAGTTCAAACAGTTATGGGATGTGCTTTTGACATGCTGTCTTGCACAGAATCACAGAAATATTCATGTTGGAAAGGACCCTCAGAATCACTAAATCCAACCAATAACCCTACTCTACAAAGTTCACCCTTAAACCATATTCCCACGCACCACGTCTAAATGGTCTTTGAACACCTCCAAGGTTGGTGACTCAACCACCTTCCTGGGCAGCACATTCCAATGCCTGCAATGCCTGACCACTCTTTCCATGAAGTTTTTTTTTTCCTAATGTCCAGTCTAAACCTACACAGTTGTAGCTTGAGGCCATACTCTTGTACTATCACTTATTACCTGTGAGAAGAGACCAGCCCCAGCCTCTCCACAATGTCCTTTCGGGTAGTGTAGTGGTTTGAACCTTAATTGGAGTTTAAGAGCTCAGATGGTAGCAAAAAATCCAAGAATTCCTCCCCTCATCCCCAAAGAAACTGGAGGTAAATCTACAAAAAAAAAATAAAAAAAAAATTAAAAAATCTGGAGTTGGTTTGAAAATAGAAGTAAATTTTTTAACAAAATACACATGTAGCAGTAACAGGGAGAGTTCACAAGGGTAAGGAATAAGGACGAATAGGAAAATATACACAACATATTATAAACACGAATTTGGACGGCCTTATGTCTCCCCTGATGCATGTGGATTTCAGTCCTTTAGAGAAGCACAGATGTGGCAGGAAGAAGATCAGGCCCCACCACGTGGCAGAACCAGGAGGCCATCAGTGGCTGTTGGTCCTTTCAAATAGGTGAGGCAGGAGCAAAGAGAGAAAATGACTGTAGTGTTTTCCTTTTTATAGGCTTGCTGGACAGGAAGGGGGAGTGGAATAGACCACCTTTGACCTGGGGGATCCCTCCTCCTGGTAAGGGGAAATCAAGTCCCTCTCTGTTCACCTGGATCGGGTTCTTTTGTCCCCTGGGGAAGCAGGGGTCTCATAACCCTCACCCCCTTCCCAGATGATGTAACCCAGCACAGTCCTCCCCTCTATTCCACTTCACTTTCCTGTTACAGTCCCTTTATCCAGTCGTGAATTCTTGATATATTCTGGCTGTCTCTCTCTCATAGCAGTCTCTATCTCTTGCCAGTGCTGGTTGATGCAGGTGGTGCTTGCACTGGGCAGGGATGTGGAGGAGAATCAGGAACCAGGGAACCATCTTTATCTTTGAAGGGGAAATCAAGAACAGTCTGTTGCTGTAGGGAAACAGGAACAGTCTTTCACTGTGGGGAATCAGGATCAGGTGCAGGTGAAATGATGCAGAAGTCCACTGGATTGGTGCTTGTGTGCAGTGCATTCATGCTGAATCCTGGACGCTAGGTTGGTATTAAATTAGGAGGGAAGAAAACTCACAACTTATAACTATTATACAGTGACTATATTACATTAGTCTGTGTTACCCCTCTGAGTTTATCCCCTCTCAGCAAGAGTTATGTTTTACTGTGGGATACACTGAATGTCCCCAATTTCTAGCATGACCCAATACATGTCACAAGGCCCCTCAGCAGAGACCACCTGTTGGGGTAGTTTGCCCCCACTGACATCAGAAAAAACCCACACCGATTTAAGTTTTGGGGTTTTTTTGTAAATTTACCTCCAGTCTCTTCAGGGGTGGGGGAGGAATTCTCAGGCTTTTTGCTACCATCTGAGGTCTCAAATTCCAGTTAAGGCTCAAACCACTGCAATTGTTGGGTTTGAAAAATAATATTTTGTTTGAAAATTAATACTTTGTTTGGAAAGAAAGGATTGGAAGTAGAGACATTGATTTTGAGGACTCTAATGTTCCAAGCTTTTGCATGGGTCTTTGGCTGGATCTTTTGGACCCAAATCTATAAACTAATCACTTATTGTGGTTAATGATAGAAATGCTGCGTGAATGGATAAAAACTTTACCAATGCAGCTGGGCACATACCTCTTAAATTCTATGAATTTCACTGGCAGAGATGACTCCTCTGAATTTTTCTGAATCAGGCTATGAAACTAACTGTGTAGATAAGAATATTTTGAGGGAAAATTGCAGAAGAATAGGATAGAATTGTGCTGGGTTGAGGCAGCCCCCTCTCCCCACCACGGGCAGGAATAAAACACTCAGACAAACGGATTGCAAAAGTGATGAAAGTTTAAATAGAAAGCAGTGAATGTTACAGAAAACCCAAAGTGCAGTGACAAAGAAAGATCCCGAAACAAACCCAGAGCCATCCCATTCCCACCTGAGGGTACACCCGAGACCCTCGGGGCTCCTTCTTCCCCCTCCCTCTGCTGGGCTAGTCTCAGCTGGCCAGGCCTGAGACTGCCCATCCCCCTGTGGCCTTGGGCCTAGCCGGGCCCAAAGCCAGCAGACATCTCCCCCAGTTACCAGCTGGCAGAGGAGGAAGAAAAAAGAAAGTGCTAGACCCCGCACTGGATCTTATAGTGGTGCAAAGAATCATGGTAGGAAATACACACAATTTCCTGTGTCCATCCCTCTGGGCTGGACTTCTGGACACAGGAAGTGAACACACCAGGGGGGCACCCAGCTCAAACTGCAACATGCCACACCTTAATTCATACCATAATCTTTGCACCTAAACACATCATCAAATCAGAAATCTCCTGATGACACGTCTGGCGAAGTCCACATCTTCATCTGGGCATCCACTCAAACAGTCTTTCCTTCAAGCTCAAGTGTCAGTCCATTCCAGTTCTTCTCCTCTCATCTAATGGAACCTCCCGCGATGCAGAGTTCACTCTTCTGCGGTGCTCTGCGGTGCACTCTTCTGCTGGGCACTGAGCAGTGGTGGCCGCAGCTCAGCAGGAGCCATGCCAAGCTGCATTCGAGTGGCAGTAGTGGCACCACCCATGCCATGATGTGTTTGGGTGGCGGCAGCTGTAAATCTCTTCCCTGATTTTCAGATATGTTAGGGAAATCATGCCTAGCACTTGACTCCTCCTCCTCTCTTCTCAGGGGGTTGTGGTGCAGCCGCTCCCTCTTCGGGGGGAGGGCTGTGTAACCAGATGCTGTCATGTCTCAGTATGCAAACGCCCAGTGGGATGGTGATGTACCTGCAATGTGCATTTGTATAGCACTCAGACCGTGGCTGGAAGCAGTTGGCACTGGGCTTGGGATAGGCCTGTACAGGTCTATGGGTGGCTCAAAGTGCGGCTCCCTGGAAGGATGGAAAAAAGCTGTTGTGGAGCCTGATTCCTCTGACTGGCTTGCTCCAGGGAGGGGAAAAAGCTGCTGAGTAAATGTAGATGCAAATAAAGGCTTGGCTGAGAAGTTGTGAGGTTCTTCTGGGTGACCAAGGATGTCCAACGAGTCCATGAAGAACTCACACTGCTGAAGAATGACTCCGCGCCAGTGGAAGGTTCCATCATATGAGGAGGAAGAACTGGGATGGACTGATACTTGAGCCTGAATGAGAGACTGTGTTGAAGGACACCAAGATGAAGATACGGACTTTTGCTCGATGTGTCATCAGAAGAGTTTTAATTTGATGATGTTTTGGGTGCAGGGATTATGGTATAAAATAAGGGGTGGCATGTGGTGATTCAGGCTGGGTGCCGGCCCCTGATGCCACTGCACAAGCCACACCTGGGATGTCCCAAAGGGGTCCAGCCCAGTGGGTGGTAACAGGAAGCCAGATATTTCATCCTATAATGCCCTGCTCCCCTATAAAACATCATCGGCGGGACATCACTTCCTTTTTCTTCCCACACTGCTGCCAAGGTAAATGGGATGAGCTGCCTCTCTTGGGCCTAGCTAGGCCCAAAGTCGGAGGGGGGATGAAGAAAGAGCCCTCGGGGGGGGGGAGGTTGGGTGTACCTCCTGGTGGGCGTGGGACGTTCTTGGGTATGTTTTGGGATCTCTCTCTTTTGTCACGGTTCTCGTGGTTCTCTGTAAAACTTCCATTGATTTTTTTTTTTTCATTTAAACTTTCCACCATTTTTTATAATCCATTTGTCTTGAGTCTTATTTTTGTTCATGGTGGGAGAATTGGTCTCTCAACTTACCACAGTGCCCCATCCAGTCTTTTCCTAAACACCTACTTCTACCCTCTGACAGACTAACTCCTGCCCCAAACTTGGTGTCATCTGCAAATTTACTGATAATAGACTCAATAACATCATCCAGATCAGCAATAAAGATATTGAACAGGATGGGGCCCAGCACTGATCCTTGGGGCACATCACTAGTGACTAGCAGCCAGCTGGATGTGGCACCATTCACCACCACTCTCTGGGCTCGGCCCTCCAGCCAGTTCCTAACCCAGCATAGAATGCTTCTGTCCAAGCCACGAGCTGGCACTTTGGTCAGGAGTTTGCTGTGGGGGACATTTGCAAACACCTTGCTGAAGTCCAGGTAGACTACATCCACAGGCCTCCCCACATCCACCAGGTGGGTCACCTGATCATAGAAGGTTGGTCAGGCAGGACCTGCCCTTCCTAAATCCATGCTGGCTGGGCCTGATCCCTTGGCCATCTTGTAGGTGCTGTGTGATTGTACTCAAGATGACCTGTTCCATAATCTTGCCTGACACTGAGGTCAGGTTGACAGGTCAAGAATTCCCTGGTTCATCCAAACAACCCTTCTTGTGGATGGGCATCACGTCGGCCAGCTTCCAGTCATCTGGGATGTCTCCAGTGAGCCAGGACTGCTGAAAAATGATGGAGAGTGGCTTGGCCAGCTCCTCTGCCAGCTCTCTCAGCACCTTAGGTTGGATCCCTTCTGGTCCCATGGACTTGTGAGGATCCAAGTGGCTAAGGAGGTCTCTAACTACTTCTTCCTGGATCACAGGGGAACAATATTGCTCCCTGCCTCCATCTGGCAGCTCAGGAGGCCAGTTGTCCAGAGCACAACTATTCTGCAATTAAAATCTGAGGCAAAGAAGGTATTAAGTACCACGACCTTTTCCTCATCTTTTGTTACTATGTTCCCCTACATGTCCACTAAGGAGTGGAGGTTGTCCCAAGGTGCCTTCTGAGCTAGTTCCATGAGTAACCTGAACCCTGCCCTCTGGAAGTCCAGAGTGCAGGTTTTATTGCTGCCCCTCTTAGCTTGAGTACATATTGAAAACTCAATTATTTCATGGTCCCTGGACCCCAGACAGCCTCCTACCACCACAACTTCCACCAGCCCTTCCCTATTGGTAAAAAGAAGGTCAAGCAAAGCCTTACTCCTGGGTTAAGAAGCTGTCTTCTATGCACTCTAAGAACCTTCTAGACTGCCTCCTCTCTGCTGTGTTAAGTTCCCAGCAGTTATCAGACAGGTTAAAATTGCCCGTAAGAACAAGGTCTGGTGGTCTTGAGACAGCCTGTAGCTGCCTATAGAATAATTCATCAGCCTCTTCATCCTGGTTGTGTGGTCTATAACAGACTCCAACCAGGATGTCAGCCTTGATGGCCTTCTCTCTAATCTTCACCCATAGCCCTTGATCTCTAGTTCCATGGCATCTAGTGCCTCCCTGATGTACAGAGCCACCCCTCCATCCCTTCTCCTTCACCCGTCTCTCCTGAAGAGCCTGTAGCCATCAATTACAGTGCTCCAGTCATGTGAGTCATCCCACCATATTTCTGTGATGGTAACTACATCATAATTTTCCTGCTGTAACAAGGCTTCTAGCTCCTCTTTTTTGTTGTCCATGCTTCATGCATTAGTGTATATGCACTTCAGCTGGGCTGCTGATTTCATCCCTGACTCCAGCTTACCACTCCATCTTATCATCTTATCCAGCTTATCGTGATGGGTAGGTTATTAACTTATGAATATGAAATATGAGTTATATAAATATTAATTTTATTAATTAATAAAATAATCAACAAGCAATGAATCACAATTTTTTATATATATATATATATATATATATATATATATATATATATATATATATATATATATTCTAGTGCACAATTGTGAAATACATCCCGTAAGTGTTTAGTATTTATAATTGTAGTATAGTTTAGCATTTATAATCAAGGGTGAAAATCTTTGGCTTGTCCACCAGATGGTGATTCGATGGGACACTGGCAGCTGCTTAACTACATATGGAGAATTACAATGTGTCAGAGGCTTGAACTAGAAATGTGCTGCTAGATGTGTTTGCTTTGAATTGAGAGTTAGTGAGTGGAAAGCACGTGGAAGATACACTGTGTCCTTTGTTTGTAGCAAGATTAGGTACTAAACTCCCTCAGGCTACTGTCACCAGGGCTTGCTCCCAGGCAGGTCCGGACAGTGATGGTGGTGGCAACATTCTCCCTTCTGCAGCAGCAGAGAGGGAATGGAATGTAGGCTAGCCAGTAGGCAGATTCTCTTTGCAGGACCTGGCAGCTCCCTCCGAACAGCAGGGAGCAGTCCTGCTGGGTCAGCCCAGTGGAGTCAGCCCAGCAGGACTGATAGGGCTGGTCCTGAGATTGAGTTGGCTCTGTGGCAACAGGCTTCGGGGCTGGTGTGGATGGCCAGGGGAAGAAGTGCAGCTGCATGGAGTGGTGGCTTCCCCTTTGCTTGGCTCAAAGGAGAGAGTGGGACCCTGTTGGAACAGTCCCAGCTTTGGAGCACAGAGCACGAACAATGCTCTAGATTTCCCTGGGGTTCACAGGGCACAGAGTGGCAGAAGTGGCAACTTCTCTCTGGCAATGGAACACAGGCATGCAATTAATCACTGGTCCTGCTTTCTGAGCTGACACACAGGGTTGCGCAGCTCATTAGTCTGCTGCTTCAGGCTGAGGCAGACGTTTGGACTGCTGGACTCAGCTAAGCCCCTTCCCTGGCAACTGGGTGATCTTACCCTTAGGGGTCAAGCTCTCTTGAGGGAACAGCAGGCTCCTCCATCTGGTGAGACTGGCAATACAACACTGTAGCTTCTCAGGCTCTCAGTGAAGGCCCCTCCTCTGAAGGTGCTCTCAGGGCTAAGGCTCAACAGACCTGCCTGGATGCAGGCTTAATAGCAAAGGCTATGGAACAAGCTTAGCAGCTTGGGCAATGAGAGAGGACAAAGAGAAAGAGAGCAATGTATTTACAATCTAGGGTAACACTTACAGGTTTCTCTAGGCTACATTTGGCCAATGGGCACTCTTGTAAACAACTGGCTTCAGCCTATAGAAAGCGTGAAGCTAGAATTATGCCCATACTTGGTATTGGCACAAGCATTCCATGCAATGGGTGTGCACAGTTGTCCATGCCACCTGGCTAATGCCTTGGTCTTTGTGCCCCTCATGATAGGAGGGGAATGTGTCCACACATGCTAGCACAAGCTTCAATATCTGAGGCATAGTTCTGGGCATAATATGCCTTGCCTTCATCACAATTATATAATGATATGTTCTGTATTTTGAAATGTAATCCTTATAGTGGCATTCATGCTGGCCATGTGGGATGGTGGGAGGTGCTAACCCATTAAGAACTCTGTGCAGAGGAACAATGGGCACAATGTGATCTTTTTGTAAGCTCTGATGGCTGAGGGGTGGAGTGCTATAAATACTGTAAGCACTGTCAAAACAGGGACACAAAGAGGGAGGGGTCAGGTTGTAGTGAGCACTACCCAGCGAAAAGGCCACTTGCTCTCAGCCTTAGCCCCAGATACAAGGGTTAGTCCTCACCACAAGCAGTTCCCCCTTAACCCCTGATGCTCCAGCCCACAGAGTTCCTCTAATACCTGTCACCACACACCAGAAGAAGATGCATGTGGTAGGTTGAGAGAGGGCTTAGCTCTCCCTCCTCCACAGAGTAAGAAACCACAGCTAACTCAGTCGAAGAGCAAAAGCTATATATTTACAAGCATATATGGAAAGCAGGTTATATATAACACAATATATACAGGTATTTACAATATATACACAGAAATACACAGCAAAGACAAATAACACAACAAAAATCCCTCCCTCAGGGAGGGATCCCCTCTTTGGAACCCCCTCTCTCCCCCCCTTACCTCCCTTTTTCCCCAAAAAGGGGTTAGAGAGAGAGAAAGGCAAGTTACTAAGAAAAAGAGTTGTTAGCAAGCTTCAAAAGCCCATGCAGGATTAGTGTTTGCTTATCTGAAGGCCAAGTCCAGCAGTTCGCAGAAGAAGCAGGCAGGGAGAACAGGCTGAAAAACCAAACTCCCCCAACTCCCAAACCGAACTGAACTGAGGAAAAAAAAAAAATTTTCCAACCGCTTCACAATCTAAAGCTGAATTTTTGTTTATCAACCAATGAAATTCGTTTAGAATATCAGAATGTTTTGGTTCTAGTACCAAAAACATTAGCCAGTGTGTTCCAGCAGTGTTTGTTCTTAAAGGCACAGCCTCAAACGACCACAATGCAAAAATCATCTCTAAACATGGATGGTAGGGAGGCACATCAGCAGGACCCAGCACAGGTAGTTGTACAGAGTGACGAGGACTCCCCTCAGCTTTCTCTTTTCCAAAATAACAGCCCCAGCTCCTTCAGTTGCTCCTTGTAAGACTTATTCTCCAGGCCTTTCACCAGCTTTGTTGCCCTCCTCTGCACTTGCTCTGGCACCTCCACATCTCTCTTGTATTGAGGTGCCCAAAACTGGACACAATACAAGGTGTGGCCTCACCAGAGCTGAGTGCAAGGGGGCAATCACCTCCCTACTCCTGCTGGATACAGCACTTTTGATAGTAGCCTGGATGCCATTGCTTTTCTTGGCCAGCTGGGCACACTATTTGCTCATATTCAGCTGCTTGTCACATAGAACATCCTGGATCCCTTTCTGCCAGACAGTTTTCCAGCCACACTTCCCCAAGCCTGTAGCATTGCTTGGGTTTGTTGCTAGGCCGAAGTGCAGGACCTGGCATTTGGCATTGTTGAAGCTCATCCTGTTTATGCAGGCCCATTGATCTCATCTGTCCAAGCTCTCTACCCTTGTGCAGATCAACATTCCTGCCCAACTTGGTATCATCTTTGAACTTACTGATGACACACTCTATGTCTTCATCAAGGTCATCAATAAAGATGTTAAACAGAAGTGGTTCCAACACTGAGCCCTGAGGAACACTACTTGTGGCAGACTGCCAGATGGATTTAACTCCACTGATCACCACTCTTTGGGCTGTTGGCCCTGCCAGTGCTGTATCCATCACAGTGTGTGCTCACCCAAGCTACAAGCGGCCAGTTTGTCTGTAAGAATTCTGTGGGAAGCAGTGTAAAAGGCTTTTTGGAAGTCTAGGTAGATAGCATCCATAGCCTTTCTCTCATCCAACAGTCAGGTCATCCTGTCATAGAAGGAGATCAGGTTGGTCAGGCAGGACCACCCATTGATAAACCCATGCTGATTGGGCCTGATCCCTGGTTGTTCTCTATATGGCATGTAATGGTAATTGAGATGATCTGCTCCATGACCTTCCCCGGTACCAAAGTCAGACTGACAGGTCTGTAGTTTTCTGGATCCTCCTTTCTTCCTTTCTTGTAGATGGGTGTTACATTTGCTACTCTCCAGTCCATTGGGATCTCCCAAGTTAAGCAGGACTTCAGGTAAATCATGGAAAGTGGCTTGGGGAGCACAACTGCCAACTCCCTCAGCACCCTTGGATGCAGCCCATCTGGCCCCATAGGCTTGTGTGAGTCTAAGTGGCATAGCAAGTCAATGACCACTTCCTCATTTATTGTGATGACCTCATTTGGATTCTCCTCCCTGACTCCTAGTTCATGAGGCTGGGTGTCCAGGAAACTGCTGATTCAGTGCTAAAGACCCAGAAAAAGTAGGCATTGAACACCTCAGCCTTCTCTTCATCCTTAGTCACTATATTTACCTCTGCATCCAACAAAGGATGGAGATTTTTCATATTCCTCCTTGTGTTGCTAATGAATTTATAGAAATATTTTTTGTTATCCTTAATGGTTGTAATGGTTGAGCTCTCGCTGTACTTTGGCTCTCCTGATTTTCTCTCTGCTTAGCTTCACTACATCTTTATAGTCCTGGTGAGAGACCTGTCCCCTCTTCCAAAGGCCATAGACTCTCCTTTTGTTCTTGAGGTCCAGACAAAGGCCAGACTCCTTCCCCACAGACTCATTTTTGGCACACAGGGACAGCCTGCTCCTAATCTTTTAGGATTTCCCTCTTGAAGTATGCGCAACCTTTCTGGACTCTCAGGGTAGTCTCCCAAGGGATTTTGTCAATCAGTCTCCTGAACAGACCAAAGTTGGCCATATGGAAGTTCAAGGTGGCAGTTTTACTAACCCCTCTCCTTGTTTACCCAAGGATAGAGAACTCAGTCACAGAATCACAGAATCACAGAATATACCTGGTTGGAAGAGACCTTCAAGATCATCCAGTCCAACCTTCAACCCAGCACTGAAGGGTCAACAGTAAACCATGTCCCTAAGCACCAGGTCCACATGCCGCTTGAGCACCCTGAGCACCCTCTCTGTGAAGAAATATTTCCCAATATCCAGCCTAAACTTCCCCTGGTGCAGCTTGTAACCATCTCCTCTAGTCCTCTCATACGACACCAAGGAGAAGAGGCTGGGCCCCTCCTTGCTCCAGCCTCTCTTCAGGTAGTTGTGATACGGTCTTCCCTAAGCCTCCTCTTCTCCAGACTGAACAACCCCAGCTTCCTCAGACGTGCCTTGTACATCATGTGCTTCAGGCCCTTCAGGAGCCTTATTGGCCTTCTCTGGACATGCCTAAACACCTCAATATCCTTCCAATGGTAAAAGATGTGAAACTGCATACAATCCTTGAGGTGTGGCCTCACCAGTGCCAAGTACAAGGGGATGATCACATCCCTGCTCCTGCTGGCCAGAGTTTCTAATACAAGCCAGGGTGCCATTGGCTTTCTTGGCCACCTGGACACACTGCTAACTCAAGTTCAGTTGACTGCCAACCAATGTCCTTAGGTCCTTCTCCAAGCTGCAGCTTTCCAACCACACATCTCCTAGTCTGTAGATTATCACAGGGTTGTTCTGACTCAAGACCAGGACCTGGCACTTGTCCTTGTTGAACTTCATACAATTAGCCTTGTCCCAGTCATCTCACCTGTCCAGATCCTGCTGTAAACCTACCCTATCTTCTAGCAGGTCAACACAGCTACCCAGCTTGGTCTCATCTGCAGACTTACTGAAGGTGCACTCAGTCCCCTCATTCAGGTCATTAATAAAGATATTAAAGAGGACAAGCCCCAGTATTGAAACCTGGGGGGACACCAAACGTGACTAGGCACCAGTGGTGGTTGCTTCTGATAAACAATGCTCTGTGCTTCTGTTTTCAAAGGCGGTCACGGTTTAGAAATGCACAATAAACTTCACAAACTCAAGGCTTGTCAAGAACCCTCTGCTCTGGTATGCACAAACACAACTGTGTTCTCCCCAGAATCTCCAGCTGTAAGACTGAGCCCTAACCAACTTGTGAAAATCAAAGCTATACCACTCTTGCCAAATCTTTTTCCCAAGCAGATATTAACAAGGTCACTTTCGATGATAAGAAAGCTGATGGCACTGGCAAAGGACAACTTTCTGCACTGCTGAACAAAAAAGGGCCAGGCATACACTGTAGCTTTGCCCCTTCCTCTCTGCATCAGCAGCAACAAGAATTTCTACATGACACACCAGGCTCTGGGGTGCTACTTGCCCAGTCTGCCTAATGGCAACAGAAGGTGTGACAGCTGTTAAGTGAGCCTACCAGGGGACAGGCTCTGCTTGACTTGCTGCTCTCCAATAGGGAAGGGCTAGTGGGAGATGTGACCGTGGGAGGCTGCCTAGGGTGCAGTGACCACGAGATAGTGAAGTTTTCAATATGCAGGGAGATAGGGAGGAGTACCAACAGAACCTTCACCTTGGACTTCCGGAGGGCAAACTTCAGCCTCTTTAAGAAACTTATTTGTAAAGTTCCCTGGGTACCAACCCTCATGAACCGAGGGGTCCAGGAGGGTTGGACCTACTTCAAACAGGAGCTCTTGAAGGCACAGGAACTGGCGGTTCCCATGTGCCGAAAGATGAGCCGGCGGGGAAGGCGACCGGCCTGGATGGACAAGCAGCTCCTGAAGGATTTAAGGGAAAAAAAGAGGCTGTATCACCTTTGGAAGGAGGGGAAGGCTTCTCGAGGTATGTTTAAGGAAGTGGTTAGACTATGTAGGAATAAAATTAGAGAGGCAAAGGCCCAGTTGGAACTGAAGCTGGCCACCTCTGTGAAAGATAATAAAAAGCAATTTTACAAATATATCAATGCTAAAAAGAAGGGCAAGAAGAACCTCCACTCCTTACTGGACCTGGAGGGGAACATGGTGACCAAAGATGAGGACAAGGCTGAGGTCCTGAACGCCTTCTTTGCCTCAATGTTTAACAGCAAGGTAGGAGTCCAGGATGAGTGGCCTCCTGAGCTGGGTAATAGGGTCGGGGAGCAGTGTAATGCCCCAGAAATCCATGAGGAATTAGTCCGGGACCTGCTGAGCCACTTGGACACCCATAAGTCCGTGGGACCGGATGGGATCCATCCTAGGGTGCTGAGAGAGCTGGCAGATGAGCTGGCCAAGCCGCTCTCCATCATTTTCCTCCAGTCCTGGCTCACTGGAGAGGTCCCAGGTGACTGGAAACTGGCCAATGTGGTCCCCATCCACAAGAAGGGACGGATGGAGGAACCTGGAAACTACAGACCAGTCAGCCTGACCTCAGTGCCAGGGAAAGTGATGGAGCAGATTATCCTGGCGGCAATAACTGCGCACCTGAAGGATGGCCAAGGGCTCAGGTCCAGCCAACATGGATTTAGGAAGGGCAGGTCCTGCCTCTCCAACCTGATCTCCTTCTATGATCAGGTGACCCGTCTGGTGGATGTGGGGAGGCCTGTGGATGTAGTCTATCTGGACTTCAGCAAGGCCTTTGACACCGTCCCCCACAGTAAACTGCTGGCTAAGCTGTCAGCTCGTGGTTTGGACCACAACACTCTGTGCTGGGTTAGGAACTGGCTGGAGGGCCGAGCCCAGAGAGTGGTGGTGAATGATGCCACATCCGGCTGGCGGCCAGTCACCAGTGGCGTCCCCCAGGGATCAGTGCTGGGCCCCATCCTCTTTAACATCTTCATTGATGATATGGATGAGGGGGTTGAGTCAGTCATCAGCAAGTTTGCAGATGACACCAAGTTGGGAACAGATGTTAGTCAGTTAGAGGGTTGAAAGGCTCTGCAGAGGGACCTTGACCGACTGGACAGATGGGCAGAGTCCAATGGGATGGCATTTAATAAGTCTAAGTGCCGGGTGCTGCACTTTGGCCACGGCAACCCCATGCAGAGCTACAGTCTGGGGTCAGAGTGGCTGGAGAGCTGCCAAACGGAGAGGGACCTGGGGGTGCTGATTGACACCCGCCTAAACATGAGCCAGCAGTGTGCCCAGGTGGCCAAGAAGGCCAATGGCATCCTGGCCTGTATTAGGAATAGTGTGGCCAGCAGGAGCAGGGAGGTCATTGTGCCCCTGTACTCTGCATTGGTTAGGCCACACCTTGAGTCCTGTGTCCAGTTCTGGGCCCCTCAGTTTAGGAAGGACATCGAGACACTTGAACGTGTCCAGAGAAGGGCAACAAGGCTGGTGAGAGGCCTTGAGCACAAGCCCTATGAGGAGAGGCTGAGGGAGCTGGGATTGTTTAGCCTGGAGAAGAGAAGGATCAGAGGCGACCTCATTGCCCTCTACAACTACCTGAAGGGTGGTTGTAGCCAGGTGGGGGTTGGTCTCTTCTCCCAGGCAACCAGCACCAGAACAAGGGGACACAGTCTCAAGTTGTGTCAGGGGAGGTTTAGACTCGAGGTGAGGAAAAAGTTCTTCACTGAGCGAGTCATTCGTCATTGGAATGGGCTGCCCAGGGAGGTGGTGGAGTCGCCGTCCCTGGAGGTGTTCAAGGGGAGATTGGACGTGGCGCTTGGTGCTATGATCTAGTTGTGAGGTCTGTTGGAACAGGTTGGACTTGATGATCCTTGGGGTCTCTTCCAACCTTAGTTACTGTGATACTGTGATACTGTGTGACAGGAAGAAGGAAAAGACAAGAACAGAAGAGACAACAGTGTTGTAATATATTGGAATGCTTGAACTGGAATTTAGCTTGAAGTCACTTTAAAATACCACAGAGCTTCTGCACAAACATTAACTCAAAAAAAGGGCAACTTTCTTGTAGCATTTTGGTCAATATTAAGATTTAACTTTTAGACTGAATAAACAAAACAAAACAAAACCAAAACCAAAGAAGTGCTGCTACTCACTGCCACTTGTGCTGAATCCATAAATCTTAATCCAAAGTAGTCGCTTTCTATAAGGTCCAGGTGATACATGATCTGTTCAAATAGTAGTTGGCCTTTGTCTTTTTTCGGTAAGTCCACACACACACTAGGAATAGTGTGGCCAGCAGGAGCAGGGAAGTCATTGTGTCCCTGTACTCTACATTGGTTAGGCCATACCTTGAGTCCTGTGCCCAGTTCTGTGCCCCTCAATTTAAGAAGGACATTGAGACTCTTGAATGGGTCCAGAGAAGGGTAATAAGGCTGGTGAGAGGCCTTGAGCACAAGCCCTATGAGGAGAGACTGAAAGCTGGGATTGTTTAGCCTGGAGAAGAGGAAGCTCAGGGGAGACCTTATTGCCACCTACAATTACCTGAAGGGAGATCTCAAGCTGCACCACAGGAAGTTTAGGCTCAAGGTGAGGAGAAAGTTCTTCACAGAGAGAGTTGTTAGCCGTTGGAATGTGCTGCCCAGGGGGATGGTGGAGTCACCGTCTCTGGAGGTGTTCAAGAGGGGATTGGATGTGCCACTTGGTGCCATGTTTTAGTAGAATCATAGAATCAGTCAAGGTTGGAAGGGACCATAAGGATCATCTAGTTCCAACACCCCTGCCATGGGCAGGGACACCCCACACTAGATCAGGCTGGCCAGAGCCTCATCCAGCCTGGGCTTAAACACCTCTGGGGACGGTGCCCCAACCACCTCCCTGGACATCCCATTCCAGGGTTTCACCACTCTCATGTTGAAGAACTTCTTCCTCACCTCCAGTCTGAATCTCTCCACCTCCAGCTTCATTCCATTCAGTCCTATCACTACCTGATAGCCTGAGAAGTCCCTCCCCAGCCTTCTTGTAGGCCCCCTTCAGATACTGGAAGGCCACATTTAGGTCACCTTGGAGCCTTCTCTTCTCCAGACTGAACAGCCCCAACTCCTTCAGTCTGTCCTCATAGGAGAGGTGCTCCAACCCTCTGATCATCCTTGTGGCCCTTCTCTGGACACCTTCCAGCATGTCCATATCCCTCTTATAATAGGGACTCCAGAACTGGACTCAGTACTCCAGGTGGGGTCTCACCAGAAGTCATGAGGTTGGACTTGATGATCTTTGAGGTCTTTTCCAACCTTATTGATTCTATAATTCTATGATTCTACATATAGATGTATATCCCACACACTTTTTTTGCATTGTGGGTTCCTTGTTTTTCCTTCACCTGTCTCTTGTGGTGTAATCTGATATCCCTGAAATAATCTAGTTAATAATTTTGTGTAGCTCAACTAAACCCTCTACTTTCCTTCATTCCTTCTTTTTATTTTCCATCAGTGAGAGAAGGGGCGGAGTGTGTGTCGAAAGTGGGAAGCAGACAGGTTAACCTGTTAGATGTGCATTAGCATGTTACATATGATTATGAAACTTTTTTTTTCTTTTTTTTTTTTTTTGGATGATGTTTGATAGGGGTGGTAGGCTTCTCTAGTGTGGATATGCCTGTGGTATGGGTTGCACATCATCTATATCCTGGCATTGGGGGGGCACATGGGCAAGGAAGGAGGTTGTCTGTTGCCTCGACCATTCATTCCCCTCACCTAGGTTTCTGCCTCTGGTCTGACAGGGACAGGATACAGGGTCCCTCTGATCCTGTGTATGATCAAACTGATGGTAGTGGTTTGAGCCTTAACTGGAATTTAAGAGCTTAGATGGTAGCAAACTGAGAATTTCTCCCCTGCCCCTTCTCCTTTTCCCTGATAAGGAAAAAGAAGAGAAAGGAAAAAAAAAAAAAGGTAGGGGAAAAGAGAAGGAGGTAGATTTACAAAAAAATAATCTGGAGTTGGTTTGGAAGTAGGAGAAGTAAATTTGTTAACAATATATATATATATATAGCAGTAACAGGGAGGATTTACAAGGGTAAGGAATAACGATGAATAGGAAAATATACAAAACCAAACTTGGATGGCCTTATATTTCCCTCGATGTATGTGGATGTCAGTCCTTTAGAGGAAAATGTGGATGCAGTTGGGAGAGACCAGGCCTGACCACATGGAAGAACAAGGAGGCTGGCTGTGGCTGTTGGTGCCCTCGAACAGGCAAGGCAGAAGCAAACAGATCAACTGGCCGTGGAGTCTTCCTTTTTATAGATTTGCTGGACAGGAAGGGGGAGTGGAATAGATCACCTTTGACCTGGGGGACCCCTCCTGCTGGGAGGAGGAAACCAAGTCCCTCTCTGTTCACCTGGATCAGGTTTCTTTTGTCCCCTGGGGAAGCAGGGCTCTTGCAGCCCTCCCTCCAGGATGTGTGTGACCCAGCACACAGATGATGCCATTTTTGTTTCAGGGAGGGCAGATAGGTAGTCTGGCTCCAACAGTCTATCTCCTGTTTGGCCTCCCTGATACTCCTCAGCCTTTCAACATCTTTGCATATCTCTGCCACAAGGCTGAGCAGATCACCCACCTGTATATAACAAATTCAGCTGTTCTTGTAACTGCCACTTATTGACAGTTAAAGGCTCTGTTACTCCTTGCAGCCTGTTACCTGGACAGCTGCATGTTTGTGTAGGACCTCTGTCTGGCTCACCACATTTCTTTCATAATAGTTTCCACCGTGGCAGTACCCGTGGTTGGTTCTGCCTGCTAGACCTTCTGCACAAATTGTCATGGAACACCTGGATGACTCACCATCCACCACCCCACCTCTCCCCCCTGTGGTGAAGGCACATTATGCCCAGATGTTGAATCTTGGCCCAGCATGTGGACAAGTTCCCCCTCCTTCAGGAGGAAGACAAAAGCTAAGGCATTAGCCAGGCCAGCACACACCCAGCACATGCAGTGCTCGTGCAAATACCAAGTATGGGCAGAATTCTAGCTTCATGCTTTCTACAGGCTGAAGCCAGTTATTTATGAGAGTGCCTGTGGTAGGTTGAGAGAGGGCCTAGCTCTCCCTCCCCCACAGAGAAAGAAACCACAGCTAAACTCAGTCGGAGAAGCAGACTATATTTACAAGCATATATAGAAAGCAGATTATATATAACACAATATATACAGGTATTTACAATATATATACAGAAATATACAGCAAAGAAAAATAACACAACAAAATTTTCTCCTCATGGAGGGTTTCCCTCCCTATAACCCCCTCTCTCCCCCCCTACCTCCCTTTTTTCCCAAAAAGGGGTTAGAGAGAAAGAAAGGGAGTTATTGAGGAAAAGAGATGTTATTAAGCTTCAAAAGCACATGCAGAATCAGTTTGCTTATCTCAAGGTCAGCTCTGTTTAGTTTGCTGAGAAGCAGGCAGGGAGAGAAGCAGTTCAGGCTGGCACGGAGGACAGGCTGAAAACCCAAATTGAGAAAAAATTCCAACTGCCCTACAATTTAAAGTTGCATTTTGCCCATCCACCAATGAAATTCGTTTAGAATATCATGTTTTCATTTTGATACAAAAAACATTCAACCAGTGTCCCAGTACTGTCTCTCTTAAAGGCACAGCCTCAAATGGTCACACTACCCATTGATCAAACCCAGCCTCGAGGAATCTATAAGTATCACCCCAGTTGGCAAATAAGTTGCCCCCTCTTTCACTTTGTCTCTGTGCTTGCTCGAGAGAGCAACTCTCAAGCTGCAGAATCTGCCATTGAGCTTATTGTTAGCTTCTGTCACACATACTGAAAGCCTCTGCATTGTGGGAAGCAATCGTGAGGATCATCTGAGAGGGAGGACCTTCGCTGAGCCCAAGAAGCCCAGCGTCATCACAGCCAGTCGTACCGACCGGGAGACCCCACTGTGCCACCAGAGGACTGGAGCAACCCCCGAGGGTAAGATCTACTCAGTTGCCGGGGGGAAAGGACTTGATCGAGACTGAGTCCACATACGCCTAGCCCCGCCATAGTGGGAGAGGAGCCGCCACATGTGCCGCTCTGAGCCCTGTAAACCTCAGGGAAGACCAAAGCATTGTTTGTGCCTATACTGCACCAAGCCTGGGACCAGTCCGAGAGTCCCACTATTCCTTTAAGCTCAGTAAATGAGATTCCACTGCCTAACGCAGCCACATTCTCTCCCTGAGGCTGTTTACATCAGCACCGAGAATTGCCGTAGCTGGGCCGACCCCGTAGCTTTGCCTGCTGCTGTGTCTTCCAAGCCAGCCTACCAGCAACCATCGCCCCGCCCTGTCGTGTGAGCCAACTCCCGAGGGCCGACCCCATGGGCCAACCCTGACCTGGACCGATCCCTGTTGTCTGCAGGGAATCAACTGAGTCCTGCAGGGAACCTGCTTCCAAGTTAAGCCCAGGTTCCATTATTCCCTCTTCACTGTTGTGGAGAGAGGAGACAGTAACCCAACGCTGCCGTCCAACTCGACTAGGAACCAGTCCAGTGACAGTAGCCTGACAGACCTCCACCTTGCTACAAACAACAGCTACAGAGTATCTTCCATGTGCTTTCCATCCACTAGAACTCAGTTCAAAGTATCCATGTCTAGCAGAGTAATTGCTGACGCTTAGAAAGATTATAATATTGCTGTGTATAGCCAGGAGCCACCTGCGTTCTGCCGAGTCGCCATCTAGTGGCAAAGTGGTGGAACTGCACCCTTTGTTATATAAATATAGAAACGGTCTATAGATAGTTCAATTAAGTTCTAATCATAACACTAAGCCACTTGTGGAATGTATTTCACGAATGTGCACTAGAACATGTATGTAATTTGGTGATTCATCAGTTATTAATACTTTGATAATTAATAAAAATAATATTTTCATAACTCATAATTCATATTAATAAATTTAATAACCTCTTCACCCCACCCCACTCCCCTGCCCACCTTTGACCTTTTTTGGTGCACAGGAATCTGCAATTCCTGTACTCATGGGACATATAAAGAGCCTGCTGAGGCTATTGGTCCACCCATGTCTGTGAGAGACTAAAGCTTGTCCCTCCTTGTGTGACTCAAAGATAAAATCACTTGCTGCTTGTCCAGACAATATGTTGTTGGGCAGAGCCACTGGAAGGAAGGTGCAAAGATCATGTGGGAATCCTGTCTACCAATCATGGATGCAAATCACCTTGCGATTGCATCATGATAACACTGGACTGCAGCTGGCCTACAACAATGGCCTAAGGACCCAGCCACCACGCCTTCAGGACAAGATCATTCCCAGCCATCAGATACCTGTCGTAGTTTGGGCTGGGTGCCCTCTGCTACAGGGGTGTTTCCTGTGTCCAGAAGTCCATCCCAGTGGGTGGACTCAGGAAATTAGGTATTTCTACCATAATCCCTTGCACCACTATAAATTTTGTGGTGGGGTCTGGCACTTCCTCTTTCCTTCCCTCTCCGAGACTTGGTAACTGGGGGAGAGATCTCCCGGCCATGGGCCTGATTGGGCCCAAGGCCACTGGGGGATGGGCAGTCTCAGATCTGGCCAGCTGATACCAGCCTAATAGTAGGGGGGGGGGGAGGGAGGAGCCCTGGGGGTTTTGGATGCACCCTCAGGTGGGGTTTGGAGTCTTCCTGGGTTTACTTTGGTTTCTTTCTTGTCACCATGTTTCCTTTTGTGCACACTCACTGTTCTCTATTTAAACTCTCCACTACTTTTGCAATCAGTTTGTCTGAGTCGTTATTTCTGCCTGTGGTGGGGAGGGGGTCTGCCCCAACCCATTAAAATACCCCAGGAAGGGAGGATGGTGAGACAATGGATTCACCACCTGTTTCCTGATGTGTAAGTGTGGGGGCATGTAGATGGAGAAGGAGGGAGTGGAGGCCCCCCAACCTCCATCCAGACCCTTTCCCAAACACACAGGAATGCACAAAAAGATTTCCTAGGGAACAATACCTAGATATTTACCTAAGGAGGATTTCCTGGGCCCTGAATTCCTGAGGGACAATGCTTGGACACTTACCTAAGGACTAAAAACTGTATAAAAGACTTGAGCAACTACTGGCTTGGCAGAAGAAAAACACAGAAGAAGGACCATGCCACTGAGAAGGAAGGAAAAGCCTGGGACAATGCTGCTCTGGAGAAAAGAGGCCGTGGAGCCTGGAAGAAGCAAACTGAAGCCTCTGTCCATGTCCTAAGTCCCGCCTGCTGCAACTCATGGAGCTGAAGAGGCTGCCCAGAGGACCACATCTCTTCTCCAGCCAAAGCCTCAGCACCGTTTCTCTACAAACCCAGCATCTCCTGCAGCACCTTTCCTCCACAGACTCAAACTGTCTTGGGGGGGGGTGGGGGGTGGGGGGTGAGGGGTGTGGCAATATAATTCCTTTCCTCTTCTCTCTCTCTTCTCTCTCTCACTCTCTATTTTCTCCCTCTCCCCTTATTATTTCCATTTTATTTATATAATATATAGTCTAGCTGTTGATATTTTGGCCTCATTTGTGCCTCTAATTTCACAACATGGGAATATTCAAAAGAACTGAGTCTCTTTCTCTCTCTGGACCGAGACAATGTCTCACCTGCCTCTCTTGTGGGAAGTAGTGAATTCCCTTACATTGGTCAGTTTTAAGGCTCAGCTTGAGAGGGAGATGGACCATCTCATATAAACTACACTATCACCTAGAAATATTGGACCAGATGATCCTTGGGGTGCTTTCCAACCTGGAATTCTGTGATTCTGTGATTTTTGCATGGTTTTGCATGGTTTCACTGAGCGAGTCATTCGTCATTGTAATGGGCTGCCCAGGGAGGTGGTGGAGTCGCTGTCCCTGGAGGTGTTCAAGGGGAGATTGGACGTGACACTTGGTACCATGGTCTAGTTGTGAGGTCTGTTGGAACAGGTTGGACTTGATGATCCTTGGGGTCTCTTCCAACCTTAGTTACTGTGATACTGTGATACTGTGATACTGTTTTCTTCTGTTTTGTTAAAGTTTGTGCTTTTTGGTTTGGTTTGTGCTTTTTGGTTTGGTTTGCTCATTTTCCATGCAATATGAAGTTAAATTAATCTAAATCCAACAACTACATACTTAGAAGTTTCTAGTACCAGATTTTTCTGTCTCCTCTCCTTATTTTTTTTTAGCCAAGCTATTGAAATCTCAGACTATTTAGCTAGTGATATAAAGGCATCATTTTCTTATATTGAATGGATGTCTTTCTCTCCAACGAATTTTTTTTTTCAGTATATACTTACTCTGAGGCAGAACAATTATGACTCTTCTCTCCAGAAAGCAACAAGAACTGCAAGATGCAAGAGAATTGGCATCTTGATGTCAGAAGCATTCAAGCATTTTTTTTTTTTCACTTTAAGAAAACAAATGGATACTTTTGAAGTTTCTCACCAGTTCCCATACAGACATAAATAGCCCATCTTTCTCTCAATGTTCATATCTAAAATTTATGCAGTTGCGGAATTTTAAAAGAACAGTCAAGTTGAAGAGTGTAGGAGCACAGCCAAGAGAGTGATAAAAGAGAAAAAGAGAGATGAAATAAGGCTGGGTTTGAAAATGAAGTGGAAAAAGGAAATGCTTAGTCTAGCTGGTTAAAAAAAAAAAAAGGTTCAGTGAGTACAACTCCACCAAATTTGGCATATATAATGTGGATGACTGGCTTGTCACATCATAGGTACCAACTTTCAATCTGTGAATCTCTCTGGGAGCCAAAATATTTAACACTGCAAATAATCCACTGAAAGAATCTTCAAATCTATGTAACTTATTGATACAGTTACCTTTTGCTGTGGAGATGAATGCAATACCTGATGTTTGCCTGTGAACTTTGTCTGCAATTGCAAGAAAAAGAAGTACTAATACATGCAGCATGTATCTTCCTCTTTAGATCAAACTAAGCTAAGAAATCCATTTAACCTTTTAGTGTCAAGTTTGATGGACCCAAGGAGACACTATGTTTTTTCATTGTGCAGTACAGTTCATGATTGTAACAAACCTGAAGGGAAAATTGATGCTGAGAAAGATTGTATATATATGTTTTCCTTCTTCTCCTTTTAAGATGGAAAAGTGACAAGTGACACTTAAAAAAGCATCAGCCTCACGTACAAACTATAGATGAGGTTAGCCATCAGTCATACCTTTTCATAAGTCTTCATCAATAACTGACTTTGAGTCTGCAGTCTTTGAAACTTGTTTCAGCTATTGTCCTAGAATCATAGAATCATTCATTCATTCATAGATTTTTAAGGCCAAAAAGGGCAATTACAATCATCTTGTGAGACCTGCAACACTACATGGGCCACAAAGTTCAAATTTTCATTCTCCCTACCTCTATTTCTTTCAAAAATGTTTTCACTTTATTCTTCCTTTGCGTTCAGTTGCTTACTAAACACATTGCAATGCTTAAACCTTGTTCCATTTTGCCTCTGACTTCACTTCTCCTTGCTTAAGATGTATTCCTACCATGAATATTTCAGAGTAGCTCTAGTATAAAGCTTGAAATGAATGACCTGCAGAAATTGCTTATTAAATACAGAAAATGGTACCTTAGTTTCTTTAAAAATCTGCATCCTCCACTGCTGTTCATCAGTAAAGACTCTCTTCCCTGACCTTAAATGTTCATCAACCAACCTCTTGAAACATACACATTTAAAAAGTGTTGGGTTTAGTTTGGTTTGTTAGTTTGTTTTGTTGGTTGGGGTTTTTTGGGATTTTTTTTTTTTTTTATTTTTTTGTGGTTCTGTTTGGGGTTTTTGTTTTGTTTTGGGAAAGTTGTTTGTTTGTTTGTGTTGTTTGTTTTTTTTCCCTGGAAAATATAATTTTCTTAGTAAATACAGTGTAGCTAGAGGTAAACTTTTGTTTCCTATCAATGACTGACACTTCTCCAAGCCTGAGTTCCCCATCTTCCCATCCATGTCTTCAGTCTCTTTCTTCCCTTCTCTGTCTGACTCAGGAAAGTTCAAACTCAAAGGACTTCTCAGTTCACAGGTAAAATAAATTCTCAATGTATGTCTATTAACAGTTCATAGCTTTTTATTCCCCCTACCCCTCATATAAAAATTAATGGGATGCACCAATCTGCCATTGTGTCCTTGACATGTAATTTGTCATAAATAATAATACAAATTATTGCAGGGTAAGCTACTACTGCTCTGGGAGTGCATCAGTTTGTCTGCATGGGGATAAATAAGACAGCTCTCTCTGAGGGTGACTTTGTCATCATGTTTTGTACTGGTGCTGCCCAGCAGGCTAAACAATGTGAGTCCTGTCATGGGTAGTCTCAAAGTTGAAGAGGTAAAGCCCTTTCTAAAGAGAAATAATCAAAATGAGTTAAAACTAAGTGTCTCTCTGATGGCCCACTGAATAGAATGCATTTAATTATTCACATGTTGAATATCTTCCCTTTTCATATTATGGAAAATCTGCTACATTTCTGTGGTACAGTAGTTACTCAGTTTTTATCTTCTACAGGGACAAGCCATAATTTCTTTTATAGGGGAATGGGGGAAAAAAGCTTATTACAGAGAAGGCAATTATAGGAGCATCAGTCAATGCCAAAGATGGGAAGAAGGGTTATGTCACTATTCATATGGAAACCTGAGAATCAAAAGTCCTGAAATGAGTAGCAGATCTGCTCCATAGCTGTGTGGGTTATTTACTTAGACAACAATAAACTAGAGAGATTTACAGGGGAACATATTTTTAATTCCCCTCTCAAAACTGAAACTGATTTCACCTTCCCATTGATAGCAAGTTTTTGATGTTTCAAGATGGTTTCTATTGTAGTACCACTTAAGGAAGTTTTATTTAAACACAACTATGCATGTCTCTATACAAATAAATACATAAATAAAGTAAAAAGAAAAAATATATGGAAGTTATCAGAACAATGTAAGAATGTCAAGTCCTGTATTGTTGGATTTATTTAATTTCTATTTGAACACAAAACACATTTGCATAGTAGCACAGTATCACAGTATCACCATATCACTAAGGTTAGAAGAGACCTCAAAGATCAAGTCCAACCTGTCCCAACAGACCTCATGACTAGACCATGGCACCAAGTGCCACGTCCAATCTCCTCTTGAACACCTCCAGGGATGGTGACTCCACCACCTCCCTGGGCAGCCCATTCCAATGACGAATGACTCGCTCACTGAAGAACTTTCTCATCACCTTCAGCCTAAACTTCCCCTGCTGCAGCTTGAGACTGTATCTCCTTGTTCTGGTTCTGGTTGTCTGGGAGAAGAGACCAACCCCCTCCTGGCTACATCCACCTTTCAGGTAGTTCTAGAGGGCAATGAGGTCACCCCTGAGCCTCCTCTTCTCCAGGCTAAACAATCCCAGCTCCCTGAGCCTCTCCTCATAGGGCTTGTGCTCAAGACCTCTCACCAGCCTTGTTGCCCTTCTCTGGACACATTTAAGTGTCTCAATGTCCTTCTTAAACTGAGGGGCCCAGAACTGGACACAGGACTCAAGGTGTGGCCTAACCAATGCAGAGTACAGGGGCCAAAATGACTTCCCTGCTCCTGCTGGCCACACTGTTCCTGATGCAGGCCAGGATGCCATTGGCCTTCTTGGCCACCTGGGCACACTGCTGGCTCATGTTTAGGTGGCTGTCAATCAGCACCCCCAGGTCCCTCTCTGTTTGGCAGCTCTCCAGCCACTCTGACCCCAGCCTGTAGCTCTGCATGGGGTTGCCGTGGCCAAAGTGCAGCACCTGACACTTGGACTTGTTGAATGACATCCCACTGGACTCTGCCCATCTGTCCAGTCAGTCAAGGTCCCTCTGCAGAGCCCTTCAGCCCTCTAACTGATCAACATCTGCTCCCAACTTGGTGTCATCTGCAAACTTGCTGATGATTGTCTCAATTCCCTCCTCCATATCATCAATGAAAATATTAAAGAGGATGGGGCCCAGTACTGATCCCTGGGGGACGCCACTGGTGACTGGCTGCCAGCCGGATGTGGAACCATTCACCACCACTCTCTGGGCTCGGCCGTCCAGCCAGTTCCTAACCCAGCACAGAGTGTTGCAGTCCAAGACAGAAGCTGACAGCTTAGCCAGCAGTTTGCTGTAGGGGACGGTGTCAAAGGCCTTGCTGAAGTCCAGGTAGACTACATCCACAGGTCTTCCCACATCCACCAGGCGGGTCACCTGATCATAGAAGATCAGGTTGTTCAGGCCTGGTCTTTCCCTACTGCATCCATGCTTCTCTAAAGAACTGAAATCCACATACATTAAAGGAAATGTAAGTCCATCCAAGTTTGGTTTTGCATATTTTCATATTCTTCGTTATTCCTTACCCTTGTAAATCCTCCCTGTTACACATATGTAATATTTATTTATTTATTTACTTACTTATTTATTTATAACTTCTCCTACTTCCAAACCAAATCCAGATTATTTTCTGGTAAATTTACTTCCTTCTCTTTTCTTTTTCCCCTTTTTCTTTTCCCTTATCAAAGAAAATAGGGATTGTTGGGAGGAATTCTTGGTTTGCTACCATCTGAACTCTTAAGCTCCATTTAAGGCTCAAACCACTACATACCCTTATAGAAGTTTTGTGGTATTGGGAATTATTATGAATAATATAACAGATTAGGAAGTACAAATGATGTAAAGTAGCCAAGGCACAACTTTTTGTTTATATATAAAGGTAGGATTCTTTTTTCAAGATCACAGAATCAGCCAGGTTAGAAAAGACCTCAGACATCATCAAGTCCAACCTGTTACCTTATACCACCTGACAACTCAACCATGGCTCCAATTGACACATTCAATCTTTTTTTTTTTTAACATCTCCAGGGAGAGTGACCCACCACCTCCCTGAGCAGCCCATTCCAATGGTCAATTACTCTTTCTGTGAAGAACTTTCACTTCACCGTGAGCCTAAATATCCCCTGGCACAGCTTGAGACTGTGTCCTGTTGTTCTGGTGATGGTTGCCTGGGAGAAGAGACCAACCCCCACTTGGCTACAGCCTCCCTTCAGGTAGCTGTAGACAGCAATAAGGTCTCCCCAGAGCCTCCTCTTCTCCAGGCTAAACAACCCCAGCTCCCTCTGCCTCTCCTCACAGGGCTTGTGCTCCAAACCCCTCATCAGTTTTGTGGTCCTTCTGTGGACACATTCCAGCAACTCAATATCTTTCCTAAACTGAGGGGCCTGTAAGGGAAAGGAAGGTTTGGGAAGGCTTGGGAAGGTAAGGTTTGGGAAGGTTTGGAAAGGTTTGGGAAGGGAAGGTTTGGGAAAGGAAGGGAAGGTTTGGGAAGGTTTGGGAAGGTTTGGGAAAGGAAGGTTTGGGAACGTTTGGGAAGGGAAGGTTTGGGAAGGGAAGGTTTGGGAAGGTTTGGGAAGGTTTGGGAAGGTTTGGGAAGGGAAGGTTTGGGAAGGTTTGGGAAGGGAAGGTTTGGGAAGGTTTGGGAAGGGAAGGGAAGGTTTGGGAAGGTTTGGGAAGGGAAGGTTTGGGAAGGTTTGGGAAGGTTTGGGAAGGTTTGGGAAGGTTTGGGAAGGGAAGGTTTGGGAAGGGAAGGTTTGGGAAGGGAAGGTTTGGGAAGGGAAGGTTTGGGAAGGTTTGGGAAGGGAAGGGAAGGGAAGGGAAGGTTTGGGAAGGGAAGGGAAGGTTTGGGAAGGTTTGGGAAGGTTAGGGAAGGGAAGGGAAGGGAAGGGAAGGGAAGGGAAGGGAAGGGAAGGGAAGGGAAGGGAAGGGAAGGGAAGGGAAGGGAAGGGAAGGGAAGGGAAGGGAAGGGAAGGGAAGGGAAGGGAAGGGAAGGGAAGGGAAGGGAAGGGAAGGGAAGGGAAGGGAAGGGAAGGGAAGGGAAGGGAAGGGAAGGGAAGGGAAGTTTAGCGCTGCTTTCTACCAATCAAAAATTTGGGACTTAAACTGTAAAATTTTATGAGAAAACATAAATTACTGACACCTTAAAATGGTGAATGTCCAAAGTTTGAGTTACCCTGGAAGGCTGATTCTGTTTTCTCCTATTTTAATCGGATACCAATGTGCCTTCATTGGCTTTATCAAAGATCCTAATTTTTACCAGTAGAACTGATGACAGATGCCATCATTCATCTTACAGAATATCCTTAACCTATATTTATAGATGTCTACAGATTCTATCTCTCACTCCTGCAAATGTTTCACAATCTAATGTACTTTAGCCGGGTCTTTTGGTCTCTACTGATCAGTACCTGTCCTGGTGGGGCAGTTTAGGCTGGATGCCTCCTGTTTCTCCCACAGATGTTACACGTCCAGCGTCCTGAGGGTCCAGCCCAGTAGGTGGACACAGGAAACAGCATATTTCATACCCATAATATTCTGCACCCTATAAATCTATCTGTAAAATCATTCTCTTCCTCTTTCTTCTCTCTCTGTTCGCGTGAGAGATGTTCTCTATTGGGTAATGGTGGCAGAGCTATCTCAAGGCCTCTTAGGCCTGTCTAGGCCTAATGCCAGGAGGAGAATGGAGAAGGGCAGTCTCAGACCTGGCCAGCTGAGACTAGCCTAGCAGTAGTGGGGGGAAGAAAGTGCTCTAGGGGTTTTGGTATACCCTCAGATGGAGAGAAGGGAAGTTGTGAGAGTGTCGTAGTTTGGGCTGGGTGCCCTCTGCTACAGGGGTGTTTCCTGTGTCCAGAAGTCCATCCCAGTGGGTGGACTCAGGAAATTAGGTATTTCTACCATAATCCCTTGCACCACTATAAATTTTGCGGTGGGGTCTGGCACTTCCTCTTTCCTTCCCTCTCCGAGACTTGGTAACTGGGGGAGAGATCTCCCGGCCATGGGCCTGGCTAGGCCCAAGGCCACAGGGGGATGGGCAGTCTCAGGCCTGGCCAGCTGAGACTAGCCCAGCAGAGGGAGGGGGAAGAAGGAGCCCTGAGGGTTTTGGATGCACCCTCAGGTGGGGATGGGATCTTTCTTTGTCACTGCGCTTTGGGTTTTCTGTAACATTCACTGCTTTCTATTTAAACTTTCATCACTTTTGCAATCCGTTTGTCTGAGTCGTTATTTCTGCCTGTGGTGGGGAGGGGGGTCTGCCCCAACCCATTACAGAGAGGCTTTTGGGTGTGCTGTGGGGGGACTCTGTATGTTTTGGGTTTCTTTTGTCACTGTGCTTGTAGCTTTCTGTAAAATAATAATTGCTTTTCCATTTAAACTTTCCATCACTTCTGCAGTCCATTTGAGTGAGTGTTATTCTTTTACCCCTTTCAAGGGCAAGAGAGTTTCTGCCTGGCCTCTAACTGGGACACTTGGTAATCTGTTTTTCTTGGTAACACAGAGATCTCAACTAATATTAAGGTGTTAAGTTATATTTATTTAACAAATTACTTCCTTTAAAACAGTTTTATTAATTATTAGGCAAAAAAAAAAGAAAAAAATTAAGATATTAAGGTGACTTTGTAAAGTTGATAAGCAATCAAAATGTAGATATATTTTAAATCAATAATTCAGAGAAATATATATCAATATATTTTGAAACAGGTCATCAATTCTCTGCAAATCATTGCAAGAAGGTAAACCTTTTGGTAAGATGATGTAGGAATTCATCAACTCAGAGACATAATTGCATACTTGTAGGACTTCCAAATACAACTTTATTTAACATTTCACTAGAAAGCTGACTTTGGACCAGCACTTGAGACCAATGATCTCAGGAAGCAAGGCACTTCACTCTGCTTTCCTTTTCAGGCTTACAGGAGTGGGAGCACCATGGCGATCTCCGAGCCCTGTCATAGCCATCTTCTTGCGTGCCTGCTCGAGATCGTGACATCAGCCACAGCAAATTTAAAATGCTCCTGAGGGTGGTGTGGGCTAGCATTTCACTAAAAAGCTGCTGCCTGCTCACTCAATTGTAGCCAGCAGCACGTGGTGCAGCACTGATTATTTTATTTTATTTTTTTGTTGTTGTTGTTGTTTTGTTTTTTTCCAGTAGCTCAGTGGCCAGGGATAGGTATGGTTACAACTCGCAGCAAAGTGGCCTTCAAAAGTTCACTGGTGGTGTCCCCAGGGATCAGTGCTGGGCCCCGTGCTCTTTAATATCTTTATTGATGACTGGGACGAGGGGATTGAGAGAGGGGATTTAGGCTGGATGTTAGGAAGAGGTTCTTCATAGAAAGAGTTATTGCCCTTTGGAATGCACTTCCCAGGGATGTGGTGGAGTCACCATAATTAGAGGTGTTTAGAAAGAGACTGGATGGGGTGCTTGGTGCCATGGTTTAGTTGATTAGATAGTGTTGGATGGTAGGCTGGACTCGATGATCTCAAAGGTCTCTTCCAACCTGGTTAATTCTGTTCTAATTCTATTCTATTCTTAATTCTTCTCTTCAGGACCCTCCCTGATTATGGCAATAGGCCACTTTGTTCAGAGTAGGGTTAATAAGTAAAGGCAAGTAAGAAATCAATGCATTAAATATATTTTAATGTCAATATTAAAGAAATTTTCTACACATTAGCAGTGGAATGATATTGCGTACATGTAATTAATATAGATTGTTTACTAATGAATCCTTTTCAAGGAACATTATGGTATCACAGTAATCCAGTCATCACTAGAATTCTAAGCAGAAGTATAATATTAAACAGATGGTGAGCTTTGTTTTTCCTGTTTACTTCACAACCTGTTTAGTGCAGCTATAAAAATGATTGGCTAGCATCTTTTTTTCATGTTGTGATACTGATAAAGACTATTATGATAACTCTAAAGATAATAAGGGCAATTATAATAATAAACCTTTTTCTTTCTGCTTTTGCTGAAACATCTCAAATAAATTAAGACTCTGTATGTCCCAAGCAGAGAAATAAGGGTGACAAACCAAACCAAAACAAACAAAACAGTTTAAATATAAGCAACATAAATTTAAAATGAAAAATATTTATATTCTTTCTTCTTACTTTCATTTCATTCTTCATTGCAGGGATGAAATTTATTCTAGACAATGGTGTAAGATACATTCTAAAATAACATATTTCAGTCAGCAAAGATTCATCAAGTGTGTGTACGGTATAAAGCTTATTAATTGTTAGCATCTTCCACTTGGTTTTGGTTTTGTTTTGTTTGTTGTGGGGTCTTTTGTTTCTTTTGTTGTTGGTTTTGGTTGGTTGGTTGGTTTGACTTCATTTTGTTTTGTTTTGGTTTTTTATTACTGTAGCCTGCTTGCTTACACTGTGAGCATATTTTCAGTTTAGTAGAGGAAGATCTTTTCTTGACACCTGAAGATTGGCCCTGAATGCAAATAAAATTTTATCTACAAAATAAATGTTATGGGGTGCTCCAACCCCTCTTTCCCTCAGCTCTATCAATGGAGGTTTGAATGGTGAAAGACAAAGGCATGAAGCTGCCTTCCAAAGTGCAAAAATGCCTTCCCTTGGGAATAGGTAAATGGCACCCATTCTTCTCGCTGGCACAGAGGTCCCCCACAAGGTATTTACTGTTGGGGGGAGGTCTACTGGGTTTGGGATCTGTGGTTAGCAGGGTGCTTCACACCCAGTATACATTGGCCTTGGACACATTTTCTAGTGGAAAATAAACATAGTGACCAGAAAGATCTCTCTGGCTCTCACACTCTCATATTCCATTCTCTCACTCCAATTTTCTGTTCTCATCTTGAATAGAATAGAATAGAATGCAATAGAATACAATAGAATAGAATAAACCAGGTTGGAAGAGACCTTCAAGATCATCATGGCCAACCTATCATCCAACACCACCCAATCAACTAAACCATGCAACCAAGCATCCTGTCAAGCCTCACTCTGAACACTCCCAGCAACGGCGACCCCACCACCTCCTCGGGCAGCCCATTCCAATGGGCAATCACTCTCTCTGTGTAAAACTTCCCCCTAACCTCCAGCCTAAACCTCCCCTGGCACATCCTGAGACTGTGTCCTCTTGTTCTGGTACTGGCTGCATGGGAGAAGAGACCAGCCCCTGCCTGTCTACAACCCCACCTCAGGTAGTTGTAGACAGCAATAAGGTCACTCCTGAGTATCCTCCTTTCCAGGCTAAGCAACCCCAGCTCCCCCAGTCTCTCCTCACAGGGCTTGTGTTCCAAGCCCCTCACCAACTTTGTTGCCCTTCTCTGGACACGCTCCAGCAAGTCAACATCCTTCCTAAACTGAGGGGCCCAGAACTGGACACAGTACTCGAGGTGCGGCCTAACTAGTTCAGTGTACAGGGGTAGAATGACCTCCTTGCTCCTGCTGGCCACACTGTTCCTGATACAGGCCAGGATGCCATTGGCCTCCCTGGCTGCCTGGGGACACTGCAGGCTCATGTTCAGCTTACCATCAACCAGCACCCCCAGGTCCGTCTCCACCTGGCTGCTCTCCAGCCACTCTGACCCCAGCCTGTAGCTCTGCATGGGGTTGTTGTGGCCAATGTGCAGAACCCGGCACTTGGATGTGTGTGGTAGGTTGAGAGAGGGCCTAGCTCTCCCTCTCCCACAGGGTGAGAAACCACAGTTAAACTCAGTCAGAGAAAGCAGACTATGTTTACAAGCATATATGGAAAGCAGGTTATATATAACACAATATATACAGGTATTTACAATATATACACAGAAATATACAGCAAAGGAAAATAACACAACAAAATTCCCTCCCCATGGAGGGTTTCCCTCCCTATAACCCCCTCTCTCCCCCCCTACCTCCCTTTTTTTCCCAAAAAGGGGTTAGAGAGAAAGAAAGGCAAGTTATTAAGGAAAAGAGTTGTTATTAAGCTTCAAAAAGCCCATGCAGGATTAGTTTTTGCTTATCTCAAGGTCAGCTCCAGCTAGTTCGCGGAGAAGCAGGCAGGCAGAACAGGCTGAAACCAAAACTCCCATAACTCCCAAAATGAGAAATAATTCCAATTGCCCTACAATTTAAAGTTGCATTTTGTCCATCCACCAATGAAATTCGTTTAGAATATCAGAGTGGTTTTTGTTCTAGTACTAAAAACATTTAGCCAGTGTCCCAGTACTGTCCCTTTTCTGAAAGGCACAGCCTCAAACAGTCACAATGTGTTAAATCTCATGCTGTTGGACTCTGCCCAGCCTGTCGAGGTCCCTCTGCAGAGCCTCTCTACCCTCCAGCAGATCAACTCCTGTCCCCACCTTGGTATCATCAGCAAATCTACTGATGATGGACTCAATGCCCTCATCCAGATCATTAATAAAGATGTTAAAGAGCATGGGGCCCAGTACTGATCCCTGGGGCATACCACTAGTGACTGGCCACCAGCTGGATATGGCACTATTCACCACCACTCTCTGGGCTCGGCCCTCCAGATACTTCCTAACCCAATGCAGTGTGCTCCCATCCAAGCCATGGGCTGACAGCTTGGCTAGGGGTTTGCTGTGGGGAACGATGTCAAAGGCCTTGCTGAGGTGCAGGTAGACTACAACCACAGCCTGCCCCACATCCACCAAGCGGGTCACCTGATCATAGAAGGCGATTAGGTTGGTCAGGCACGACCTGCCCTTCCTAAATCAAAGCTGGCTGGGCCTGATCCCTTGGCCATCCTGGAAGTGCTGTGTGACTGCACTCAAGATGACCTGTTCCATAATCTTGCCTGGCACTGAGGTCAGGCTGACAGACCTGTAATTCCCTGGCTCATCCAACCGGCTCTTCTTGTGGATGGGCACCACACTGGCAGGCTTCCAGTCCTCTGGGATGTCTCCAGTGAGCCAGGACTGATGAAAAATGATGGAGAGTGGCTTGGCCAGCTCATCTGCCAGCTCTCTCAGCACCCTAGGATGGATCCCATCTGGTCCCATGGACTTGTGGGGATCCAAGCGGCTAAGCAGATGACCAGCTGCCCCATTCTGGAACAGAAGAAAACTATGCTGCTCCCTGAATCCTTCTGCCAGCTCTGCAGGCCAGCTGTGTGGAAGACATTCTGTCCTGCTAGAAAAAATTGAGGCAAAGAAGTTGTTAAGTAACTCTGCCTTCTCCTCTTACAATGTTCCCCTCCCTGTCCACCTGTGGGAATGCTAGTTACGAGCAGTGTGAGCAATCTGGCAGTGCAGGCCTAGAGCCTGACATGGTAGGCCATGCTCAGCATAGACCCAGCTACCAGTATGCCAAAACAGTGCTGTGCTTGCAGCACTGTAACTAAAACAAGATGCTGGTAGCTAGAAACATAGTAAGTTATCTTGGGACAACAGGACATGCACCTGCATCAACAAAACTCGTGTGTCATCCGTAGCTGGACCAATAAATTATAATAGTGTGATGCGTGGTCACTCATAAGGAACCAATGAGTCCATGCCAACAAGGCATACCAAGGTTATATAAATTGTAGCAGTTTCCTTGCTACGCACTTCTTCTTTTCCTGCCTGTCCTATCTCCTTTCCTTCCATGCTTTACTGTGCCATGCTTTCACCATAGGCCTGAGCCATAGGCCTGCAATACTGGAACAATAAAGGATCAATACCCGATCATATTGGTCAGCCGTATTGATTCCAAGAACCTCCGTCATCGCCAAATCTGGCTAAATCCACCAAGGAGTGGAGGTTGTCCTTGCCCTTCCTCTTGCTATTAATATATTTATAGAAGGACTTCTTGTTGTCCTTCACAGCAGAGGCCAGTCTAAGCTCCAAATGTGCTTTTGCCACCCTAAATTTCTTTCTACAAGACCTAGCAACATCCTTAAACTTTTCATGGGTTGCCTCACCTTTCTTCCAGAGATGATACACCCTCTTTTTTTCCCTTAGTTCTTTTAGAAGTTCATTACCCATCCAGGCTGGCCGTCTGCCCCAGTGGCTCATCTTCCAGCACATTGGGACAGCGTTCCTGCACCTTCAAGAGTTCCTCCTTGAAGTAGGCCCAGTTCTCTTGGACCCCATTGTTTTTAAGGGCTGTTTCCCAAGGAACCTTCTGAGTTAGTTCCTTGAGTAGCCTGAAGTCCGCCCTCAGGAAGTCCAGAGTGGAGGTGGTATTGCTGCCCCTCTTAGCTTGACCAAATACTGAAAATTCAATTACCCCATGGTCGCTGGCCCCTAAACACCCTCTGACCACCACATCACCCACCAGCTCTTCCCTCTTGGTGAAGAGGTCAAGCATAGCCTTACCCCTGGTAGGCTCACTCAGCACCTGGGATAAGAAGCTGTCCTCCATCCACTCTAAGAACCTCCTAGACTGTCTCCTCTCTGCTGTGTTGAGATCCCAGCAGATGTCAGGCAGGTTGAAGTCGCCCATGAGAACAAGGTCAGGCAATCTTGAGACAGCCTTTAGCTGCCTATCGAATGCTTCATCAACTTCTTCTTCCTGGTTGGGTGGTCTATAACATACTCCAACCAGGATGTCAGCCCTGTTGGCCTTCCCTCTAATTCTCACCCACAGGCACTCAACCTGATGATCCCTGATCTCCAGCTCAATGGCATCTAGTGCCTCCCTGATGTACAAGGACACCCCTCCACCCGTTCTTCCTTGCCTGTCTCTCCTGAAGAGCCTGTAGCCATCAATTGCAGCGCTCCAGTCATGTGAGTCGTCCCACCATGTCTCTGTGATGGCAACTACATCATAACTTTCCTGCTGCAGCAAGGCTTCCAGCTCCTCTTGTTTGTTACCCATGCTTCGTGCATTAGTGTACATGCACTTCAGCTGAGCTGCCGGTTTCACCTCTGGCTCTAGCTTACCACCCCCAGACCCCTGCCTGGGGGGACTGGTTTCAGCCCCTTCCCCCTTCAAATATAGTTTAAAGCCCTATCAATGAGACCTGCCAATTCCCTTCCTA
Organism: Dryobates pubescens; assembly: GCF_014839835.1. NCBI lineage: Eukaryota > Metazoa > Chordata > Aves > Piciformes > Picidae > Dryobates > Dryobates pubescens. The sequence goes on along the minus strand of NC_071657.1, from coordinate 82,368,674 downwards.
GAATCTTTTTCCCTTTGAGGGATAGGCAATTTTCATACACTCTGATCTTTCTCTGATCTTGGACTCACTCTGCATTCGTACAGGCAAATTGGAGAACCCAGGACTCAGACCTGGCATCTCCCTGGACCTGCCTGCCCTGGGGTCCTGCTCCCTGCCTGCCATGAAACTGTGGCTTTCTTTCTCTGCTCAGAGAGTGCTGTTTCACGAGTCTTGCCTCGTGGCAGCCATGTCTATAGACACTTTGATTCTGGCAGGTTCTCTTGCTTTGCCACATTATCCACAAATTGGATTATAAAACCTTCAGTTCTGGAGCCTGTTACTGAAGTGAGACCTAGAGACCACCACCGAGTTCCTGCTCCATCCTCATGAGTACAACCTGGTGTTCTCATCACTTTCCCTAGGGTCATGGCTTGCCTCTGATTTTATAAATGGGATGAAGCTATTTTGTGATGTAGCCTTTTCCATTTTCTGAATTCTCTAAATTGTACTAAAGTTGCCCATAAGCACCCTGGTAGAATTTGCAATGAAATTGAAGCTGTAAATAATCTAATAAGTCTTAAAAATAATTTTGTGGTGGAGTTTTCAGGAAAAATAAAGATAACTATATTTTTGTAATTTCTGCCTCATTAATTTAACTCAAATCAAATAAATAAAGCAGTTGCAGAAATTTTCTGCTGACTTCTGCCATTAAAATTGAAGTAAATAATCTCATCTATATATGTAGCATTTATCATAGAATGGCTTAGGTTGGAAGACCCCTTAGAGATCATGTAATCCAACTTCTCTGCCATGGGCAGGGATGCTCTAAACTAGACCAGATTATTCAAGGCCTCATCCAGCCTGGCCATTTTGCAGGTGTCTGCTGCAGGTCACCTGACCAGCAGAACCATGCAGATAAGGCACTCCACAGGCAAATAGAAGTGCCTTCATGTTCATAGGCCCTGGTCCTCATGGATGGTTTCAACCAACCCAACATCTGCTGGAGGGACAACACAGCTAGGTACCAGCATTCCAAGATGTTCCTGGAATGCTTAGATGACAACTTCCTCCTCTAAATGGTATAGGAACCAACAAGAAAAGGTGATATGCTTCATCTTGTTCTCACCAATAGGGAAGGGCTGGTCACCAGTGTGAGGCTCAGGGATAACCTTGGCTGCAGGGACCATGAAGCAACAGAATTTAAGATCCTCAGGGCAACTAGGAGAACATGTCCCACGCTTACAACCCTGGATTTTAGGCATGCAGACTTCGATCACTTCAAGGATCTGCTGGCCAAAGTATCATGGGACAAAGCCCTAGAGGGAAGAGGGGTGCAGGACAGCTGGTCAATATTCAAGGATCACCTTCTCTGTGCCCATGAGTAAAGTATACCCACAAAGAGGAAAGCAGGAAAGAATGCTAGGAAACCTGCCTGGATGATCAAGGAACTCTTGAACATGTAGTCACACAAAAAGAAACTCTACAAGGAGTGGAAGAGAGGACAGCTGCAATTAGGATCCTATAAGGAAGCTGCCCAAGCAACAAGAGACCTGGCTAGAAAAGCTAAATATCACTTAGAATTAAATCTAGCCAGGGAGATTAAGGGAAACAGTAAAAATTTCTGTAGGTATATTAATGGTAAAAAGAAACATAGGGAAGGTGTGGGCACCATCAGAAAGGAAACAGGTGAGCTGGTGACAAGTGACATGGAGAAGGCTGAGGTTCTCAATGACTTCTTTACCTCAGTCTTCACTGGTAAGGGCTCCAGCCACACTCCCAGAATAATTGAAGAAAATGGCAGGGCCTGGAAGAAGGAACATCCCATGGTGAGTGAAGATCAGGTTTGTGACCATCTGAAGAACCTGAAAGTGTTCAAGTCCCTGGGACTCAATAGGATACACCCACTGGTGCTGAGGGAGCTGGCAGATGAGGTTGCTAAACTGCTCTCCATCATATTACCACAGTCCAGGGAGGTCCCCACTGACTGGAAAAGGGGAATCAGAACTCCCATTTTCAGACAGGGAAAGAGGGAAGACCCAGAGAATTATAGGCTAGTTAGTCTCACCTCTGTGCCTGGTATGATCATGGATCAGATCCTCCTGCAGGCACTGCTGATGCAATAGAATAATGAAGAGGTGATCGGGCAAAATCAGCATGGCTTCACCAAGGGCAAATCCTGCTGGACAAACCTGGTGGCCTTCTATGACAAAGTCACAACATTAATAGATGAAGGCCGATCAACTGACATCATTTACCTGGACCTGAGCCAAACCTTCGACACTGTCCCACATGACATCCTGGTCTCCAAGCTGGTGCAGTATGGGTTTGATGGATGGACCATTCAGTGGATAAAGAACTGACATGGTGGCCACACACAAAGGATGTCTGTCAATGGATCCATGTCCAAGTGGAGGCCAGCGACAAGTAGAGTACATCAGGGATCACTACTGGGTGCAGTCTTGCTCAGCATCCTTGTTGGTGACATGAACAGTGGCATTGAGTTCACCCTCAGCAAGTTTGCTGACAACACCAAGCTGTGTGGTGCAGCAGACATGCTGGAGGGAAGGGAGACCACCCAGAGGGACCTTGACAGCCTGGAGAGTTGCACACAAGCCAACCTCATGAGGTTCAACAAGAGCAAATGCAAGGTCCTTCATATGGGTTGGGGCAATCCCAAGCACTGATATAGGCTGGCCAGTGACTGGCTTGAGAGTAGCCCTAAAGAAAAGGACTTAGGGGTGCTGGTGGATGTGAAGCTCAACATGAGCCACCAGTGTGCACTTGCAGCCCAGAAAGTCAAACACATCCTGGGCTGCACCAAGAAAAGCATAGCAAACAGGTTGAAGGAGCTGATTGTTGCCCTCTACTCCACTCTGGTGAGACCCCACCTGGAGTACTGTGTCCAGCTCTGGAGCCCCTATTACATGAAGGATCTGGATGTGCTGGAACGTGTCCAGAGAAGGGCCATAAGGATGATTAGAGGGCTGGAGCACCTCTCCTATGAGGACAAACTGAGGGAGTTGGGGCTATTTATTCTGGAGAAGAAAAGTGTCCAAGGAGACCTAATTGTGGTCCTCCAGTATCTGAAGGGGGCCTACAAGAAAGCTGTTGAGGGACTTTTTAGGGTGTCAGGTAATGATAGGACTAGGGGGGATGGGAAAAAAAATAGGAAATGGGTAGATTCAGATTGGATATTCAGAAGAAGTTCATCACTGTGAGGGTGGTAAGACACTGGAAAAGGTTGTCCAGAGAGGTGGTAAAAGGCCCATCCCTGGAGGTTTTTAAGGTCAGGCTCAATGTGGCTCTGGGCAACCTGATGTAGTGTGAGGAGTCCCTGCCTATGGCATTGGGTTTGGAACGAGATGATCCTTGAGGTGCCTTCCAACCCTAAGAATTCTATGATTTTCAGGGAGAGGACATCCACAACTTCTTTGGACAATCCATGTCACCCTTGTAGTGAAGAATTTCTTCTGAAGAGCCAATCTAGACCTATTCTCTTGCAGTTTAAATCCATTTTCCCCTGACCTATTGGTGGACAGTCTTGAAAAAAGTCCTTCTCCAGACTTTCCGTATGCTCTCTTCAGGTATTGGAAGGCAGTTATAAGCCCCCACAGTGTCTTCTCTTCTCTAGGCTGAACAATCCTGGTTCCATTAGTCTATCCTCATAGCAGAGGTGTTTCATCTCATGGATCATCTTTGTGACCCTCCTCTGGACTTATTCCAACAGATCTAGGTCCCTCTTATGGTGGGGAGTGTCTCCACCCACTATGGCAGGAGAGAGGGTTCTTTTAGAGATTTCCAGAATAAAACCAAGATGGAACTGAGTATTTGGCCAAGAAAACCACTTTAATTATATTCTTGCGAGGAAAAGCATTAGCAGTATAGAAAAGAAAGAAAAGTGGGAAAGCAAAGGGAAAAGCAAAGATAGCTACCACCATGGGCCTGTGTGACTGTTTTAGGCTGTGCCTGTAAGAAAGGGACAGTTGCTGGAACACCCTGGCTGAATGTAATGAAAACAAAGATAAAGTCTAAACAAATTCTATTGGTAGATAGGTAAAATGCAACTTTAAGTTTTAGTTCAGTTTGAGTCTCAGGCAGTTCAGTTCTGTTCTTTCAGTTCTGCCTGACTGCTTCTGTCTGCTTCTGAGCAACAGCTGTGGGACCTGTCAACCTTGAATAACAGATAAGAAAAAAAATAATTCTTGCATGCACTTTGAGTTAACAGAATTTTCCTCCTTAATAATTACCTTTTCTCTCTCTCTAACCCTTTTGGGAAAAAAGGGAAGTAGGGGGAGAGAGAGGGTACAGGGTGGGGATCCTCCTCTGGCTGGAGGAGGGAGTTTTGTTCTGTATTATTTTCTTTGCTGTGTATTTCTGTATATATTGTAAATACTGTATATTGTGTATATATTCACTGCACCTCGTCCTGCTTGTAAATACAGCTTATTTCATCTCTGCTTCTCCGACTGAGTTAGCCGTGGTTTCTTTGTGTGTGGGGGAGAACTGAACTTTGTCTCACCACCACAGCCTGTGATGTCTGTGTCATACAGGTGTTTGTCCAGGACATCTTCCAGGTTGGTTGGGAAATGTTCTGTCCAGAGTCAGTGATCTCTCCCCATTTAGCTGGCTACCTCATTGTATATTCATGATTCTTCTGAAAGCCACTTAACAGATTCCAAGAGAGTGATTTTGCTTAATCATACCCACCACCTGGTGGTGGGGAGCATGCTCAGCACTGTCACTGTGGGGGGAGGGGTCTCCAGTGGTTGCTTCAGGGGTCAAGCCCCCTTTGTGACACCTGATTTCTCAGAACTTGCTCTACAGTCTAACAACAGGAAGTCCCCATCTTGGGGTTGAGTCAAAGCGAGCATGAACTTCAGAAAACAGGAAGCCTTCCCTCTCATGGATTGGTTGACTTTAAATTTGTGGTCCAGGGTGGTGGCATAGGTGCAGCAACTCAAGCCAAAATATAGGAATGCAATCTCTGTCAGGGACACCAAAACTGGATGTATTAATTGGAGCATTGTCTCACAAGAGCAGAGCAATGGGGTAGTATCGCCTCTTTTGATCTGCTGGCCATGTTTCTCCTGATGCATCCCAGGATACAGTGGCCTTCTGGGCTTCATGAGCACACTGCCAGCTTGTATGCAGCTTCTCATCTATCAACAATCCCAAATCTTTCTCTTCAGGGCTGCTCTCTACCCACTCTGTATCCAGTGTATATCTGTGCCTGGGATTGGCCCAAACCAGGTGTAGGACCTTGCACTTTGACTGTTGATTTATACGGTTTGCACTGGCCTGTTTCTTAGGCCTGCTAAGATCCCTTTGGATGGCATCCCTTCCCTCAAGTGAATCCACCACACCACACAGCTTGCTGCCATCAGCAAATTTCTGAGGGTGCACTTGATGCCATTGTCCATGTCACTGGCAAAGATGCTGTCCAGCACTGGATTCAGAACAGACCCCTGAGGACCTCCACTTGTCACTGATCTCCACATGGACATTGAGCCATTAACCACAACTCTTTGAGTGTGACCTTCTAGCTAGTTCCTTAACCAATGAGTGGTCCATCCATCAAATCCATCAAATCTCTTCAACTTAGAGACAAAGATGCAAAGTGGAACAATGTGGAATGCCTTGCACTAGTCCAGGTAAATGACGTCAGTTGCTTTTTCCATGTCAATCAGTGCTGTAGCTCTGTCATAGAAGGCCACCAAATTAGTTGTGCACAATTTGCCCTTAGTGAAGCCATGTTGACTGTCACCAATTACTTCATTATATTTCACATACCTTAGTATAGCTACCAGAAGGATGTGTTACATGATTTTACCTGACACAGAGGTGAGGCTGACTGGTCTGTAGTTCCCTGGGTTTCCTTTGCTTCCCTTTTTAAAAATGGGGATTGTGTTTCCCCTTTTCCAATCTGTGGGAACCTCACCATACTGCCATGACTTCTCAAATATGGTGGCTAGTGGCCTAGCAACTTCAGTCACCATTTTTTTCAGGACCATTGGAAGTATCTCATTAGGTCCCATGGACTTGTGAACCTTCAGTTCTCTAGTTGTTACCAGACCTAATCTACTCCTACCTTGGGTGGTTCTTCATTCTCCCAGACCCAGCCAGTGCCCTCTGTGACTTGGATGGTGTGGTTTAAGTGGTTACCAGTAAAGACTGAAACAAAAATCTTATTGAGTACTTCAGCCTTCTCCACGTCCTCAGTAATCAGGTCAGCTGTATCCCTCTGGAGAGGCCTCACACTCTTTCTTGAGTTACCTTTTTCTCTCACGTACCTGGAGAATTCTTTTCTGTCATTTTTTTTCTGTCCCTAGCTAGATTTGACTCAATCAGGGCCTTAGCTTTTTTAACCTGTTTCCTGTTTTCACAAGCATCTCCTTTGTAATCATCTGAGGTGCTTGCTTCCATGCTTTGCGGATTCCTCTTTTGGATTTGATTTTTGTCAGGAGTTTCTTTTTCATCCATATAATTTTCCTGGCGGTTTTGTCTGATTTTTTCCTTTTAGTTATGCAGTGTCTTTGAGCATGGATGATATTATCCTTGAAAGTCAACCAGATTTCCTGAGCTCCCAATGTCTCCAGGACTTCGACCCATGGTGTGCTACCAAGGAGGTGCCTGAGGAGGTGAAAGTCAGCTCCTCAGAATTCAATCATTTCAAGCTTGCTGAACGTCCCCTTCTTTGCCCTTAGGATCTTAAGCTTTACCATCTCACGGTGTGTGAGGACCACTTGGTCTTCCTGGTCAGGTGGTCTGTAGCAGATTGCCACTGTAATGTCCCCAACCCTTCCTTTTACTCTGGCTCACAGACTCTTGTTCTTTTCATCATCACTTGCCAGGTGTAGTTCCATGCATTCTAGTTCTTCATTAACATAGAGGGCAACATGCCCACCTTGTTTCCCCTGCCTGTCCTTCCTGAAGAGTTCATACCCTTCTATTCCAACACACCAATCACACAAATCATTCCACCATGTCTCTGTGATGTTAATCAGATCATAGTACTACAAGCACACAAGCATCTCCAGATCATCTTGCTTATTGCAAATGCTGAAGGCTTTTTCATAAAGGCATTTTAGCTTGGTCCCTGATAAAGTACCTGAAGCCCCCAGTGAAGTACAGTTGCACTTCATCTGGACTAGTGGTCTCACTCTCAATGTCACTATGCCTTTTCTGAGGTCATCTTCATTTGACCTGGTTGTCTCTTCCCCCTTCATATCTACATTAAAGACTGAGCAATGAGCCCTGCCAGCTCCTAACCAAGTATCTTTTTTTCCCATTAGAATCATCTGAAACCATCCAGTCTCAGTAGGCCAGGAGCTATCTCTCCGTGATTGAAAAAAACAAAACAAAACTGGACCACTGGGACCACTTTTCAAGCCAAGTATTAATGTGATGTGCTTTTTTGAACCTTTCAGTGTTTTTTCTTGTAATTGAAGTAATTTGTGTAACATATATGAAAGTTAGTTGTGTAGGTTAAAACAGGGAATTCTAATACAGCATGAGTGGCACACTTAAGAAAAGCAATTTATCTCAAGGAAGGGAGGAGATTTCAGTGACAGCCTTATCTTTAGCATCTGATATTTGCATTTTCCCTAAAGGTCACCACTCTTAAAAGTGCTGATACTTGTGAACAAAACATTGTGCATGGAAATGTCTGCATTCAGTCCAGGGGACATACATATCCAAACATCAACTTTTCCAATACTGAAGCCAGGTGCCTCACTTCTAGACATTTTAGCATTGAGAATCAACATGCTTGTGGGATTCTTTTACCCTTCACTCATTGTTGGATGGCCCTTGAAACAGATTTTGATTATGGGATTGTAATAGACTTTCATCTCAGCCTTTTCTTCAAACTAGAGAAGCCCAAAGGTTAATTCTCATGGAACTTTCAATTCTTTTCACTAGCTCTAGATGTATTAGAAATTTTTTTTTCCTTTTAAAGTTGTGGGGGGCCAGAACTGCACACATTATTCAAAACGAGGCCACACTAATAACAAATAAAGTAGAAAAACTCTCCCCAAGCCTTCATACCAAGTATAGTAAGAACGTATGCAAGGTTAAAAATTAACACCTACTCCTTACAGACCTTCACCTAGGTATTATTTTGATGACATCTTTCCCTTTATCCCCATCAGAGGATTTTCAATACAATCTACTCTACTTGTGAATGCAGAAGTGAGAAATTTGAATCTATTTGAGTTGCAAAGTGGTTCTATGATGCTGTGTTACAGTCCAGTTTCAGATAACTCCTGCTTGGGCACCGCTTCCACACAGGGGCTCAGATACATGTCTGACCACATAGAGGTTGCACATGCTTCTTCCTGAATTTAATTATCATCAGTCCACTAGGAAACAGCAACTACGAGTTCTTGACCACAGAACACTTGTCCTATTACACCTATTCCTCTCATGTGCTTCTCAGTGGAGTGTATAGAAAAAGTTTTGGAGGATGGAACCTCAAAACAGTCACAGAAGATCAAGCAAGAAAACAGCATCCAAAAGATACAAAATGCACTAAAAAAAAAAAAAAAGAAGAAAAATAGGCTGGCTGGTTATCTTGAAGGGCAGCAATAGCAGCTTATATTAAATGGTTCTCAACTAGCAGCTTTCATAAAGATACTATTTAGTGTTCCATTTCCAGGTTCTGGCAAGCACTTCATCCCATTATGAGAGAATATAATCCTCTTTTTGTTACATTGTTTGTTTTTAATAAATCACATGCAGAGATTTTATATTATAAACTGCCAAAATAAAACTTTCATGCACACATCTCACATAAATAAATATAATAATAAATGCATATGCATATACACACAAGCAGAAGCCAAATAATTACTGAGTTACCAGGGTTCCAAATGCTCGATTGTAAATCACAGATTGGTTTGGGAATTTTGCTCTGCTTGATTCAGTTAATGTACTTCAAAATGTAAACTGTGTGGTGTTGATATATTAGGGTTATGTTCACAGAGTCTGGATTCCTCTGATTCATTATTCTGGCTACTATGGAGAGGTAGGTATTTTAAATGCTATTGGAGCAAAGACAAACTCATAGGCCTGGACAATGACATGAGTTTTCCTTGACAACTTACTCAGTTTCTTTATGTTAAAAGTAGGAGTACTGATTTCATACTTAGTTATAATGATGACTATCAGGTAATTTTCTAAATAGGCACAATTATCAACTCCAGATATGCACAGTATAATACATAAAATTTTTCAAGATTATGATTTGTATTATAATGAAAATGTGACTTCTTGTTTTGCCTACTAGTTTTATGAGTGTGGGTGCTGTTAGTGCATGCTTTTCCAACCTCTTCCTGCAAGAATAATGAGTACAAATTTGTACAAAGAGAAAGAAGAACCCATGTAAATATGAGATGTTCAGATTTAAGAAATGAAATTCATTCTATCATATGTGACAGATTCATAATGCGAAGTAGAAGTTGTTTAATGCCAAAATACAGGAAAATAAACTTAACTAAATTTACTTTAATCCAAGCCTACTTTTCACATTATTTCCATCCCAGGATGTGAATGAGTAATGTTTCCATTAAGGGCAGCTCTTCCAATATACCAGCACAGACATGTTGGTAGTGGACCATGAAGCTTCAACACTGTGCACTACTGCACATAAATTAAATTGATTTGCTAAAAAAAGTATGCAATTTTTAATAGAAGGAGATAAAATAATTAAAAATCAGTCCATAGAGAAAATGACTTATAGGTTAATTTGCCTTATTTTTAGTTAGCTTTTGGTAAAATGTTTTGGCATAGTCTTTTGCCTTCATAATGATAGCAATTATATGGAACAGCCTTCTTTCTGTGTATGATATCATAATGGATGAGAATTCTCTCTCAGCTAGTTTCTGGATGACAGAAAGTTGAAGAGAGAAGTAGCATTGTGACTCAGAGCAACCTTCATATGTTGTAGAAATGGTATTGCATAAATGTCATGAAGTTCAAAGCCAGGAAATACTAAGGTTTATTCCCTGGAATAGAATAGCATCAAGAAATGTAGAGACTAATAACCCGCTGGCAAGAATAGAGCTTCACTTTGTACTTTCTAAATGCAGCTTCTACTTTTTACTAGGTGTTTCTATAGGCTGAGAAGAGCAGGGGCATGAATGGATTTGTGGCGGGTTTTACAGATGTGTATGAAATGTTTTTCCAACAGGATTTTTTTCCATAAGCACATGCCCCAGGAAACAACAACAATAAAATAAGCAAGAAAACAAACAACAAAAAAGAAATAGTAATCAGAAAATTTCACAAGTGCGTATGTCAAAATGGGTAATAACCATTTAGGCTTCTACATGTTTTTTCATCATTTGAAGATCACTTATATTCTAGTTTGTGAGCTCAGAGCAGTGATTTTAATGGCCTTAAATAAAAGGTTTGTACAGTCAATCAAAGGTTGAAATTCAACAGATGCAATAAAAAATACTCTGTGTGGTTCTGAAGAAGGGAAATGGGAAAGAGAAAGGAAAGGAGAAGGGGAGAAAGAAAGGGACAGGGACAGGGAAAGCACACAATCCTGAGCATAACTGATGGGCTGAAAGAATTACATTTCAGCTATGCTGTTCCATAAGGAAGAATTTAAAACCTTAAATGGCATAAATTCTTTGTCTCTGAAAAGATATGGTAAGCATTTTATATTTATTATAGATGTATTAGGCACATAGATATGTTTGTAAAAGTCACAAAGCAATCACTGGACACAGAACTGCTTCAGGCACACCAATCTACAAGTGCTAGCATACTACAGTTACAACAACTGAGTTGAATTACAGCTACCCAGCAGAGATGTAATAAAGGTATGAATCATGGACTTGGCATCATCCTGAGACAACTTTGGTCACAGCCGTCCTACATTTTGGAGATGATAAAATGAGTTTTGTGTGATGTAAAATTATAATCAAAGACAGTTCAGGATGAAAGATGACTGCTAAGGCTATGAACCCTTGTGGGAGGCTGAATACTCTGATAAAAAAAAGAAGCTGCAAGGGGGAAAGTATTGATCATTTCGTTACATGATGCCAGCCCAAAACACCAAGCTCCATTCAGAATTTAAATTCAGGATTTATTCACTTGTACAAACAAAATATATAGCTCAGGACATTAATTGTCAGAATGGGCAAGGATGAGAATAAACAATGAAAACCAGCTTCAAACCCTAGGGTCATGCAGGTTGTCACTGGAGAGAAAAGAAAGTAAAAGGAAAGCAGCTGCAGTTCTCAGTCCCAGGGAACAGAGGCATAAGGATCAAGCTTTACAAAACTACTTTGTGAGGTAGAAATAAACCCCTGTTTCTACATCTAATGCCTTTTGCTTTGTCTCTGAAATAGTTTTTAATACATCATGGCTTTCAAGAGAATTTGAGAGAAGTTAATATGAAATTTTGTTACACATCACAGTAGGTTCAGGTAGATAAACATCTGTGACATAAGCATTAATAATGACGAGCTTTGTACACTTTCTCAAATAGGGTTTGAAACTATCCTAATGATTCTTTCATTCCCTACCATGGCTGCTAAAGCAGGACTCTGTCAGTGTGGATACAGCAGGTGCATAAAACATGTCATGAGGTAAAGAGAATTAATTAGGTTACAATATTGTGCACACAGGTAAGAGGTTGAAGAGAGGTGTCTGGATTTATGTCTTGAGAGAATAAATATGAAGAGCTAGTTAGCCAAAACAATCACACAATCTCAGTGATAGTAGTAATATAATGAAAGATGATGAGGTTCAGAACAAGAGGACACAGTCTCAAGCTGCGCCAGGGGAGGTCCAGAGTGGATGTTAGGAAAAAATGCTACACAGAGAGAGTGATTGGCCATTGCAATGGGCTGCCTGGGGAGGTGGTGGAGTCACCATCATTGGAGGTGTTTAGGAGGAGACTTAATAGGGTGCTTGGTTGCATGGTTTAGTTGATTAGGTGGTGTTGGATGATAGGTTGGATGCAATGATCTTGAAGGTCTCTTCCAATGTGGTCTATTCTATTCTATTCTAGGTGCAACACCACCCCCATTTTCTTTCTTCCTTTTCTCTCTCTCAGCTCCAGTTTATGCTTTTCACTTGACAACTGTAGACTAGATTGTAAAATTAACTAAGAACCTTTGCTAGATCCAAATAACAAAGCTTTATAAACATTTTGAGCTATTCTCCTTTTCTTTTGTCTCTACCTCCTCCAGCCTTTTATCAAATATAATCAACTCATTCATTCTCCAAGTGCAAGATGATTACTGCAAGCATTCCAAGAGACAATGAATAAATTATTTACAACATAAAATTAAACAAACTAACAACAATATTCAAGAAATCCACAAAATCCTTAAAAACAAACAAACAAAACAAGAAACCCCAATGAAACAATCAAACAACCAACCAAAAAAAGAAAAAACAACCAAACAGAAATAAAACAACCAAACCCAGAAAAACAAGCAAGTTTATAAAGAAAGAACGATTTAGTGGAAGTTTCAAAGTAATTCTGATTTCTCAGCTTTTTCAAATGACAATTTTTACTGACTGAAAAATTCGTGTTCAGAATTTGAACCATAAGGTCATAGAGGAAGCTAAGATGCTGGATTAAGATGCTAGATTTAAATGATGGAAAACAAGGCAAGATAAGTAAACAAACTGGAAATTTTAATGCATGGGTATCATCAAGAAATGGAAAACTTACCAAACAATAAAAAAAGGAAAAATAAATACTGTTACATGTTTTAAACTTATTTTCAGATGTATAGAAATATTTTGTAGGTAAAATTTCACTTAATATAGAGCTGTTGTTAAAGTTCATCTATATCTCGACCTGGCATAACACAGTTATTTCATCCATTCTGCATATTTCTTTTGTTATTTTACTTCCATATTTTTGTGGAGGAAGATGAAGTAATTTTCTCCCTTAGAAGCAACACCTCCTTTTAAGGAGTCATTAAACACCTGTCTCCCACTTGGTTATTATGTCCTCAGCAAAATCCTTTATTTTTCACTACCAATGACCATTTTTGTGAAGTACATTTTTGTCTTCTTCCTTGCCATTTTTTTTTCCCTTTAACTTAAATCCTGCCAAAACTTAAAAGAATAAAGTTCAATATCTGCAATCCATTATTTCGTATCAGTGAAGACTGAGATTGTATCATGCAGTCTTACCCAAACTTAGTCAAGTTCATAGTTCAGCTTCTCCAGATATTTTGGCCAAAGTGTTATTTTCAAGCCTATTTGATCACACATGTTGAATTTAAACTAATGAAACCATTCTATATATTTTCACTATGAACAGTTTTATATCTATACATAATTTCAAATTATATATGAAAAATACAGTAACTTGTATTAGTATATTTCCACAACACGATCAATTATATTGCATTTCCCAGACATTGAAGTACAGTTTTATAACAGCAATAGCAAATGTAATAAAATTGTATATCCTTCATTGGTCTTTTTAAAGAAAAAAAAAATATCAAAAGCTGACAACTGTTTTCTCAAAGTTACTTTCTTTCTTAAAATTCTGTAATTGTACTTATATTACATAATAAAAGAACAAACAGTATTTGCAAAAATAATTCCAGATAAAATGGTTAGTGTTTGTTTTATATATTCCAATAAAATACCATGCTTCACTGGAATATGAAAATTTGCCTAATAAAAAGAAATCACTATAAAAAAATGAGAGAATTGGTAAAAAAAATGTTTTCCTTTTTGTCATTCAGCAATGTTTTGAAAAACTGCAAATTGCTTTAGATAATTTGATCTGATTTTGATTTGGAATAATCTTATTTATATTTTTTTCTAAATAAGAGATAGAAAATGTTCTACAGTTGGACTTTTTACATATACTTGATACATATCACTTTTCACCAGACATTTCTGATCTTGCTCCTCTCCTTGCTGCACAAAGGTTTTTATCTTCAAAAACTATTTTTCTTCCCTGCTGATACAAAGGCTGGGAGAGAAGGGAAACTTACTTACTCAGGAAGGGGGTCAATTAGGCTGTAGAACTTCTTTTATGAGGTCCGAGGGATTTTCACTGACCTTTGGCTGACCGAGGAAGCTGATGTTTCTATGGATCACAGACATCAATAATTCTGTGATTCTTTTTTCCTAGGTCTTTGAAACCACATTCAGTCTGGTCCCAGAACTTTCCTGGGTCAGTACATTATCTAACAAGGAGACTGTGGAAGCAGATTGACTTCCTGGCTCTCCTGTCATGTGTGAACTTTGGGGAAATGGTTGCAATACAGTAGTTCTGAACACACATCATCAGGATTTATTAATATTCTTCTGTGTTTCTGGAATTTCTTATATAGCTACTGTCCTGGACAAGGCATTAGCAAGCCAACTAAACCTGTTTGAGCCACTGCCCTTTCTCTTTCTTCCCTGTTTTGCAGGGTCTGGGTTTGAGGTCAAGGAGCCAATAGGCAAACTCAGAACATTACTTCATCCAGCAAAGGTTTTGGTAGTTAACAGCTCAGCAGTTCATGGGTAACTTACATCAATTTACCTGGTTATTTCTAAGGTTTATAGCTTGTTTGCCTTTTAGTTAGCTCTGTTGTAAACCCGAGGTGGTCTATCTTGCCACCCCGGCAGCATTGCTGTTTGTTTTATGTCTATAAGAAATTTCCAGCTTGTTCCTCTGTATTCCAAATTCTAACTTTTCTAGACTGTTGTTCCACTGTTTATTAGCATCTTTTTGTGTGTAATTAATCTATCATCCACCAGGCAAATGAACCTGAATGAAATTGGCTCAGAAAAATAATTTTTTATATTTAATAAATCATAGTCATATTTTATCATATTTCTGGTTTATCAACTTGATAAAAACTTAATCAGCTATATTTTCAAAATACTTCCAAAGAATTGAATGTGACTGGTATGTATAACCTCATGATCTTGCAAATCACAAGATGGCACACCTGATGTCTTTGAGACTAGACCCTTTGTGCTTCTTTTGTATCTATCCTTAACATTAGATCAAATGAATATATTAAACAATGTTTCATAAAGAGCAAACAGATGGTATGGTTAAGTCCTTCACTTTGGCACATATTATTATGCTAATATCACTGCGATGTAAGTTTTAATAAAAATACATGAGACAATTGCTTAAAGCTGTGATTTGATCTTCTTAACATCCAATATCAAAGAGCCCTGATTTTAATTAGGATATTCTATTATCTCTGCAATGCAAGTATTAAGGAGAAGCAATTTGTAATTTCTTGATTTTGTTTCCATACCAAAAAAAAAAAAAAAAAAAAATCAGAAGTGGATGGCTGCCACTCCTTCAAAATAAGGAAATAACTTTCAAGTTCTAGCCCTGTTCTTGCTATGTTGTCCATTGGAAATTAAGAACTCCTCGAAGAGACTTTACATGTGAAAACTTAGAATAGAATAGAATAGAACAGAATAGAATAGACCAGGTTGGAAGAGATAACTTCCATAATGTCCGCAGTGCATAGAATGATGGAATCTTCATACTAAGGACAGAAAACCTCTTGTGTGAGGATAACACCTTAGTATTTACTATTGAGATAGTTGTAGTACTTGTAGCAAAATCAGTTGTAACAACCTTGGCTTTCTTACGTGAAAGAATTCAACATGTTCATATGCTCAGACTGATATTTAGCAGGAATGTTTGGGCTAACTAGTCCTTCAGGAGTCACAATGTGAGCAGGCCTCAGAGTCAGGGATAAGCCATTTATATTTCTTCCTGTGGCAGTTTAGGCTGGGTGCCTCCTGCTGCTGCCACAGGGGGTGCACCTCTGGTGCCCCGGGTGTCCAGCCCAGTGGGTGGACACAAGAAGCTGTGTATTTCTCAAGGTCTCTTGGGCCTGGCTAGGCCTAATGCCAATAGGAGAAGGGGGAAGGGCAATCTCAGAACTGGCCAGCTGAGATTAGCCTAAGAGTGGAGGGGGGGAAAGAACAAGCCCTGGGGGGTTAGGGTACATGCTCAGGTGGGGGCAAGGGAAATGCTGAGATGCTTCTGGGTATGCTGTAAGGGACTCTGTGTGCTTTGGGATCTCTTTTGTCACTGTGCTTGAAGTTCTCTGTGAAAAATTCACTGCTTTTTTCGTTTGAGCTATCCATCACTTCTGCAATCCATTTGTGTGAGTCTTATCAGTTTTCTGCCCCAGTGGGAAGCAAGGGAGGATCTGCCTGAGACACTTCCATATATTTTCATTCAAGTTTCAGTGTACTTCAGTATCTCATTATATGGGACTGAGAAATTCAGTTTCAATAACTGACATTTAACGCTAGATTTACATTCCTATTTAAAATAAAAATGTAAAAAAGCCTTTCTATATGAACAGCAGTATTTCTGCATAAGTGATTATTATCTTGAACAGTAAGTCCATCTTCATAACAGTGATTTGTTTTTTCCCTTGATGTTGTTAAACTAAATAATATTCAAAAACAAATTTTAAAATCTATTTGCTGGGGGAAAAACCCAAACCAAACCAAAACAACAAACAACAACAAAAAAGAAAAATCTTGGTAGAATGAAAAAGGGAAAAAGACACCACAACACAGCTATTCTACAGAATTCATTTGCAAGAAAGTATTTTAATTATGCAGAACAAGAAGTGGATAGCTTTGCAATAAACCAAACTCCATATCACATTAACTAATTTTATTTTTCTTCAGTTTGGTTGACATATGACTTTGACAGCATTAGCAAATCAGATTTTCTCTTTCTCTGGAGGAAATAGATGATGTTCATATGACCAAATTCTACATCTGAGTTTGCCACTGTAGGACACACTTACAGTCAACATGAAATTCAAATATGATAGCTTGTGCCTTAAGTGAGTACTAGTACAGTTGTCAACATTCAGGCACTATGGATGTCTAAAATTTAATGTATCCTTACACAGTGCCTCTTCATATTCCAGGTGAGCAAATGGGACTAAATGTGTGAAAAGATGATTAGCTTCCTAAGACATGCACCAAATGCTTTTCTCAGAACAGCTGCATGGAGTTCCCATTACACTAAGATAGTTTTGTGGCTCTTGAATTCCTCTTAATTACAGAAACTATGTGCAAAGTGTATTTTTTTAAATTCACTGTCAGAAGCAGCAGAATGTCTTATGATTAAGGGAGATGAAGAGTAATCAGATCAAACTTGCACTACTAATATAATAGGTTTAGCACATATTGTTGTAAACAAATGTCCCATAGAGATATGCTTCATTACTGTACATAGATGTCTCTATGTACTAAAGTTAGTCAAGTATTTGATTTCTTTTTCTTCTGTAAAAGAATGTATTTAAAGTTCAAATCACACTAGAAGAATTAATCATTTAAACATCATATTTTCTGTAAGAATTAAGTAGAGGAAGTAAAAAGGTAAAAAAGGTAAAAAAATCTCCAAAATTCTGTGGGCACAGTTTCCAGAAGCAATATTAATCTGCAGGAGAATTAATATTTTTTAAATTTTTTTTTCCTAAGGGAAAGAAAAACTACTAATAAAACCATTTTAGCTCAAATTCTGTGAAGAGAGATGCATTGAACTGTGATGGAATGGAATGGAATGGAATGGAATGGAATGGAATGGAATGGAATGGAATGGAATGGAATAGAATAGAATAGAATAGAATAGAATAGAATAGAATAGAATAGAATAGAATAGAATAGAATAGAATTAACCAGGTTGGAGAAGACCTTCAAGATCATGAAGTCCAACTTGATGAGCATATGGAGGACAGCTTCCTGATGCAGCAGTTAAGTGACCCTACCAGGGATCAGACTCTGCTTGACCTGCTCTTCTCAAATAGAGAAGGGCTGGTGGGAGATGTGACAGTGGGAAACTGTCTAGGATGCAGTGATCATGAGATAGTGAAGCTTTCAATATGCAGGGTGATAGGGAGGAGCAGTAACAGAACCCTCACTTTGGACTTTTGGAGGGCAAACTTCAGCTTGTTTAAGAAACTTACTTGGAAAGTTCCCTGGGTAGCAGCCCTTAAGATTCAAGGGGTCCAGGATGGCTGGACTTACTTCAAAAAGGAGCTCTTGAAGGCACAGGAACTGGCAGTTTCCATGTGCCGAAAGATGAGCCGCCAGGGAAGGAGACCGGCCTGGATGAGCAAGCAGCTCCTGAAGGAATTAAAGGAAAAAAAGAGGCTATATCACCTTTGGAAGGAAGGGGAGGATTCTCATGATATGTTTAAGGATGTTGTTAGATTATGCAGGAGAAAAATTAGAGAGGCAAAGGCCCAGTTAGAATTTAAGCTGGCCACCTCTGTCAAAGACAATGAAAAGCATTTTTATAAATATACTAATGCTAAAAACAGGGGGAAGAAGAACCTCCAATCCTTATTGGACCTGGAGGGGTACACTGTAACTAAAGATGAGGAAAAGTCTGAGGTCCTGCATACCATCTTTGCCTCAATTTTCAACAGTAAGGCAGGAGGAGTTCAGGACAAGTGGTCGCCTGAACTAGGTGATGGGGTCAGGGAGCAGTGTATTGCCCCAGAAATCCAGGAGGAATGAATGTGGGACTTGCTGAGCCACTTGGACACTCTCAAGTCCATGGGACTGGATGGGATCCATCCTAGGGTGCTGCCTAAACATGAGCCAGCAGTGTGCCCAAGTGGCCAAGAAGGCCAATGGCATCCTGGTCTGCAAAAAGTATAGTGTGGCCATCAGGAGCAGGGAAGTCATTGTGCCCCTGTACTCTGCGTTGGTTAGAATACATACATAGAATACATACATAGAATAAACCAAGTTGGAAGAGACCTTCAAGATCACCGCGTCCAACCCATCAACCAATCAAACACCACCCAAAAAACTAACCCACGGCACCAAGCACCCCATCAAGTCTCCTCCTGAAAACCTCCAGTGATGGCGACTCCACCACCTCCCCAGGCCACACCTTGAGTCCTGTGTCCAGTTCTGGGCCCCTCAGTTTAAGTGGACATTGAGACACTTGAACGTGTCCAGAGAAGGGCAACAAGGCTGGTGAGAGGCCTCAAGCACAAGCCCTATGAGGAGAGGCTGAGGGAGCTGGGGTTGTTTAGCCTGGAGAAGAGGAGTCTCAGGGGAGACCTTATTGCTGTCTACAACTACCTGAAAGGTGGTTGTAGCCAGGAGGGGGTTGGTCTCTTCTCCCAGGCAACCGGCACCAGAACAAGAGGACACAGTCTCAAGCTGCAGCAGGGGAAGTTTAGGCTCGAGGTGAGGAGAAAATTCTTCACTGAGAGAGTTGTTCACCATTGGAATGGCCTGCCCAGGGAGGTGGTGGAGTAATTGTCCCTGGAGGCGTTCAAGAGGGGATTGGACATGGCACTTGGTACCATGGTTTAGTCATGAGGTCTGTGGTGACAGGTTGGACCTGATGATCTCTGAGATCTCTTTGAACCTTGGTGATTCTGTGATTCTGTGAACCCATCACCCAATATCATCTAATCAACTAAACCATGGCATCAAGTGCCTCATCCAGTCTCCTCTTAAACACCTTCACTGATGGTGACTCCACCACCCCCCTGGGCAGCCCATTCCAATGTTCTGCATGTGCTCACATTCTGTGGTTAAAAACCTAACTTGTTTAAGCCACTTGCTTTTCTATACCCTTCTTCAGAATCAGAAAGTATAGATTAAAACTCTCAGGGAAAAAAATCTGTATGATTTCATTTTGTTATTGATATAGACACTGTATAGAGAGGGAAGTGCATAATGATATCACAGGATTTATTGATACATCACTCATGCAGTGCAAGTTAAACTTCCATATGTATGCTTCTTTGTTTCTCTTTCTTTCTTTATTTCTCTCCTTCTTTCTTTCTTTCTCCTTTCCTTCTTCCCTTCTTTCTTTCCTTTTCTCCTTCTTTCTTCTCTTCTTTCCTTCTTCATTTCTTTAATTTTCTTCTTTCCTTCTTTCTTTCTTTCCTTTACTTCTTTTCTTCACTTCTTTCCTTATTTTCTGATATTCTGAGTGAGTGTTGTCTTTCTGAATTCCTTTTTAAATCCTGCTAAGAACTGTTCAGGTTGGAAAAGACCCTTGGGATCACCCCTAAACTATGTCCCCAAGCACCACATCCAAAGGGCCTTTAAACACATCTAGGCCAGGTGACTCAACCACCTCCCTAGGCAGCACATTCCAATGCCTGACCACTCTTCATGTGATTTTTTTTTTTTTTTAACTAATATCCAGTCTAAACCTATACAGTCACAGCTTGAGGCCATTCCCTCTTGTTCTATCACTTATTAATGTGAGAAGAGACCAGCACCAGCATCTCCACAATGTCCTTTCAGGTAGTTGTAGAGAGCAATAAGGTCTCCTCTCAGCATCCTCTTTTCCAAAATAAGATTTATTCTCCAGGTCCTTCACCTGCTTCATTGCCCTCCTCTGCAGTTGCTCCAGCACCTTGACATCTATTTTGGATCAAGGTGCCCAAAACTGAACAAAATTGTCCTGGTTTAAGACAGGACAGATCCTCTATTTCCCCAAAAGGGGCAAAAGAATAATGCTCACACTTGGATAGTGATATAAAGTTTAAAGTTTGTTCCTCTGTATTCCAAATTCTGATTTTTCTAAACTGTTGTTCCACTGTTTATTAGCATCTTTTTGTGTGTAATTAACCGATCACCCACCAGGCAAATGAGCCTGAAAGAAATTGGCTCAGAAAAATGATTTCTGATATTTAATAAATCATAGTAGTATTTTATCATATTATCTGGCTTATCGATTGTGGCAGTTTGAGGCTGTGCCTTTAAGAAAGGGGCACACTGGCTAAGTGTTTATAAAATATTTTGGTATTCTAAATGAATTTCATTGGCCAAGTATTGTGGGAGGTGAGGTTAGTCCCAGCACGGCTGGAACTTTCTCTCAGTCTTCCTTTCTTCGCTGTCCCTTTCGGCTGGATTCTGCTTCTGGGATTCTGGCCAACTAAGATAAGAACTAACTCCCTGTGCATAGGCCTCTGCCTGCTGTACTAACTTCCCTTTCTTCTCGTCTTCTACCTCTTTGGGGGAGAAGGGAGGTAGGGGGGTGAAGGGGGCACAGGGGGAAACCCCCTCTGTGGGGGGTCTGGTTTCTGGTTGAGTTCATTTGCTGTATATTCCTGTATATATTGTAAAATACCTGTATTTGTTGTGTTACATATAATCTGTTTCCTTGTAAAATATACTCTCATTTCTCCGACTGGGTTTAGCCGTGGTCTCTTTCTCAGTGGGGGAGGAAAAGCAGAGCCTTTCCTTTCAAACCACCACACTCTTTTTTTTTTTTTTTGGTATTTTCAAAAAGTTGTATTTCATTGATGCAACTAAAGTAGTGATTTTCACATGCAATTAGATACACAGATGTAGACAAGCAACAATTTACACACACACTACATTTCCAACGAGGCCCTACGTACATTCCCATATGCCTTACACATGCAAAGTATGCACATGGCAAGGAGGCATGGGAAAGTGTTTACATGTGCAATTGTATCTTCCCACATCAATGCCTGGGAATTAGAAAGCACTAATTTGGACAATATTTTGGATGTAAAATCTGATGTGATAAAAACTATACCAAACATGGAACCCTAGAAAGAACCATGTAATTGATTAGAGACATAACTAGTGTCCTTTCAGACACTGTTGATCATTTTTTGCCCTCTAACTAGCATTCCCAAAAGCATGTAGGTCTCCATTTACATCTGAGTCTTAACTACTGCTGTAGTTTAGTTGACTGGACTAACTTATGAATCTATTGTAATTGGAAGACTTTACAAAATATAAATTCTGGTCTGAATTTCTTCGCTCCACTGGCTGATTTGACTGTTTCTCCTTTGAGGATGATGGAAGCTTAGCTATAGGTTAAGACTGACACAGTACATGCTACTTGAAATCAGCAGTTTTATCCTGCAGCATAGAAGCAAATTATGTATTAATATTGCTCACATCTTATGTGGAATGTTTTTGGGTTTTGTGGCGGGTTGACATTTTCCCCCAGTATTAACTTTTAAGCTAGACCAACTCAGAAGCAAATTAAGCTGTATTTACAAGCAAAAACTACACTCTACAATGACATGCAATGAATATGTACAAAATACACAGTATTAACAATATTATACAGATATTTACAATTAGCAAACAACACAGAAACCCTTCTGGTCAAAAGACCAGAGAAGCCTTTTCCACTGTGCATCCCCACACCCAACCTCCCAAACCCCCCTGTACTAACAGAGGAAGAGGAGTTGAGAGAAAGCAATGTTAGGCTTATCTCAAGGCCAGCGAGAAGTGCATTATCTTCTCCCCAGTGAAGCTGTAAAAGCCAAGATCAGAAGAGCAAAGAAAAGGAATGGGAATGGAAGTGAAATGTGAAGAATTGTTATGATACAGCTTCTCTTATCCCAGACATTTATCCAACGATTTTGTTTAGAAAAATATTTTATTTTCCTTTTTACACCCCACAGTGATTTTTTTTTTTTTTTTTTTTTTTTTTTTTTTGCTTCTCTACTTGAAATCTGCAGCTAAATTTTAAAGGCATAGCTTTGTGGTGAAGGCACATTATGCCCTGATATCGAATCTTGTCCCAGCATGTGGACAAGTTTCCCCTCCTTCAGGAGGAAGACAAAAGCCAAGGCATTAGCCAGACCAGCATGCACTCAGCTTGTGCAGTGTTTGAGCAAATACCAAGTACAGGCATAATTCTAGCTTCATGCTTTCTATAGGCTGAAGACAGTTTTTTATGTGAGTGCCCATTGGTCAAACTCAGCCTCGAGGAATCTATAAGTATCACCCCAGTTGGTAAACAAGTTGCCCCCTTTCACTTTGTCTCTGTACTTGCTTGAGAGAACAACTCTCAAGCCATAGCCTCTGCCATTGAGCTTATTGTCGTTAGCTTCTGTCAGACATGCATGCATACTGAAAGCCTCTGCATTGTGAGAAGCAATAGTGAGGATCATCTCCAGAGGGAGGACCTTTGCTGAGCCCAAGAATCCCAGCATCATCACAGCCAGTCATACAGACTGGGAGAGCCCACCGTGCCACCAGAGGACTGAACCAGCCCTTGAGGGCAAGATCTGTCCAGTTGCCAGGGAGAAAGGACTTGATCGAGACCGAGTCCACATATACCTAGCCCCACCATAGCGGGAGAGGAGCCACCACGTGTGCCGCTCTGAGCCCTGTAAACCTCAGGGAAGACTAAAGCACTGTTCGTGCCTGCATTAAACTGCATTAAACCTGGGACCACTATGAACGCCCCACTATTCCTTTAAGCCCAGTAAACGATAAGCTGCCGCATTCTCTCAACGAGGCCATTTACATCAGCCCCAAGATTTGCCGTAGCGGGGCCGACCCCATAGCCTTTGTCTGCTGTCGTCCAACCGGAAACCTCCGAGCCTGCCTACCAGCAACTGTCACCGCGCCCTGCCATGTGAGCCGACTCTGAGGGCCAACCCCACGGGCCGACCCCAACCAGAACTGATCCCTGTTGTCTGGAGGGAATTGACTGAGTTCTGAAGGGAACCTGCTTCTGATCTAAGCCCAGGTTCCATTATTCTCTCTCCACTGCTGCAGAGAGAGGAAACAATAACCCAACACCACTGTCCAACTCAACTAGGAACCAGTCCAGCGACAGTAGTCTGCTGGACCTCCACCTTGCTACAAACAATAGCTACAGAGCATCTTCCACGTGCTTTCCATCCACTAGCATTCAGTTCAAAGTATCTGCTCCTAGCAGAGTAATCGCTGATGCATAGAAAGATTATAATATTGCTGTACATAGCCAGAAGCCACCCGCGTCCCACCGAGTCGCCATCTAGTGGCCAAGCATTGGAACTGCACCCTTCGTTATATAAATATAGTCTGTAGATAGTTCAGTTAAGTTCTACTAAGCCATTTACGGAATGTATTTCATGAATGTGCACTAGAACATGTATATAAGTTAGTGATTCATCTGTTATTAATAGTTTGATAATTAATAAAAATAATATGTTCATAATTAATATTTCATATTCATAAAATGAATAACCTCTTCATCACAAGCTTAAAACTGCCACAGTTTGGTAAAATGCTATCATTAAGAATAGATGATGATGATGAATTTCTTGTGTGAGGAAAAGGTGTATCAGGGTTTTTTTTGTTTGTATGGTCTTGATCATATGTGGTAGTTTTGGGCTATTTGATGTAAAAAGGAAAGTAAGGCTAGTTCTAAATAATCCCATTGGAGAAAGTAGCAGACTTAAACTAGCTGTATAGAACAATCTTTCTCTCTTTTCACTTAGTAGAGACTAACTTTTTTCTGCTTGACCTTGGCTGAATTGTTTTGGCTAAATCTAACAAAATATATATCTCTGTTCCTTTTTCTTGTCCCTTTTGTGTGCAAGGGGATAAGGGGGGACAGGGAAGGAGAAGATATTAGCTCCCTGGTCTTTGGCCAGGGGAGTCCTTGTGTTGTTAATTAATTGCAAATAGCTGTAAATATTGTATATTTATACATACTCCTTGCATTTCATTGTAGATTGTATGCTTGCTTATAACTACAGCTTTCATTTGCTTCCAGCTAAGCTGGTCTGACAAATTTAATGCTGGGGGGGAATTTTCAACCCACCACATCATACAATCAAATATTTTATGATTTATGTACTTATCATGCTCCATAATTCAGATAGTTTTTCTGCTTTCCCTATAGACATGTATTTTTTCTTTTGATACTGTCTTGAAACTTATAGTTCACAACTGGAACATTCTGGTCATACTAACTCTACTGGCATAGCATGGAAAGAATGACAATACTACACTTAACAGAATAAAGGGCCTTCTGGCAAAAACCTTCAGGGCTGATACAAAAGTTAGACTGTCTTGCTTCTGTACTAAATGAAGAAAGAAATCAATACACTTGTTTGACTAGTTGTTATGCAATCTGGTATCTGGACATCATAACACTATGTTTAGAGCTCATTGTTCAGCTGATAGATCCATTTATCCAGCTGATGAGCTCATACCAGCTATACATTTTCTTGAAAAATGCTGCTTCCCCATGAAGGCTAATGAAGTACTCAGACAAAATGGACATATGAATTGATTTATTTATTTTTTGTAATCAAACCAACAGAAGGAATATCATTATTTCCCTCTTCTTTAAGGACACTTCCAAAGCAATGCAATCTATGCTTCTGTGATTATTTCTGGTAATTATTTTTGGGATGGTTGATATTTTTTGGTTGCTTGTTTTTTTGGTTTTGTTTCTTTTTTGTTTCTTTATTTGTTTCTTTTTGGTGTTTGGTGGGTTTGGTGTTTTTTAAGTAACAAAACCCAATAAACTGCTAAGTTTAGGCAACTATATTCTTGACGAATCTAATTACTTGGGTTTTTATGAGAGATGTGGATCATGAAATATTTATGTATGTGAGTTCTCTCCATGGTATGCATTAAATCTATTAAACTATATCTTAAATTATTATTTATTTGTATTCAGGTGTTTCTTACACTGTGATAGATACCATACACCTCAGTAATAGCTGAGCTGTATTTCTGAAGTATCTTTTATTCAGCCACTTTTAACAGTCTGCACCTGATTCTATAGTAATGTGTTTTCCAGAAAAAACACACCAAAACCAGTAAAACAAATGAACAAACAAAAAAATCTCTCAATCAGAAACTGCATAGCAACATTTACCTCACTGTGGTTTCTCTTTGCCTTTAGATACTCAAATTAGTAGGGCTCATGATTTTGGGGGTTGTTTCATTTTCTGGGTATTTTGGTGGTGGAAGTATTCCATCCATTTATTTTTTGTTTATTAAAAGATATCTGAGTACTTTGATATTATTAAACAGGGAAAATACAGCAATAGTTATCATTCACCACTGTGTCTCATCATTTGCATAAATATATTTACATAATCACTGCTACTGATATTACTATACTGCTATGTTAGAAATGCAATAATGGTTTGTGCACTTTTAGGGGAGCTTGGTACCAAGGCTGGCAGTTGGTTTGTCTTGAGAACAGAGCGTAAATATTCAGACTAGTTTCACTTCAGACAGGAACCTTATGCCAACTTTCTGAGGATCACAGAATGTTTACCTTAGGTAAGTCCTGTGCTGCAGCTGTGTGTGCTGGGTTGAGGCAGCCCCCTCTCTCCCCACCACGGGCAGGAATAAAACACTCAGACAAACGGATTGCAAAAGTGATGAAAGTTTAAATAGAAAGCAGTGAATGTTACAGAGAACCCAAAGCGCAGTGACAAAGAAAGATCCCAAAGCAAACCCAGAGGCATCCCATTCCCACCTGAGGGTACACCCGAGACCCTCAGGGCTCCTTCTTCCCCCTCCCTCTGCTGGGCTAGTCTCAGCTGGCCAGGCCTGAGACTGCCCATCCCCCTGTGGCCTTGGGCCTAGCCAGGCCCAAAGCCAGCAGACATCTCCCCCAGTTACCGGCTGGCGGAGGAGGAAGAAAAGAGAACGTGCTAGACTCCGCACTGGATCTTATAGTGGTGCAAAGAATTATGGTAGGAAATACACAATTTCCTGCGTCCATCCCTCTGGGCTGGACTTCTGGACACAGGAAGTGAACACACCAGGGGGGCACCCAGCTCAAACTGCAACACTGTGCCTGTGTAAGAAGATGTGGTTCCTCAAAGGATACAGGAGAAAGACATCCCCTGCCTCATCTGCAACCCCCACAAGGAAGACACATGCTCAATGTAATGGGTTGGGGCAGATCCCCTCCCCACCACAGGCAGAAATAACGACTCAGACAAACTGATTGCAAAAGTAGTGGAGAGTTTAAATAGAGAACAGTGAGTGTGCACAAAAGGAAACATGGTGACAAGAAAGAAACCAAAGTAAACCCAGAAAGACTCCAAACCCCACCTGAGGGTGCATCCAAAACCCCCAGGGCTCCTTCTTCCCCCTCCCTCTGCTGGGCTAGTCTCAGCTGGCCAGGCCTGAGACTGCCCATCCCCCTGTGGCCTTGGGCCCAATCAGGCCCATGGCCAGGAGATCTCTCCCCCCGTTACCAAGTCTCGGAGAGGGAAGGAAAGAGGAAGTGCCAGACCCCACCACAAAATTTATAGTGGTGCAAGGGATTATGGTAGAAATACCTAATTTCCTGAGTCCGCCCACTGGGATGGACTTCTGGACACAGGAAACACCCCTGTAGCAGAGGGCACCCAGCCCAAACTACGACACTCAAGAAGCCCAAGAAGTTGCTAGAAGTCATTATCATATCCCTGCTGTCTATTAAGCATAAGCATGCATATGTAGATGATTGTGGTGGTTTAGGCTGGGTGCTGGCCCAGATGCCACTGCGCAGGCCACACCGTGGAGGTCCCAAGGGGTGGGCCCAGCCCAGGGGGTGGTCACAGGGACCGGGTATTCCATTCCCATAATGCCCTGCTCCCCTATAAAAAGTCCATGCAGGGTCTTCACTTTCTCTTTCGTCCCCTGCTGCTGCCTAGGTAAAATGACGTGAGCTGCCTCCCTTGGGCCTGCCCAGGCCCAAGGCTGGGTTGGGGGGGGAGGAAAGAGCCCTGGGGGGGGGTTTGGGTGTACCCCCAGGTGGGGATGGGATGTTCTTGGGTATGTTCTGGGATCTCTCTCTTTGTCACAGTGCTTGTGGGTCTCTGTAAAACTTTCATTGTTGTTTATTGTTGTTTTCCTATTTAAACTTTCCATCACTTTTGCAATCCGTTTGCCTGAGTCGTTATTTCTGCCTGTGGTGGGGAGGGGACCTGCCCCAACCCATTACAATGATGTAGCTATATAAAGAAAAGATAGGATTTGTGAGGTGCTTTATGGCAGAGACTGGAGGTATCTGGGGCTGGGCTGAGTCTCTGCAGCCCGGCACGTTGCTCTTTTTCTATTTTTCTCCTGCTTGCATGTTTCTGCTTTTTAGAATACATAGAATACATAGAATAAACCAGGTTGGAAGAGACCTTCAAGATCATCGCGTCCAACCCATCAACCAATCCAACACCGCCCAAACAACTAACCCATGGCACCAAGCACCCCATCAAGTCTTCTCCTAAAAACCTCCAATGATGGCGACTCCACCACCTCCCCAGGCAGCCCATTCCAATGGGCAATCACTCTTTCTGTATAGAACTTTTTTCTAACATCCAGCCTGAACCTCCCCTAATAATAAAATAATAAAACAACTCTCACAAGAAACTTCGAGATTTTCTTGTTTGGACCATTTATAACATGATACAAAGAATCATTCAGGACTTGAACCAAACTGTTTATGCAAAGTAAAAAAATTCATAAACAAGCTCTGACAGGTCCTTTGAATTACTTTTATTCAATAATGATTCTAAACACTGTATTTAAAAAAAATAAAAGTAGATAAGACCCATTTGATGTGTTTCCACATAATCTAGGCTTTTGTCAGCTGTGTATGGAAGGAATTACTTTATTGTTATTATTTTCTTTGTCACGTATGGTTCAGAAACTATATATATCTGACCTTGTTTCTATACTCTAGCCAGGGGAAAAGAGCATTTTTAATTCTTTATTGCTTGGCTTGAACACTTAAAGATCTGTATTTAAAATTAAATACATACAAAGCCTCATTATTACTTCCAGTATCCGCAAGAAATTAGAAATGAACTTTTAAAATAAATTTTCTTTCTTTATTCAAAGCAATTCATCATGTGTTAATATCAACTCTTCCCTACAGCAATAACCTAATCAGCATGCAGGCTTATGATTATAAAATACTAGCAGTAAGAGGAAAATCTTAATGCAATTTACATTAGTATTCCCAGTTAATAGCTAAAGATTCCGAGATGGTCCTTTAAAAAAATATAAAAAAACTGCAGCTGAGATGCACTTCTATTCTGCATGTGGACATGCAACAACATTGCAGATTGTAGAAGTTTAAAGAAAAGAAAGAAGGAGAATGAAAGAAAAAAATATTGGATGGGCAAAGACCTTGCCTGTAAAAAATGTACTGGTTCAGCCAGAGTCAACATCAGGTAAACACATACTTGTTATATATTTGGGGCAGGTTTAACTGTATCACTACCAAAGGCCTTGGTATATTGCAAGTCTCAGATGATCACAGTATCACAGTATCACTAAGGTTGGAAGAGACCTCAAAGATCATTAAGTCCAACCTGTCACCACAGACCTCATGACTAGACCATGGCACCAAGTGCCACATCCAATCCCTTCTTGAACACCTCCAGGGATGGTGACTCCACCACCTCCCTGGGCAGCCCATTCCAACAATGAATGACTCTCTCTGTGAAGAACTTTCTCCTCACCTCAAGCCTAAACTTCATGATCATGACACATTTCAGGCCAGATGGTCATTTCAAGACCTCTGCTAATATGTCAGACTTTCAGCTTTGGTATGGAAAATACTCAATGTATTAAAAAAGTGGAAAAGAAAAAAAGGGGGGGGGGGGGGGGGGGAAGAAAAAGGGGAGTGAAAAAGGAGAAAAATACACACCAAAAACAAACAAACAAACCAAAAAAACCCCAAAGCACAAACAGCAACTTTGATTCTCTTGATGTATTCTCTCTTCCAGGTTTCACTTGCTAAGAATCTTTTGCTGCGGTAGCATCTCTGCTTCAAGTAAGACTGATTAAAATGAAATTACTCAGTCTCTTGACCCATGGCAAATTTCATGATCTGCAATTTGTCTAGCAGTTCAGCTGTGAGTACAATCCAATTGACTATAATTTAGGTTTATACTTGTTGGGTTTTGTGGTTTTTTTTGTTCCTTTGTTTTGTTTTTTTTTTTTTCTTTTCTTCTAAATGCTAGACTCAAATTGGGAAAGAAAAAAAGACTGAAAAGAATGAAGGAAAGAGTGAAGAAAAGGAAGAAACAAACCATAGATTTATAGAATGCATTGGGTTGGAAGGGACCTTTTAAATGCCATCTTGTCCAACACCTCTGCAATAAGCAAGGACAACTCCAATTTACTTAGAGCCCCATTAAACCTGACTTTCAATGTCTCCAGGGATGGGACATCCACCATCTCACTGAGAACTTATGCCAGTGCTCCACCACTATCATTGTAAAGAAATTCTTTCAAGAATCCAATTCAATTCTATGCTTCTCTAGTTTAAAAACATTGGCACTTGCTATATGCCTATGCAAACAGTTCATCACATCCAAGTGCCAGGTTCTGCACATTGGCCACAATAACCCCATGCAGTGCTACAGGCTGGGGTTAGAGTGGCTGGAAAGCAGCCAGGCAAAGAGGGACCTGGGGGTGCTGGTTGATGGTAAGCTGAACATGAGCTTGCAGTGTCCCCAGGCAGCCAGGAGGGCCAATGGCATCCTGGCCTGCATCAGGAACTGTGTGGCCAGCAGGAGCAAGGAGGTCATTCTACCCCTGTACACTGCACTGGTTAGGCCACACCTCGAGTACTGTGTCCAGTTTAGGAAGGAGGTTGACTTGCTGGAGCGTGTCCAGAGAAGGGCAACAAAGTTGGTGAGGGGCTTGGAACACAAGCCCTATGAGGAGAGACTGAGGGAGCTGGTGTTGCTTAGTTCTACACACAGAGAGTGATTGCCCATTGGGATGGGCTGCCCAAGGAGGTGGTGGGGTTGCCATTGCTGGGAGTGTTCAGAGCGAGGCTTGACAGCATGCTTGGTTGCATGGTTTAGTTGATTAGGTGGTTTTGGATGATGGGTTGGACATGGTGATCTTGAAAGTCTCTTCCAACCTGGTCTATTCTATTCTATTCTATTCTATTCTATTCTATTCTATTCTATTCTATTCTATTCTATTCTATTCTATCATCAGGAAGGAAGGAAGGAAGGAAGGGAGGAAGACACAGTCTCAGGCTGTGCCAGGGGAGGTTCAGAGTGATTGCACATTGGAATGGGCTGCCTGGGGAGGTGGTGGCGTCGCCATCACTGGAGGTTTTTAGGAGAAGACTTGATGGGGTGCTTGGTGCCGTGGGTTAGTTGTTTGGGCGGTGTTGGATTGGTTGATGGGTTGGACGCGATGATCTTGAAGGTCTCTTCCAACCTGTTTTATTCTAAGTATTCTATAAGGTTGGTTTAAAAAGCAAAACAGTGAGAGATAAATATCAAAAAATGTTAAAAGTAAAATAAGTTTGAATGTATGAGAATGTTCTTTCCTCCTTATTATAAAATGTGCTGTCCAACTCATCAACATTTATCAAGAAATAGAATGGAGACTGCAATTTAGTGTATCCTAACATCAGATAAAAGATCTTTGTGTGTGCATTGCTGTGTGTTAATCCACAACAAAACACATTGATTCAATTCTGATCTCTATGCAACAATTCCCTTCATTATAATGGGATTAATCAAAGAGAGATTACTTTTTAAGAAATAATGTTGGTCATAAATAGATTAAACCCTGGGAATTTTATAATTTTATGTACAATGACAAGTTATCTATGCAGAGAAAGAATCAAGGCTGTCTCTATGACAAGAAAAGTTCACAGCTAAGACAGATGTGAAACAGATCAACTAAGGAAAAGAACCTCTTGAACCAAGCAAACCAAACCAGGAAAACAGTCAAGGCTAGACAGATAAAAACATGAGCTATGAAAACAACCACTTTATGATCTATAACTGCAGCTCCTACTGGCTGTATGAGTATGCAGAACATGCAATACTTAAAACTTTGAAGATCAGGATATTTGTGACTGTAATCAAGTCCCTCACTGTTTTTATGTTGTTCTATTTGTTTCTGATATTACAGTTACTTTTAAAATCAATTACTAATTTGATTGTTCTTGTGTTTGGTAGTTGGTGGCAATATAACCCAGGAAAAAATCTAGGCAAATTTTAAAGATAAAATAAATGTAACCTAGGATATACTAAACAAGTAATTTTAAGAGTAAGTCCTGCCTAACTCTTCAGGATGGTATAAGGACATATTTCAAAGATGTGGATCTTTAGAGGCAAGATAAATTTGGAAAATTATCCCTCTGAGATAAGTGCAGGAGACTAGCTAAATTTCTATTACAGATCAGTATAGATGGATACAAGCACATAATCCATCACTTGTCTATTTAAATTATAAACTTCTTCACAACAGAGTTCACTTTTAGCTCTATGCATAGCAATGCCTCGTGCAATGATATCCTGGTAGGAGCTTGTAAGAGTCTAAACTCCTGGTGTGAGTCAACAAAGATAAAATCACTTGCTGCTTGCCCAGACAATACCAATCCTGGATGCAAATCACCTTGTGATTGCATCGTGATAACACTGGACTGCAGCTGGCCTACAATAATGGCCAAAGGACCCAGCCGTCATGCCTTCAGGACAAGATCATTTCCAGGAAGGGAGGACGGCAAGACAATGGGTGTAATTGGATGTGTGGGCAGGTTAGATGGAGAAGGGGAAGGTGGAGGCCCTCCCCCCCTCCATCTAGACCCCTGCCTAAACACACAGGTTTACACAGAAAGATTTCCTGGGGAACGATACCTGGATATTTACCTAAGGAGGACTTTCTGGCTCCTGAATTCCTGAGGGACAATGCTTGGACACATACCTAAGGACTAAAAACTGTATAAAAGACGACCACTACTGGCTCAAGAGGAAGAAAAACGCAGAAGGAGGACCATGCCGCTGAGGAGGAAGGAAAAGCCCGGGACAATGCTGTTCCGGAGAAAAGAGGCCGTGGAGCCTGGGAGAAGCAGACTGAACCCTTTCTCCGTGTCCTAAGTCCCGTCTACTGCAACTCATGGAGCTGACCCAAGCTGCCCAGTGGACCTCATCTCTCCTCCAGCCAAAGCCTCAGCACCCTTTCTCTACAAACCCAGCATCTCCTGCAGCACCTTTCCTCCACAGACTCAAACTGCCTTGGGGGGGGTGAGGAGTGTGGTAATATAATTCCTTTCCTCTTCTTTCTCTCCCTCTCTATCTTCCCCCTCTCCCCTTCTTATTTCCATTTTATTTATGTAATAAATAGTCTAGCTGTTGATATTTTTGCCTCGTTTGTGCCTATTAATTTCACAACACGGGAATAATAAAAAG
This sequence comes from Dryobates pubescens, assembly GCF_014839835.1. NCBI lineage: Eukaryota > Metazoa > Chordata > Aves > Piciformes > Picidae > Dryobates > Dryobates pubescens. The sequence goes on along the minus strand of NC_071657.1, from coordinate 82,335,771 downwards.
AACTTAGTCTCCTTCCCTCTCCGGACTGAGACAGATCTTCTGGGTGCCATCATATCAAACTAATCAGTTAGTTGAAAGACTGGGATTTCTCTGTATGGATTTTATGTTACATTTTCTGTGGATTATACATGGAAGGATACCAGCAATTATAAGGAAAAAAAAAGAAACAAAAAAAAAAAAAACCACAAAAGAGAATATTTATGTCATAGAAATAGAGGTCTGCTTTATAGAAATCTATATCTAGCCATTCTTTTTTCTTTCCTTGTGTTTCCCTAGATATTTCTTTTCTCCCTTATAGGACAGTAAAATTAATTTTCAGCTGAGAGAGTTATACAAAGCTATAAAAAACACACTAACAAACACAAAAATAATCGAATATTTCCAAAACTAGGCAACTACAGAGCAGTCAGCCTCATTTCTGTCCCTGGAAAGATGATGGAGCAGTTTATCCTGGAGGTCAACTCTAACCACATGGAAGACAAGGTTATCAGGAGTAGCTAACATGGCTACATTACCAAGGGGAGATTCTGTCTACCTACTCTGATAGCCTTCTATGAAATTATGACCAAATTCGTAGATAAGGGAAGAGCAGTGGATATCACATACCTTGGCTTCAGTAAAGCATTAGATACTGTCTCCCATAACATCCTCATAGAAAAGCTCAGGGGATGTGGCATAGACAGCTGGTCAGTGAGGAGGATTGCAAACTGGCTCAACAACAGAGATCAGAGGGTCACCATCAATGGCACTGAGTCAAGCTAGAGGCCGGTGTCCAGTGGTGTTCCCCAGGGATGGGTCTTGGGTCCAGTTTTGTTCAGTATCTTTTTTAATAACCTGGATGAAGGGATTGAGAGTAGGCTCAACAAGTTTGCTGATGATACAAAACTGGGGAGGTTGGCTGACATCCCATTGGGCTGTGCAGCCATCCAATGTGACCTGGACAGGCTGGAGAGCTGGGCGCAAGCAAACCTCATGAAGTTCAACAAGGACAAGTGCAGGGTCCTGCATCTGGGAACAAAGAACAATATGTATCAGTTAGGGGCTGCCCTGTTGGAAAGCAGCTCCACAGAGAAAGACCTTAGCGTCATGGTGGACAGCAAGTTCTCCATGGAAGAACAATATGCCCTTGTGTCCAAGAGAGCCAATGGTATCCTGGGGTGCATCAAGAATAGTGTGTCCAGCAGGTCTAAGGAAATTCTTCTACCTCTCTACTCTCCCTGGTGAGACCACACCTGGAATACTGCATCCAGTTGTGGGTTCCTCAGTTCAAGAATTACAGTATAAAGACAGAGAACTGCTGGAGAGAATCCAGTGGAGAGCCATGTTGATTATTAGGGCAACTGAGTATCTCCCCTATGAAGAGAAATTGAGATCCCTGGAGCTATTTAGTCTTGAGAGGAGAAGACTGAGAGGGGTTATGATAAATGTGCACAAGTATCTGAAGGGTGGGTGTCAAGTGGAGGGGGCCAAGCTCTTTTTGGTGGTGCAGAGTAAGAAGACAAGAAGCAACAGGTTCAAGCTTGAACATAGAATATTTCACCTTAACATGAGGAGAAACTTATTTACCATGAGGGTGATGGAACCCTGGAACAGGCTGCCCAAGGAGGAGACTTTCAAAACCCACCTGGATACATTCCTGTGCAGACTACCCTAAGTGATCCTGCTTTGGCCTAATGATCTCTTTAGCTGCCTTCCATCCTCTAATATACTGTGATACTGTGATACCTAAGGGAGGAACAGTCCTATATGAACAAACAGTGGAAGTAAACAACTCTATGCTTAGAGAAAACCTATTGTTCAGAGGTGCAATGAATACTATTAAGAAAAAAATATATTAGTCTTTGAGGAGGGTTAAATTCAAGATGTATGTTTTGCCAAATCTGATTTCCATGCTGATGGCAAAACTGTAATAATTATGCTGTGGATGACTGTTTAATCATGATTCTACTCTATGCTGTTAGCACTTTCCATAACTAATAAGTCCATGATGAAAGGCAGGTGATACTTTCAAGCTTCTTACAACATAATGTCCCAGAATTGCCTGTGCTCAAGTGGTCTACACAGAAATTAAAAACAAGCCTAGAAGGAATACACGCTGAACATGAGTTATTGGTGTTGACACTTATAAGTTGTTTTGGATAATCTCTTGTCCATACTTCTTACTTCAAAATAATTTCTTAACACACATCCTATCATGTTCCAGGGTAGTTATTCCTTTCACAAAACACTTGGTTCATGCCACCTTCTCTCCCTGTCATTAGCTCTGACACCACAATATGGTCAGATAAGTTTCTTATTTCAGAGGAGGTTTTTAGGAGAAGACTTGACAGGGTGCTTGGTGCCGTGGGTTAGTTGCTTGGGCGGTGTTGGATTGGTTGATGGGTTGGACGCGATGATCTTGAAGGTCTCTTCCAACCTGGTTTATTCTATGTATTCTATGTATTCTAAGTTAGGAACCTTTGGAGCATCAAATGCTCTCTTCTACTCTGCAAAACATAAAACTATTGAAACATTATTTTGAAATTGGCATAAAAGATCAACACCTTAGATAATTTAATTTTTTTTAATATAATCAAGCAGAATATATTCATATATGGCAAATATTTATGCAACCTGTTTTGATTTGGGTTAAATTAATGAGGTAAGAATTACAAAAATATAGTTATCCTTATTTTTTCCCCCAAAACTGCCCCAAAATTATGTACAGAACTGATTAAATTATTTACAGGTTCTATTCCGTTCCAAATTGTACCAGGATGCTTATGGGCAACTTTAGTACTATTCAGAAAATTCAGAAAATGGAAAAAGCTAAGCCACAAAATACCTTTACCCCACTTATAAAATCAGAGACAAGCCAGGACCTTAGGGAAAGCTGTTGAAAACACCAGTTTTACTCACAAGGACAGAGAAGGAATTTGACAAGGGTCTCTTTAGGGAGAACAGTCAGCTCAGTCAGTGGAGCATGAGACCCTTAATCTCAGGGTTGTGGGTTCAAGCCCGCAGTGGACAGGCAGAAGCGTCTTTTTCTGTGTCCAGTTCTGGGCCCCTCAGTTTAGGAAGGATGTTGACTTGCTGGAGCGTGTCCAGAGAAGGGCAACAAAGTTGGTATGGCATTTGGAACACAAGTCCTATGAGGAGAGACTGAGGGAGCTGGGGTTGCTTAGCCTGGAGAAGAGGAGACTCAGGGGTGACCTTATTGCTGTCTACAACTACCTTAAGGGAGGTTGTAGACAGGCAGATGTTGTTCTCTTCTCCCAGGCAACCAGCACCAGAACAAGAGGACACAGTCTCAAGCTGTGCCAGGGGAGGTTTAGGCTAGATGTTAGGAGGAAGTTCTACACAGAGAGAGTGATTGCCCATTGGAATGGGCTGCCCGAGGAGGTGGTGGGGTCGCCGTTGCTGGGGGTGTTCAGGAGGAGACTTGATGTGGTGCTTAGTTGTATGGTTTAGTTGATTAGTTGGGTTGGATTAGTTGATAGGTTGGACACGATGATCTTGAGGGTCTCTTCCAACCTGGTCCATTCCATTCCATTCCATTCCATTCCATTCCATTCCATTCCATTCCATTCCATTCCATTCTATTCTATTCTATTCTATTCTATTCTATTCTATTCTATTCTATTCTATTCTATTCTATTCTATTCTATTCTATGTCTTTCTTTGGTGGCAGGCTCCAGAACTGCAGGTTTTATAATCCCATTTGTGGATAAGGCACAAATCCAAAGGAAAAGGGGCCCTCCTGAATCAAAGTATCCATAGACACAGCTGCCACAAGGGAAAATTTGTGCAGCAGAACTGTCTGAGCAGTGCATGGAAAGCTGCAGTTTCACAGCAGGCAGGGTCGCGCCAGCAGCAGGCAGGGAGCAGGTCCCCATGGCAGCCAGTCCGAGTCCTGGTTTCTCCAATCTCGCCACAAATCCAGGGTGAGTCCAAGATGAGCCAAAATGAGAGCAGATAATGGGAGAGAACACAGAAAATGGGAGCAAGCCCATACCTCTTTCTGGACATTCTGATTAAGGCTTTCCTAGACAATGTGTCCAGGGCCAATACATACTGGGAGTGAAGCACCTGGCTAATCATAGTTCCCAATCCCAGGGGAATTCCCCCATGGGTAAATATCTGTAAAGGACCTCTACCCCGGTGGGAAGAATGGATGCCATTCACCTGTCCCCAGGGGAAGGCAATTTTGCACCTTTGAAGGCAATTTTGTGCCTTTGTCTTTCCCCATTCAAACCTCCCCTGATGGAGATGGGGGAAGTGGGGTTTGAAGCATCCTGTAACACAACCAATGGAAAATACGTATACACCATGAAAATATCCAAACATTATTCAAAGAGAGAAACATAATGATTCAGGAACTTCAATTGTAAATGGAAAATAAGGCAGGTGTTCTGTATGTGTCTGTCATTAAAGTCTTGTTTCATTAATTATTTCTATCCTGCCTCCAGTTTTGCCAACTGTAGAAAAAAAGCAACCAACACATATTAGAAATACATGATTCAATTTCCCAGCATTTCATATTAAAAAGTATGAATAGATTCTTAAAAACAACAGCAACAAGAATTAAAAAAACAAACCAATGTTATAAGTTCAAATAAAAAACTTTTCATTATTAGAAATTTTTCCAGAAATGACATTTTTGTGATGGAGATTTTTTTTTATTTTTTCTGTTTTATTATGTTATATTTCTTGTGAGCAGCTATAGAATGTATAGATATTAACCCCTCTGGTACTGGCAGCTTTCCTGCTACTTTGTGATAATATGTGTCTTAAGGAAATATGTATAATTTTCTCATTGAAAATGTTCTGGATAACATCAGGTTTTTATCACTCATGCAATTTTACATGATATTCCATGACACACACTGAAAACACAAAGAGAAAAAGCCACTTTAACTGTTCCTGGCTTTTTTAAGACCCATCTACCTGACAGCATGTATTAACCTCAAGAGCACTGACAGAACAGTTTTCTTTAAAAACACAATTAAAAGAGTCATGAAATGTCAAGTAGTAAAAGAAAGGAGAAAAGCAAAAGACATAGGCTTGTAATTAACATTTTACATCCAAAGTATTAAATTTATGGTTAGACTTGATGATCCTAGAGGGCTTTTCCAACCTTAATGATTCCATGATTCAAAGACTAACTTCAGCTATATTTATCCACAGATACAATATAATTTAAGTGTTGCTTCAGTTTATATTTTCAAGACAGTAATTATTTACTATGTCTGATAAAAAAAATTATATATATATAGTTAAATATATATAAATAAATATATATTACTAAAATCTATCCTATCTTCTGTGACACTGTCAATTGTTTACTTTGTACATTTAACATGTTTTTACTTTGCTGATAAGATATTGATGAATGTAATTATTTCTTCAACATTTTCTACAAGATCACAAAAAAAAAAAAAAGGGGGGGTGGGGGGTGGGAAACTCATCATTAGCTCCAAGAGATAGCTATGTCATTGTAAAAAGTATATTAGAAAAAGAAATGGAAGTTTCTTATGTCAATTTGACCAGATGATGTCCATTCCTAGGGCCTACATCAAGATTACAATGATAATGCCCATACTTTACAGAGTATGACCCTCATGTTGAGACAGTTACGTACTATAAAACTGTAATCTTTTTTCAGTGAAGACCTAATGCTGAAAAAGTGTATGAGAGTTGTATCTGTTGAGGAAGCCATCTCTAGTATGTCTGCAGGTAGTGAGATTCCTACATCATAGAATCATAGAATCAATAAGGTTGGAAAAGACCTCAAAGATCAAGTCCAACCTGTCACCCAAAACCTCATGACTACTAAACCATGGCACCAAGTGCCATGTCCAGTCCCCTCTTGAACACCTCCAGGGATGGTGACTCCACCACCTCCCTGGGCAGCCCATTCTGATGGCTAACAAGTGAGACTCCTCGCAGACATCTTTAGGTGATTATGAAATCTTGAGTTATTAACATTGGAGGAAATAGATAGACACCAATGAATACATGTTTTCCCTCTGTTCTTTACCTAAACAATTCAGTATTTTAAATCTCATATATTTAAAAAATACTTACAGTACAGGTGAAACTTGAGGGAATCTGATTAAGCAATAAATTTCAAATATTTAGAAAAGGCTCAATTACCAAATATTTTGCAAAGAAAAAACCCCCAAAACACCACCAAAAACAACAACAAAAGAACCAAACAACAACTACAGCAACAAAAAAATAACTTGAGTTGTAATGGTCAGTAGATAAAATAGTTTTAATATTTTTAGAAAATAAGAAATGAGAATTGTCTTCTCCCATTTTTTGTTTTGTGGTCAAATCACAGAGGTGAGACTCTCTTATTTAGTGCAAACATAATTAAAGTTTTCATAGAGTCAAATGAAACAGTAGTAAACCCACACTTCTCAAAAATGAAGAATATTTCTTTTCATAATGTCATACATGAAGTAAAAAAAGCATTTTTGAATAAATCAGGAGTGAGAAAAAAGCACCAAATGATACAGATTCATTTCTACAGTTATATGCTGCACCCTGAACAGACAAATATAGGGTCCACCAATTAAATGTTTGCTGAAGTCTGTTCAACAGGTGCATACAAAAAGATGTACTAGCACTCATAAAACAAGAGCTGAATGAATAGTCAATAAAAGTTTAAATATAAGCACGAATTAAATGCTGTAGCCACTCCATTATGATTAATGTGTGCACACAAGAATTTTATGGAAAAGGTAATGAATTGATTGTATTCCTAAAAGATGCTATTTTAGACCTGTTTGGATTCCTGACTTCACAAGGAGTAGATGACCACAGTCTGTTAGCTTAAACAAATGAATGTTTAATGGTCATCTTTCTGCCAGCCAAGTGGAAAAGGGGAAACATTTATCAAGAGAAGGGAGGAAAAAAACTAATCAAGCTGGCTATTCTCCTGTGATATAGGTGCTGCAAAGTGGCTATTGAGACAGGAAAACTGCAGCAGTTACCATGCCAAATTCAATTCAGGCATTGTTCAAAATGAAGAAGTCACAGAATCCCCAGCTGGGAAGAATTTAACTTTCTGGGTTTCTCAGAATACAAAAGTCATAAAGTTATTTAAAAACTTTACCACACAAAAATGCAAGCATAAAAAGATCTTGCAGTTGATGTCGTTATTCTGCAATGCTTTTTGTGTATGTGTGCATGTGTTTAGTGTTATTTTCAATGAGACTGGGTATGCTGGGTTAAGTCCAGTCCAGGCTGGAAGAAGCCTGATGTCAGGTGGGCAGACAGATCTGGCCCCCTCTCAGGGGAGGGGTTCCTAGGTCAGTTTATTCCACTCCCACTTCCTGTCCACCACCTGTCATGGTAGGGCTAAATGGCCCCAGCACAAACCCAGACAGACCCTAAGATGTCTAGGCATGGTCTCCCTCTCCCTCCTTCTTCCTGCAGAAAGTCAGGGTAACACAGGAAAAGTAACAAAGGGCTGACCATACGTGTCTGAGTAAACAACCCTGTTTCTGGTGTAAGGGCACATATACTGGCCATTTCTCCTGCTTGAACAGGTCTTTGGTTTTGCCTTTTATGGCCACAGCCTGGCAGAACCCCTTGTCATTGGGTAACTATGTGCTGGCTTCAGTTGCCCTATTGGCCCAATCAACTCTCAGTTAAGATTTATATACAAACTGATTTCTAGTCACCTTGCCTTGCCCAACCCTTGCTTAAGCCTAGACTTACTTGAACCTCTCTGGCTTGAAGTTGCCTCATGTTTCATTGACTCGAGTATCTGAGATAAACCCACAAGCCTACACAACACAAGCTACAAGGGAAGCCACAAGCTTAGGAGTTGGAGCCAAGCATGCTTCTCCTAGCAACCAGCATTTTGCTGTGCCTCAGTTCCCCCAGGACAAAGCAGGCGCCCATCACTAGAAGCATCATAAACAGCCCACTGTCCACTGAAGCCAGACCAACCATCAAAGACCACGTGGTCTTCCTGCTGGCAACCTGCCATGCCTGGCGCATGAGCGTTCCCCAAAGACTCTAATACACAGCAGCAGCATATCCCACTTGGGTGCAATCAGCTGTGAGTAATTAATTCATTGCGTATTTGGCTGAACAGTTCTTGTCAAGTCCCCCACCACTGTGGTCAAGCACCATTTTGGTCCCAGGGTTCTCTCTTTCTGTTATATTCTTCCTGGTTTACATAAATTGTTAAAATTGTTATAGGTGCCTGAATACTGTACATCCCAATGTAAATACATATTCTAACCATACATCAAAACTATTTGATTAATTTTGGCAATTTTAATATTGATAAAATGATATCAATAACTTTATTAATATTGCCATATTATTTATAAATTCCATAATTTATATAAGTACATCAATTATATATATAATGTATAAATTGTATATTGTTTATAAATTAAGGAAACATTTTATCCTTTAACAAACCCTATTTAAGAGGGGCTAATTTCCTGTCTTACTCTCTCACTTCTCTCCTGCCCTGGGCTCTCCAACACCTGCTGCTATTGCTGTGAGCTGTTAACCACATGGTCGGGCCTGTCCCATGTGGTCCCAGACACTCAAGGGCACTGCATCCAAAGAAAATCCATCTTCCATCCAGAGAATCTTTCTCCAGCTACATCTGGTTTTGTATATATTTTTATTTATCCCTTTTCCTTGTGCATTTGTAACCTTCCTTTTACTTAAGTAACTTTCATTTTCTTTTTGTCAAACTTACTATTTTTTTTACTTCCAAATCAATGCAAGACAGTTTTTTCATTGTTTTACCTCTTTCTTCCCCTCCTGTCTAATTTTAATTCCCTAACAGGAAAAGGGGAAAGGGGAGGCAACCTAAATCTCTTCCATTGCACTTTTGGGCTCTGGGAAAATCTTAAACTACAACACTGGAAAACTCATAGACACTCTTGGCTTATAAAATGTTTGGGGTTTTGTTTATTTGTGTGTGTGTGTCTTGGGTTTGTGTGTGTATGTGGTTTGTTTATTGTTGTAGTTTTGTTGGGTTTTTGTTGTTATTATTTCTGTTTGTTTGATTTTTTACATTGGTTTTGTTCTATAAATATTTTTAAACCAATAAACTTACATTTATTCCTTCTAGTAAATAGTTATTATTCCTAATGGATGGGTTCCTTAAGCAACCTAGATAATTTAACAATTCAGTATGTTTCCATGTATTGGCTTTTTTTCACTTGCCTTCGAATGTCTATTTTCACTGAGAAAAGCTAACCCAATGACTAGCTTAAACTGAACAACTAAATTAGGATCATTAAAGTGATACAAATGTCCAGAGACATTTCTTCATCCTTCCTGTTGGTAAATGTATTGGTTTTAGTCTTGTTTTTGGCAGTTCATATTAAACCAATACAGTAAATACTTATTCAGGATTTTGTACTAGTTATAGCAATGAGACAATGGAAATTAAAAAAAAAAAAAAAACAACATCAAAATTAAGTAATTCTATGATATGGTAACTATGGATGAATCATATTGGGGTAGAAATTGTTGCTTATCACAATAGTATTTCAGTACTGACTGGAACAGTGTAAGATTAAGTATGTAATATGATTGAAGCTAGTTGTCAACTCAGCAGAAAACAGCTTTACCAGAAAAAACATAGGTAAGTTGAATAAATCATCAGTGTGTGCTTGAAAAGAAAGCTAAGAGCTTATGGGCCTGCATTTGCAGTAGTATAGTCAAAAGGTAGAGGGATTTCATCATGTTGATCTATTCTTCATTTATCAGACTACATATGGAGAACTGCGTCTACTTTTGGGCCTCCCAGTACAAGAAAGAGGTTGGCAAACTAAAATAAGTTAATTTGAGGGCCACCAAAATGCTTAAGAGTCATGAGAATTTGATATATGAAATGACACTGAGTCATTCAGGTTTATTTAACCTGAAGAAGAAAAGGTCAGAGAGTGGGAAGGCTAGTAGTTAGTTATAAATCATAATAGAGAAAATTCCACCTGGGATATTAGCAGTTCTTATGGATTTGGCTTTCTTTGTGTTATTACTTGTTTTCTTTTGTTTTTTTCCAACTTGTAGATGATCAAACAGGTCATGCACTTACATTAGAACTTGCATTTTAAATGCAGTGCCTTACTGACTACTAACATTTTATTTTATTTTTTGAGTTGTGTGACCTCTGATGTGAAGGACAACAAAAAGTCCTTCTATAAATATATTAATAGCAAGAGGAAGGACAGGGACAACCTCCACTCCTTGATTGACATGAAGGGAAATGTTGTATCACAGGATGAGGAAAAGGCAGAGGTACTTAACACCTTCTTTACCTCAATTTTTACAAGCGGGAAAGAACGTCTACCAGACAGCTGGCCTGCAGAGCTGGCAGAAGGAGCCAGGGAGCTGCATAGTTTCCCTGTGTTCCATGAGCAAGTGATCGGAGCTCTCCTCAGCAGCTTAGACCCCCACAAGTCCATGGGACCAGATGGGATCCATCCTAGGGTGCAGAGAGAGCTGGCAGATGAGCTGGCCAAGCCACTCGCCATCATTTTTCATCAGTCCTGGCTCACTGGAGAGATCCCAGATGACTGGAAGCTGGCCAGCGTGGTACCCATCCACAAGAAGGGCCGGTTGGATGAGCCAGGGAATTACAGGCCTGTCACCTGACCTCAGTGCCAGGCAAGATTATGGAACAGGTCATCCTGAGTGCAATCACACAACACTTAGAGGATGGCCAAGGGATCAGGCCCAGCCAACATGGGTTTAGGAAGGGCAGGTCCTGCCTGACCAACCTGATCTCCTTCTATGATCAGGTGACCCGCCTGGTGGATGTGGGGAGGCCTGTGGATGTAGTCTACCTGGACCTCAGCAAGGCCTTTGACACCGTTCCCCATAGCAAACTCCTGGCCAAGATGTCAGCCCATGGCTTGAATGGGAGCACACTGCGATAGGTTAGGAACTGGCTGGAGGGCCGAGCCCAGAGAGTGGTGGTGAATGGTGCCACATCCAGCTGGCAGCCAGTCACTAGTGGTGTGCCCCAGGGATCAGTACTGGGCCCCATGCTCTTTAACATCTTTATTGATGATCTGGATGAGGCATTGTGTCCATCATCAGTAAATTTGCTGACGACACCCAGCTGGGGGCAGGAGTTGATCTGCTGGAGGGTAGAGAGGCTCTGCAGAGGGACCTCAACAGGCTGGGCAGATGGGCAGAGTCCAACGGCATGAGATTTAACACATCCAAGTGCCGGGTTCTGCACATTGGCCACAACAACCCCATGCAGAGCTACAAGCTGGGGTCAGAGTGGCTGGAGAGCAGTCAGGCTGAGAGGGACCTGGGGGTGCTGGTTGACGGTAGACTGAACATGAGCCTGCAGTGTGCCATGGCAGCTAAGAGGGCCAATGGCATCCTGGCCTGCATCAGGAACAGTGTGGCCAGCAGGAGCAGGGAGGTCATTCTGCCCCTGTACACTGCACTGGTTAGGCCGCACCTTGAGTACTGTGTCTAGTTCTGGGCCCCTCAGTTTAGGAAGGATGTTGACTTGATGGAACGAGTCCAGAGAAGAGCAACAAAGTTGGTGAGGGGTTTGGAACATAAGCCCTATGAGGAGAGGCTGAGGGAGCTGGGGTTGCTTAGCCTGGAGAAGAGGAGACTCAGGGGTGACCTTATTACTCTCTACAACTACCTGAAGGGAGGTTGTAGACAGACGGATGTTGGTCTCTTCTCCCAGGCGGCCGATACCAGAACAAGAGGACACAGTCTCAGGCTGCGCCAGGGGAGGTTCAGGCTAGATGTTAGGAAAAAGTTCTATACAGAGAGAGTGATTGCCCATTGGAATGGGCTGCCTGGGGAGGTGGTGGAGTCGCCATCATTGGAGGTTTTCAGGAGAAGACTTGATGGGGTGCTTGGTGCTGTGGGTTAGTTGTTTGGGTGGTGTTGGATTGGTTGATGTGTTGGACGCAATGATCTTGAAGGTCTCTTCCAACCTGGTTTATTCTATGTATTCTATGTATTCTACCGTATTTGGCTATACCTTTAAGAAACGGATAGTTACTGGAACACTGGCTGAATGTTTTGGTGCAATAATGAAAACCAAGATAAGTCTAAATGAATTTTGTTGGTAGATTGGTAAATTGGAACTTTAAATTTTTAGCTTTAGTTTAGTTTGAATCTCAGTTCAGTCTGTCAGTCTGTTTCAGTCTCTCTGAGCAACAGCTGTTTTCTGTCCATGCTGGTGGGTGCTGAACTTTCAACTAACCAGATAAGAGACTAATTCTTGCACACGCTTTGAGCTAACAGAATTACCTCCTTAATAATTACCTTTTCTCTCTCTAACCCTTTTTGGGAAAAAAGGGAGGAAGGGAGAGAAGCGGGGTATAGTTGGTGGGAACCCCTCTCTTTGGAGGATGGAAAGGTTTTTTCTGTGTTATGTTCTTTGCTGTTTATTTCTGTATACATTGTAAATACTGTATATTGTGTATATATTCACTGCATCTCATGCTGCTTGTAAATATAGCTTATCCATTTATTGCTTCTCTGACTGAGTTAGCCGTGGTTTCTTTGTGTGTGTGGGGAGAACTGAACTTTCTCTCACCACCACAAGTTGTTATAAAGTGGAACCAACAAATCAAAACTTCTTAATTTTTTAAATCAGAATTACTATTTTAAAATATGAACTTCAACTCCATCTCTTTCTAAGAAGAACATCTTATTTTTTTATTTTTTTTCTGCCTGAGACACAATGACAGAAGTAACTATCCTGATTGTGCAGAAGGATTATTTTCATCTTTACTTACCTATGTATAGCAGTTCATTTACAGGTCATAGCTCTCAATTTGAGGACTTTCTTATTCTAGAAAAAGCCTTACAGTACAACTATATACAATAACAATATTTTATATTGTTTTAAATGCAAATAGGAAATTTGAATCCATGTGTTATATGCATGGTGTAGAAATATTAGATATTCATTTACCGAACTCCAGCCAGTGCTGGGTAGGAGACTGGTGAGCACAAAGAGTAGCAGCACGATAGCTGTAAATGACTCAAGCAATTTCCTAGGATCTTTATTCAGCAGGTAATCAGGTAATAAGGTGCTCAGTTTTATGTCTCATCTGAAAAATACTACTTTCCATAGCATTGCTTTGCTAATTTTTTGCATTGAGATATTGTCTGAAAAATGTTTTAAAGGCTTTTTCATATTAAGGAAGTCACCAACTTCTGTAAATCAATGGTCTTGATTTTCCCAACAGTGCTGGCCTAGTCATTTTGAAATAAGCATAGTCCCATTCTTAGAACTTTCCGCAAGTGTTGGATGTCCATTTGAAAGTATTTGTCTTCAATTGTGGAGAATTTTAATTGTCATGACTTTTACATCTCCAGAGCTAAGTGTAAGTGATCACTGAAATTTTCATAGAGACTTTCTCTGAAGTTGACTTGCAACTTCCCACAAAATGAAATTAATTATAAACTTAAGGCTGAGCTGTATGCTTTAAGCTCATCTCTGTCACAGATATACTATCAATAAATGTTCTCAGGAAGAAAATTTCTGTCAAATAATAAGGCTTTCTTTTTCTGTTATGTTCCTCTTTTCAGGCTACCTGAACAAACACAACTCCATTTAGCAATGTAAACTAGATGCTTAGCTCATTTGTTCTGCTAACTATAATTTCCATTTGTAAATTATAGACATGATAACTTATTTATACCATGACTCAGGTGACTGGTGAGCCACAGCACTTGCCAGCTCCTCAAATAAAATGGATCTACTTCCTCATATGCTCTGTCTCCATCTACCTGCTAAATTTGGATTTACTGTTCATTGCCTAGACTGATAGTGTAATAATTTGTTTGAGAAGAATTCCACTGAATTTTTCTTTACATTACTCTCCCCTTTTGTAAAACAGGACTTCCTTAAAATATTTTTATTTCCTTTGGCTTTTAGCACTTAGAGTATTGAATTGTTCAGCTACAGCTTGTGGATAACTTAATGCCCAGAACACCCCTCCCAGTATGAATTATGGACACTTTTGACTTGTTTGACAAAGCCCAGAACATATTGTTTCAAGGCTTGCCTATCTCACAGGAATCTTGTAAATCTCAATTGATGAAATTCCAGAGACCTATCTTTTAACAAACCTGCCCTTTAAAATAAACATACAGAAAAAGGAGGTTAGTCATTATTCTGTCTGTCCACTCCCGCATACAGACACTGGATGGTTGTCAGGTGATTTAAATCAGCATAGAGTCACTGCTTCAATAAAGCAACATTGATTTTTACTATCAGATGATCTTACTCTTCATAAAATTGTTTTATCTTTGGAAACTTTGAGAGATATTGCAAGCTTATAAGAATACCTTGAAGCATATTTTCCACTTTTATCAATATATGTCTGTGGTAAATATCAGTCAAATCCATAACTTTCCATGAAAATTATGAGAATCAGAAGATAACTGAGTTCACTCTATTTTTAAAGGCATTTCTTTCAAGTGGAGGAAAGGCTGTCAGCTTCTTTGTGGTAAACTGAAGCTGTGCAAAATTATAGTGAAACTGAGAACAATATTAATCTTACACAGCCTTAGCAATCAAGAGGGAAGGACATTTCATCTCAACAGTCATCCCAGGTATCTGCCTGCATGCAGATGAATCATTCTTCAGAGGTGCTTTCTTTTCCTGTAGTCTACCAAGGCAGTCTATACTCCAAACATATGTTAGGTATGTATGTTATGCGACTAACATTAGACAAGATAGGATGTCCATCAAAATGAACATACAAAGAAGAAAAATCCACTGTTACCATATAAAAAAGCTATTCAAAAGTAGCTTACATTTTCTCTTACATGAGGCATTCTTTGTCTTCTAAGAAGGTTAAGATAATTCACTGACAACGACTGCAGACATTTGTTCTGACACCTGATACTTGAAAGAAGAGACCAATACTGACATCACTGCAACCCCCTTTCAGAAAGTTACAGAGAGCAATAAGGTCTCTCTTTGGCCTCCTCTTCTCCAGAATAAACAATCCCAGTTCCCTCAGTCATTCCTTATTCAGATGGGACTTCCCTACTTAGCCAGGAAGGCTGGTAAATGATGCAGAGTGGCTTGGTGAGCACTCAAGACAGCTGCCTCTGTACCCTTTGCTGTATGCCACCTGGCTCCATAGAAATGGTCTAATGAAAAAAACATGATGTTTCTAGAAACCTGGAAACTGGAACAGATTTGCTACTTTATTCTCTGAGCTATAAGAGATGAGTAACAAGATTATGTCAAAAGTCTATGTAATAGAAAATTCATCATGTTCAATTTTTAAAATGAGAGTTTTTTGCTGTGATTACTTCATGGCTTGCAGGAAACATAGACACTATGCAGAAATATATCAACTTCACATTACAGAAATATTTATAATGTGTACAGAGTCAAGGCTCTGAAATCTAAACAAATAAGCTAGTCTGTCTTTATTGTGTCCTGAATTTCAAATCTACCAATGTACTTCCTAGGAAATATGCTGATGAATTCCTCTAATTCTAGCTATCCCACAACTTTGAAGCCAACAATTTCATGTGGCTTCATCATGTAGAAATTATGGTAAAATTTTACCTGAATTCAAGCTGATTCTTTTTCTTCATGTAGTTTAAATACACTAATTTATTCCAATAACTATGTACTTGAAAAATAAACTACTTCCATTTTTTTAATCAGGTATTTACATATTTGAAGGATGTTGCCTTTTGCTCTGAAAGTGTTCTCTACTTTAGCACAATGACCCAAATTATTTTGATATTTTGACATAGGTCATTTATGCACCTCTGATCACCATTTGCTTTCTTGTGTGCACTTCCCATTTCATGAAGTGCAGCACTCAGAATTGGATATCATGCTCCATCCTTATCATGGAGAGCAGAGGATTAATTCAGGTATCCCAGAGGCTATATATAAACCAATATGGTGTTTATGAGTTCATCTTTTATCTTTTGTTTTAACTGAGTGTCAAAACATCTCACTGAAAAAATAAGAAGAGCGGTTTTAAAAGCAGTTTTGGTTTTTTCCCCCTGCCTAAAACAGTGCTCTGACAGCTGTCCTACAACAAATTATTTTATTTTTCTGTGCCTCATTTTTCTTATTTTCAAAGGAGGAATACTGGCATTTGCAATTCTGAAATCTAGGGTTAACTATTACAGTATGTGAGGGAATGATCAGTATCTTTTTATTATGGAAAAAAAAAAAAGTACTTAACTACTTGTGCGTTTCAGGAAAGAATGAAAATTTAAAATCGTCTTGCCATATATAAATATGCACTAGAATGTCTAAAAATCCTTCTTTAAAATGGTCAGTATTTTTCACTGATTACTCCAAACCTTTTTAGTCCTACATTCTGAGACTGGATTTATTAAAAAATGTAACTTTGATTTTGTTGCATTATTGCCTTATATTTGCAATAGCCATTTACCCCACCCTCTATCAGTAAAATGTGAGGATTAAAAAAATGTATGAGACTCGGCCAAATGTGTGTATGAAGGTCTCTTAAGGACCAGTATGGCCACAAGTCTATTGGAATTCATCGGCAGAATACATTAAGCAGAGGAATAGAATTTAATGACAAACCCCCCACAGTTTACATTACACACTGAATTCAGTTGGAAAATAATTTACTAAATTATTTTTTCATTATTTTTGTATGTTACCCAGAGGAAAAAACAAAATACTACTCACAAGTATTTTAAGGTCTGTTTTGAAAGTTAACAGAGTTATGCCTAGGAAGCTGCCCAGATATCTCCTGAAGGAACAGGCAGGATATCTCCTTGTTCCTTAAAAACCAGTATTCTGTTCACCAAAACAAAACAAAACAAAACAAAACAAAACAAAACAAAACAAAACAAAACCATCCAAACAACACCACACATACACACACAAACAAAACCCAAACCTCAAATAATAACACTATAAATGTGTTAATGCATCACATTTTAGAACCTATCTTGCCACCCCCCTATTCTGCTAAGCACCCAAAAAAAGCTTTGTGACTGAAGCTCTAACATCGGTCTTTTGCTGCTTATTCCCAATAAGGTTCTGCAGCAAACCAATGGCATAACTACTGATGTACCACTAACTATACTCACTGTCTCAAATCCAGCATACATGTCTGAATATTTTGTGAAATACACAACTAAAAGAAGCCTTTGCAGGGGGTTGGACTCAATGATCTCTGGAGGTCCCTTCTCGAAAATTCTGTGATTCTACAACTCTGTGGCTCCTCATCATGGATGTCACACCATACTTCTCTCAGTTTGCCCATATGTTTGTATTAGAATATATAGAATACATAGAATAAACCAGGTTGGAAGAGACCTTCAAGATCATTGCATCCAACCCATCAACCAATCCAACACCACCTAAACAACTAACCCATGGCACCAAGCAACCCATCAAGTCTTCTTCTGAAAACCTCCAATGATGGCGACTCCACCACCTCCCCAGGCAGCCCATTCCAATGAGCAATCACTCTCTCTGTATAGAACTTCTTCCTAACATCCAACCTAAACCTCCCTTGGTGCAGCCTGAAACTGTGTCCTCTTGTTCTGGTACTATCTGCCTGGGAGAAGAGACCAACATCCGTCTGTCTACAACCCCCCTTCAGTCAGTTGTAGAGAGTAATAAAGTCACCCTTGAGCCTCCTCTTCTCCAGGCTAAACAATCCCAGCTCCTTCAGCCTCTCCTCATAGGGCTTATGCTCAAGGCCTCTCACCAGCCTTGTTGCCCTTCTCTGGACACATTCAAGTGTCTCAATGTCCTTCTTAAACTGAGGGGCCCAGAACCGGACACAGGACTCAAGGTGTGGCCTAACCAATGCAGAGTACAGGGACACAATGACCTCCCTGCTCCTGTTGCCCACACTATTCCTAATGCAGGCCAGGATGCCATTGGCCTTCTTGGTCACCTGGGCACACTGCTGGCTCATGTTTAGGCGGGTGTCAATCAGCACCCCCCAGGGCCCTCTCTGTTTGGCAGCTCTCCAGCCACTCTGACCCCAGCCTGTAGCTCTGCATGGGGTTGCCGTGGCAAAGTGCAGCACCCGGCACTCGGACTTGTTAAATGCCATGCCATTAGACTCTGCCCATCTGTCCAGTCGGTCAAGGTCCCACTGCAGCTCATACTCACAAGCATTATATTTACATAAGGTTTCTCCAAAACAAATTAGCAAAGTGCTCAAAACCAAACAAATGATGAAGGACAGCAAACAAAGCATGACAGCATTCAAAATGCTAAGCTAGTCACTATGATGGTTTTTCCTTTACCCTATCTCAGTTTCCCTCTGCAGCTTTTCCAGGAGATGAACCCAGAATCTCCTTTCCTCCTTACTAACTACCATGGTTTCTTTTTTTTGTGTGTGTCTTGTTAGAGAGCTTTGCTCACTTCTAAACTCATCCTTAACATTTCAAAGTGCTATAAATTAACGCCCATGTCCTGTCCTTTCTGCCATCATGCTCAGGTGCTATGCTCACCCAATTGTCCCTTTTTCCTGGAGTCTCCCTCTCATTCTTATTGCTGCTCAGAGCTGTTCTTTCCGCAATTAAAGAAGTTTAATGACAAGCTCCCATCTCTGCAGAGCTTCAGGACACAGTAGAATACATAGAATACATAGAATAAACCAGGTTGGAAGAGACCTTCAAGATCATCGCGTCCAACCCATCACCAATCCAACACCGCCCAAGCAACTAACCCACAGCACCAAGTACCCTGTCAAGTCTTCTCCTAAAAACCTCCAGTGATGGCGACTCCACCACCTCCCCAGGCAGCCCATTCCAATGGGCAATCACTCTTTCTGTATAGAACTTTTTTCTAACATCCAGCCTGAACCTCCCCTGGCGCAGCCTGAGACTGTGTCCTCTTGTTCTGGTACTGCTTACCTGGGAGAAGAGACCAACATCTGTCTGTCTACAACCTCCCTTCAGGTAGTTGTAGAGAGTAATAAGGTCACCCCTGAGTCTCCTCTTCTCCAGGCTAAGCAACCCCAGCTCCCTCAGCCTCTCCTCGTAGGGCTTATGTTCCAAACCCCTCACCAACTTTGTTGCTCTTCTCTGGACTCGTTCCAGCAAGTCAACCTCCTTCCTAAACTGAGGGGCCCAGAACTGGACACAGTACTCGAGGTGCGGCCTAACCAGTGCAGTGTACAGGGGCAGAATGGCCTCCCTGCTCCTGCTGGCCACACTGTTCCTGATGCAGGCCAGGATGCCATTGGCCCTCTTAGCTGCCTGGGCACACTGCAGGCTCATGTTCAGTCTACCGTCGACCAGCACCCCCAGATCCCTCTCAGCCTGACTGCTCTCCAGCCACTCTGACCCCAGCCTGTAGCTCTGCATGGGGTTGCTGTGGCCAATGTGCAGAACCCGGCACTTGGATGTGTTAAATCTCATGCCGTTGGACTCTGCCCATCTGCCCAGCCTGTCGAGGTCCCTCTGCAGAGCCTCTCTACCCTCCAGCAGATCAACTCCTGCCCCCAGCTTGGTGTCGTCAGCAAATTTACTGATGATGGACTCGATGCCCTCGTCCAGATCATCAATAAAGATGTTAAAGAGCATGGGGCCCAGCACTGATCCCTGGGGCACACCACTGGTGACTGGCTGCCAGCTGGATGTGGCACCATTCACTACCACTCTCTGGGCTCGGCCCTCCAGCCAGTTCCTAACCCATCGCAGTGTGCTCCCATCCAAGCCATGGGCTGACAGCTTGGCCAGGAGCTTGCTATGGGGAACGGTGTCAAAGGCCTTGCTGAGGTCCAGGTAGACTACATCCACAGGCCTCCCCACATCCACCAGGCGGGTCACCTGATCATAGAAGGAGATCAGGTTGGTCAGGCAGGACCTGCCCTTCCTAAACCCATGCTGGCTGGGCCTGATCCCTTGGCCATCCTCTAAGTGTTGTGTGATTGCACTCAGGATGACCTGCTCCATAATCTTTCCTGGTACTGAGGTCAGGCTGACAGGCCTGTAATTCCCTGGCTCATCCAACCGGCCCTTCTTGTGGATGGGTACCACGTTGGCCAGCTTCCAGTCATCTGGGATCTCTCCAGTGAGCCAGGACTGATGAAAAATAATGGAGAGTGGCTTGGCCAGCTCATCTGCCAGCTCTCTCAGCACCCTCGGATGGATCCCATCTGGTCCCATGGACTTGTGGGGGTCCAAGCTGCTGAGGAGAGCTCCTATCACTTGCTCATGGAACAAAGGGAAACCATGCAGCTCCCTGGCTCCCTCTGCCAGTTCTGCAGGCCAGCTGTCTGGTAGACGTTCTTTCCAGGTAGTAAAAACTGAGGTAAAGAAGGTGTTAAGTACCTCTGCCTTTTCCTCATCCTGTGTTACAACATTTCCTTCCATGTCAACCAAGGAGTGGAGGTTGTCCCTGCCCTTCCTCTTGCTATTAATATATTTATAGAAGGACTTTTTGTTGTCCTTCACATCAGAGGCCAGTTTAAGTTCCAAATATGCTTTTGCCTCCCTAATTTTCCTCCTACATGCCCTAGCAACCTCTTTAAACATTCCATGGGTTGCCTCACCTTTCTTCCAAAGATGATACACCCTCTTTTTTTCCCTTAGTTCAATTAAAAGTTCATTACACAGCCAGGCTGGCCGTCTGCCCCGGCGGCTCCTCTTCCGGCACATTGGCACAGCCTGCTCCTGAGCCTTCATCAGCTCTTTCTTGAAGCAGGTCCAGCCCTCCTGGACCCCTTTATTTTTAAGGGCTTTCTCCCAAGGAACCCTCTGAATTGTTTCCTTGAGCAACCTGAAGTCCGCCCTCCGGAAGTCCAGAGTGGAGGTCTTCTTGCTGCCCCTCTTAGTTTGACCAAATACCGAAAATTCAATTATCTCATGGTTACTGGCCCCTAAACAGCCTCCGACCACCACATCACCCACCAGCCCTTCCCTGTTGGTGAAGAGGAGGTCAAGCAAAGCCTTGCCCCTGGTAGGCTCACGCAGCACCTGGGATAAGAAGCTGTCCTCCATGCAGTCTAAGAACCTCCTAGACTGCCTCCTCTCTGCTGTGTTGAGATCCCAGCAGATGTCAGGCAGGTTGAAGTCGCCCATAAGGACAAGGTCAGGAGATCTTGAGACAGCCTTAAGCTGTCTATAGAATGCTTCATCGACATCATCCTCCTGGTTGGGTGGTCTATAACAGACTCCAACCAGGATGTCTGCCCTACCGGTCTTCCCTCTAATTCTTGCCCACAAGCATTCCACCTGATTGTCCCTAATCTCTAGCTCAATGGCATCTAGTGCCTCCCTGATGTACATGGCCACCCCTCCACCCCTTCTTCCTTGTCTATCTCTCCTGAAAAGCCTGTAGCCATCAATTGCAGCACTCCAGTCATGTGAGCTATCCCACCACGTCTCCGTGATGGCAACTACGTCATAACTTTCCTGCTGCAACAAGGCTTCCAGCTCCTCTTGTTTGTTTCCCATGCTTCGTGCATTAGTGTACATGCACCTCAGCTGGGCTGCTGGTTTGGCCTCTGACCCTAGCTTACTGCCCCCAGACTCTTGCCTGAGGGGACTAGTTTCAGCCCCTCCCCCCTTCGAAACTAGTTTAAAGCCCTGTCAATGAGAGCTGCCAGTTCCCTCCCCAGAATCTTTTTACCTTTGGGGGACAGGCCATTCTCATATACTGTGACCTTTCCCCTTCTTTGGGACAGATGTACTCCATCTGTTGCCAGGTGGCCTGGTGCAGTAGAAATTTTACCAAGATCAAAAAACCCAAAATTCTTTTGTCTGCACCAGCCTCTAAGCCACTTGTTGATTATGGCTGCTGTCCTGTTCCTTGTGGTATTCCCTCCTGCAACTAAGGGTATTGAGGAAAAAATTATTTGAGCACCTGTCCCCTCAACCAGATCTCCCAGGGCCCTGAAATCATTTTTGATAGCCCTGGGAGTTCTGACTACAACATCATCATTCCCTATCTGCATAAGTAGCAAAGGATAATAGTCAGAAGGCTGTACCAGCCTGGGTAGCCTTCTGGTAACATCATTAATTCTGAACTGCTAACACATATGTTTGCTGTAAGTTAGCATGGAAGCACACTCATTATTTATGCAACAAGATCCTAGACATCAGCCAAGCAAAATTACGCACAGATTGAACAAAAGGCTTTAGCTGTCATATTCAGTATGCAGAGATGTTGATAATATGTTTCTGGCAGGAAACTGCTCATAATCACTGGTCACCACCTCTCACTCTGATTTTAAGAGTGGCAGAGTGTGGCAGTGAGAGAAAGTTCAGTTCTCCCACATGCAAAAACCATGGCTAACTCAGTTGGAGGAGCAGATGGAAAAGAGATATATTTTACAAGCAGGATAAAATGAGATGAATATATACACAATATACAGTATTTACAATTAAGAATTAAGATGAACAAAGGGGCAGTGCCAGAAAAAGATGCTGACAGGTTTTAATGATGAGGCCAGGCAGATCCCCTGCTAGCTGTCCCTTTGAAGTGGTGATTAAGAACATACTGTTATTGTTAAGGCAGAGAGATAAATCCCTGCACCGTTCCTGAAGTGATCAGCCGGGGCTTCTCCATACAATTTGTGATCCTATTGTGGATGGTGTTTTCCCTGGACAAAGAGAGTCTGGGAACCACTTATGAACCATCCTTTGGTCATTAGTCTATTCATTAGGAGAGAATTTTTTGAGGGCTTTAAACTAGGTCTGAAGGGGGTGGGTGAAGATATCCGTCCCTCTGCAGAGGAAAGAGTAGGGCACAAGGTAGGGTCACCTGAGAGGTCAGGAGCCCAGCTGAAGTGCATGTACACCAATGCACGCAGCCTGGGCAATAAGCAAGATGAGCTGGAGGTCCTAATCCACCCGGACAACTATGATATAGTCGCCATCTCAGAAACATGGTGGGACAACAGGCACGATTGGAGTGCTACACTGGGGGGTTACAGGCTCTTTAGGAGGGATAGGCGAGGGAGAAGAGGAGGAAGGGTGGCTTTGTATATTAGGGAGACACTTTCTGCCTCAGAACTTGAGGTGGAAGATGAGGGAATTGAGAGCCTGTGGGTTAAAATCAGAGGGCAGCCCAACAAATCTGACATCCTGGTTGGAGTCTGTTATAGACCACCCAACCAGGATGAGGAAGTTGATGAATTATTCTACAAACAACTGGAGGCTGTCTCAAGATCATCAGATCGTGTCCTTGTGGGGGACTTCAACGTGCCATATATCTGCTGGGAACTTAATTCAGCAGAGAGGAGGCAGTCCAGAAGATTCCTGGAGCGAATGGAGGACTGCTTCCTGACGCAGCTGCTAAGCGAGCCTACCAGGGGACAGGCTCTGCTTGACCCACTGTTCTCCAATAGGGAAGGGCTGGTGGGAGATGTGACCGTGGGAGGCTGCCTAGGGTGCAGTGACCACGAGATAGTGAAGTTTCCAATCTGCAGGGAGATAGGGAGGAGCACCAACAGAACCTTCACCTTGGACTTCCGGAGGGCAAACTTCAGCCTCTTTAAGAAACTTATTTGCAAAGTTCCCTGGGTACCAACCCTCATGAACCGAGGGGTCCAGGAGGGTTGGACCTCCTTCAAACAGGATCTCTTGAAGGCACAGGAACTGGCAGTTCCGATGTGCGAAAAGATAAGCCGGCAGGGAAGGCGACCGGCCTGGATGAGCAAGAAGCTCCTGGAGGATTTAAGGGAAAAAAAGAGGCTATATCACCTTTGGAAGGAGGGGAAGGCTTCTCGAGATATGTTTAAAGGAAGCTGTGAGATTACATAGGAAAAAAATTAGAGAGGCAAAAGCCCAGTTGGAACTGAAACTGGCCACCTCTGTGAAAGACAATAAAAAGCATTTCTAAAAATATATCAACACTAAAATGAAGGACAACCTCCACTCCTTACTGGACCTGGAGGGGAACACGGTGACTGAAGACAAGGAAAAGGCTGAGGTCCTGAACACCTTCTTTGCCTCAATGTTTAACAGCAAGGCAGGAGTCCAGGATGAGTGGCCTCCTGAGCTGGGTAATAGGGTCGGGGAGCAGTGTGATTCCCTGGAAATCCATGAGGAATTAGTTCGGGACCTGCTGAGCCACTTGGACACTCACAAGTCCATGGGACTGGATGGGATCCATCCTAGGGTGCTGGGAGAGCTGGCAGATGAGCTGGCCAAGACGCTCTCCGTCATTTTCCTCCAGTCCTGGCTCACTGGAGAGGTCCCAGGTGACTGGAAATTGGCCAATGTGGTCCCCATCCACAAGAAGGGATGGATGGAGGAACTTGGAAGCTACAAGCCAGTCAGCCCGACTTCAGTGCCAGGGAAAGTGATGGAACAGATTATCCTGGCGGCAATAACTGCGCACCTGAAGGATGGCTAAGGGCTCAGGTCCAGCCAACATGGATTTAGGAAGGGCAGGTCCTGCCTCTCCAACCTGATCTCCTTCTATGATCAGGTGACCCGTCTGGTGGACGTGGGGAGGCCTGTGGATGTAGTCTACCTGGACTTCAGCAAGACCTTAGACACCGTTCCCCACAGTAAACTGCGGTCTAAGCTGTCAGCTCGTGGCTTGGACCGCAACACTCTGTGCTGGGTTAGGAAGTGGCTGGAGGGCCGAGCCCAGAGAGTGGTGGTGAATAGTGCCACATCCAGCTGGCGGCCAGTCACCAGTGGCGTCCCCCAGGGTTCAGTACTGGGCCCCATCCTCTTTAACATCTTCATTGATGATATGGATGAGGAGGTTGAGTCAGTCATCAGCAAGTTTGCAGATGACACCAAGTTGGGAACAGATGTTGGTCAGTTAGAGGGTTGAAAGGCTCTGCAGAGGGACCTCGACCGACTGGACAGACGGGCAGAGTCTAATGGCATGGCATTTAACAAGTCCAAGTGCCGGGTGCTGCACTTTGGCCGCGGCAACCCCATGCAGAGCTACAGGCTGGGGTCAGAGTGGCTGGAGAGCTGCCAAATGGAGAGGGACCTGGGGGTGCTGATTGACACCCGCCTAAACATGAGCCAGCAGTGTGCCCAGGTGACCAAGAGGGCCAATGGCATCCTCTCCTGTATTAGGAATAGTGTGGCCAGCAAGAGCGGAGTGGTCATTGTGCCCCTGTACTCTGCATTGGTTAGGCCACACCTTGAGTCCTGTGTCCAGTTCTGGGCCCCTCAGTTTAAGAAGGACATTGAGACACTTGAACGTGTCCAGAGAAGGGCAACAAGGCTGGTGAGAGGCCTTGAGTATAAGCCCTATGAGGAGAGGCTAAAGGAGCTGGGATTGTTTAGCCTGGAGAAGAGAAGGCTCAGGGGTGACCTCTTTGCCCTCTACAACTACCTGAAAGGTGGATGTAGCCAGGAAGGGGTTGGTCTCTTCTCCCAGGCAACCGGCACCAGAACAAGGGGACACAGTCTCAAGCTGCACCAGGGGAGGTTTAGACTCGAAGCGAGGAGCAAGTTCTTCACTGATCGAGTCGTTCATCATTGGAATGGGCTGCCCAGGGAGGTGGTGGAGTCACCATCCCTGGAGGTGTTCAAGAGGAATTGCATCTGGCACTTGGTGCCATGGTCTAGTCGTGAGGTCTGTCGAGACAGGTTGGACTTGATGATCCTTGGGGTCTCTTCCAACCTTAGTTATACTGTGATACTGTGATACAATATATAAAAAAATACAGAGCAAAGAACGTAACAGAGAAAACCTGCCCTCCTCCAGTGAGGAGGGTCCCCCCCCAAAACCCCCTTCTCTCCTTTCCTCCCTTTTTTCCCAAAAAGGGTTAGAGAAAGAGAAATAATTATTAAGGGGGAAATTCTGTTAGTTCAAAGAGTATGCTAAGGGAAGGAAAAAAAAAAAAAGGAATTAGTTTCTTATCTCATTAGTTGAAAGTCAGCCAAGCACAGAGAGAGAAACAGTCACCGAGGCAGACTGAAACAGACAGACTGATAGAGAAAAGCAGACTGAGACTCAACCTAAACTAAAACTAAAATTTAAAGTTTCATTCTCTAGAGGAAACTGCATTTGAAGGGGGAGGGGCTAATAATTTCATGCCTAGCTGTGACACACATTGGGCAACACAACAGGGGAAGTAAGGGTCCTTAACTTGTTGTCCGTAGGCAAACCTGGGATAATGTATCAAGACACCCCTGAAGAGTTAAGGGGGATCTGACTAAGGGTGACACAGCCAACCCTGACGAAGTTCTTCTACATGAATCCATGCAGCCTGGGCAATAAACAGGATGAATTAAGAACCAGTGTGCACCTGCAAAGCCATGACACAGTGGCTATTACTGAAACTTGGTGGGACGATTCCCATTACTGAAATGTAGGGGCAGAAGGGTACAAGCTCTTTAGAAAGGACAGGCAGGGTAGGAGGGGAGGGGATGTTATCCTTGACATCAGTGACCATCTGGAATTGATGGAGCTCCACCTGGGGAAGTATGATGATCTGGTTGTCAGCATATGGGTTAAGATTAATGGGAATACAGGGGAAGGTGATGTTACTGTAGGGGTCTGTTACAGGCCGCCTGACCAACAGAACCAAATGGATAAGGCCCTGCATAAGCAGATAGAAGTGGCTTCACATTCACAAGATCTGGTCCTCCATCATTCTGGTATCTGGCTGAGGGAAAACACAGCAAGGCACCCGCAATCCAGGATGTTCCTGGAATGCATAACAACTTCCTCCTCCAAACAGTGGAGGAACCAACAAGAAAAGGTGCTATGCTGGACCTTGTTCTCACTAACAGGGAAGGGATGGTGACCAATATGAGGCTCAGGGACAGCCTGACCATGATGCACTAGAATTTAAGATCCTCAGGGCATCTAGGAGGATGTATTCCAAGCTTACAACCCTGAACATTAGGCATGCAGACTTAAATTGTTTCAGGGATCTGCTGGTCAAAGTAGCATGGGACAAAGTCCTAGAACAAAGGAGGGCCCAGGACAGCTGATCCATATTCAAGGATCACCTTCTCTGTGCCCAGGAGGAAAGTATACTGACAAAGAGAAAGGTAGAAAAGAATGTTAGGAGATCTGCCTGGATGAGCAAGGAACTCCTAGACATAGTCACACACTCATGGGTGACTTCAACCATCCTGATATCTGCTGGGATCTCAACATAGCAGAGAAGAGGCAGTCTAGGAGGTTCTTAGAGTGCATGGAGGACAGCTTCTTATCCTAGGTGCTGAGTGAGCCTACCAGGGGTAAGGCTATGCTTGACCTCCTCTTCACCAGTAGGGAAGGGCTGGTGGGTGATGTGGTAGTTGGAGGGTGTTTAGGGGCCAGTGACCATGAGATAATTGAATTTTCAGTATTCAGTCAAGCTAAGAGGGGCAAGAAGAAGACCTCCACTCTGGACATCCAGAGGGTGGTGTAACAGTTTGAGAGAAGGCCCAGCTCTCCCTCCCCCACAAGGAAAGAAAAAAAAAACCCAACACCGCCGGCCCACTCAGAGAAGCGAAGGATATGCTATATTTACAAGCAACATGGAATGCAGGTTGTATATACATAATATATGCAGTATTTACAATATATATATATACAGAAAAATACATCAAAGGAAAATAACACAACAAAATTCCCTCCTCTGGACAGAGGAGGGTTCATCTCCCTGTACTCCCCTCTCACCCCCTACCTCCCCTTTTTCCCAAAAAGGGTTAGAGAAAGAAAAGGTAGTTATTAAGAAAGAGAATTCTCTGTTAGGCTTCAAAGCGCATGCAGGATTAATGCTTATCTGGTATTCAAGGTCAAAACTCCGGCTAGTTGCTCAGAAGCAGACAGGCTGGAAAAGGAGAACAGAGAGGAACTGAGAAAGATTCCAACTGAACTAAAACTTGAAGTTGCATTCTACCAATCTACCAATGAAATTCATTTAGACCTATCTTTGTTTTCAAAATATTCAGCCAGAGTGTTCCAGCACTGTCCCTTTCTTAAAGGCACAGCCTCAAACGGTCACAGGTGGAATTCACAATACTCAAGGAACTAACTCAGAAGGTTCCTTGGGAAACAGCCCTTAAAAACAAAGGGGTCCAAGAGAGCTGGACCTACTTCAAGGAAGAACTCTTGAAGGTGCAGGAACAGGCTGTGCCAATGTGCTGGAAGATGAGCCACAGGGGCAGATGGCCAGCCTGGATGGGTAATGAAATTCTAAAAGAACTAAGGGAAAAAAAGAGGGTGTATCATCTTTGGAAGAAAGGTGAGGCAACCCATGTAATGTTTAAGGATGTGGCTAGGTCTTGTAGGAAGACAATTAGGGAGACAAAAACACTTTTGGAGCTTAGACTGGCCTCTGCTGTGAAGGACAACAAAAAATCCTTCTATAAATACATTAATAGCAAGAGAAAGGGCAAGGACAACCTCCACTCCTTGGTGGACATGGAGCGGAACGTTGTATCACAGGATGAGGAAAAGGCAGGGGTACTTAACAACTTCTGTGCCTCAATTTTTACTAACAGGACAGATTGTCTTCCACACAGCTGGCCTGCAGAGCTGGCAGAAGGAGTCAGGGAGCAGCATAGTTTTCCTCTGTTCCAGGATGGGGTAATTAGAGATCTCCTCAGCCCTTTGGATCCCCACAAGTCCATGGGACCAGATGGGATCCATCCTAGGGTGCTGAGAGAGCTGGCAGATGAGCTGGCCAAGCCACTCTCCATCATTTTTCAGCAGTCCTGGCTCACTGGAGAGGTCCCAGATGACTGGAAGCTGGCCAGCGTGGTACCCATCTACAAGAAGGGCTGGTTGGATGAGCCAGATAATTATAGGGCTGTCAGCCTGACCTCAGTGCCAGGCAAGATTATGGAACAGGTCATCTTGAGTGCAATCACACAGCACTTACAGGATGGCCAAGGGATCAGGCCCAACCAGCATGGATTTAGGAAGGGCAGGTTCTGCCTGACCAACCTGATCTCCTTCTATGATCAGGTGACCTGCCTGGTGGATGCGGGGAGGCCTGTGGATGTAGTCTACCTGGACTTCAGCAAGGCCTTTGACACTGTCCCCCACAGCAAACTCCTGGCCAAGATGTCAGCCCATGTCTTGGACAGGAGCACACTGCGATGGGTTAGGAAGTGTCTGGAGGGCTGAGCCCAGAGAGTGGTGATGAATGGTGCCACATGCAGCTGGTGGCCAGTCAGTAGTGGTGTGCCCTAGGGATCAGTACTGGGACGCATGCTCTTTAACATCTTTATTCAAGATGTGGATGAGGGCATTGAGTCCATCATCAGTAAATTTGCTGATGACACCAAGCTGGGGGCAGGTGTTGATGTGCTAAAGGATAGAGAGGCTTTGCAGAGGCACCTTGACAGGCTGGACAGAAGGGCAGAGTCCAACGGCATGAGATTTAACACATCCAATAGACGAATTCTGCACATTGGCCACAGCAACCCCATACAGTGCTACAGGATGGAGAGAGAGTGGCTGGGGAGTAGCCAGGCAGAGAGGAACCTGGGGGTGCTGGTTGATGGTAGACTGAACATGAGCCTGCAGTGTGCCATGGCAGCCAGGAGGAGCATCAGGAACTTTATGGCCAGCAGGAACAGGGAGGTCATTCTGCCCCTGTACACTGCACTGGTTAGGCTGCTCCTCGAGTCCTGTGTCCAGTTCTGGGCCCCTCAGTTTAGGAAGGATGTTGACTTGCTGGAGCATGTCCAGAGAAGGGCAACAAAGTTGGTGAGGGGCTTGGAACACAAGCCCTATGAGGAGAGACTGGGGGAGCTGGGGTTGCTTAGCCTGGAGAAGAGGAGACTCAGGGGAGACCTTATTGCTCTCTACAACTACCTGAAGGGAGGTTGTAGACAGGCAGAGGTTGGTCTCTTCTCCCAGGCAACCAGTACCAGAACAAGAAGACACAGTCTCAGGCTGCACCAGGGGAGGTTTAGGCTGGAGGTTAGGAGGAAGTTTTACACAGAGAGAGTGATTGCCCATTGGAATGGCTTACCTGAGGAGGTGGTGGAGTCACCATCACAGGAGGTGTTCAGGAGGAGACTTGATAGGGTTTTTGGTTGCATGGTTTAGTTGATTAGGTGGTGATCTTGAAGGTCTCTTCCAACCTGGTTTATTCTATTCTATTCTGAAAAAGAAATTATACAAGGAGTGCAAAACAGCACATCTATAATTGGGTGCATATAAGGAAGCTGCCTGAGCAGCAAGATTGCTGATTAGAAAGGCTAAAAAAAATGATAATTAAATCAAAGGAAATAGCAAAAGTTTCTACAGGTACATTAATGGCAAAAGTAAGGCTAAGGAAAGTGTAGGCTCCCTCAGCAAGGAAATGGAAGAACTGGTGACAAGTGATGTGGAGGAGACCGAGGCTCTCAATGACTTCTTTACTACAGCCTTCACCAGCAAGGGCTGAAGCTGCACTCCCAAAATCACACAAGATAATGTCAGGGACTGGAAGAAAGAACAGCATACTATAAGTAAAATAGAATAGAATTAAACAGGTTGGAAAGACCCTCGATATCATCAAGTCCAACCTATCACTCAACACCATCTCCTCACCAAGTGCCTCATCCAGTCTCTTCTTAAATATCACCAGTGATGGGGACTCCAGCACCTCCCTGGGCAGCCCATTCCAATGGCCAATCACTCTTTCTATAATGCACATCTTCCTGATATCCAGCCTAAACCTCCCCTGGCACAACATGAGACTGTGTCCTCTTGTTCTGTCACAGGTTGCCTGGGAGAAGAGACCCCCACCTGGCTACAACCTCCCTTCAGGTAGTTCTAGAGAGCAATAAGGTCTCCCCTGAACCTCCTCTTCTCCAGGATAAGCAACCCCAGTTCCCTCAGCCTCTCCTCACAGGGCTTGTGCTCCAAACCCCTCACTAGCTTTGTTGCCCTTCTCTGGACACGTTCAAGTGTCTTGATGTCCTTCCTAAACTGAGGGGCCCAGAACTGGACACAGGACTCAAGGTGTGGCCTAACCAGTGCTGAGTACAGGGGCACAATGACTTCCCTGCTCCTGCTGGCCACACTATTCCTGATGCAGGCCAGGATGCCATTGGCCTTCCTGGCTGCCTGGGCACACTGCTGGCTCATGTTCAGCCTACCATCAAGCAGCACTCCCAGGTTCCTCTCTGCCTGGTTACTCTCCAGCCACTCGGTCCCCAGCCCGCAACTCTGCATGGGGTTGCTGTGGCCAATGTGTAGAACCCAGCACTTGGATGTGTTAAATCTCATGCTGTTGTACTCTGCCCATCTGTGCAGCCTGTCGAGGTCACTCTGCAGAGCTCTTCTACCCTCTAACTGATCAACTCCTGCTCCCAGCTGGGTGTCATCTGCAAACTTTCTCATGATCGACTCAATCCCCTCATCCAGATCATCAATAAGGATATTGAATATAATGGGGCCCAACAGTGATCCCTGGGGCACACCACTAGTGACTGGCTGCCAGCTGGATGTGGCACCATTCACCACCACTCTCTGGGCTCAGCCCTCCAGCCAGTTCCTAACCCATCGCAGTGTGCTCCCATCCAAGCCATGGGCTGACAGCTTGGCTAGGAGTTTGCTGTCGGGAATGGTGTCAAAGGCCTTGCTGAAGTCCAGGTAGACTACATCCACAGACTTCCCCACATCCACCAGGCGGGTCACCTGATCATACAAGGAGATCAGGTTGGTCAGGCAGGACCTGCCCCTCCTAAATCCATGCTGGCTGGGCCTGATCCCTTGGCCATCCTTCAGGTGCTGTGTGATTGCACTCAAGATTACATGTTCCATAATCTTTCCTGGCACTGAGGTCAGGCTGACAGGCTTGTAATTCCCTGGTCCATCCAACCGGCCCTTCATGTGGATGGGCATCATGTTGTCCAGCTTCCAGACATCAGAGACCTCTCCAGTGAGCCAGGGCTATTGAAAAATGATGGCAAGTGAGGTCAGGTTCATGACCATCTGAAGAACTTGAGAGTTTTCAAGTCCCTGGGACCCAATGGGATACACCCACGTTGCTGAGGGCACTAGTGGATAAGGTTGCTAAACCATTCTCTATTATAGTCCAATAGCCATCGCAGTCTGGGCAAGTCTCCACTGACTGGAAAAGGGGAAACATAAACCTCCATTTTCAAGAAGAGGAAGAGGGATGACGCAGGGAACTATAGGCCTGTCAGTCTCACCTCTGAACCCAGTAAGATCATGGAGCAGATCCTCCTGGAGGCACCACTGAGGCAGTAGAATAACAACCTGGTGATTTGGTGCAATCAACACAGCTTCACCAAGAGCAAATCATGACTGACCAACCTTGTAGCCTTCTATGACAAGGTCACAACATCAACAGACAAGAGGAGAGCAACTCACATCATTTACCTGGAGCTGAGCAAAGCCTTTGACACTGTCCCACACAACATCCTGATCCCCAAGCAGGTAAAATACTGGCTCGATGGATGGACCACTTGGTGGATAAAGAACTGGCTTGACACCACATCCAACGAGTAGCTGTCAATGGGTCCATGTCCAAATGGATGCCAGTGAAAACTGGAGTCCCTCAGGGATCAGTACTAGGACCAGTCTTGTTTAACATCTTTGTTGGTGACATGGACAGTGGCATTGAGTGTACCCTCAGCAGGTTTGCTGACAACATCAAGCTGTGGCAGACATGCTGAAAGGAAGGGATGCCATCCACAGGGACCTCGACAGGCTGGAGAGGTGAGCCCATGACAACCTCATATAGTTCCACAACATATACTGAAGGGACCTGTATCTGTGTTGGGGCAATCCCAAGCACCAATATAGGCTGGGCAGTGACTGGCTTAAGAACAGAAAAAGGACTTGTGGGTATTGGTGGATGAAAAAGTCAGTATGAGCCACCGGTGTGCACTTGCAGCCCAGAATGCCAACAGTATCTTGGGCTGCATCAAGAGAAGCGTGGCCAGAAGATCAAGAGAGGTGATACTCTCCTTCTATATGGCTCTTGTGAGATCTTGCCTGGAGTACTGTGTCCAGTTCTGGACCCCCTATTACAAAGAAAGATATGGACACTCTGGAATGTGTCCAGAGAAGGACCACAAGGATGATAAGAGGGTTAATAGGCTGAGAGAGTTGGGATTGTTCAGTTTAAGAAAGAGTAGGCTCTGAGAATATCTTACGGTGGTTTTTCAATATCTGAAGGGGGCCTACAAGAATGCTGGTGAGGGACTTTCTTTTTTTAAGTTGTCAGGTAGTGATAGGACTAGGGGGAATGGATCCAATCTACCCAAGGAGGGTAGATTTCAATTAGATGTTAGGAAGAATTACTTCACCGTAAGAGTGGTGAGACAGTGGAACAGGTTGCCCAGGGAGGTGGTGGAAGCCCCATACCAGAATGTTTTTAAGGCCAGACTGCATGTGGCTTCAGGCAACCTGATGTAGTCTAGTGCTCATGGCAGGAGTGTTGGAACTAGATGATCCTTAGGGTCCCTTCCAACTCTGACAGTTCTGTGATTCTGAAATACCAGCCCGTGTTGCAAGATGCCCAGTGACATGTTCTTTGTATGACATTAAGCTTTCTGTACATACAGAATCACAGAATGGTCTGGCTTGGAAGGGACTTCTGAAAGTCATCTAGCCCAACCTCCTCTACAGTACACAGGGGCATCCTCAACAAGATCAGGTTTCCAGAGCCCTTTTGAGCCTCACTTTGAATATCTCCAGGGATGGGGGCCCCAACCACCTCCCCAGGAAACCTGTTCCAGTGTTCCACTCCCCTGATGGTGAAGAACTTGTTTCTAACATCCAATCTAAATCTGCTCTTCTTTAGGTTGAAGCTATCTTCCTTTGTCCTATCACTACAGGCCTTTGTAAACAGTCTTTCTCATTCCTTCTTGTAGGCCAATAATTTGTTTTCCTGGAGCCTCCTATTCTCCAGGCTAAACTATCCCAGTTCCCTCAGCCTGTCTTTATAGCAGAGGTGCTCCAACCCCCACACTCCATCAGGTCCGTGTCTTTCCTATGTTAGGGTTCCAGACCTGGATGCAGTATTCCAGATGAGGTCTCACCAGACCAGAGTAAAATGGCAGAATCACTTCTCTGGATCTGCTGGCAACACAGCTTTTGATGTAGCCCAGGATGTGATTGGCTTTCTGGGCTGCAAATGCACACTGCCTGCTCATGTCCAGCTTCTCATTCATCAGCACCCCCAAGCCTGCTTATTATCATATCATCCCTCAGCCTGTATTGACAGTTGTGCTGAAGAGGTTATTAATATATTAATATGAAATACAAATTATATAAATATTAATTTTTATTAATTATTAAAATTGTCAATAACCAATGAATCACTATTTTATATACATATTCTAGTGCACCTTTGTGAAATACATCCCAGATTTTGACTCAATTGGAATATTTACAGAATTAATTTCTATTAATATAATGAAGGGTGCAATTCTGCCACTTGTCCATCGGGTGGCAACTCAATGGGACATTGGAGGCTGCTTAACTGTATCCAGAGATACTACAATGTGTCAGAGGTTTGAACTATAAATGTTACTCTGCTAGACACAGGTGCTTTGAACTGAATGTTAGAGAGTGGAAAGCACGTGGGAGCTACACTGTGTTCTTTGTAGCAAGGTTAGGTCTGGCAGACTGCTGTTGCCAGGGCTGGCTCCTAGGCTGGTCTGGACAGCAACAGTGGGGCCAACCTTCTCCCTCCTGTGGCAGCGGAGAGGGGAACGTGGACTAGCCAGTAGGCAGGTGTGGTCGTTTGAGGCTGTGCCTTTAAGAACAAACACTGCTGGAACACACTGGCTAATGTTTTCGGTACTAGAACCAAAACATTCTGATATTCTAAATGAATTTCATTGGTTGATAAAAAAAATGCAGCTTTAGATTGTGAAGCAGTTGGAATTTTTTTTTTTCCTCAGTTCAGTTCAGTTTGGGGAGTTGGGGGGGAGTTTCAGCCTGTTCTCCCTGCCTGCTTCTTCTGCGAACTGCTGGAGTTGGCCTTCAGATAAGCAAAAACTAATCCTGCATGGGCTTTTGAAGCTTACTAACAACTCTTTTCCTTAGTAACTTGCCTTTCTCTCTCTCTAACCCCTTTTTGGGGAAAAGGGGAGGTAGGGGGGGAGAGAGGGGGTTCCAAGGAGGGGATCCCTCCCTAGGGGAGGGATTTTTTTTGTTGTGTTATTTCTCTTTGCTGTATATTTCTGTGTATATATTGTAAATACCTGTATATATAACCTGCTTTCCATATATGCTTGTAAATATATAGCTTGCTCTTTCGACTGGGCTAGTTGTGGTTTCTTACTCTGTGGAGGAGGGAGAGCTAAGCCCTCTCTCAACCTACCACAGCAGGTTCCCTTTGCAACACTCAAGCGGGCCCTCCGATCAGCAGGGAGCAGTCCCGCGGGGTCAGCCCAGCAGGGCCAGTAGGGCTGGTCCCAGGACGGGGTTGGCCTTTGCACCAATGACTTTGAGGGCTGGTGAGGATGGCCCTGGGGAAGAAGTGTGACTGCATAGAGTGGCAGTTTCCCCTTTGCTTGGCTCAAAGGAGCAGGTGGGACCCTATCAGAGCGCTCCCAGCTTTGGAGCACAGGGCACAGTGTTCTAGATTCCCCTGGGGTTCACAGGGAATGGAGCAGTGGAAGTGATGGCTCCTCTTCTCACCCATGATGGTGGGGTCATGCAGACATGCGGCTGGTGCTGGTCCTTCTTTCCAAGCTGATGCACAGGGCTGTGCAGCTCATCAGTTTGCTGCTTAAGGCTGAGGCAGATGATTGGACTGACGGACTCAGCTAAGTCCCTTTCCTGGCAACTGGGAGATCTTACCCTTGTGGATCCAGTCCTCTTGAAGACACAGTAGTCTCTTCCAACTGGTGGGACTGGTAATACAACACTGTAGCTTCTCAGTCTCTCAGCGAAGGACCCTCCTTCAGAGGCTCTCAAGGTGGTATGGCTGTAGACAACAAGCTTAGCAGCTCAAGCAAGGAGAGAGGACAAAGTGAAAGAGGGCAACGTATTTACAAGCTAGGGTAATACTTATAGGTTTCTTGAGGCTGGATTTGGCCAATGGGCACTCTCGTAAACAACTGGCTTCAGCCCATAGAAAGCATGAAGCTAGAGTTATGCCTGTACTTGGTATTAGCACAAGCATCCCATGAGATGGGTGCATGCAGTTGTTTGTGTTGCCTTGGCTTTTGTTTCCCTCATGAAAGGAGTGGGATATGTCCCCACGCTGGGACAAGTTTCAATATCTGGGGCATAAGTCTAGGCATAATGTGCCTTCACCACAACCGTGAGGATTGTTCCAGCCCATGTGCAGAACCCTGCACTTGTTTTTGTTGAACCTCATGAGGTTCACCTGAGCCCACCTCTCCAGCTTTTCTAGGTCCCTCTGATGTGGCAATGCCAGCAATGAGCAGTGTGAGCTATCTGGCAGTGCAGGCCTAGAGCCTGACATGGTGGTAGGCCATGCTCAGCATAAGTGCAGAGCCAGCTATCAGTGTACCACACAGTGCTGTGCCTGCAGCATGTAACTAAAACAAGGCACTGGTAGCTATAAACACAGCAAGTTATCTTGGAACAACAGGACATGCACCTGCATCAACAAACCTCACGTATCATCAGTAATTGGACCAATAATCTATAATAGTGTGATGTGTGGTCACTCATAGGGAACCAATGAGTCCATGCCAACAAGGCATTCCGAGTTTATATATTGTAGCAGTTCCCTTGCTAGGCACTTCTGCCTTTCCTATCCCTTCATCTTCCATTCTATGCTTTACTGTGCTATACTCTCACCGTAGGCCTGTGCCATATGCCTGCCACACTGGAACAATAAAGGAACAATACTAGATCATACTGATCAGCTGTATTGATTCCAACCTCCGTTGTCACTCTGGATGACATCCCATCCCTCTGGTGTACTGACAACACCACATAGCTTGGTGTCATGTGCAAGCTTCCTGATGGTATACTTGATCTCACTGTCGGTATCACTGACAAAAGTACTAAGCAGTATAGGTCCCAGTACAGATCCCTGAGGAACACCACTTGTCACTTCTCTCCATCTGGACTTCAAGCCATTGAACACTACAGTCTGGATACAACCACCCAGACAATTTCTTATCCATTGAACAGTCCACCCACCAAATCCCTCTCACCAGCTTGGTGAGTAGGATGTTGTGGGGGACCTTGTCAAAGGCCATGCAGAAGTCTAGATAGATCACATCCATGGGACATAGAAAGCTGCTAGATTGGTCCAGCAAGACTTGCCAGAAAGCCATGATGGCTGTCTTGAATCACCCCTTGTCCTCCATGTGCTGGAGTGGTGAAGCCCTGGAATGGGTTGTCTAGGGAGGTGGTTGAGGCCCTGTCCCTGGAGGTGTTTAAGACTAGGCTGTGTGAGGCTCTGGCCAGCCTGATCTAGTGTGGGGTTCTATGCCCATGGCAGGGGTGTTGGAACTAGATGATCCTTGTGGTCCCTTCCAGCCCTGACTGATACTATGATACTATGTGCCTTAGCATGCTATCCAGGAGGATTTGTTCTATCATCTTCACAGTCATGGATGTGAGGCTTCCCAGACATGGAGGTAAGGCTGGCAGGTATATGTATGCACTTGAATACAGAAGTAAAACACATTGGCATCTTCTGTCTCTACTGTGTTTTCTGTGTGCTTCTTTTTCATTTTACCACTCTAAAAATAAATTTTCCAAATTATATCATCATGGAATAGTCTGTGATAGCACAGTATGGATGATTCATCCTCAGTATCCATCTTCACACTTCACCAAGATTTATTAATTAATAAGGATATATTTTCCACAGAGGGTCAAGAGGACTCTAGCTCCCTATTAGCAGTAGCTTGTAGAGGCTTATGTTCCTTGTTACATTACAAGGGTGCTGCTGTATGTCTGCTTTGTCCTCTCATCAGCTTGCAGCTGTGTCTGATTCTGACTGCTATATCTCCTGTAATTGCAGTTTGGTTTCTCAGTCTCAGCTCTACTTATGCTTCCCTGGTCCTCTTACAGAAAAATAATTTGTTTTACTTTCTCTGACTGCAGAGTCTATAAACATCAGGTCACATTTTGAGGTGTTCCTTTCATTCCCTATCCACTATTTATGGAGTTTGTGGTGATTGATAGTATCAGGAGATGTGTGTTACTGGCAAGATGTTTCAATAGGCAGGGAGTTTCAGGGCTCAGACACAAACTCTCTGAGTGACCTCAACCCATTCAGTTAGTCTTTCCTATACTCCAGTTAATTAAAGGAATACTCTTACCATCCTTTAAAATGTTATGAGATGTTTGCTTAGTACTGCACCATTTAAGATCTACATGAACTTTTGGTGAATTGTTATTCTCTCCATTGTCTTTTTATTTAATTTATGTTTTTAAATAAAAACTTTAAACATTCCTTTTTACCATGTGTTGAGTAATGTGCATAGCTTATTAATTTTCACCATGTTTTTAGTCCTGCCAAGATTGCCTCTAGCAAGCAATATTGATGGGAAAAACAAGGTTAACACAGAAGGGCAGATAAACAAATAGGGTTTGATCCAAAGCCTGTTTGAGTCAATGAATGATTTTTCCACTGACTTCAGGAGTCTTTGGATCTGACCCATCAGGCATTTATGTATCAATACAGCAAAATGCTGAGCAGCTCATAAAAAATGTCAGTTGCCCAATAGCTCCCATCAGTGTCAGAAAGAATTAAGGGAGTTCAGTACTTTGGAGATTTGGAGTATTTAAAAGTTAATATGAAAGTAGACCACTGAAGAGAAAGTACACGGCTGAAAAGAAACAAGGGGACAGAGACCACATATGTACAGCTTTGTAAAAATCCTGCTGAAGTCAGTAACATCAAGCAGACAAAACTGCTTTGTTGAATTAAGCAGAGAGAGAAAGAAGAGGCACAAGAAAATAGTGGGTAAAGCAGAAGAGGGAAGAGACAGAAAGAAAAAAAACAAGTTTAGCAGGAAAGTGCAGAATGGCAGAGGAAAGAGGAAAGCTGAGATAAAACAGGAAGCAGGATATGAATATTCGGTTTTGCCAGTTTTTGCCCTCTGAACACTTGTATACCATGGAAGTTAAAACAATTTTTAATGTTTTCACTCTGTATCTCTGTTTAATTTTTACTTCTGGACATTGCGAATATTCTATTCCACACACTACTCCAGGGGTCTTCCCTAGGGGCTATATTTGAGAGGCAAATGAATTCTGTTCACAGCTGGTGGTATGACATGAAAACTCATTTTTTTCTTTACAAATTTAACCCTTCTTTATATATATATATATTCCTCACCCCCACCCCCTGTTCTCTTTACTATGGTAACAGAAAAGCTTCCAATTTCTATTATGTGGTTTCACAGAAGTACAGTTTCCAAGAACTGATATATCGTTAACAGTCCACCAGCAAAAGAGGAAACACTGGGGAAAGATAGAAGATATGATTTCTGTTAAGTTGCATATTGTGGGTCACTAATACTGAAAAGAGTTGAGAATAGGATTCATAGCTTTTCATAAACCACATTGCAATTGACCTTTAGAGATCATATAGGGTAAAGAAACTAATTTAGAGAGAATACTGGTTTTGTTGTCTTGGATTTTTAAAATTTATTTTGTGTTAAGTATTTAAAGGAATTTAAAAAAGAAAATAATTGCAAATATTTAAATTTTACTGGAAAATGTATTTTAATATAGTACAAACTTTCTTAGCAACATCTTGACTTATGCTATGTGTGATATTTTCACATTTTACACATAAACTGTGGTGATGTGGCAAACAGAATTGTTTTCATGTTAATCTAAACTCATTCTTTTTTATTTGGATTGAAATAAGTTCTATGTCCATGATAGGATACATGGAATTAATAAGACTAATAGTAACACTCTCAATGTTACCTTAAATTGTGCATTGGTTTCATCTATATTATAGTGCTGAAATGTAAATATTTAAATAAAAATAAAATAAAAAAGAAAAAAGTTATGATAATATCTTGAGATGGTATTTCTCTTGGGAACTCAAAATCTAGAATAATCCTAATAATTTGACATGAATTTTCAGCTTCAAAGAGGTTAAAAAAAATCACCATGTTTCTCTGGATTTTTTAGATGTTCTCAGGAAAAGATTTAAGAAAATAACGAAATTAAATAAAACACAAAATAGAACATTTTTATTCTTATTTCAAAATATTGCATGGACAGGTACCTAAAATACTTTTCATAGAACTTCAGAGACGGAACAGACTAGTAGGACACAAAAAAAAGGTGCTGCAACATCAGTCTCCTCCATAAAGTGATGGGAACTTAAGAACTTTCTGGCTTTGTTGTGGCTGCATTCATACTTTAGCTTTTTGAAAACAATTTACTTTATCACTTCCTTCTGGCTTAGTCACTTGTTGCATGGAATGGAGCCAGTGGAAGGTGCTGCCCAGGGAGGTGGTGGAGTCACTGTCCGTGGAGGTGTTCAAAAAAGGATTCGCCGTGGCACTGAAGCCATGGCTTAGTTAATCATGAGGTGTTGGGTGATAGGTTGGACTTGATGATCTCCGAGGTCTTTTCCAACCTTATTGATTCTATTCTATGATGAGCATTCTTCATTATAAATATTTGCAGATCAGATGGATTTTGTGGAAGATTTATTTAAAGATAAAAATAATTATAATTTATGTTTCTTCCAAAATGCATATTAGCTATTAAGGTATTTTACAAACAAAGAAAAATTTTCATAAGCAGTCGTGACTGTGACCATCTGATTTCAGAATCTGACTACTTTGTTGTAGTTACAGATGCTCACCCTTGTCCCAGTTCAAATACAACACCTCTGTAGCTGTGGATGAGAAGCACTTAAATAGGACACATCAATGACTGATACATTGTAATGGTTTTGCTCAAGGGCTAACCTGCCTGCTCCTCCAACACAAAGGTTAGGTGAAAAGCACCACAGGAAACTCAGGGTTGAGATAAAGAGATAAGAGTTCAATATCACATAAAATATCACAATCACAATGCATAATTACCTTAGCTAATCATCTAACTAATTAGAATATAGAATTAGAATTAACCAGGTTGGAAAAGACCTTTGAGATCACAAAGTCCAACCTATCACCTAACAGTATATTATCAACTAAACCACAGCACCAATCACCCCATCAAGTCTCTTCTTAAACACCTCCAGTGAAGGTGACTCCAGCACCTCCCTGGGCAGCCCATTCCAATGGCAAATCACTCTTTCCATGAGGAGCTTCTTCCTAACATCCAGCCTAAACCTCCTTTGATGCAGCTTGAGACTGTGTCCTCTTGTTCTGGTGCTGCTTGCCTGGGAGAAGAGACCAACCCCCTCCTGGCTACAACAACCCTTCAGGTAATTGCAGACATCAATAAGGTCTCCCTGGAGCCTCCTCCAGGCTAAGCAACCCCAGTTTCCTCAGCCTCTCCTCACAGGGCTTGTGCTCCAAACCCCTCACCAGCTTTGTTGCCCTTCTCTGGACACATTCAAGTGTCTTGATGTCCTTCCTAAACTGAGGGGCCCAGAACTGGACACAGGACTCAAGGTGTGGCCTAACCAGTGCTGAGTACAGGGGCACAATGACTTCCCTGCTCTTGCTGGCCACACTATTCCTGATCCAGGCTAGGATACCATTGGTCTTCTTGGCCACCTGGGCACACTGCTGGCTCATGTTCAGCCTACTAACAACCAGCACCCCCAGGTCCCTTTCTGCCTGCTTGCTCTCCAGCCACTCTGATCCCAGCCTGTAGCAGTCACTGCAGGTAGTTGTGGCCAATGTGCAGAATCCGGCACTTGGATGTGTTAAAACCTATGCCATTGTACTCTGCCCATCTGTCCAGTCTGTCAAGGTCCCTGTGCAGAGCTCTCCTACCCTCTAACAAATCAACACCTTCCCCCAGCTTGGTGTCATCTGCAAACTTACTGATGATGGACTCAATGCCCTCATCCACATCTTCAATAAAGATGTTAAAGAACATGGGGCCCAGCACTGATCCCTGGGGAACACCACTAGTGACTGGCTGCCAGCTGGATGTGGCTCCATTCACCACCACTCTCTGGGCTCAGCCCTTCACTCAGTTCCTAACCCAACACAGAGTAATGCTGTCCAAGCCACGAGCTGCCACTTTGGCTCTCTTTAGATCTCTGCAGAAAAAAAAGCCCATACCCAAGAACCAGGAGCCTAGAAGCAACAATTGAAACAGGAAGCCTCCTATGTTGCAATCTGTGCTTCAAGACCCATAATACTTTATCCCAGCTAGCATTTTAATTTTTGAAGCTGGCATGACTGCAGCATGGTGTGAATAACAACAGGAGATTCAACTCAATCCATGACGTACTTGAAATAAATTGCACTCTGGACTTAGCTGTCTTCTTTCCCTCTCATTCTGCCTTTTTGTTTCCCCTTCTTTTCCATTTTGTCTTCCTTTTTCAGTATATAGAGTTTGGGCTGAGTTGGAGTTAATTCTCCTCAAAGAATCTTTCTAGTGCTGACCTTTGCAGTGCTGTAGCTAAATGCATTAATATTTAGTTGATAACACAGCAGTGTTTTGTCTACTGCTGAGCCAAGCACTCAGGCTGTCTTTTTCCATGATTTCCTCACCCCAAGAGTATGCTAAGTGGACAAAGCTGAGCCAGCTGACTCAAACTGGCCAAAGGGGTATTCCATGCCATATGATGTCAGCTGAGATACAAGAACGAAGGGAGAGAATGAAGGTGAGGAGATTTGGCCTTGGCATCTGTCCTCCAGGGGAACCATTACATGTAAAGAACCCTGCTTTCCAAGACTGAGCATCATCCAGTTGATGGGAAGCAGAAATTAA
The DNA here is from genome assembly GCF_014839835.1 of Dryobates pubescens. NCBI lineage: Eukaryota > Metazoa > Chordata > Aves > Piciformes > Picidae > Dryobates > Dryobates pubescens. Next base: position 82,293,110 of record NC_071657.1, on the reverse strand, counting down.
TATCTGTGACCATTTGAGGCTGTGCCTTTAAGAGAGACAGTGTTGGAAACACTCTGGCTGAATGTTTTCGGTACTAGAACAATAACACTGAGATATTCTAAACAAATTTCATTGGTAGATGGGCAGAATGCAACTTTAAGTTTTAGAGCAGTTGGAATTTTTTCTCAGTTTGGGTTTCAGCCTGTTCTGCCTGCCTGCTTCTCAACAAACTAGCTGGAGCTGACCTTGAGATAAGGAAAACTAATCCTGCATGGGCTTCTGAAGCTTAATAATGTCTCCTTTCCTTACTAACTGCCTTTCTTTCTCTCTCTAACCCCTTTTTGGGAAAAAAAGGAGGTAGGGGGAGACAAGGGGGTACAGGGAGGGGGGGAACCCTCCTCTTGAGGAGGGAATTTTGTTGTATTATTTTCCTTTGCTGTATATTTCTGTGTGTATATATTGTAAATACCTGTATATATTGTCCTATATATAAGCTGCTTCCTATATATGCTTGTATTCCATATTCTATGTAAATATAGCCTGCTTCTCCAACTGAATCTAGCTGTGCTTTTCTTTCTCTGTGGGGGAGGGAGAGCTAGGCCCTCTCTCAACCTACCACAATATCTCTCTCTGCTTTCACTTCTACACAGTCTATCGCTTGTGCTTATTACTATTATTAAATTGCTTCTGTCTTATAACTGTCTTTTGTTATATTTTCCCCTCTCCTCTGTCCATCTAAGAAGGGGAGTGATAGAGTGGCTTTGGTGGGCCAGGGCCAAACCACCACACTCAAGATTGTCTTCTTCCTTATCAATCTCTTCCTCTATCTCTTTTATTCCTCTTTATCTCTCTATTCAATGCAAATGGAATATATAGAATCATAAAAATATTTTGATTAGGAAAAAACCTCTAACACTTCCAGTGATAGTGACTCCACCACCTCCCTGGGCAGCCCATTCCAATGGCCAATCACTCTTTCTGTGAAGAATTTCTTCCTAACATCCAGCCTAAACCTCCCTTGGCACATCTTAAGACTGTGTCCTCTCATTCTGTCACAGGTTGCCTGGGAGAAGAGACCAACCCCCTCCTGGCTATAACCACCTTTCAGGTGGTCATGGACAGCAATATGTTCTTCCCTGAGCCTCCTCTTCTCCAATCTGAGCAACCCCAGCTCCCTCAGCTGCTTCTCATAGGGCTTGTGCTCCAAATCCTTCACCAGCTTTGTTGCCCTTCTCTGGACATGTTCCAGCAATTCAACATCTTTCTTAAACTGTGGGGCCCAGAACTAGACACAGTACTCAAGGTGTGGCCTAACCAGTACTGAGTACAGGAGTAGAATGACTTCCCTGCTCCTGCTGGCTACACTATTCCTGATACAGGCCAGGATGCCATTGGCCTTTCTGGCCACCTGGACACACTGCTGGCTCACATTCAGCCTACTGTCAACCACTACCTCCAGGTCCCTTTCCGCCTGGCTGCTCTTCAGCCGCTCTGACCCCAACCTTTAGCGCTGCATGGAATTGTTGTGGCCAGTGTGTAGAACCCAGAACTTAGATGTGTTTTATATCATGATGTTGGACTCTGCCATAATGTAAAGTAGCAATATTCTAATTTGGTGATATTTGATGCAGATGGCATATATGTAATTAAAAAGCATGTAAAATCTATTCAAAATACAAGACTGGAGATCATAAAACACTGGTCATTTTATAGCTAGTGGGATTTATTTTACATTAAAGAAATCAATCTGAAAATTATTTATTCTAAGTATTTTGTAAATGATTATATTAAATAAACATTCACAATTCAAGGAGCCAAAACTTTTACAAAAACTGTATCATTGTAATGCCTTATATTATTATTATTATTATTATTATTATTATTATTATTATTATTATTATTATTATTATTATTATTATTATTATTATTATTATTATACTACAATATTATTCTATGTTTTAACATACTTATTTTGCATCTATATGACAATATATTACACAAAGGGATGCATTGTTCTGTTTCACTCAAGAGGTTAATATATCTGGGAATGATATCAAAATCAAGTTTTCTTTAAAAATCTCATATTCATCATCTTTACTGAACAAGTTGGAACAACAAATTTTTCCTGCTTGTTTTACTTTTTTTTTTAATTTTGCCACAAGTCATTCAGAGGCTTTCTTTCTGGAGCACATTCCCACACCAATGCTTCTAGCTGCTTAGAAGCAAAATTTTGCTGAGTGCTGGTCTGTTATTTTACTTTCTGCTTCCAGTACATTCATTTTATGTGCTATCTGTGTTGTCTAAGGATGTCTGATATGGAAGTCATTATGATATCCCTGCTTGAAAGGCATTAAGGGATCCATTTTAAGTTAGCAAAGAACTTTGCTGTCATTATTCTACAGTATTATTAATAATTTTCAGGTTACCTCTCTCCCCCTTCCCTCTCTCTTTCCCATATGTTATGTTAGTATGAAACTTTGACCTTGCAGTGAAAGATAATAGCAGAATGTATCTGTGGCTTCCATGTGATTAATATAGCAGTCTAGGCATCACAAGGAGACTTATGGAATACAACTAAGATGCCTGAATAAACCAGTGATCTCTTTGCATTGCTCACCTTCTTACTAAATAATTTATCAACTTAATGATAATGACATTCAAATATCATAATTAGAGTCAACTCTTTAAAAAACATCAATTCAAAAGCTGTTCTTTCTTTTTCCTTCTCTCCACAATCTTCACCATTAGCTATTAATGGCAAAATATGGTCTTTCTTCATTCTACTGACATAATATAAAACCAGTGTAGATTTCCCATTTTTCATAAAATTTCCATCCGCACTATTAGTTTCACTGTTAGCAGGCTTGGAAATGTTGTTAGGCTACAAGATGGACGACACTGCAAAACCTCAGCATGTTAAGAAGCCATAAAATTTTATTCAGTTCATTTGCTGTTACAGTCCAGTAATCCTGTAGTAACAGCGTGCTATTTTTATTGTGTATTTATTTAAAGGTTGAATACTCTGTCTACTGGGCCATCTAACCAAATTATTCTGATTTCCTAACAGACTCTAGTGTAGGAGGTCAAGGGTGCACATCTGACCCATGGGTCCTCTTTCTCTCAGATATTCTAAGTATTCTATAGTTTTCTAAAGAAAAAAAAAGATTAAAAAAACCCCACAGAACAAATAGTGAATGAAAAAAAGAAATGCTTTGAGGAGGAAAGTAGAGAAAGGGCCTTTGGATCTGTAAAACACAAATAATTTTGTGTAGAGACACCATTCTGATAAGCAAAGTATTTCTTCCCGTTTATAGGGGTATCTTGAGCCTGTTTTGCTGAGTGTGAAGAAGTAGTTCATTCCACTACATGCAGATTTCTGTCCTACAGAAAAATCACATTTCAAATCCTATATTTGTAGATAGCTACTGAAAACTAAGTACATCTGAATAAATAAATCAATAAATAAAAGTATATACTGTGTAGCTCAGGGAAAAAAAAAAAAAAAAGTATTTGAAAATACCAAAACCAGTTTCATTCCAAACTTTTTTGGTAATCACTGCTGTTTGATTGGTTTAATGTATTTGTTTTTCCATTTATTTTATTAAATTTTCTGTAAAGCAATTTGTTGATAAATAATGCTGAATAACCTTTCAACATTTGTTTAAGGATTAGAGAGTAGGACTAGTCAGGTTACTCTCCCCCTCTCCTCTGTTCTTGTGATACCCTAGCTGGTACCTCCAGCATAAGAGGGGCAATGAACTGCTGGAGTGTCTCAAGATCATCAGATCTTGTCCTTGTGGGTGACTTCAACCTGCCAGATATCTGCTGGGAACTTAATTCAGCAGAGAGAAGGCAGTCCAGAAGATTCCTGGAGCGAATAGAGGATTGTTTCCTGACGCAGCTGTTAAGTGAGCCTACCAGGGGACAGGCTCTGCTTGACCTGCTCCTCTCCAATAGGGAAGGGCTGGTGGGAGATGTGACCGTGGGAGGCTGCCTAGGGTGCAGTGACCACGAGATAGTGAAGTTTTCAATCTGCAGGGAGATAGGGAGGAGCACCAACAGAACCTTCACCTTGGACTTCCAGAGGGCAAACTTCAGCCTCTTTAAGAAACTTATTTGCAAAGTTCCCTGGGTACCAACCCTCATGAACCGAGGGGTCCAGGAGGGTTGGGCCTACTTCAGACAGGATCTCTTGAAGGCACAGGAACTGGCAGTTCCGATGTGCGAAAAGATAAGCCGGCAGGGAAGGCGACCGGCCTGGATGAGCAAGAAGCTCCTGGAGGATTTAAGGGAAAAAAAGAGGCTGTATCACCTTTGGAAGGAGGGGAAGGCTTCTCGAGGTATGTTCAAGGAAGTGGTTTGATTATGCAGGAATAAAATTAGAGAGGCAAAGGCCCAGTTGGAACTGAAACTGGCCACCTCTGTGAAAGACAATAAAAAGCATTTCTACAAATATATCAACACTAAAAAGAAGGACAAGAAGAACCTCCACTCCTTACTGGACCTGGAGGGGAACACGGTGACTGAAGACAAGGAAAAGGCTGAGGTCCTGAACACCTTCTTTGCCTCAATGTTTAACAGCAAGGTAGGAGTCCAGGATGAGTGGCCTCCTGAGCTGGGTAATAGGGTCGGGGAACAGTGTGATTCCCTGGAAATCCATGAGGAATTAGTTCGGGACCTGCTGAGCCACTTGGACACTCACAAGTCCATGGGACCGGAGGGGATCCATCCTAGGGTGCTGAGAGAGCTGGCAGATGAGCTGGCCAAGCCGCTCTCCATCATTTTCCTCCAGTCCTGGCTCACTGGAGAGGTCTCAGATGACTGGAAACTGGCCAATGTGGTCCCCATCCACAAGAAGGGACGGATGGAGGAACCCGGAAACTACAGGCCAGTCAGCCCAACTTCAGTGCCAGGGAAAGTGATGGAACAGATTATCCTGGCGGCAATAACTGCGCACCTGAAGGATGGCTAAGGGCTCAGGTCCAGCCAACATGGATTTAGGAAGGGCAGGTCCTGCCTCTCCAACCTGATCTCCTTCTATGATCAGGTGACCCGTCTGGTGGACGTGGGGAGGCCTGTGGATGTAGTCTACCTGGGCTTCAGCAAGGCCTTTGACACTGTCCCTCAAAGTAAACTGCTGTCTAAGCTGTCAGCTCATGGCTTGGACACCAACACTCCAGGAGCTGCTTGCTCATCCAGGCCGGTCACCTTCCCCGCCGGCTCATCTTTCGGCACATGGGAACTGCCAGTTCCTGTGCCTTCAAGAGATCCTGTTTGAAGGAGGTCCAACCCTCCTGGACCCCTCGGTTCATGAGGGTTGGTACCCAGGGAACTTTACAAAGAAGTTTCTTAAAGAGGCTGAAGTTTGCCCTCCGGAAGTCCAAGGTGAAGGTTCTGTTGGTGCTCCTCCCTATCTCCCTGCAGATTGAAAACTTCACTATCTCGTGGTCACTGCACCCTAGGCAGCCTCCCACGGTCACATCTCCCACCAGCCCTTCCCTATTGGAGAGGAGCAGGTCAAGCAGAGCCTGTCCCCTGGTAGGCTCACTTAACAGCTGCGTCAGGAAGCAATCCTCTATTCGCTCCAGGAATCTTCTGGACTGCCTTCTCTCTGCTGAATTAAGTTCCCAGCAGATATCTGGCAGGTTGAAGTCCCCCACGAGGACAAGATCTGATTGAAACAGCATCCAGTTGTTTGTAGAATAATTCATCAACCTCCTCATCCTGGTTGGGTGGTCTATAACAGACTCCAACCAGGATGTCAGATTTGTTGGGCTGCCCTCTGATTTTAACTCACAGGCTCTCAGTTCCCTCATCTTCCACCTCAAGTTCTGAGGCAGAAAGTGTCTCCCTAATATACAAAGCCACCCTTCCTCCTCTTCTCCCTCTCCTATCCCTCCTAAAGAGCCTGTAGCCCCCCGGTGTAGCACTCCAATCGTGCCTGATGTCCCACCATGTTTCTGAGATGGCGACTATATCATAGTTGCCCTGGTGGATTAGGACCTCCAGCTCATCTTGCTTATTGCCCAGGCTGCGTGCATTGGCATACATGCACCGCAGCTGGGCTCCTGACCTCTCAGTTGACCCTACCTTGTGCCCTACTCTTACCTCTGCAGAGGGACCGATATCTTCACCCACCCCCTTCAGACCTAGTTTAAAGCCCTCCTAATGAGCCCTGCCAATTCTAGTTCTAAGACTCTCTTGCCCCTTCTAGATAAATGCACCCCATCAGGACCCAGCAGGTTGGGTGCCGTAAAAGTTGCCCCATGACCAAAGAAACCAAAGTTCCTCCGCTGGCACCATTCCCTGAGCCACTTGTTGATGGTGTGGGTTCTCCCGTTCCTCTCAGTGTACTCCCCTGCCACTGAGGGAACTGAGCAGAATACCACTTGGGCGCCTGCCCCATCAATCAATTGCCCAAGGGCCCTGAACTCCTTCTTAATTGCCCTGGTGCCCTTCCTGTCGATCTCTTCACTCCCAGCCTGTATTACCATTAGAGGGTAATAGTCAGAGGGACTGATGAGCTTGGGGATTCCCCTTGCAATGTTCCTTACCCGCGCCCCAGGTAGAGAGCAGACCTCCCTGTAGGATGGGTCGGGATGACATATGGGTCCCTCAGTGGCTGGAGGGCAGAGCCCAGAGAGTGGTGGTGAATGGTGCCACATCCAGCTGGCGGCCAGTCACCAGTGGCATCGCCCAGGGATCAGTGCTGGGCCCCATCCTCTTTAACATCTTCATTGATGATATGGATGAGGAGGTTGAGTCAGTCATCAGCAAGTTTGCAGATGACACCAAGCTGGGAACAGATGTTAGTCAGTTAGAGGGTTGAAAGGCTCTGCAGAGGGACCTCGACTGACTGGACAGATGGGCGGAGTCTAATGGCATGGCATTTAACAAGTCCAAGTGCCGGGTGCTGCACTTTGGCCACAGCAACCCTGTGCAGACCTACAGGCTGGGGTCAGAGTGGCTGGAGAGCTGCCAAATGGAGAGGGACGTGGGGGTGCTGATTGACACCCGCCTAAACATGAGCCAGCAGTGTGCCCAGGTGACCAAGAGGGCCTGTATTAGGAATAGTGTGGGCAGCAGGAGAAGGGAGGTCATTGTGCCCCTGTACTCTGCATTGGTTAGGCCACACCTTGAGTACTGTGTCCAGTTCTGGGCCCCTCAGTTTAAGAAGGACATTGAGACACTTGAACGTGTCCAGAGAAGGGCAACAAGGCTGGTGAGAGGCCTTGAGCATAAGCCCTATGAGGAGAGGCTGAGGGAGCTGGGATTGTTTAGCCTGGAGAAGAGAAGGCTCAGGGTGACCTCATTGCCCTCTATAACTATCTGAAGGGAGGTTGTAGCCAGGAAGGGGTTGGTCTCTTCTCCCAGGCAGCCAGCACCAGAACAAGGGGACACAGTCTCAAGCTGCGCCAGGGGAGGTTTAGACTCGAAGTGAGGAGAAAGTTCTTCACTGAGCGAGTCGTTCATCATTGGAATGGGCTGCCCAGGGAGGTGGTGGAGTCGCCGTCCCTGGAGGTGTTCAAGAGGAGATTGGATGTGGCACTTGGTGCCATGGTCTAGTCATGAGGTCTGTTGAGACAGGTTGGACTTGATGATCCTTGGGGTCTCTTCCAACCTTAGTTATACTGTGATGCTGTGATACTGTGAGCAGGTCCAGAGGAAGGCCATGAAGATGATCAGAGGACTATGGCACCTTCCACATACAGACAGACTACAAGAGTCAGAGATGTTCAGTCTGGAGAAAAGAAGTCTCTAGAAAGACATTATAGAGGAATTCCGGTACCTGCAAGGGACCTACAAGAATACTGGGAAGAGACTTTTTAAAAGGCTCATAGAGGAAGAATAAGAGGAAATGGACTGAAGCTTGAGCAGAACAAATTTAGACTAGATATTCCGAAGAAATTCTTTACAATGAAAGTGGTGAGACAATAGAAGAGGTTGCCTAGGAAGGTCACGGGTGTTCTCTCCCTGGAGGTGTTCAAGACCATGCTGGATGAAGACCTTGAGCAATCTGGTCTAGTGGAGGGTGTTCCTGCCTGTGGTAGGTTGAGAGAGGGCTTAGCTCTCCCTCCTCCACAGAGTAAGAAACCACAACTAGCCCAATCGAAGAGGAAGCTATATATTTACAAGCATATATGGAAAGCAGGTTATATATAACACAATATATACAGGTATTTACAATATATACACAGAAATACACAGCAAAGAGAAATAACACAACAAAAGTCCCTCCCCGAGGGAGGGATCCCCTCCTTGGAACCCCCTCTCTCCCCCCCTACTTCCCTTTTTCCCCAAAAAGGGGTTAGAGAGAGAGAAAGGCAAGTTACTAAGGAAAAGAGTTGTTAGTAAGCTTCAAAAGCCCATGCAGGATTAGTGTTTGCTTATCTGAAGGCCAACTCCAGCAGTTCACAGAGAAGCAGGCAGGGAGAACAGGCTGAAGCCTCCAACTCCTCCAACTCCCAAACCGAACTGAACTGAGGAAAAAAAAAATTCCAACTGCTTTACAATCTAAAGCTGCATTTTTGTTTATCAACCAATGAAATTCATTTAGAATATCAGAATGTTTTGGTTCTAGTATCGAAAACATTAGCCAGTGTGTTCCAGCAGTGTTTGTTCTTAAAGGCACAGCCTCAAACGACCACAGTCCACCCCTTTCTAAACAATTTCATTGGCTGTTCACACTGTCCATCCAATCCAGAACAATATTTACAGTTTGTAAGTAAAGTTCATAGTCCATTCCGGTTATACTCAGATATAGATGATTCAGAAGTCCAAGAAAATCCAAAATCAAGAAAATAGAAAACAGTTTGTCTCTCCACCGACGAAGCGAAAAAAAGGGAAACAGGGACTCAGGGACTCTCAGTTGACTCAGGGCTCTCAGGGTTCTCAGGGTTCGTGCACCGTAGATTCCTCAGGGACTCTTCCTTTGGACGCGATGTAGCTGTACAACAGTCTGGAATTAAACTGTCAACTATAGTTAAATGTCTTTGTGGAATACACTGAATTTCACCATTCTCTTGCATTACCCAAGAAGTGTGACCAGGACCTTCTGCTGAAACCACCCCTCGGACAGGTTTAGCCTCTCCTGAGGGCGAAAATACCCAAACAGTTTTACCTAACAGATTCTTTTCTCTAACAACAGGAACTCTATCACCTTCTACTCTCCGTAGCAGATCCGAATGTGCCGGTCCAGCTTGGTTCACTGAACCTCTACTATTCACCAGCCAGGTGGCTTGTGCTAAATGCTTTTCCCAGTTTTTCAAAGATCCACCTCCCATGGCTTTGAGAGTGGTCTTCAATAAACCATTGTAGCGTTCAATCTTCCCTGCAGCCAGTGCATAGTAAGGAATACGGAAAATCCACTCAATACCGTGCTCTTTTGCCCAGCTCTTTACAAGGTTGTTCTTGAAATGAGTTTCGTTGTCTGACTCAATCCTCTCTGGAGTTCCGTGTCTCCACAGGATCTGTCTCTCCAGACCGAGAATGGTGTTGCGTGCAGTTGCATGTGGAACTGCGTAAGTTTCCAGCCATCCAGTGTTTGCCTCTACCATAGTAAGCACGTATTGCTTACCAGAATGAGAACGTGGTAAAGTGATGTAGTCAATCTGCCAAGCTTCACCATACCTGTACTTGGACCATCTGTCACCATACCACAAGGGCTTAATTCTCTTTGCCTGCTTAATAGCAGCACAAATGTCACAGTCATGGATGACTTGTGTGATAGCATCCATGGAAATGTCTATGGATCTGTCACAAGCCCATTGGTATGTTGCATCTCTGCCTTGATGTCCTGATGAATCGTGAGCCCACCGAGCTAAGAATATCTCACCTCGGTGTTTCCAGTCGAGATCAAGATCAGAGTCCTTGTCTACTTGAGAAACTCTTGCAGCTAGATCTGCCTGATGGCTGTGCTGCTGTTCCTCAGTAGCTTTGCTCTTAGGAATGTGAGCATCAATGCGTCTCACTTTCACTGGAATTCTCTCGATTCGATCGGCAATGTCTTGCCACAGGTCAGCTGCCCAGATGGGTTTTCCTTTCCTCTGCCAGCCACTCTTCTTCCAGTTCTTTAGCCAACCCCATAGAGCATTGGCTACCATCCATGAGTCGGTGTAGAGATAAAGCTTTGGCCATCTCTCACGTTCAGCTGCGTCGAGAGCTAGCTGGACAGCTTTTACCTCTGCAAACTGACTGGATTTTCCTTGTCCTTCCTTCGCCTCTGCAACTCGGCGTATTGGACTCCACACTGCAGACTTCCACCTTCGCTTGTTCCTGACGAGACGACAGGAACTGTCTGTGAACAAAGCATATTTCTTTTCATCATCAGAAAGGTCATTGTAAGGAGGAGCTTCCTCAGCACGAGTTACTCTCTCCTCTGGAGGTTTAGTACAGTTGGTATCTTCAGGCCAACTTGAGATCACCTCCACCAGACCAGGTCTTTCAAGATTTCCCATTCGAGCTCTCTGTGTTATCAGAGGCATCCACTTGGACCAGGTGGAATCTGTGGCATGATGTGGTGTGGAACCTTTGCCTTTGAACATCCAATTCAAAACTGGCAATCTGGGAGCTAAGAGAAGTTGTGATTCGGTTCAAATCACTTCAGAAGCTGCTTTCACTCCTTCATAGGCAGCTAGAATCTCTTTCTCTGTTGGAGTATAATTTGCCTCTGAACCTCTGTAACCTTGACTCCAGAAGCCGAGAGGTCGTCCACGTGTCTCACCTGGAGCTTTTTGCCACAAGCACCAGGTTGGACCATTGTCACCTGCAGCCGTGTACAAAATGATCTTAATGTCTGGACCATCTCGGACAGGTCCCAGTCCCACTGCTTGAACTACCTCTTGCTTTATCTGGTCAAAGGCTGCTTGTTGTTCAGGTCCCTAGTGGAAACTGTTCCTCTTTCGAGTGACATCATACAGAGGTTTCACAATCTGACTGTATCCAGGGATGTGCAGTCTCCAAAATCCCACTATTCCCAAGAAACGTAGAGTTTCTTGCTTGTTGGTGGGATTTGCCATGGTAGAGACTCTATTTACCACATCCACTGGAATGTGTTGGCATCCATTCTGCACTTCCAGAAACTGGATCTCTGTGGTAGGACCTTTCACCTTGTCTCTCTTGATGGCAAAACCAGCATTCAGAAGAATGTCCATGATTTTGTTACCGTTCTCGAAGACTTCCTCAGCAGTTTTACCCCAGACGATGATATCATCGATGAACTGGATGTGTTCTGGAGCACCACCTTCCTCCAGAGCATCGTGGATTACTGCATGACAGATGCTGGAGCTGTGGATCCAGCCCATTGGCAGTCTGTTGAAAGTGTACTGTATTCCTCTCCAGGTGAAAGCAAACTGAGGCCTGCACTCCTCTGCTATGGGAATAGAGAAGAATGCATTAGCAATGTCTATGGTAGCATACCATTTGGCCTCTTTGGATTCCAGCTCATACTGGGGTTCCATCATGTCGGGTACTGCTGCACTCATAGGTGGTGTTACTTCATTCAGGGCTCGGTAGTCCACTGTCAGACGCCAGTCTCCATTCGGCTTTCGCACAGGCCACACTGGACTGTTGAAAGGTGAATGAGTTTTGCTGATGACTTTTTGACTCTCCAACTGACGAATCAGATTCTGAATGGGAAACAAAGAGTCACGGTTGGTTCTGTATTGTCTGTGATGCACAGTCCGAGAAGCAACCGGCAATTTAATGTCCTGAATCTTGTGTTGTCCCACAACTGCAGATTGACCAGAAAGTTCAGGTCTAGCAGACAGTTTCAGCTTTTGTCCATCAATTTCTACAGAAGCTACTGCAAAAGCCCATTTGTAAACTTTAGGGTCTTTGAAACGCCTTTCTCTCAGAAAATCAATTCCCAAAATACAAGGTGCTTCAGGTCCAGTCACAACTGCATGTTTCTTCCACTGTTTACCAGTTAAACTTATATCAACCTCTACCTTACTTAACTCTTGAGATCCACCAGTGACTCCCAGAATAGTTATGGACTCCGATCCCTGATAATTTGATGGCATTATGGTGCACTGAGCTCCTGTGTCAACCAAGGCCCTGTACTTCTGAAATTGCGAAGTGCCAGGCCACTGGATGTACACATCCCAATAGATTCTGTTATCTCTATTACCCCTCTCCTCCGCCTGGTGGGAGGCAGGGCACCCCTAGTTATGGGGAACATGTCCACAGGTGCAACGAGCACACTGTGCAGTGTTAGAGCTGGAGCCACTGTTGGACCTACTAGAGTTGTCCTGGGGAACTGTAGAAGTAACAGCTACCCTTCTGGTATTGCTACCTCGGGTTCTGCCACTTTGCAATTCTCTCAGTCTCCTGAAAAGATTAGAAGTTGGTTGGCCATCCCATCTGTTTGTGTTCTCACCAAACTGATCACGCAGGGTAATCCAAATAGTCCTACGTGACTGCCTTGGTGGTCTGCTTTGGTTTGGTCTGTTTTGGAATGACCTCCTTGGAGGATGTCTATTCCTCACAGATGAAACCTGCACCCACCTGGAGGAAGAATTGGAATTATCTCTTTGTGCCAGTTGGGATATGGTGTTCTTAAATTCATCCTTCAGCTCTTTCATGCAATTCTTTATTTCACCAGACAGAGTTTCAATGGCTGAAACCAAAGAAACACGTGTCATGCTATCATCCAATTGCCTCAATTGATGAGTAAATTGGCCAACCGTAGGAGGAGCTCCACCATAATTTCTTGCTACAATTCTGCTTGCCAGAATGTTTGCATAATTAGAAGGAGCAAGCTTGATGAGCTTTTTAGCAAGACCATTTCCTACAGGAACATCATCAGGATTCAGAGATTCATGTTCACCATAGAGTATCTCTCTAACAGCAAATTCTCTCAGACGCTTAATTCCCTCATCTATGGCAGTCCAGGGCTTAGGATTCCATGGGAGATCATCTCGGGAAGGGTATCTCATGAGACCCGCCATTAGAAGGCGTATCCACAGATTAACCTTATCGAGAGCCTTGCCCAGATGTCTATCTATTCCATTATCCTTTGAGAGAGTTCCTAGCTGAGCTGCTGACTTGTCTCCAACCATTAGAGCTGGAGCACCTGTATCATAGCATCTACCAAACCAAGCGAGAACTGGCTCCTTATCTGCTCTGAGATAGTCTTTTCTCACATTTTGCAATTCCTCACGCGGTGAAGAGCAGTCACTTATATCATCTTCTTCTTGCTCCTTTGCCTCCTCTTCCTCAACTTGTGGTCCCAACAACCTCTCAAGGATCCCTTTAAGCTGAGAAGCACCACCACTAGCTGCTGTCCTACCAAGAGATGCATCTCGATCCTCTGATGATCTCAATAGCTCAGCTATATTTTTAAGACAATTTTTCTCTTCCTCCCCAGCAGAAGAACCCTGCTGTGCATCCCCGTCAGCTCCTGAATCAGCTTTAGTCTTACCCCTCCTTGTTGTTAAAACTGCTACTTGCTTTTCTGGAGCTGTGTTTGGGTTTCCAGCTGCCTTATTATCAGAAGCTGATATACTTTGAGACAGATTAGCTGCTTTGGAGGACGCTTCCGCTCCTGCCATGGAAGAAGGAGGAAATGACTTTGCCTCGTTAATGGTGGCTGCCTGGGACGTGGGAGCCACCATGTTTGGGGCTACAGCAGCCCCTGGCTGCTTGCCAGAATCATTAGCAGTGCTATTCAGAGCTGCCTTGCCGATTGACTTTTTAGCTTTATCTTTAACTGACACAGATTCTCCATTATCATCCTCACTGGATGTTCCTGAAACAGAGCCAGGGTGGTGTTTTTGTCTCTTAACCCTCCATTTTATAACAAAACATGCCTTAGACACTTTTTTCTCCCGGTACAGTGCTACCAGCAAATACACATTAATCATCACCGATAGCAGGACTACACACATCAAGAAAATCAGCTTTGCATCCCAGCCATCACTTAAAATTACCCTTTCACCAACCGGAATCTTAAACTCTTTTATCTCAATAGGGAGTGTGCTAGATGTTACATTTCTGTATCTTTTCACCCAAAAGAATTCCAGGCACCGATCATATAGGAGATGCATCTTGTACTTAAACCACAAATATAATTTTTGCATTATATATTTACCTATCTGATCGATAATCATACCCAGGCAATACTTGTAGATCAATGCACTGAAGACAGAGAAGAGTAGATGCTCTAAAAGCCAAAACACCTTCATGTTTGCTCGTTCGACTCAAGCAAGCAATAAATCAAACTAATTTGTCACTAAGCCCCGAGTTGGGCAACCAATAATGTGGTAGGTTGAGAGAGGGCTTAGCTCTCTCTCCTCCACAGAGTAAGAAACCACAACTAGCCCAATCGAAGTGCAAGCTATATATTTACAAGCATATATGGAAAGCAGGTTATATATAACACAATATATACAGGTATTTACAATATATACACAGAAATACACAGCAAAGAGAAATAACACAACAAAAGTCCCTCCCCGAGGGAGGGATCCCCTCCTTGGAACCCCCTTTCTCCCCCCCTACCTCCCTTTTTCCCCAAAAAGGGGTTAGAGAGAGAGAAAGGCAAGTTACTAAGGAAAAGAGTTGTTAGTAAGCTTCAAAAGCCCATGCAGTGTTTGCTTATCTGAAGGCTAACTTCAGCAGTTCGCAGAGAAGCAGTCAGGGAGAACAGGCTGAAACCTCCAACTCCCCCAACTCTGAAACCGAACTGAACTGAGGAAAAAAAAAAATTCCAACTGCTTTACAATCTAAAGCTGCATTTTTGTTTATCAACCAATGAAATTCGTTTAGAATATCAGAATGTTTTGGTTCTAGTACCGAAAACATTAGCCAGTGTGTTCCAGCAGTGTTTGTTCTTAAAGGCACAGCCTCAAAAGACCACACTGCCAATGTTGGGTGTGGAGGGTAGGGGTGTGCAAGTAGATGGTTTTTTAAGTCCCTAACAATTCAAATTATTCTATGAATCCATGAAGCCCATGATAAATCTAAAATATTCCTATTCTTTAAATCTTGTGAAATAGATATGAAGTTTAACATAAGTGAATGTGGGAAACAGCTGGAAAGAGTAGAAGGCAAGAATACAATGATTAGAAACAATATGGTGAGTGGTGGTCACAAGATGAAAACTGTTTATCATTTCTGACTTTATTGTAAAGATCACAGCAGACAGAAGCTTCCATACTTTCTCTAGTACACTAATGAACTCTAAACCCATGGGTAATATTATCTAAGAGGTTACTTATCCAATACATACTGTTGGGTGCACAAAGTGCTTGTTGAGTAACCAGACATGGGGAAATTGTTAAATTGTCAGGTGATGTTGAGCTTAATTTATCTACTGCTCTGTCAGACTTCATTCTGACAAAGTCTGGGGTTAATATAATTTTGGCTAGTGGGTAATCTGGATGTAGTTGGTTTGTTCTGAGAGATAGATTAATGTTTGTTAGCGCAAGATAAGTTGAACGAGAATGTGGTTCACTTCTAATTTAGTTTACAAGCATAACTGTAGTCTCTATTTGTTCATATGTTAAAAAGACAGGGTGTCTGATGACTTGGGTCATTAACATCACATTAGTGAAGTGAGGAAAGAGCTGCACAACAGCTCTGTCATCTTAAAAAGACAGAGATCCCTGTTAAAACAGGGTGTCCAGGTTATTTTGTTTCCCTGTCTAACCAAAAAGAAGTGTATTGAGAAATTCCTTCCAATGATCAGTTATTAATCTTTCAACAGGTTAAACTGGACTCTGGAATTGCATCGTGTCTCTTTCTGCTGACTTTGTGAAGAATCAAGATGACTATTTGAAAATGGTTTCCTAGATTCCAGAGGGATTTCTTTATATGAGATGATCTTCATGCATCACTAGAAGTTACCAACTATTCCTAAGCAATGAGGAAGAATTTATCTAACAACACCTCTGCTACAAGGACAGTCTGGGAGAGTTGGGGTTTGTAATGGGTTGGGGCAGACCCCCTCCCCACCACGGGCAGAAATAACGACTCAGAAAAATGGATTGCAAAAGTGATGGAAAGTTTAAATAGAAAACAGTGAGTGTGTACAGAAAACCAGAAGCACAGAGACAAGAGAAACCACAAAGCAGACCCAGAAACATCCCATCCCCGCCTGAGGGTGCACCCAAGACCCCCAGGGCTCCTCCTCCCCCCACCACTGCTAGGCTAGTCTCAGCTGGCCAGATCTGAGACTGCCCATCCCCCCCACCATGGCCTTGGGCCTAGCCAGGCCCATGGCTAGGAGATATGTCCCCCAGCTACCGGGTGGCGGAGAGGAAGGAAAGAGGAAGTGCCAGACCCCGCTGTGGATTTTATAGTGGTGCAGGGGATCATGTTAGGAAATACCTAATTTCCTGTGTCCACCCACTGGGCTGGACTTCTGGACACAGGAAACACCCCTGTAGCAGAGGGCACCCAGCCCAAACTACTACAGGGTTGTTCAGCCTGGACAAGAGGAGGCTTCAGGGAGACTTAATAGCAGTCTTACAGTACCTGAAGGGGGCCTACAGGAAGGACTGTTTACAAAGGCCTGCAGTGACAGGATGAGGAGCAATAGTTTCAAACTGTAGAAGGCAGATTAAGATTGGATATCAGGAAGAAGTTCTTTACTATTGAAGGTGGTGGAACACCAGAAGAAGTTGCCCAGGAAGGTGGTTGAGGCCCTTTCCCTGAAGATATTCAAGGTGAGGCTTGACAGGGCCTTGGGCAACCTGGTGCAGTTGAGAATGTGCCTGCTGACTGAGGGGACATGGGAGGTCCCTTCCGGACTAGACCATTCTATGATTCTATAAATTAATTATGAGATCCACATAAGTACTGTACATATCTGTGCTTTCCAAGGAAAATTCATAGCTAAAGAAGGAGAGGAGGAGGCTCAGGGGAGACCTTATTGCTCTCTACAACTACCTGAAGGGAAGTTGTAGACAGGTGGGGGCTGGTCTCTTCTCCCAGGCAACCAGCACCAGAACAAGAGGACAAAGTCTCAAGCTGTGACAGGGGAGGTTTAGACTGGATGTTAGCAAGGAATTCTTCATAGAGAGAGTGATCGCCCATTGGAATGGGCTCACTAGGGAGGTGAGCCAGGACAGGGTTAACAACATGCTATATGCAGTCTGTAGTTCAAGAAGTCACAATACCACTGACTACTGGAAACTAAAAATATACTAGGGGAGAAAATATTTCTTATTTTCCATATATCTCAAATTTTTTCCATAGGTATGTACAATCTGGATCAGAAGCTGCATGACAGGTCAGATAATTTGCCTGGATATTCTTATACGCCAGCACCACCACCCCCATCCCCCACAGATTCTTAATAGTTCTCCAACTTCAGAATTTTCTCTTCTGTGTCATCCAAACCATCAACCATCCCCAGGAGCTGCAATGAAGTATGTTTTTTAGAAAGATATCTGATTTTTGTTTGAAGAATTTAGAGCAACAGTGTGTCTATTAGCTCTTCTGAACTGTTCTGCTTTTGGATCTGTTCAAAAATACCTTCTATTTTGCAGGAGATTGTGACATTTTGACATAGATTTTGATTTGAAATTAAGACACAAAGAAGAAAGCAAAGATAACATTTGAACATTGGTCTCTGAACACTATAGGATTAAAATGTTCATGTTTCACACTGATTCAAAGATAGGATTTTATATTGAAACATTGTAACAGAAAAAATATTTACAGAATGTTGGATTGAGAAAATGTTATTATAATATTATAAATATTTCAATTATCATTAATATAACAGAAAAGTTTAATCAAAGATATTCTAAAACATTTTGTGCAAAGGAGTACTTTTACTTTCAAAATGAGACAATTTAAACTTATAAAATTAAACTTCATTCAAAATAAAGAAATGAGAGATTTTTTTCCTCTGGAAAAAAGCAAATGAATAAACAAACAAAACACAACCAAACCACAACACACCAAAAAAATTTTTTGGATTGACACATTCTTATAAAACAATAGTTCCTTATGTCAAAGTATTATGTCCTGTTTGTTGATCCTACTGATGTTCTTTGGATTTTGAATGTGTTATGAACAGTTTTAATAGCATAATATGCACTGAAAGCCCTCTCAAGGCTTTCTTATGAGATTCTTGTGGTGAACAGGACTACCATTTTGAGATGTAGACAACAAGACTGTCCAAAGAGAAATAAACACAAAATGTAGAAGGAAAATAATTGTAATGACAAGAAATAAAAATATAAACATACAACCAACATTTAATTCTCTTGAATCATAAATGTATTAGAAACAGAATCTAATCTAGAAACAAAATCTGGAGACTCTTCTGCTACAACTGGGAAGATGTTATTTACAACTACTATTATGAAGATAGCGCTTTCTATTAAAAATGGGATGAATTGTATTGATAAAAGCATATAGAGTTATTTCCCCTCAGGCAAAACTAGAAAGAAATAGGATGTATCCACTTACATGTGGCTAAAAATTTTGAATGCATTTATTCCAAAGATCTGTTAAAACTAAGAGGTCATAAGGAATATGCCGAAGAAATTTCCCAAGGGACAGGGAACATAGATTTAAATGAAAAGAGAAATATGTACTAATTAATCAAATACTTACTATGAGTGTTTTCAACATGTTTAACACTGTTTGGGGAACATTTAAGAATCAATATATGTAATATACAATAGCCTCTTATACAAAAATGTCACACATGCTTCCCGGAATGACTAATACTAAGATCCAGACTACTCTGCTGGCCAAAGATGAAACATATTCAGATAAATAAACCAAACTCTGTGATTATCTTTGATTGAATACAGCATTTTTGAAAGGGATAGTTTCCCCAGTCAAGAATACCAGGCACCTTTCAGTGCAGCCCTTTCAGAGACAAAGAACTTTGTGGAATTATGAGAAATGAATACTTTCTTCTTGAAGACAGGAATGTCTTCTCTGTCTAGCAACAGTGCAACAGTGGTACTAGAGTTAAATAGTTTTCCCTTTTGACTGGTAATTTAAGAGATAAATAAGGAAAACAAGGATTACAACATAGACTTCCTTTCTCTCAGTGGAATATCAGAGCCATCAGGCTTCCAAATTACGTTTCCTTTTTCATGCTTTCTCCCTATGAATATTTATGAACCAGACTGTAACCAGAAATGTCTCAAAAGGAGTCATGAATTTATGTATATTTGGAGGATAGGGCCTGTCTTTGCAGAAGATGCAGAGTTAAACCCATTCAGGAAGGCTGGCTTTAAAGTAAGTGCTTTAAGCACTAGATTATACAGAAGGAAACATGAAAACTAAGGATAAATCAAAAATACTGCAGAAAATTTTACCTCTTGTCTCTCAACAAAATTCCCAGACCTACATTATATTAATATTTCTAAGTGCTGGTTTAAACAATGAAATGTGGCATGTAATGTCTCTGTAAAAATCTTGTATGAAAACTGAATGCATCATGATATTCAATACTTATTCTCATGAAATATCTGAGAAGCCAGGTTGCAAATATTTACCCTGATCTTACATCAGATTAAGAAAACAAAAGCACAGAATGGAAATATCTATCTATCAAAGCCACCATAATAGAAGAACAACAAAAAAAATCAAAACTCTTGAAAAAAAAAAAAAGACAATATTTTGTAAATATATAACGCAGTAAAGGAAAACAAAGAAGTCAGAAAACTATAAAGAAAAGAGGACACATGAAAACTTCGTAAGATCTTTTTACAAATCAACATATCTAAGATGCATTTTAGAGAAAAATAAAATAGAACAAAATCATAAGACTATTATTCAAAAAGATGATTCTTTGCCCCAAGGCTGTAGCTGAAGCTGGGGCTCATCAACCCTTGCTCCCTGCTGACTTTAAGACAAGAATTTCAAATAAGAGAGTTTGAAGAACAAAAGATGTGAATCTCAAAGCAACTAATGAAAGAATAGGAAAAGCAAGCTCCACCTTCCATTCTGAGTTAAATCAGAAATGTATGAGCACAGCAGAGCTTTTTTTCCTTTTCTGCAAACTCCTGAGAAAAAAAGAAGAGCCAGAACATTCCAGGATGGAAACTTCAAACATGTAAAGTCAAAAATAAAGCTTCAGTAGTCATAGAAATTCTCCTTTAATATATTCTTCTATGCAAGCATGTGTGCAAGCTCTATTCTTCTTTATTTTTGTCTTTTGGTCTTATCTCTAAAGATAGATCAGGAAATATGTCCTGAAAAAAAACTCACAGAAATTTAACCCATGTTTCTGCTTCATGAATAACAAAAGTAGGAGTAGGGAAAATCTCTATCCTTTTTTGGATGGAGAGGGAAGCATAGTGACGAAGGATGAGAAGGTTGAGGTGCCTGTGCAGTTGAAGTTTCCCATCACATTAACTTAGCATGACTAACTCGGTTGGAAGCAAATAAAAGCTGTGTTCACAAGCAAAAACTACACTCTACAATGCAATGCAATGGATATGTACAAAATATACAGTACTCACAATATTATACAGACATTTACAATTAGCAAATAACATGGAATCCCCTCTGGTTTCCCCAGAGAGCAGGGAAGCTGCTCTACTGTCCCCCCACCCCCCTGCCCAAGCCTCCTTCCCCCTGTGTCAGAAGAAAAGAGGAGTTGAGAGGAAGGAATGTTAGTTCTTATCTTCAAGGCCAGCAAGAAGTGCTTTTTATCTCCCCAGCAGAACAGCCAAGCCAGAGAAAAGGAAAGGAATGAGAATGGAAGTGAAATGTAAAAGACTGTTATGGTACAGATCCTATACCCCAGGCTTCCATCAAATGAATTTGTTTAGAATAATATTTTGTTATCCATTTTGCAACCAATAGTCATTTATTTATGTTTTTCTACTTTTCTGCTCAAAATCCGCATCTACATTTTAAAGGCATAGCCCAAAACTGCTACAATCCACCCCTTCTAAACAATATCTGACTGTTAATACTATCCATCTTATCTAAAACAATATTTACAATGAGTAACTAAAATTTATAGTCAATTCTGGCTGTCTTCAGTTGTTGCACTGAATTTAGGGAGTCTCAAGATCGCCTGACCTTGTTCTCATGGGCGACTTCAACCTGCCTGACATCTGCTCGGAACTCAACACAGCAGAGAGGAGACAGTCCAGGAGGTTCTTGGAATGCATGGAGGACAGCTTCTTATCCCAGGTGCTGAGTGAGCCTACCAGGGTAAGGCTATGCTAGACCTCCTCTTCACCAACAGGGAAGGGCTGGTGGGTGATGTGGTGGTCGGAGGCTGTTTAGGGGCCAGCGACCACGAGATAATTGAATTTTCAGTATTTGGTCAAGCTAAGAGGGGCAGCAAGAAGACCTCCACTCTGGACTTCCGGAGGGCGGACTTCAGGTTGCTCAAGGAACTAACTCAGAAGGTTCCTTGGGAGACAGCCCTTAGAAACAAAGGGGTCCAGGAGAGCTGGGACTACTTCAAGGAGGAACTCTTGAAGGCACTTGAAGCTGTGCCAATGCGCCGGAAGAGGAGCCGCCGGGGCAGATGGCCAGCCTGGATAGGTGATGAGCTTCTAAAAGAACTAAGGGGAAAAAACGACACCAAGCTGGGCGCAGGAGTTGATCTGCTGGAGGGTAGAGAGGCTCTGCAGAGGGACCTCGACAGGCTGGGCAGATGGGCAGAGTCCAAGGGCATGAGATTTAACACATCCAAGTGCCGGGTTCTGCACATTGGCCACAACAACCCCATGCAGAGCTACAGGCTGGGGTCAGAGTGGCTGGAGAGCAGTCAGGCTGAGAGGGACCTGGGGGTGCTGGTCGACGGTAGACTGAACATGAGCCTGCAGTGTGCCCAGGCAGCTAAGAGGGCCAATGGCATCCTGGCCTGCATCAGGAACAGTGTGGCCAGCAGGAGCAGGGAGGTCATTCTGCCCCTGTACACTGCACTGGTTAGGCCGCACCTCAAGTACTGTGTCCAGTTCTGGGCCCCTCAGTTTAGGAAGGATGTTGACTTGCTGGAACGAGTCCAGAGAAGAGCAACAAAGTTGGTGAGGGGTTTGGAACATAAGCCCTATGAGGAGAGGCTGAGGGAGCTGGGGTTGCTTAGCCTGGAGAAGAGGAGACTCAGGGGTGACCTTATTACTCTCTACAACTACCTGAAGGGAGGTTGTAGACAGACGGATGTTGGTCTCTTCTCCCAGGCAAGCAGTACCAGAACAAGAGGACACAGTCTCAGGCTGCGCCAGGGGAGATACAGGCTGGATGTTAGAAAAAAGTTCTATACAGAAAGAGTGATTGCCCATTGGAATGGGCTGCCTGGGGAGGTGGTGGAGTCACCATCACTGGAGGTTTTTAGGAGAAGACTTGACGGGGTACTTGGTGCTGTGGGTTAGTTGCTTGGGCGGAGTTGGATTGGTTGATGGGTTGGACGCGATGATCTTGAAGGTCTCTTCCAACCTGGTTTATTCTATTCTATTCTATTCAAAAAAGAGGGTGTATCATCTTTGGAAGAAAGGTGAGGCAACCCATGAAAAGTTTAAGGATGTTGCTAGGTCTTGTAGGAAGAAAATTAGGGAGGCAAAAGCACATTTGGAGCTTAGACTGCCCTCTGCTCTGAAGGACAACAAAACGTCCTTCTAAAAATACATTAATAGCAAGAAGAAGGGCAGGGACAACCTCCACTCCTTGGTGGACACGGAGGGAAATGTTGTAACAAAGGATGAGGAGAAGGCAGAGTTACTTAAAAACTTCTTTGCCTCAATTTTTTCTAGCAGGACAGAATGTCTTCCAGACAGCTGGCCTGCAGAGCTGGCAGATGGAGGCAGGGAGCAGCATAGTCTTTCTCTGTTCCAGAATGGGGTAGTTGGTGATCTGCTTAGCCACTTGGATCCCCACAAGTCCATGGGACCAGATGGGATCCATCCCAGGGTGCTGAGAGAGCTGGCAGATGTGCTGGCCAATCCGCTCTCCATCATTTTTCAGCAGTCCTGGCTCACTGGAGACATCCCAGACGACTGGAAGCTGGCCAACGTGGTGCCCATCAACAAGAAGGGCCGGTTGGATGAGCCAGGGAATTATCGACCTGTCAGCCTGACCTCAGTGCCAGGCAAGATTATGGAACAGGTCATCTTGAGTGCAGTCGCACAGAACTTGGAGGATGGCCAAGGGATCAGGTCCAGCCAGCATGGGTTTAGGAAGGGCAGGTCCTGCCTGACCAACCTGATCTCCTTCTATGATCAGGTGACCCGCCTGGTGGATGCGGGGCAGGCTGTGGATGTAGTCTACCTGGACCTCAGCAAGGCCTTTGACACCGTCCCCCACAGCAAACTCCTGGCCAAGCTGTCAGCCCATGGCTTGGATGGGAGCACACTGCGATGGGTTAGGAACTGGCTGGAGGGCCGAGCCCAGAGAGTGGTGATGAATGGTGCCACATCCAGCTGGCAGCCAGTCACCAGTGGTGTGCCCCAAGGATCAATGCTGGGCCCCATGCTCTTTAACATCTTTATTGATTATCTGGATGAGGGCATCGAGTCCATCATCAGTAAATTTGCTGATGACACCAAGCTGGGGGCAGGAGTTGATCTCCTGGAGCGTAGAGAGACTCTGCAGAGGGACCTCGACAGGCTGGGCAGATGGGCAGAGTCCAACGGCATGAGATTTAACACATCCAAGTGCCGGGTTCTGCACATTGGCCACAACAACCCCATGCAGAGCTACAGGCTGGGGTCAGAGTGGCTGGGGAGTAGTCAGGCTGAGAGAGACCTGGGGGTGCTGGTTGATGGTAAGCTGAACATGAGCCTGCAGTGTGCCCAGGCAGCCAGGAAGGCCAATGGCATCCTGGCCTGCATCAGGAACAGTGTCCAGCAGGAGCAGGGAGGTCATTCTGCCCCTGTACACTGCACTGGTTAGGCCTCACCTTGAGTACTGTGTCCAGTTCTGGGCCCCTCAGTTTAGGAAGGATGTTGACTTGCTGGAGCGTGTCCAGAAAAGGGCAACAAGGTTGGTGAGGGGCTTGGAGCACAAGCCCTATGAGGTGAGATTGAGGGAGCTGGGGTTGCTTAGTCTCGAGAGGAGGAGACTCAGGGGTGACCTTATTGCTCTCTACAACTACCTGAAGGGGGGTTGTAGTGAGGCAGAGGTTGGTCTCTTCTCCCAGGCAACCAGTACCAGAACAAGAGGACACAGTCTCTGGCTGCATCAGGGGAGGTTTAGGCTGGAGGTTAGGAGGAAGTTTTACACAGAGAGAGTGATTGCCCACTGGAATGGGCTGCCTGTGGAGGTGGTGGGGTCGCCGTCGCTGGGGGTGTTCAGGGCGAGGCTTGACAGGATGCTTGGTTGTATGGTTTAGTTGATTGGGTAGTGTTGGATGATACGTTGGACATGATGATCTCGAAGGTCTCTTCCAACCTGGTTAATTCTATTCTATTCTAATCTGAAACAATGGTCAGCTGATAGAAGGAAATGTTTTTGCTCTTGTGGGCCACAAACCCTGTGAGCAAACTGCAATTATGTAGAAGAGAAAAAAAGCATTTAGCTAATTAATAACGGCCATTGTGACTCAGGAAAGCACTCAACTACCTGTTAATGAGTGCAACACTGAATTTCACCACTCAACATTGCAATACTGAATTTCACCATTCTCTTGCATTACCCAGAAAGTGTGACTGGGACCTTCAGCAGAAACCACCTCTCAGACAGGTTTGCCCTCTTCTGAAGGAGAAAGTACCCAGTTTTCCCTAATAGATTATTTTCTTGGCCTTCCAGTATATGAAGGGGGCCCATAAGAAGGCTGGGGAGTGACTTCTCAGGCTATCAGGTAGTGATAGAACTAGGGGGAATGGAATGAAGCTGGAGGTGGGGAGATTCAGGCTGGATGTGAGGAGGAAGATCTTTACCATAAGAGTGGTGAAGCCCTGGAATGGGTTGTCCAGGCAGGTGATTGGGGCACCTTCCCTGGAGTTGTTTAAGACCAGGCTGGACGAGGCTCTGGCCAGCCTGATGTAGTGTGGGGTGTCCCTGCCCATGGCAGGGGGGTTGGAACTAGATGATCCTTGTGGTCCCTTCCAACCCTGACTGATACTATGATACTATGACACTGTAGAGTAGAGTAGAGTAGAGTAGAGTAGAATAGAATAGAATAGAATAGCATAGAATAGAATAGAATAGAATAGAATAGAATAGAATAGAATAGAATAGAATAGAATAGAATAGAATAGAATAAACCAGGTTGGAAGAGACCTTCAAGATCATCATGTCCAACCCATCATCCAACACTACCCAATCAACTAAACCATGCAACCAAGCATCCTGTCAAGCCTTGTCCTGAGCACCCTCTGTGATGGCAACCCCACCACCTCTTCGGGCAGCCCATTCCAATGGACAATCACTCTCTCTGTGTAAAACTTCCTCCTAACCTCCAGCCTAAACCTCCCCTGGTGCAGCTTAAGACTGTGTCCTCTTGTTCTGGTACTGATTGCCTGAGAGAAGAGACCAACCTCTGCCTGACTACAACCCCCCTTCAGGTAGTTGTAGACAGCAATAAGGTCACCCCTAAGTCTCCTCTTCTCCAGGCTAAGCAACCCCAGCTCCCTCAGTCTCTCCTCATAGGGCTTGTGTTTCAAGCCCCTCACCAACTTTGTTGTCCGTCTCTGAGCACGCTCCAGCAAGTCAACATCCTTCCTAAACTGAGGGGCCCAGAACTGGACACAGGACTCAAGGTGTGACCTAACCAGTGCAGTGTACAGGGGCAGAATGACCTCCCTGCTCCTGCTGGCCACACTGTTCCTGATGCAGGCCAGGATGCCATTGGCCCTCCTGGCTGCCTGGGCACACTGCAGGCTCATTTTCAACCTACCACCCTCTCCACCTGGCTGCTTTCCAGCCACTCTGACCCCAGCCTGTAGCACTGCATGGGCTTGTTGTGGCCAATGTGCAGAATTCGGCATTTGGATGTGTTAAATCTCATGCTGTTGGATTCTGCCCATCTGTCCAGCCTTTCGAGGTCCCTCTGCAGAGCCTCTCTACCCTCCAGCAGATCAACTCCTGCCCCCAGCTTGGTGTCATCAGCAAATTTGCTGATGATGGACTCAATGCCCTCATCCACATCTTCAATAAAGATGTTAAAGAGCATGGGGCCCAGTACTGATCCCTGGGGCAGACCACTACTGACTGGCTGCCAGCTGGATGTGGCACCATTCATCACCACTCTCTGGGCTCGGCCCTCCAGCCAATTCCTAACCCATCACAGTGTGTTCCCATCCAAGCCATGGGCTGACAGCTTGGCCAGGAGTTTGCTGTGGGGGACGGTGTCAAAGGCCTTGCTGAGGTCCAGGTAAACTACATCCACAGGCCTTCCCACATCCACCAGGCCATCCTGTAAGTGCTGTGTGATTGCACTCAAGATGACCTGTTCCATAATCTTGCCTGGCACTGAGGTCAGGCTGATAGCCCTATAATTCCCTGGTTCATCCAATCGGCCCTTCTTGTGGATGGGCACCACGCTGGCCAGCTTCCAGTCCTCTAGGATGTCTCCAGTGAGTCAGGACTGCTGAAAAATGATGGAGAGTGGTTTGGCCAGCACATCTGCCTGCTCTCTCAGCACCCTAGGATGGATCCCATCTAGTTCCATTGACTTGTGTGGATCCAAGCGGCTAAGCAGATCACCAACCATTCTGCTACGATACTCTGATACTATGATACTGCTTTTCATAGCAAATCTGAGTGTGCAGGTCCAGCTCAATTCACTGAACCTCTCCTATTTACCAGCAGGGTACTTGCGGCTGATGTTTCTCCCAGTTTTTCAAAGATCTATCCCCCATGGCTTTGAGAGTGATCTTCAGCAAACTGTTGTAGCATTCAATCTTCCCTTCAGCTAGTGCATAGTAGGGAATGTGGAATATCCACTAGATGCCGTGGTCTTTGGACCAGGTTTTCACAAGATTGTTATTGAAATGAGTTCTGTTGGCTTCTTTGGATTCCAGCTCATACTGGAGTTCCATCATGTCTGGTACTGCTGCAAACACAGGTGGAGCTACTTCATTTAGGGCATGGAAGTCGCCTGTCAGATGCCAGTCTCCATTCTTGTTCCGCGCAGGCCACACTGGCCTGTTGAAAGGTGAATGAGCTTTGCTGACCACATTCTGACTTTCCAACTGATGAATCAGATTCTAAATGGGCAACAAAGAGTCATGGTTGGTTCTGTATTCTCTGTGATGCACAGTCTGAGAAGCAACTGGCAACTTTATACCCTCTTTCTCATGTTGTCCCATGACTGCAGATTCATCAGAAAGCTCAAGTCTAATAGGCAGTTTCAATTTTCCTCCATCAGTTTCTACAGATACTACTCCAAAAGTCCATTTGTAACTCCTGGGGTCTTTGAAACTCCCTTCTCTCAGAAAATCAATTCCCAATATACGAGGTGCATCAGGTCCTGTAGTAACAGTATGCTTCTTTCACTGTTTACCAATTAAACTTATATCAACTTGCATCTTACTTAACTCTTGAGATCTACTAGAGACTCTCAGAATAGTTATAGGCTCTGATAATTTGATGGCATTATGGTGTACTGAGCTCCTTTGTCAACCAAGGCCATGTATTTCTGAAATTTTGAAGTGCCAGGCCACTGGGTGTACACATCCCAACAGATTCTGTTATCTCCATTATCCCTCTCCTCCCCATGGTGGGAGGCAGGCCATCCCTAATTATGGAGAATACATCTGCGTGTGCAGTTAGCACAGCATCCAGTGTTAGAATAGGAATCACTGTTGGAGCAATTAGAGTTGTTCTGTGAAACTGAGGAAGTAACAGCCACCATTCTGGTATTGCTGCCTCAGGCTCTGCTACCCTGCAGTTCCCTTAGTCTCCTGAAAAGATCAGAAGTTGGTTGACCATCTCATCTGTTCATGTTCTCACCAAACTGATCACACAGAGTTATCAAATACTCCCACATGTTTGCCTCTGTTTTCTGTTTTGGTTTGATGTTTTTTCAAATAGCTTCCTTGGAGGATGACTGTTTTTAACAGCTGAAACTGGTAACCATCTGGAGGAACAAGAATTGGAATTATCTCCCTGTACCAATTTGGTTATAAATTCCTCCTTCAGCTCTTTCATGCAATTCTTTATCTCTCTAGACAGAGTTTCAGAGGCTGAAACCAAAAAAACATGTGTGAGACTATCCTTCAGTTATCTCATTTGGTCAGTGAAATGGCCAACAGTAGGAGGCACTCCACCATAATTTCCTGCCTCAATTCTACTTGATGAGAGCTGCCAGTAAAAGGCATGTCCACATAGAAACATTACCAAGGCACCTGCCTAGATGCCTATCTATTCCACTATAATTTGAGAAGGTCTGTCCTGGAAGAGGCATTAACAAGACAGCTAAATCTGTTTTGAGCCACTGCCCCTCTCTCCTCCCTCTCTGTTTCAGGGTCTGGATTGAGGTGGAGGAACCTAATAGGCAGGTGTCGTTAAGGCTGCCTGGAGGGGGGTGGAAGGTGAACCCAATCCCCAAGTGTCTCGTTTCAGAGAGGCAACTGATCTTGTCAGACACCATGAGAGAAGGTGTGTGCAGTTTACTCACCATATAAACATTTTGAATTGATTGGCAGGATCTGAATGGCTAATGTGCCATTGGGCCATTCATATTTTGAAAAGGGAATTAATAGGGGCAGACCTTGTATGCTCGTTGCTCGTTACACCCGTAGCTTGCATGCTCTTTGTTTCTCTCTCTCTCCCCCATTCATTAATGGGATTCAAGGCAGCGACAAGCACCTTACTTACTTCTTTCTTCAGGGCAATTAGCTTCTTTTGTTTTAGTGGCATAGTGCTCGAGTTGGGTCTCCACTACAGCAGCATGCTTGCTCATTTCCTCTAAATTTTAGATACTGCCTTTTGGACTATAACTATGAACTCAAAACATCTCTTCATTCAGCAAAGGTTTTGGCAGTTACAGCTCTGCAGTTCATGAGTAAATTATGCTAATTTTCCTCGTTATTTCTGAGGTTTATAGCTTGTTACCTGTTGGTTAGCTCTGTTGTGAGCTCAAGGTGGTCCATCTACACCACCCAAGGCAGCATTGCTGTTTGGTTTCATGCACACAGGGAGATTCCAATTTGTTCCTCTGTATTCCAAATTTGGATTGTTCTAGATTATTATTCTGCTGTTTATCAGCCTTCTATCATATGTAATCAACCTATCATCAACCAGGCAGATGAACCTCAATCAAATTGGCTTGGGAAAACAATTTTTTATATTTAATAAATCATATTCATATTTTATCATATTTCCAGCCAATAAATCTATATAAACTAAAACAGGGTCCCAAGCTGAGATGCTGACTTGTCTCCCACTATCAAAGCTGGTACACCTGTATTGAAGCACCTGCCAAGCCAGGCTAGAACTGACTCATTCTCTCTAATGTAATCCTTTCTCAAATGCCTAATCTCTTGCCTGGGTGCATTTGCTGTCTCAATGGCATCATCTTCCTCATTTGTTTCCTCTTCTTGAGGCTGTTCCCATAATCTTAATGATACTCTCCTAAGGACTTCCTTAACTTCAGAAGCAACTCCATTAGCTCCTGATCTACCAGAAACTGTATCTTGTCCTGCAACTCCACTCTCCAGTCATGGTCTCAGTAATTCAGGTATATCTTTAAGGCAAACTTTCTCTCCATCCTCGGAGGGATCTTTTATAACAGCAGAAGTTCCCTCACCAGCAGAGGGATCTTGCTGTTCCCCTGCATGTTCTCCTGCATCTGTCTTGTGTCTCACTTTTATCTGGGGCTGTGTTTTAGTTTACTGCAGGCTTAGCAGTAACAGTGGGAGTTTGCAAGGAAGCAGTATCAGCAGGCAGGCTCTGAGATCCGGCAGCTGCTGCAGAGGTCACCTCTAGTCCTGCTGCTGTGGAAGGAAATGATTTTGCCTCTCTAATTGTTGCTGGTATGCCATCTTAGGTGCTGCCATTGTGGGCATCATCTGATCCCTGCTGCTGGCTGAATGCCAGAACTGCCAGTGGTCGCATTGAGAGCTGCATTACCAATAACTCCTCCCTGCCTATTCCCAGCTTTTGCCTTGTCTTATTTCCTTCATCACTAGAAGTCTCTGGGTTTGAATTAGAACCGCAGCTCCTACGTCTATGCCTACTGAATCTAAAAATAGAACTCCACTTTGCTGCTTGTCCTTCCCAGAGAAAAGCCATTAACAAGAGAACATTAATTATTACCAATAACAGAATCACACATAGCAAATAAATCACTTTGGAATCCCAGCTGCTACTGCTCACATAGCTTTCACTTACAGGAATGCTGAATTCATATATTTCTACTGGCAATGCAGTAGTTACATTCCCCTATTTCTTAAGCCAAAAGAGCCCTAAGCAACAATCATACAATATTTGCAGCTTGCACTTAAACCAAAGGAACAATTTATGCACCTAATATCTTCCCAGCTTATCAAACATCATACCAATGCACCATTTGTGCAATATTACCTTTAAAACAGAATATATCAAATGCCACAGAATCCAAATAAGCTTCATTATGCTTCCTTAATCTGAGCAGGAATCAATCAAGCAGTTGTCCTAGATTGAATAGGCGTCAATTATTTTGTATAATGTGGTGGGTTGAAGTATCCCATCATATTAATTGAGCACGACTAACTCAGTTGGAAGCAAATGAAAACTGTATTTACAAGCAAAAACTGCACTCTACAATGCAATGCAATGGATATGTACAAAATATACAGTATTTACAATATTATACAGACATTTACAATTGGCAAATAACATGGAATCCCCCTGGCATCCCTTTGGTTACCCCAGAGAGCAGGGAAGCTGCACCACTACACCCCCCACTCCAACCTCCTCCCCCCTGTACCAGAAGAAAAGAGGAGTTGAGAAGAAGGAATGTTAATTCTTATCTTCAAGGCCAGAAGAACAGCCAAGCCAGAGAAAAGAAAATGAATGAAAATGGAAGCAAAATGTGAAAGACAGTTATGGTGCAGGTCCTATACCCCAGGCTTCCATCCAATGAATTTGCTTAGAATAATCTTTTGTTTTGCTTTTTACAACCAATAATCATTTATTTATGTTTTTCTGCTTTTCTACTCAAAATCTGCAGCTAATTTTTAAAGGTATAGCCTGAAACTACCACAGTGGCTAATGCCTACTTTGTCTCAACCTTTAGCGTTGGAACCAGCAGTTCCCTGATCACCCAGCCTCATGTCTTAGGAATCAGGGACGAGAATTAGAATGAGGTCATCATAATAAATGAGGAAGTGGTCATTGACCTGCTACACCACTTAAATGCGCACAAGTCCGTCGGGCCAAATGGGCTGCACCCAAGGGTGCTGAGGGAGTTGGCAGTTGTGCTCCCCAAGCCACTTTCCATGATTTACCTGAAGTCCTGCCTAACTGGGGAGGTCCCAATGGACTGGAGAGTAGCAAATGTAACGCCAATCTACAAGAAAGGAAGAACGGAGGATTCAGGAAACTATAGACCTGTCAGTCTGACTTGGTACCAGGGAAGGTCATGGAGCAGATCATCTCAATCACCATTATACACCATATAGGGAACATTCAGGGAATCGGGCCCAGTCAGCATGGGTTTGTGAAGGGCTTGACTGACCTGATCTCCTTTTATGACAGGATGACCCAACTGCTGGATGAGGGAAAGGCTGTGCATATTGTTTACCTAGACTTTCAAAAAACTTTTGATGCCATTTCCCACATAACACTTGTGGTCAAGCTGGCTGCTTGTGGCTTGGTGTAGTAATTTGGTTTGGGTGCCCTCTGCTACATGGGGTGCTTCCTGTGTCCAGAGGTCCAGCCCAGTGGGCGGACACAAGAAACTAGGTATTTTCTACCATAATTCTCTGCACCACTATAAGATCCAGCGTGGGGTCTGGCACTTCCTCTTTTTTCCTCCTCCATCAGCCGGTAAGTGGGGGAGATGTCTCCTGGCCATGGGCCTGGCTCTGCCCAAGGCTGGGGGAATGGGCAGTCTCACATCTGGCCAGCTGAGACTAGCCTAGCAGTGGAGTGGGAGGAGGTGGGGGGGAGAAGGAGCCCTGGGGTTCTTGGGTGTACCCTCAGGTGGGGATGGGATGTTTCTGGGTCTGCTTTGGGATCTCTTCTGTCACTGCGCTTCTGGCTCTCTGTAAACACTCACCGCTTTCCATTTAAACTTTCTATCACTTTTGCAATCCATTTGCCTGAGTTGTTATTTCTGCCCGTGATGGGGAGAGGGTCTGCCTCAAACCATCACACTTGGATGAGCACATAATGCACTGGCTGTTTGAACAGGCTCAAAGAGGCCAATGGAGTTAAATCCAGCTGGCAGCTGGTCACAAGTGGTTCCTCAGGACTCAGTGTTGGGACTACTTCTGTTTAAAATCTTTATTGCTGACCTTGATGAAGACATAGAGTGTGTCATCATTAAGTTTGCACACGGTTCCAAGTCAGGTGGGAGTGTTGATATTCATGAGGGTAGGGAGGCTCTACAAAGGGACTTGTATAGATCAGATCGAAGGGACCTTAGGATTCTAGTTGACAAACAATGGAATATGAGCAAGCAGTATGCCCATCTGGCCAAGAAAGCCAATGGCATCCTGGCCTGTATTAGAAATGCTTTGTCCAGCAGGAGTAGGGAGGTAATTGTCCCCTTGTACTCAGCACAGGAGAGGCCACACCTCGAGTATTGTGTTCAGTTTTGGGCACCTCAATCCAAGAGAGATGTCAAGGTCAGTGAGTGAGTGGAGAGGAGGGCAATGAAGCTGGTGAAGGGCCTGCAGAATAAATTTTATGAAGAGTGACTGAAAGAGCTGGGGTTGGTTAGTCTGAAAAAGAGGTAGCAGAAGGGAGACCTCATTGCTCTCTATAATAAAGGACATTGTAGAGAGGCTGATGCTGATCTCTTCTCACAGGTAATTAGTGATAGAACAAAAGGGAATGGCCTCAAGCTATGACAGGGTAGGTTTAGACTGGATATTGTGAAAAAAAAATTCACAGAAAGAGTGGTCAGGCATTGGAATGTGCTGCCCAGGGAGGTGATTGGGTCACCAACCCTGGATGTGTTTAAGGAGCACAAGCTCTGTAAGGAGTGGCTGAGGGAGCTAGGGTGGTTTAGCCTGGTGAATAAGAGGCTCACCTAGATGCCGTTGTTGTTGCTCTCCACCTCCCAGCTGTCTGAAGGGTGGTTGTAGCTGGAGGGGGGGAGGAGGGGGAGGGGGCAGCAGGGCTGCTCTCTTCTCCCAGGCAAGCAGCAGCAGAACAAGTGGATACAGTGTCAAGTTGTGCAGGGGGAAGTTTAAGCTTGATCTTAGAAAGGGGTTCTTCACAGAAAGAGTGACTGCCCATTGGAACAGGCTGCCCAGGGAGGTGGTGGGTCAATGTCCTTGGAGTTGTTCAAGAAAAGACTGGATGGGGCACTTAGTGCCATGATCTAGTTGACTAGATAGGGTTGGATGATTGGTTGGACTTTCTTCCAACCTGGTTGATTCTGTGTGATTCTGTGTTGTGCTTGGGGATACAGTTTAAAGGGTGAACTTTGTGAAGCAGGGTTTTCGGTTGGACTCAATGATCCTGAGAGTCTTTCAACCTGAGTGTTTCAGTGATTCTGTGATTATGTACCTCTTTCATTCACTGAGTTTTTCTTACATGAAAGTCATAATTTCTTATTTTTTTCAGAGTATCCCAGTGTACTCTAATGACTTTTTAAGTTAAATGCAGTTCCCACAGCTCTTTCTTCAATGTTAGACTGGTTCAGTTTTTTTTTTCCAACAACTAACTTTTACTGCAAGAAATATTACTTTCACAAATAGACTTTTATCTGAGTTAGTTAGGAATATATGGTTCAGTGTGATGATGAATTACAGTTGAAGTGATGAGGAAAATCAGATGTTTTCAAACATTCTCAAAGCCGAATTTTTGATCCAAGTGAAGACTAATGACAGTGTTTCATGAGAAAATCTGTCATTCAGAAAGTTACCAGTGAAAAGCAGCAATTATTTTTTTTAACTTTGAAAAGCAAGAAAAATGTTTTCTGAATAAGCCAGTAATATAATTTTATTACATAAATATATCTAATCTGTTTTATTTCAAAAGTTTCTTTTTAAATAAACTTATATTGTTGTTGCTTTTGTTTTGTTTTATACTTCTGATTTGAAAACAATATTTTTTTCCAGCACATGAAATCCCCAATACCAAAATGAAAATAACACTTTGGAGAGCTAACACACAGACATTTGAAGTCAAACAGTGTTTGAGAGACTGCAGAGATGGGACCTTCACAGCATGCTATCAACAGAATGGAACTTTAACAGCTTCTTAGGAAAGGATATATAATTTTTCCTTTATTATAAATGATATGGCAATATTAATCAAAATATTAATGACCTTTATTAATATGAAAATTGCCAAAACTCATCAAAAGGTTCAATGTACAGTTATATATATTTAAATGGGAATGTACAGGATTTGGGCAACTACAACAACTTAAACAATTTTATGCAAACCGGGAGGAACTAAGAGAAAGAGAATACACTGGGAATGAAATGGCACTCAACCACAGTGGTGAGGGGAGACTCAACAAGAACAGTTATGCCAAAGAGGGAGTTAATTAATTACTCACAGCTGGTTGTACCCATGTAGGAGAGCGCTGCTGCTGTGTATTAGAGGCTCTGGGGCACTCTCATGTGCCAGGCACAGCAGGTTGCCAGCAGGAAGGCCACACGGTCTTCAATGGCTGGTCTGGCTTCAGCAGACAGCGGGCTATTAACACTGCTTCTCGCAACAGGTGCTTGGTTTGTCCTGGGTGAATTGAAGCACAGCAAAATCCTGGTCACAAGGGGAAGCAGGCTTGGCTCTGCCTCCTAAGCTCGTGGCTCTTCTCATAGCTTGCGGTATGTATGCTCATGGCTTTATCCCAGGCACTGGACTGGGCAACTTGAGGTTGGACAACTTGAGGCTATGCATCTCGAGGCAGTTTAAGCCAGACAAGGTCCAAGCAGGTTTAAGCACATGAGGCTAAGGAAGGCACAGGCAACTAGAAATCACCCTGTATATAAATCTTGCCCAAGACTGATTGGACCAATAGGGCATGAAACCAGCACAAAATTACCCTGTTCAACCTGGAGAAGAGGAGGCTCAGGGGTGACCTCATTGCCCTCTACAACTACCTGAAAAGTGGTTGTAGCCAGGAAGGGGTTGGTCTCTTCTCCCAGGCAGCCAGCACCAGAACAAGGGGACATAGTCTCAAGCTGCAGCAGGGGAAGTTTAGGCTTGAGGTGAGGAGAAAGTTCTTCACCGAGCGAGTCATTCGTCATTGGAGTGCGCTGCCGAGGGAGGTGGTGGAGTCACCATCCCTGAAGGTGTTCAAAAGGAGATTGGACGTGGCACTTGGTGCCATGGTGTAGTCATGAGGTCTGTGGTGACAGGTTGGACTCAATGATCCTCGAGGTCTCTTCCAACCTTAGTGATACTGTGATACTGTGATACCCAATGGGAAGGGGTTCTGCCAGGCTGTGGCCAGAACATGTGCCCTTACCATAGATACAGGGTTGTTTACCAGGCATGTATGGTCCTGTCCCCTTTGTTCCTCTTCCTGCATTACCCTGGACTTCTGCAGGAAGGACGGGGGTAGAAGAGGACCATGTCTAGACACCTTAACATCTGCCTGGGTTTGTGCTGGGGCCATTTGGCCCTATCATGACACAGCTCAGATAGTAGTAATGAACAAATAGAACAACAGTTAATGCTGATCTAACTTTGAATCTTCTGTGGAACTGGTAGGATGGTATTTGACAATGGGCTATATTAATCTGACATTCTGTACAACCTAATACCAAGACAAGATGCCTGGCTCTTTGTCCTTTTGTCTTCAGCAATTCCCTGATGGTGTGCTGGAATGAAGGATGATAACCTTACTTCCCTACACCTTTCTTTCCTCTAAATGCCCTCACATGCTTCTATGATCATCTAGTAAGGTAAAAAACGTTTGTTTCTCTCTTAATAAAGACTTCAGAGAACATTTCCTTTGCAACATAGAGTCAGGTTAGGTGACCCAAAGTCAGATAGATGTCTGATAGATGTCTCCAGGGAACAATTACTGGACTTTTTTTCAGTTCTTGAAGGGGCCCCTTTCATTTCAACCCATTTTATTCCATCTTTTAATCCCAACCCTTCAGCTGATTAAGAAAGTCAAGTGAGAGGAAGTCCTTACACAATACCAAAAACTGGAAGAATGGGAATTTTTGCTTGCTTTAGCATTTTAGAATAGAATAGAATAGAATAGAATAGAAATGAAATAGAATAAACCAGGTTGGAAGAGACCTTCAAGATCATCACATCCAACCCCTCAACCAATCCAACCCACCTAAACAACTAACCCATGGCACCAAGCAACCCATCAAGTCTCCTCCTGAAAACCTCCAATGACGATGATTCCACCACCTCCCCAGGCAGCCCATTCCAATGGGCAATCACTCTCTCTGTATAGAACTTCTTCCTAACATCCAACCTAAACCTCCCCTGGTGCAGCCTGAGACTGTGTCCTCT
Organism: Dryobates pubescens; assembly: GCF_014839835.1. Taxonomy (NCBI): domain Eukaryota; kingdom Metazoa; phylum Chordata; class Aves; order Piciformes; family Picidae; genus Dryobates; species Dryobates pubescens. The sequence goes on along the minus strand of NC_071657.1, from coordinate 82,256,663 downwards.
TGTTCTGGTACTGGCTGCCTGGGAGAAGAGACCATCATCCGCCTGTTTACAACCTCCCTTCAGGTAGTTGTAGAGAGTGATAAGGTCACCCCTGAGTCTCCTTTTCTCCAGGCTAATGTATATTGGTTCACAACATACGTTGTTATGAAAGTTGGGAGGGAAAGAAAGAGCAAACAGCTGTGAGGCAAGTGGACAAAATACTGTTGAATGGCTACATGAAATTATGCATTTCTACGTTGTGTCTAATTCCTTCAAAATTCTGAAAATGAATTAATTATTCACTGAGAAAACTGCATTTGCAGAGTATCATGTCTTAATTTTTCTATGAACAATCAATTAATCTTAGAAAGAGCTCTGAGTGTTTGGATTCCAAGGCAATTGTATGGCAATTCTGTGCATGCAATTGTCAGGGAAATTATTGGCTTAAAGAATGAAAACACAAGAAACATTGATTTGAAATGCTTCTTCAGCCAAACCACAGAGACAGCTCTGTACAAAATTTTAAAAAAGAATAAAGGTCAAATCAATGCTTGTCAGTATTGTATCTACTTTTATCAAAAAAAAAAAGCACTCGACAACACAATAACCCAACCACTTTGATTTGAGAAGGAGAACATGGAAAGAGAAAAAAACGCTTTTCTGAATTCCCTGTAGCTCATATTTGATCAAAGAACAGCAGATAAAAGGCTGAAAATTTGTTTAAAAAATATAATAAAAGCCCTTTGCATTCCAAATATCACAGAAGTTTCTACTAAGAAGACAGCAGCCTTCCTCAATATGTTGTACATTTTCCAAGCTCTTAAGAGTTCCTATACTGACTGTTACCCCTTCAAGAGAAGACTAGGTGTATTTTTGCTTTGTTGTGTTTTACATTGTATTGTCAGTGAAAGTATCACAGGAAATATGTGAATGCCTGACAAAACCTGAGAGTATTCAGTGATTCAATGAATGAATTATTTAAGTCTAGGAAATAAACTATATTTTTTCCAAATCCCGCTGTTATTGAGGATAGTTGTAGGCAGCATAATATTAAATATAAGTTTCCTATACAATATGCAGAACCTTATGCATGCAACTTACTTTCACATCACTTTTCTCAAGGATCAAAAAAGAGCCTTTCTTCCTCAGGACTCTTGCAATATCTGCTCAGAAATGGAAGTTGAAAATGTTTGAATAAATAGAATAGAGGAGATTTATTCAACAATTGAATTATTTAAATCTACATAAAGAATACCTTTAAGGCAAGACTTCTGCTTGCAATTCTCCAGGATTTTTGGAACTATTTGATATATTATTTCCTTAACTGCTTATATGATGTCTGAATTTTATTTTTTTTTCTTGAAATTGCTATAGGAAGATGACTGCTGGAGAAAAATCCATGCTGAGAGAGGTTTTGCTGATCAGTTAAAGCCCCATTTTCTTTCAGCTTCATAAGTGTAAATCAGAAATAACTATTGACTACAGCAGTTGCAGTGAAGTTACTCTAGATTTACTGACATAAGTGAAATAAGAATGGAGTCCCTGAGGTTGTTTTTCTTAGGCAGTAATGTTAGATCTATTGAAGTGCCAATTGTATATTTGTCAGCATTTGAATTCTGTTGTTTCATTTAGTCCTTCACAATTGTCTTAAAATCTGTCAATATTGTCCTTCTTAAAGGGGGGGAGATGAGAGGCGAGAAGGAGAGGGGGAAGTAAAGGAAGTTTAAATAATAATGTAATGACTAATTATATGCCTCAGTTATTCCCCCTTAATTTCTTGCATGAATCTATACCTGCACGTGAAAATTGCTTGAAGAAAGGAGTAAATCATGAGTCAGATAACATTATGCTATAAGTGTAATAATTATGGGATAATTCTGGCTGTGACTCATCATATTTCACCAAATTTCACCTCGTTTATCTCTGCCTCCATTTTTCTACCTAAAATATTTTCTAGTATTTATGTTGATGATTTTTTATGACTGAAAATATATAGCCTACTGGGAGGTATAGTTTTCTGTAATTTTTGCAGAGAACCGTATGAGCTATAAGTTGGGTTGTTATTATTGAATAACAACAAGAAGAAACTATGGATTAATATTTGTTATGACTGAGATAATAAGCTAGTCTACAAATAATGAGGACTCAGAAGAAGATCTGGGAGTTATTTCATAATGGATATTTTAAAACTCCTTCAGAGTCAGTGAATACTAGCTATTCATTGACCAGATTGTCCAATCACTATGCAAGGGGTTTACGAGTTTGGCAGTATCCTTGTAAAGAAAAATTGAATTTTAGAAAGCTTACTTTTTTTTTTTATTTTTAATATTGGAACCAACAATGCAGTAATAAATTCATACATTTACCTATATAATTATTAAAAAAGATAACTGTGTGCATTGTAGGAAAGATAACTTGAACAAAGATTGTGGTTCAGCTGTGTGGTATATTTGAATGCTTAGGTTCATATTAGGATGTAATTATTTGTACTATAATATGAAGACAAAATGCCACAACGTTGCATTTGATGCTGCCATGTAACTATATGCAGAGTGCAGCTATAACTAACAGAGTAGTACAAAGACTTAAAGCAAGATGCCTGATGTCAGGCCAAAGTATTTAGTTTGTACAGAACAGGCTTGCTCAGTTTGTTCTGTGTAATGCCTCACAAGAATGTTAATGAAAAAAACAGGTCTCATCAAAGGAATACACAAGTACTTTAATTTTTTCTTTTTTTTTTTAAGAAGATAAAGTTTTCTGGCTAGACTAGCATTATGGATGTTGCAACCACCCTGGAAAGTTTATCCTACTAGGTGCTTGTAATGAAGGCTAATTTACACCAAACCTATTCAGAGTTATTTGAAAACTTTCTGGGGCATTAGGTTATCACTAATTTTTTTTGGGGGGGGGATGGGTAATTTCTTTTTTTGTTTGATTGTTGTTTTTTTTTTGGGGGGGGGGGTTGGTTTTGGGCTGGGAGCAGGGTTTGTGGTAATGCATATATTACAGTAAATAACAAAATTAAGTCCTTCTGTGTTACTTTGTCTTGATTGGAAAGCAGGAATGTCAAGCAGTTTGTAAAACTAATCTGAAGATATACCCAGCTGTCTTCCTGTCTTTGCACACCAGAGATTTCATGCATCTCAGTAGGAACATTTGCGGGAATGTAAGCCCTAGGCAACTTTTTTGACCATGGCTTCAGAATCTTCCATAACTATCACAAATTAGCCATTTGTGACTCTCTTCAGCAATGAAACACGCAGACACAACCCTAAGTTGAATATAGGACTAAAAGCATCCTGCTAAGATTCATTGTGCTGAGATTTATAGACTTGCTTATTACAGACTCTGCAGATTGAGCTAAACAGATAGACAGAAAAGTAAGACATATCCATGCATAATTTTTTAAAAAGTGCTTTTGTATTTGTATGAAAACTATTGTTTTGATAAAAGTGATAAAGTTTTCCTGAATCCAGAATTACCTTTTGGTCGCAAAGAGTCATTCAGACCTACATAACAGCTGAAATGCCAGAATATGAACAGAGAAGATAGAAAACCATTTACAAGTCATTGATCTCAATGTTGGGTTTTTTTGTCCAACTAGTTACTAAGAAATTAAATAGATCAGATCTTGATGCTACATCAGAACAAAAAGTATTTTTGAAACAATCTTTTCTTCATTAAATGGAAATGTTGGTATCCAGACAACACTAATGAGCTGTCATCATAATAACAAATTATATTCTCATGAGATTTCCTGCACAGGATTGCAATATTAACATCCATATCTGATTCAAAAAAGCATCTTAGGTTTGAGTATATATCCAAATTTTCTGATTTCACACTTACTTCAGTTGTTTCTCAAAATATTCATGACATGAAGAAGTGTAAGACAGAATGTTTTTTTCCCTGTGATTACCAATCCAAAGCAGGCTTAGAATAAATGATATTTCAGTATGCTCTGTAACATAAGAATTGCTGTAGAACTGGTCAGGATAACTTGTTGCCTATATTAGTGATTAATGTGATGCATATGCACTGAGATAAAAGTAGACACCAAAAATAAGTTTACATATTTATAGCTGTTTATGGAAATAATAAGCAAACTTAGCATTGTGTAAAGGAAATGGTAAAAATGCATATTTTTTTTAAATGAAAATATTCTGGTCATCTCCTGTTCACCCTCCACTCAGCCAGTTTGACTTCAGTGTATAGGTGCTGCACATGGCTCAAGACAGTCCCAAGTACAAATACAGGCTTGGTAATAGGTAGATTGAGAGAACTTGGGAGTGTTGCAGGATGAAAAATGGAATATGAACCACACTGCGTGCTCACAGCCAAGAAAGGCAACCCTATTCTCAGCAGCAGCAAAAGAAGTGTGGCCAGCAGGTCAAGGAAGGTGATTCTTCCTCTCTACTCTGCTGTCATGAGACCTCACCTGGATGACTGTGCCCAGCTCTGGAGTCCTCAGAGCAAGAAAGACTGCCTATTGGAGCATGTCCAGAGGAAGGCCACATAAATGATCAGAGATTTGGAACAGACAATTTGATCAGAGATTTTCTGCAAGAAAACACTTAGAAAGTTTTGTTTGATGGTTTGCTTTTTTCTCCCAGCCTGTAGAAGAAAAGGCTCTGTGGCTCTGAGGGATATTTCAGTCTTACATAGACATAAAATGATCTCAGCTTGCTTTGTCTCTTAATAATTATTCTGTTTTTATCAAGTGACTAAAATGTTCCATCTTAAATCTTATTTTATATATATATATATATATATAGAGAGAGAGAGAGTATCTGACAACATCTGTAATCACTGTGTAAAAAATATTAATCCTTTATGTGAATTTGGACTAAGGAAAATTAATGAACAACTTAAGCTAATAGTTCAATGTGATTTAAGTTTGGTAGGAATCAGGAAATAAAGAGCAAGAAGGAAACTATTAGAAAACTAAGAATATCCTCAGGAAAACACAAATCAAGATGATTGAAATTAAAGCTATGATTATATTAGTTTAGGTCATTGTTTTATTAGGAACATTATTATTTGGCAATCCCTTAAACTCCCATTATTTAGAAAAATTAAATTGGTTGACTTTATAAGAATGTCTCAGTGTAAACTAAGTAAAAGGTTAGAAACTGATAAGTTTGTCTGTAGCATTCTTAACTACATTATTAAATTGAGATCTAATTGGAATAACAGTAACTGTTTCATTTAGATAAGACTGAGCTGTATATTAAACTACAATATATTCATAGCTATACTTACTAGGTGTAACCCATTTTGGCCCTGACAGGATTTTTAGAATAGAATAGAATAGAATAGAATAGAATAGAATAGACCAGGATGGAAAAGACCTTTGAGATCATTGAGTCCAAGCTATCACCTAACACAATCTAATCAACTAAACCATGCACCAAGCGCCCCATCCAGTCTCTTTCTGAACTCAAGGTGTGGCCTAACCAGTGCTGAGGACAGGGGCACAATGACTTCCCCGTTCCTGCTGGCCACACTCTATTCCTGATAGAGGCCAAGATGCCATTGGCCTCTTTGGCCACCTGGGCACACTGCTGGCTCAACTGTTTAGTCTAACACTAGGGAGGCTGTGAAGCATAGAATACATAGAATACATAGAATAAACCAGGTTGGAAGAGAACTTCAAGATCATCGTGTCCAACCCATCAACCAATCCAACACCACCCAAACAACTAACCCATGGCACCAAGCACCCCATCAAGTCTTCTCCTGAAAACCTCCAGTGATGGCGACTCCACCACCTCCCCAAGCAGTCCATTCCAATGGGCAATCACTCTCTCTGTATAGAACTTTTTCCTAACATCTAGCCTGAACCTCCCCTGGCACAGCCTGAGACTGTGTCCTCTTGTCCTGGTACTGGCTGCCTGGGAGAAGAGACCAACATCCGTCTGTCTACAACCTCCCTTCAGGTTGTTGTAGAGAGTAATAAGGTCACCCCTGAGTCTCCTCTTCTCCAGGCTAAGCAACCCCAGCTCCCTCAGCCTCTCCTCATAGGGCTTGTGTTCCAAAACCCTCACCAACTTTGTTGCTCTTCTCTGGACTCATTCCAGCAAGTCAACCTCCTTCCTAAACTGAGGGGCCCAGAACTGGACACAGGACTCAAGGTGTGGCCTAACCAGTGCAGTGTACAGGGGCAGAATGACCTCCCTGCTCCTGCTGGCCACACTGCTCCTGATACAGGCCAGGATGCCATTGGCCCTCCTGGCTGCCTGGGCACACTGCAGGCTCATGTTCAGCTTACCATCAATCAGCACCCCCAGGTCCCTCTCCACCTGGCTGCTCTCCAGCCACTCTGACCCCAGCCTGTAGCTCTGCATGGGGTTGCTGTGGCCAATGTGCAGAACCCGGCACTTGGATGTGTTAAATCTCATGCCGTTGGATTCTGCCCATCTGTCCAGCCTGTCGAGGTCCCTCTGCAGAGCCTCTCTACCCTCCAGCAGATCAACTCCTGCCCCCAGCTTGGTGTCATCAGCAAATTTACTGATGATGGACTCAATGTCCTCGTCCAGATCATCAGTAAAGATGTTAAAGAGCATGGGGCCCAGTACTGATCCCTGGGGCACACCACTAGTGACTGGCTGCCAGCTGGATGTGGCACCATTCACCACCACTCTCTGGGCTCGGCCCTCCAGCCAGTTCCTAACCCATCACAGTGTGCTCCCATCCAAGCCATGGGCTGACAGCTTGGCCAGGGGTTTGCTGTGGGGGACGGTGTCAAAGGCCTTGCTGAGGTCCAGGTAGACTACATCCACAGGCCTCCCCACATCCACCAGGCAGGTCACCTGATCATAGAAGGAGATCAGATTGGTCAGGCAGGACCTGCCCTTCCTAAACCCATGCTGGCTGGGCCTGATCCCTTGGCCATACTCTAAGTGTTGTGTGATTGCACTCAGGATGACCTGTTCCATAATCTTTCCTGGCACTGAGGTCAGGCTGACAGGCCTGTAATTCCCTGGCTCATCCAACCGGCCCTTCTTGTGGATGGGTACCACGTTGGCCAGCTTCCAGTCATCTGGGATGTCTCCAGTGAGCCAGGACTGATGAAAAATGATGGCGAGTGGCTTGGCCAGCTCATCTGCCAGCTCTCTCAGCACCCTAGGATGGATCCCATCTGGTCCCATGGACTTGTGGGGGTCTAAGCTGCTGAGGAGAGCTCCTATCACTTGCTCATGGAACAAAGGGAAACCATGCAGCTCCCTGGCTCCCTCTGCCAGTTCTGCAGGCCAGCTGTCTGGTAGACGTTCTTTCCAGGTAGTAAAAACTGAGGTAAAGAAGGTGTTAAGTACCTCTGCCTTTTCCTCATCCTGTGATACAACATTTCCCTCCATGTCAACCAAGGAGTGGAGGTTGTCCCTGCCCTTCTTCTTGCTATTGATATATTTATAGAAGGACTTTTTGTTGTCCTTCACAGCAGAGGCCAGTCTAAGCTCCAAATGTGCTTTTGCCTCCCTAATTTTCTTCCTACATGCCCTAGCAACATCTTGAAACATTCCATGGGTTGCCTCACCCTTCTTCCAAAGGTGATACACCCTCTTTTTTCCCCTTAGTTCTATTAGAACTTCATTACCCATCCCGGCTGGCCGTCTGCCCCGGCGGCTCATCTTCTGGCACATTGGCACGGCCTGCTCCTGAGCCTTCATCAGTTCTGTCTTGATGCAGGTCCAGCCCTCCTGGACCCCTTTATTTTTAAGGGCTTTTTCCTAAGGAACCCTCTGAATTATTTCCTTGAGCAACCTGAAATCCGCCCTCTGGAAGTCCAGAGTGGAGGTCTTCTTGCTTCCTCCTCTTTGTTTGACCGAATACCGAAAATTCAATTATCTCATGGTCGCTGGCCCCTAAACAGCCTCCGACCACCACATCACCCACCAGCCCTTCCCTGTTGGTGAAGAGCAGGTCAAGCATAGCCTTGCCCCTGGTAGGCTCACGCAGCACCTGGGATAAGAAGCTGTCCTCCATGCATTCTAAGAACCTCCTAGACTGTCTCCTCTCTGCTGTGTTGAGATCCCAGCAGATGTCAGGCAGGTTGAAGTCGCCCATGAGAACAAGGTCAGGAGATCTTGAGACAGCCTTAAGCTGTCTATAGAATGCTTCGTCAGCATCACCCTCCTGGTTGGGTGGTCTATAACATACTCCAACCAGGATGTCTGCCCTACCGGTCTTCCCTCTAATTCTTGCCCACAAGCATTCTACCTGATCATCCCTAATCTCCAGCTCAATGGCATCTAGTGCCTCACTGATGTACAGGGCCACCCCTCCACCCCTTCTTCCTTGCCTGTCTCTCCTAAAACCTCCTTGAGCAATATCTAGCTGTGGAAATCATAGGGGGGTGAAATGACCAGCATAGATTTTTCATAAGTTTGAGAGCCGACTGGAAGCAGCATTCAGGACCACTCCACTTGAGTCATGAGCTTTCTGCTTGGCTTTTCACTTTCCTTTCAGGATTTTGTGGGTCGGGAGGATTCCTGGTTGGCAGGGAGGTCCGACAGGACTGTGCTCTCGTGAGCCCGCTTGGGAACGGGAACGTGATGTCAGCCGTGGGAGGTTTAAATCCCGCCCAGGCTGTGCACGAGGCGCTATTTTGGCTGCTCACATAAAAAAACAAACCATGATGAACCGCGGTTGTCACTCAGACGAAGGCTAGAAAAACAGCATCTACCCTGCTGCCGGTGGCAGAGAGTGCTTCAGTGCTTCAGCCTGGCGCTTGGAATAGAGGGGGAAGGAGAGAACACCTGTATCAGGTGTGACCAGGTGAACTTTCTCCTCAGTCTGGTGGCGGAGCTGAAGGATAAAGTGCCGAAGCTGAAGAAGGAGGTATCTAGGCTCAGTTCAATCAGAGAAAGCGAAAGGGAGTTAGATTTGTGGGAGATGGCTCTGCAGATCTCCCCTGCTGAGGGAAGGGTCCCTGGAAACGGGGAGGGATGAACACAAGTACCTGCCAGGGGTGGCAAGAGAAATCCATCCCGGCCCTCTCGTCCTCTTCTGCTGCCCTTGCATAATAAGTATGAGGCCCTGGAGGCCGAGTGCAGTGGGGATGAGAGGGCTGAGAAGCAGCCATCCAGAGAGGAGCCTAAGGCCAAGCAGTCCCCACCAACTATAACGGCCAGCTCCACAAAGAAAAGGAGAAGGGTTATAGTTGTTGGGGACTCTCTCCTGGGGGGTACTGAGGGACCCATATGTCGTCCCGACCCATCCCACAGGGAGGTCTGCTCCCTACCTGGGGCACAGGTTAGGGATATCGCAAGGAGACTCCCAAAGTTAATCCAGCCCTCTGACTATTACCCTCTGCTGGTAATACAAACTGGGAGTGATGAAATTGACAAGAAGGGCATTAGGGCGATTAAAAAGGAGTTCAATTGTCCAAGCTCATTGGACAATTGATTGATGGGGCAGAAGCTCAAGTGGTGTTCTGCTCAGTTCCCTCAGTGACAGGGGTGTACACTGAGAGGAATGGGAGAACCCATACCATCAACAATTGGCTCAGGGGATGGTGCCAGCAGTGGAATTATGGTTTCTTTGATCATGGGGCAACTTTTACTGCACCTGACCTGCTGGGTCCTGATGGGGTGCAATTATCTAGAAAGGGTAAGAGAGTCCTAGCACTAGAGTTGGCAGGGCTCATTAAGAAGGCTTTAAACTAGGTCTGAAGGAGGTGGGTGAGGAAATCAGTCCCTCTGCAGAGGAAAGAGTGGGACACAAATTAGGGTCAATTGAGAAGTCGGGAGCCACGCTGCAGTGCATGTACATCAATGTACGCAGCATGGGCAATAAGCAAGAGGAGCTGGAGGTCCTGGTCCGCCAGGGCGACTATGATATAGTCGCCATCTCAGAAACATGGTGGGATAACACACACGATTGGAGTACTGCACTGGGTGGTTACAGTCTCTTTAGGAGAGACAGGTGAGGAAGAAGAGGAGGAGCAGTGGCTCTGTATATTAGGGAGTCACTCTCTGCCACAGAACTTGAGGTGGACGATGAAGGGATTGAGAGCCTGTGGGTTAAAATCGGAGGGCAGCCTAAGAAATCTGACACCCTGGTTGGAGTCTGTTACAGACCACCCAACCAGGATGAGGAGGCTGACGAATTATTCTATAAGCAACTGGAGGCTGTCTCAAGATCATCAGATCTCGTCCTTGTGGGTGACTTTAACCTGCCAGATATCTGCTGGGAACTTAATTCATCAGAGACAAGGCAGTCCAGAAGATTCCTGGAGCACATGGAGGACAGCTTCCTGATGCAGCTGTTAAGTGAGCCTACCACAGTATCACAGTATCACAGTATAACTAAGGTTGGAAGATGTAGGAAAGCAGAAAGTATCTATGGAAGGTTTCAGGACAAGAAAGAACAACAGGACATTGATACTGGAAGGATGGCTTGATGATAAAGAAGAGCTGACCGTGGTAAACAACCTGAAGTGCGAGACAGGAGGACACTTGCCTCCATGCTGGAGAAGATCAACCTGATATGGGATGAAGATAACAATGGACAGCTGCATATCAAAGGAGAAAACTCAGTTAGCAGCAGTGGTGCAAGAATGTCAGGGAATTGCTTATCCTGCTCGATTTTTCCTATATAAGCTGCTTGTTCTGTACCAATAAATGATTCCTGCCTCACCAACAAGGGAGTCCGTGCATGCTTTCCGATAAAATGGCGCCCGTATCGGGAATTTCAGTGAGATCTTTCTTCAGACTTATCCTCGGATTGCACCCCCAGTGAGCCGAACGGGAGAAGTGAGCAGACGACGTGTCCATCCCCTACACTGCAGGTCAGGTACGGGGACTGCGGCCGGGGAAGAATATGGGCCAAGGAGCCACGAGATCACAGCAACTGCACCATGATGTGCTTATGCGAATTATCAAAGAGCAAGGGTATAGACTGAGCTCTCAAAAACTTACCCTTCTGTTGCTGTGGATAAATCGCAATTGCCCCTGGTATCCTGAATCAGGGACACAGGAATTAACAGAGTGGAACAGGGTTGGAGAGACCCTCTCAGAAGCACAAAAATCCGGGAATGATTTTTCACCAGACATTTTAATAACGTGGTGCAGACTATGGCGAGCGCTGACCACGCTCATGAGTAAATCCAACAGCACTTCACCCTCGGGGACTCTAAACACTCCCATTACCCATGTGGGCCCTCAGAAGCAGGATGAGCTTCCTACAAACAACAAAACACAGGCAGAAACAAGCGGTCTGGCTGCAGGGCACACGGAGGAGGAAAGAATAGGCACTGATGACCCGTCAATGAGAGCACGGTCACAAAAGCTCCTAGTTCAACAGTGCAAGAGGCCGTTTGACGTGCCCCTTAAGAAGTCTAAGACATTGCCTGATGCAAGTGCAAAATACGCGGACAGCAGCTCTGAGTCAGACCCAGAGCTGGATGATCCTTTCGATCAGGGCTCCACCGATACAGAAAAGGAGCCAGGTTTATATCCACAGGTACCTCCGCTTAAGGCAGCTGTAGCAGCTGCAGAAGGAGCAAATCCTCAACCGGAGCAGAAGAAACAAAGAAAACCAGATGCAAAGTTAAAACCACCAACTCAAGTAACTGATGAAAAACTAATTTCTTTTGATCCCGACAGCTCCACTACTCAAGAATCGCTCGACAAATCAAACCAGCCACTTTTCCAACCCACAGCACCAAGTTTATCTTCCTCTCTTCCCTTAAATACCACTAATGAAGTTGTTAACTCTGTTCCCTATCCCTTTCCTTTTCCAGCAGGATTTTACCCTCAGCCTCCTTCGGTTCCCATACCCCAGCAGGCGGGGGCTTTGTCTACCCCCCCCGCCACCTTATGGAGGTGTTTGTGTACCTCCTGCAGCTACTATGAGTAATATGGGGGTGAGGGGTAACGGAATGCTTTATCAAGGAGGCAATGTACAGGATGGTGTTAAAATGTCTAATGGATTGTTGATTAATGAACATGTTCCAAGTGTAGTTACACGATTGCAAATTTCAATTTCTGATGTTTTAACGGATAAAGATGATAAGGGTTTTATAAATACAGAAATGTTACAGATGTGTGCGATGCCAGGAGTGGTGGAAAACAGACCAGGAGGTGGGACTGCTCCCGTGTATCATTCTCTGTCATATGGTATCTTAAGAGAACTAAAACATCATTTTGAATCCCCCCTTTGTCTCCTAGTGGGTCAGAAGAAAGGTATTCCAACAGAAGCGATAGATGGGCTATCCACAAGGCAATTAGAAGTGATTGTGAGTTGCTGGTGAGAGCCCAAGGAGAGGGCTGAGCCCACCGCTCCCCTCTTGGTAGGACCATTAGGTGAGGGGAGTGGTGTGCCTCCCAGAGCAGCTAAGGGCTTCTCCCCTAAGTGGTGAGCGGGGGGTGAAGCGTGATCCAGCAGCTCACCAAAAATGTGTAAAAGGAACCAGGTGGAATCATTAAAAGGAAAAAAAAGGAAGAAAAAAAAAAAAAAAAAAGGATGTGTGTGTGGAACCTGGCAGTACCAGTTTTGTATGTTTTGAGGTTGTGTTTCTCATTTAAACTCTAATGTTGAAGATTCCTTGATGTATTGTCAGAAGGACTTGCCTTGTTAAAATATAAAAGACCTCTCATATAAAAGCATTTTAGTAGAATGTGTACTACATAGTTCCTTTGCTACTGTGTGTACTACTCACCCATACGTATTAGGAATAGGCATTGATTGTATAATCTATAACGAATCAAGCATATATCATCTTAGTTGTAGCAATATTACTTTTAAGACTTGTGTTATTGATAAAGACATTGATCAGCAGAGCATGATTATTCCCTTCCGAAGAAGGGCAGAGGTCTGGATTCCCATGAACATGACAAGAGGATGGGAGAGTGAGAATGGATTGGACCATGTTATCAGGCTATTAGACCAGGGACTAAAAGATTCTAGAAAAAGGGCAAAAAGATTTGTGGGATGGTTAATTTTTGCTATAATATCAGCTGTGATAATATTAGCATCTGCTGCTGCTTCAGTTACAGCTTTGACAAAGGGCATACAAACTGCGGACACAGTGAGAACTTTATTAACCAATGTGACAAATGATTTGCAGATGCAGGAAGCTATAGATGAGGAAATAATGGCAAGGTTGTATGCACTTGAGGCCAGTGTTGTTTGGTTAGGAGACCAACAAGCTGCCTTGCAGACCCATATGATGCTGCAGTGTGATTGGGAATATCATAAGAAGGACATGTGTGTAACATCCTTGTCTTGGAATGACTCTCAGCATGATTGGAAGTCAGTAAGATCACACTTACAAGGGGCCTTTGATAGCTCCTTGAAATATAATGTCCAAACATTGAAGCATCAGCTGGAACTGCAATTAGCAAATATACAACAGGTGCGGATTGATTCAACATGGCAAGCACTGAACAAAGATCTTAGCTGGTTGAATCCAAAAAAATTGGTTCTCAGGTCTGAATCTACGAGTGTGGGTTATAGGTGGAATCCTTGTAGTGATTGGTATTGTAATTGCAGTGTGAATGGTACTTGTAATAATAGCTTTTAGGAATACGAGGATGGTCAGGACACAAGTGATGGCTGCTGTTTTAAACAATATAAAAATGGGGAGTTGTAGGAAAGCAGAAAGTATCTATGGAAGGTTTCAGGACAAGAAAGAACAACAGGACATTGATACTGGAAGGATGGCTTGATGATAAAGAAGAGCTGACCGTGGTAAACAACCTGAAGTGCGAGACAGGAGGACACTTGCCTCCATGCTGGAGAAGATCAACCTGATATGGGATGAAGATAACAATGGACAGCTGCATATCAAAGGAGAAAACTCAATTAGCAGCAGTGGTGCAAGAATGTCAGGGAATTGCTTACCCTGCTCGATTTTTCCTATATAAGCTGCTTGTTCTGTACCAATAAATGATTCCTGCCTCACCAACAAGGGAGTCCGTGCATGCTTTCCAATAGGAAGAGACCCCAAGGATCATAGAGTCCAACCTGTCTCCACAGACCTCATAAGTAGACCATGGCACCAAGTGCCATGTCCAGTCTCCTCTTGAACACCTCCAGGGACAGTGACTCCACCACCTCCCTGGGCAGCCAATTCCAATGACAAACGACTCTCTCAGTAAAGAACTTTCTCCTCACTTCGAGACTAAACCTCCCCTCGAGCAGCTTGAGACTGTGTCCCCTTGTTCTGGTGCTGGTTGCCTGGGAGAAGAGACCAACCCATTCCTGCCTACAACCACCTTTACCAGGGGTCAGGATCTGCTTTACCTGCTGTTCTCCAATAGAGAAGGGCTGGTGGGAGATGTGATTGTGGGAGGCTGTCTAGGGTGCAGTGACCACAAGATAGTGAAGTTTTCAATATGCAGGGAGATAGGGAGGACCACCAAGAAAACCCTTACCATGGGCATCCCAAGGGCAAACTTCAGCCTATTTAAGAAACTTATTTGTAAAGTTCCTTGGGTACCAACCCTCAAGAACCAAGGGTTGGACCTATTTCAAACAGGAGCTCTTGAAGGCAGAGGAACTGGCAGTTCCCATGTGCCGAAAGATGAGCTGGCGGGGAAGGCGACTGGCCTGGATGAGCAAGCAGCTCCTGGAGGATTTAAGGGGAAAAAAGAGGCTGTATCAGCTTTGGAAGGAGGGGAAGTCTTCTCGAGGTAGGTTTAAGGAAGTTTAGGCTCAAGGTGAGGAGAAAGTTCTTCACAGAGAGTTCTTAGGCATTGGAATGGGCTGCCCAGGGGTGTGGTGGAGTCACCGTCCCTGGAGGTGTTCAAGAGGGGATTGGACATGGTACTTAGCGAGGCAAAGGCCCAGTTGGAACTGAAGCTGGCCACCTCTGTGAAAGACAATGAAAAGCATTTTTAAAAATATATCAACACTAAAAACAAGGGCAAGAAGAACCTCCACTCCTTACTGGACCTGGAGGGGAACACGGTGACTGAAGATAAGGAAAAGGCTGAGGTCCTGAACACCTTCTTTGCCTCAATGTTTAACAGCAAGGCAGGAGTTCAGGACAAGTGGCCTCCGGAGCTGGGTGATGGGGTCAGGGAGCAGTGTAATGTCCCAGAAATCCACGTGGAATTAGTTCGGGACCTGCTGAGCCACTTGGACACTCACAAGTCCATGGGACCGGGTGGGATCCATCCTAGGGTGATGAGAGAGCTGGCAGATGAGCTGGCCAAGCCGCTCTCCATCATTTTCCTCCAGTCCTGGCTCACTTGTGAGGTCCCAGACGACTGCAAGCTGGCCAGTGTGGTCCCCATCCACAAGAACGGATGGATGGAGGAACCCGGAAACTACAGGCCAGTCAGCCTGACCTCAGTGCCAGGGAAAATGATGGAACAGATTATCCTGGTGGCAATAACTGCACACCTGAAGGATGGCCAAGAGATCAGGTCCAGCCAACATGGATTTAGGAAGGGCAGGTCCTGCCTCTCCAACCTGATGTCCTTCTATGATCAGGTGACCCATCTGGTGGATGTGGGGAGGCCTGTGGATGTAGTCTATCTGGACTTCAGCAAGACCTTTGACACCGTCCCTCACAGTAAACTGCGGTCTAAGCTGTCAGCTTGTGGCTTGGACAGCAACACTCTGTGCTGGGTTAGGAAGTGGTTGGAGGGCCGAGCCCAGAGAGTGGTCATGAATGGTGCCACATCCAGCTGGCAGCCAGTCACCAGTGGCATCCTCCAGGGATCAGTGCTGGGCCCCATCCTCTTTAACATCTTCATTGATGATATGGATGAGGGGGTTGAGTCAGTCATCAGCAAGTTTGCAGATGACACCAAGTTGGGAACAGAGTTTGGTCAGTTAGAGGGTTGAAGGGTGCAGCAGAGGGACCTTGACTGACTGGACAGATGGTTAGAGTCCAATGGAATGGCATTCAACAAGTCCAAGTGCTGCACTTTGGTCACGGCAACTCCATGCAGAGCTACAGGCTGGGGTTGGAGTGGCTGGAGAGCTCCCAAACAGAGGGGGACCTGGGGTTCTGATTGACAGCCACCTAAACATGAGCCAGCAGTGTGCCCATGTGGCCAAGAAGGCCAATGGCATCGTGGCCTGCATTAGGAATAGTGTGTGCAGCAGGAGTAGGGAAGTCATTTTGCCCCTGTACTCTGCATTGGTTAGGCCACACCTTGAGTCCTGTGTCCAGTTCTGGGCCCCTCAGTTTAGGAAGGACATTGAGACACTTGAACGTGTCCAGAGAAGGGCAACAAGGCTGGTGAGAGGCCTTGAGCACAAGCCCTATGAGGAGAGGCTGAGGGAGCTGGGATTGTTTAGCCTGGAGAAGAGGAGGCTCAGGGGTGACCTCATTGCTCTCTACAACTACCTGAAAGGTAGTTGTAGCCAGGAAGGGGTTGGTCTCTTCTCCCAGGCAACCAGCACCAGAACAAGGGGACACAGTCTCAAGCTGCAGCAGGGGAAGTTTAGGTTTGAGGTGAGGAGAAAGTTCTTCAGTGAGCGAGTCATTCGTCATTGGAATGGGCTGCCCAGGGAGGTGGTGGAGTCACCATCCCTGGATGTGTTCAAGAGGCGATTGGACATGGTACTTGGTGCCATGGTATACTCATGAGGTCTGTGGTGACAGGTAGGTCTCTTCCAACCTTAGTGATATTGTGATACTGTGATACTATTGGGGTTAATTAATTTGATTGCCTTTATGATGAGGTGACTGGCTTGGCAGATAATGGAGAGCAATGGGAAATATTTACTTATTTTTAGCAAGACTTTTGGGATGGCTTCCTACAGTGCCTTGTAGGCCAGTGCCTTGTAGTAAAATTTAAAATATAATTAAAAATGAACTCCTATATAAAGTGCCTAAGCTCTAATTTTGAAGTTGACTCCTCAAGCAATTATCTGCAAGTATCAAAACAGACACTTTGGAGGTCACTTTCAGCCTAAATTACTGCAAATTTTATGAGTACATCATCCTCAGAGCATTCATCAGAATGATTGTTTAAACATTCCTTGAAGAAAGATAGAGTTTATACTGGCCACTTCTGTGAAGAACAATAAAAAATGTTCTTATAACTATATTAATGGCAAAAGGAGGGGCAAGGGCAACCTCCACTCCTCAGTGGACATGGAGGGGAATGTTGTAACCAAAGATGAGGAAATAGCAGAGGTACTTAACACCTTATTTGCCTCAAATTTTAATATCAGGATAGGTTGTCTTCTGGACAACTGGCTTCCTGAGCTTGTAGATGGAGTCAGGGGGGCAGTATAGTCCCCTCGTAATCCAAGAGGAAGCAGTTAGAGACCTACCGAGCCACTTGGATCCCCACAGGTCTATAGGACCAGATGGGATCCATCTTAGGGTAGTGAGAGAACTGATGCATGAGCTCACCAAGCCCACCATTTTTCAGCAATCCTGGCTCACTGAAGAGGTCCCAGATGACTGGAAGCTGGTCAATGTGGTACCCATCCACAAGAAGGGCTGCAAGGAGGAGCCAGGGAATTACAGGCCTGTCAGCCTGCCCTCAGAGCCAGGCAAGACTCTGGAACAGGTCATCTTGAGTTCAATCACACAGCACTTAAAGGATGGCCAAGGGATCAGGCCTAGCCAGCATGGATTTAGGAGGGGCCCAATGCCATTTGCTTTCTTGGCCACCTGGGCACACTGCTTGCTCATATTAGGTTGCTTGTCGATTAGAAACCTTTCTGTCACACAGCTTTCCAGACACACTGCCACAAGCCTGTAGCATTGCTTCAGGTTGTTGTGACCCAAGCACAGGACTTGGCATTTGGATTATCCCATTAACACTGTCCCGTTGATCCAACCTATCAAGGTCCCCTCCCTACCCTTATGAATATCAACACTCCCACCTGATTTGGTGTCATCTGCAAACTTACTGGTAACACACTCTATGTCTTCATCAAGGTCACCAATAAAGATATTAAACAGAAGTGGTCCCAACACTGAGTCCTGAGGAACACCAGTTGTGACCATCTGCCAGCTGGATTTAACTCCACTGACCTCTTTGGGCCTGTTAATCCAGCCAGTGCATTATCCATCAGAGTATGTGCTCATTCCAGTCACAAGTAGCCAGTTTGTCCATGAGAATTCTGTGGGAAATGGTGTCAAAGGCTTTTTGAAAGTCTAGGTAGACAATATGCACAGCCTTTCCCTCATCCAGCAGTCGGGTCATCCTGTCATAAAAGGAGATCAGGTCAGTCCAGCCCTTCACAAACCCATGCTGACTGGGCCTGATTCCCTGGTTGTTCTCTATATGGTGCGTACTGGTGATTGAGATGACCTGCTCCATGACCTTCTCTGGTACCAAGTCAGACTGACAGGTCTATAGGTTCCTAGATCCTCCTTTCTTCCTTTCTTGTAGATGGGTGTTACTTTTACTACTCTCCAGTCCATTGGGACCTCCCCAGTTAGGCAGGACTTCAGGTCCTGAAAGTGGCTTGGGGAGCACATCTACCAACTCCTTCAGCACCCTTGGCTATAGCCTATCTGGCCCGATGGACTTGTGTGCATCTAAGTGGTGTAGCAGGTCGATGACCACTTCCTCATTTATTATGATGACCTCATTCTGTTTCTCCTCCCTGACGCTTAATTCATGAGGCTGGGTGACCAGGGAACTGCTAGTTCAGTGCTAAAGACCCAGAAAAAGTAGGCATTGAGCACCTCAACCTTTTCCTCATTCTTACTCACTATGTTTCCCTCTGCAGCCAACAAAGAATGGAGATTTTCCCTGTTCCTCCTTTTGTTGCTAATGAATTTATAGGAATATTTTTTTATTATCCTTAATGGCTGTAGCT
This sequence comes from Dryobates pubescens, assembly GCF_014839835.1. Taxonomy (NCBI): domain Eukaryota; kingdom Metazoa; phylum Chordata; class Aves; order Piciformes; family Picidae; genus Dryobates; species Dryobates pubescens. The sequence continues at coordinate 82,237,934 of NC_071657.1, read as the reverse complement.
AGGTTGAGCTCCAGCTGTGCATTGGCTCTCCTAATTTTCTCCCTGCTTAGCTTTACTACATCCTTATAGTCGTAATGAGAGACCTGTCCCCTCTTCCAAAGGCCACAGTATACACATGCACAAATCCGGAAATGAGAAATATTTATATAACCAGGAAGAAAAGAGAAAAATGCATAACTAGATCTTACATGGATCACAATATGGTCACTGTATTTTTCCTGAAATAAATTCAAAACTCTTGATCACAAACTAAGGTACTAGAGAGAGGCTAAATGTATGACTACTTTTCAACAGGTTTTATGCTATGATACACTGAAGAGGGAGATTTTTTTTTTCCCCAATCAGATAACACAGAAAGATACAAATCCTAGTATGGCTCTCTCAGCATAACCATACAAAGAGCAGCAATAATTTATATGTACAGCATTTGATTCAACTTTTTTGTTTTCCAAAGGCGTGCCTTAAAATTTGTACAGCAGAATGAAAAAGGATCTGGAAACACAATTACAGTGATCTGCATAAAATAATGTTATTTCTACCTAAATATTCATCTGCATGCCATGAAAATGAGAGTATGCAAACCAAAACTGGGAAACAAAAGGAAAAAAAAGGGCAAAATTAAACTACTAAAGCTGACACAATATAGAAAAGGTTCTCCACTCGCTTAATTTGACCATTTTAATGGAGCATGTTGTGTTTATGTTCTGGCTGTTTATGTGAGGAAATAATGAAGCTGGTTTTTTTCCCTTTAAGGAGCCAGAGGGATCTGGCGAGTCACTGAGAGGTTAGTGATCAGACTAGTGGTCTGTTCAGCCACAGAAGCTGCTGGGCAATGCCTGCAACTCATGCTGTGCAGCAAGAATGCCAAACTGCATTTCCAGAGGGATATGTGAGCTTTACGTTATGCAACAGCTGTTCCATTTCCACTTTTAAAATTACTTCATAAAGAAGAGAACCTTTTCCCAATTTATTTTACTTGCTTTTGCTGAACAGCTTAGCTGGGGCTTAATCCAAAGCCCATAGAATTCAGTGGAGAGACTTTTGATAAACTTTTTAGGGCAGGCATAAAATTCATTAGGAAAAACACTTTGGTCATTTCTTGTTTCCTTTGACAAAATCCCCATTATCCTTAGTACAAGGCATACTGTACCATCTATTTGAGATAGAATTAAATATCAGAGGTTAAATTTCTTAAAGTTTTTGCTCTGTTCATGTACGTGTTGTGATTCTTATCCAAAGTTTAGTTTGATACTTCTGTGTGTTGACTGGGCTTAAAAATCTTCAAGCAGTAGTTTAGAAATTTTTTAACTCTGCGAATATTTATAGACTTCACCTGAGGAAAAAAAAAGGTCTCATAGATAGGGCTTTAAACTAGATTCGAAGGGGGAAGGGGCTGAAAGCAGTCCCCCCAGGCAGGAGTCTGGGGGTGATAAGCTTGAGCCAGAGGGTAACATGGGTAACAAACAAGAGGAGCTGGAAGCCTTGCTGCAGCAGGAAATTTACGATATAGTTGCCATCACAGAGACAGGGTGGGACGACTCACATGACTGGAGCGCTGCAATTGATGGCTACAAGCTTTTCAGGAGAGACAGGCAAGGAAGAACGGGTGGAGGGGTGTCCTTGTACATCAGGGAGGCACTAGATGCCATTGAGCTGGAGATCAGGGATCATCAGGTTGAGTGCCTGTGGGTGAGAATTAGAGGGAAGGCCAACAGGGCTGACATCCTGGTTGGAGTCTGTTACAGACCACCCAAACAGGAAGAAGAAGTTGATGAAGCATTCTACAGGCAGCTAAAGGCTGTCTTAAGATCGCCTGACCTTATTCTCATGGGTGACTTCAACCTGCCTGACATCTGCTGGGATCTCAACACAGCAGAGAGGAGACAGTCTAGGAGGTTCTTAGAGTGGATGGAGGACAGCTTCTTATCCCAGGTGCTGAGTGAGCCTACCAGGGGTAAGGCTATGCTTGACCTCCTCTTCATCAACAGGGAAGGGCTGGTGGGTGATGTGGTGGCAGAGGCTGTTTAGGGGCCAGTGACCATGAGATAATTGAATTTTCGGTATTCGGGCAAGCTAAGAGGGGCAGCAAGAAGACCTCCACTCTGGACTTCTGGAGGGCGGACTTCAGGCTACTCAAGGAACTAACTCAGAAGGTTCCTTGGGAAACAGCCCTTAAAACAAAGGGGTGCAGGAGAGCTGGGACTACTTCAAGGAAGAACTCTTGAAGGAGCAGGAACAGGCTGTCCCAATGCACTGGAAGATGAGCTGCTGGGGCAAATGGCAAGCCTGGATGGGTAATGAACTTCTAAAAGAACTAAAGGAAAAAAAGAGGGTGTATCATCTTTGGAAGAAAGGTGAGGCAACCCATGAAAAGTTTAAGGATGTTGCTAGGTCTTGTAGGAAGAAATTTAGGGTGGCAAAAGCACATTTGGAACTTAGACTGGCTTCTGCTGTGAAGGACAACAAGAAGTCCTTCTATAAATACATTAATAGCAAGACGAAGGGCAAGGACAACTTCCACTCCTTGGTGGACATGGAGGGGAACGTTGTAACAAAGGATAAGGAGAGTGCAGAGTTACTTAACACCTTCTTTGCCTCAAATTTTACTAGTAGGAGAGAATGTCTTCCGGACATCTGGCCTCCTGAGCTGGCAGATGGAGGCAGGGAGCAGTATAGTACCGCTGTGTTCCAGGAGGGGATAATTAGAGATCTCCTCACACACTTGAATCCCCACAAGTCCATAGAACCAGATGGGATCCATCCTAGGGTGCTGAGAGAGTGGGCAGATGTGCTGGCCATGCTGCTCTCCATCATTTTTCATCAGTCCTGGATCACTGGAGAGGTCCCAGAGGACTGGAAGCTGGCCAACGTGGTACCCATCCACAAGAAGGGCTGGCTGGATGAGCCAGGGAATTAAAGGCCTGTCAGCCTGACCTCAGTTCCAGGCAAGATTATGGAACAGGTCATCTTGAGTGCAGTCATACTGCACTTAAGAGGATGGCCAAGGGATCAGGCCCAGCCAGCATGGGTTTAGGAAGGGCAGGTCCTGCTGATTGACACCCGCCTAAACATGAGCCAGCAGTGTGCCCAGGTGGCCAAGAAGGCCAACGGCATCCTGGCCTGTATTAGGAATAGTGTGGCCAGCAGGAGCAGGGAGGTCATTGTGCCCCTGTACTCTGCATTGGTTAGGCCACACCTTGAGTACTGTGTCCAGTTCTGGGCCCCTCAGTTTAGGAAGGACATCGAGACACTTGAACGTGTCCAGAGAAGGGCAACAAGGCTGGTGAGAGGCCTTGAGCACAAGCCCTATGAGGAGAGGCTGAGGGAGCTGGGATTGTTTAGCCTGGAGAAGAGAAGGATCAGAGGTGACCTCATTGCCCTCTACAACTACCTGAAGGGTGGTTGTAGCCAGGTGGGGGTTGGTCTCTTCTCCCAGGCAACCAGCACCAGAACAAGGGGACACAGTCTCAAGTTGTGTCAGGGGAGGTTTAGACTCGAGGTGAGGAAAAAGTTCTTCACTGAGCGAATCATTCGTCATTGGAATGGGCTGCCCAGGGAGGTGGTGGAGTCGCCGTCCCTGGAGGTGTTCAAGGGGAGATTGGACGTGGCGCTTGGTGCTATGATCTAGTTGTGAGGTCTGTTGGAACAGGTTGGACTTGATGATCCTTGGGGTCTCTTCCAACCTTAGTTACTGTGATACTGTGATACTGTGATACTGTGACCAACCTGATCTCCTTCTATGATCAGGTGACCCAACTGGTGGATGTGGGGCAGTATGTGGATGTAGTCTACCTGGACCTCAGCAAGGCCTTTGACACCATCCCCCACAGCAAACTCCTGGCCAAGCTGTCAGCCCATGGCTTGAATGGGAGCACTCTGCGATGGGTTAGGAACTGGCTGGAGGGCCGAGCCCAGAGAGTGGTGGTGAATGGTGCCACATCCAGCTGGCAGCCAGTCACCAGTGGTGTGCCCTAGGGATCAGTACTGGGCCCCATGCTCTTTAACATCTTTATTGATGATCTGGATGAGGGCATTGAGTCCATCATCAGTAAATTTGCAGACGACACCAAGCTGGGGGCAGGAGTTGATCTGCTGGAGGGTAGAGAGGCTCTGCAGAGGGACCTCAATAGGCTGGACAGATGGGCAGAATCCAACGGCATGAGATTTAACACATCCAAGTGCCGGGTTCTGCACATTGGCCACAGCAACCCCATGCAGAGCTACAGGCTGGGGTCAGAGTGGCTGGAGAGCAGTCAGGTGGAGAGGGACCTGGGGATGCTGGTTGATGGTAAGCTGAACATGAGCCTGCAGTGTGCCCAGGCAGCCAGGAGGGCCAACGGCATCCTGGCCTGCATCAGGAACAGTGTGGCCAGCAGGAGCAGGGAGGTCATTCTGCCCCTGTACACTGCATTGGTTAGGCTGCACCTCAAGTACTGTGTCCAGTTCTGGGCTCTTCAGTTTAGGAAGGATGTTGACTTGCTGGAGCATGTCCAGAGAAAAGCAACAAAGTTGGTGAGGGGCTTGGAACAGAAGCCCTATGAGGAGAGACTGAGGGAGCTGGGTTTGCTCAGCCTGGAGAAGAGGAGACTCAGGGGTGACCTTATTGCTCTTTACAACTACCTGATGGGGGGTTGTAGTCAGGCAGAGGTTGGTCTCTTCTCCCAGGCAACCAGTACCAGAACAAGAGGACACAGTCTCAGGCTGCACCAGGGTAGATTTAGGCTGGAGGTTAGGAGAAAGTTTTACACAGAGAGAGTGATTGCCCATTGGAATGGGCTGCCCGAGGAGGTGGTGGGGTGGCCATCACTGGGGGTGTTCAGGGCGAGGCTTGACAGGATGCTTGCTTGCATGGTTTAGTTGATTAGGTGGTGTTGGTTGATGGGTTGGACACGATGATCTTGAAGTTCTCTTCCAACCTGTTTTATTCTATTCTATTCTGTTCTATTCTATTCTATTCTAAAATAAAATAAAATAAAATAAAATAAAATAAATAGATGAAAGAAAGCTTAAATTTTAAAATGGGAAAGGAAAAAGATTACCTGGATGCATTTTCCACTGTTTATTTCTCCCATGTAAATTAGCTTTGGAAAATGATATTTACAAACTATATCAAAGAATTTAATAAGGTGAAAATATTGTCTTATATTTGTTCTGCAACACAAAGTATAACTTAATAATTTCAGGACTAATTTCCTTTAATAAAACACCTTGTAACTCCCTTTTGCTTTTCTTGGAATTTTGGAACAGAAGCAAAATTAAATAATCAAAAAACAAATAATGAAACAACAAATTTAATTCTCATTGCAATTTGTAGGATCACAAAATCATTTGGCTTGCAATGGATTGTAAAAATCTTGATATCTTGTAATTCCAACCCCCCTACCATGGGCTGGAACACTGGATCAGGTTACTCAAGTCCTCATCCAACCTGGCCCTGAACGCCTCCAGGCAGGGGGCATCTGCAATTTTTCTGGGAAAATTGTTTCATTGACTCATTACCCTCCGTGCTGAATTTCTTCACTATATCTAATAAAAGTCTGTCCTTTTTCAGTTTAAAGCCATTACCCCTTGTCCTATTATTACATGTCATTGTAAAAGGTCCCTCCCCTTTTCCTATAAGCTCCTGTTAAGTACTGGAAGGCTGCTAGAAGGTCTTCATGGAGCTTTCTCTTCTCTAGGCTGAACAACTCCAGCTCTCTCATTGAATAACCTCTGCAGCTTTTTTTTTTTTTCTAGTTTTGCTCAAATTGTTAACTGCTTTCTTTTATGGAAATTACTCCCACAACCATACACTCATATCCATACATATACTGAAAATAAGTTATTCATATGTTTTAATATTAGTAAATAATAACTGTTTTATTAATATTTCATATTATGTCATGCATATTTAATAACTACAACACTCTCACCTTATTACAACCTTTTAAGTATCACAGTATCACAGTATATTAGAGGTTGGAAGGGACCTGAAGATATCATTGCATCCAACCCCCCCTGCCAAAGCAGGGTCACTTAGGGTACGCTGCGCAGGAATGCATCCAAGTGGGTTTTGAAAGTCTCCAGAGAAGGAGAATCCATAACCTCCTTGGGCAGCTTGTTTCACTGCTCCATCACTCTCACTGTAAAGAAGTTTCTCCTCATGTTGGGGTGAAATCTTCAATGTGCAAGTTTGAACCCATTGATTCTTGTCTTATTAGTATGCACCACCGAAAAGACCTTGGCCCCGTCCACTTGACAGCCACCCCTCAAATGTTTATACACATTGATGAGATCCGCTCTCAGTCTTCTCAAGACTAAATAGCCCCAGGGATCTCAGGCTCTCTTCAGTGAGAAGATGTTCAAGTACCCTCATCATCCTTGTGGCTCTCTGTTGGATTCTCTCTATCAAGTCCCCGTCTCTCTTGAACTGGGGAGCTCAAAACAGAACACAATAATCCAGGTGTAGTCTGACCAGGGCAGAGTAGAGGGGCAGAAGAGCCTGCCTAAACCTGCTGGACACAATTTTCTTGATGCACCCCAGGATACCATTGGCTCTCTTGGCCACAAGGGCACATTGCTTTCCCACAGTGAACTTGCTGTCCACCAGCACTTCAAGGTCTTTCTCCATGGAGCTGCTTTCCAACAGGCAGCCCCTAACCTGGTGCATGTAGTTATTCCTCCCCAGACACAGGATCCTGCACTTGTCGTTATTAAACTTCACAAGGTTTGCCTGCACCCAGATATGCAGCCTGTCCAGATTTCATTGGTTGGCTGCACAGCCTGAGAGTTTTGTATCATCAGTGTGCTTGCTGAAGGTACTCTTAATCCCCTCATCCAGATAATTAATAAAAATATTGAACAAATCTGGGCCCAGGACTAATCCTTGCAGAACGCCACTGGCCACAGGCTCCCAAGTTGACTTAGTGCTATTGTCGATGACCCTCTGAAATCTGCTGTCGAACTAGTTTGCAATCCACCTCATTGATGAACTGTCTATGCTGCATAAAGAGGAGGCAGTGACGAGGAGCTCAGCTCTGGGAGTTTGCTTTTGGCTTTGCTTTCCTTGTTTTTCAGGTGGTAAGGGGCTCATGGCTTGGGACCTCCTGAAGAGGGGAGGAGGGGCAGCGGGCTTGGGTTGCCAATGTGCCTGAGTGCAGTGATGTAGTGGGGGAGGATTGCCGTGGAAACTGTGCCAACCAAACAGAACCCAGCGCGTGGCTGAGGAAAGAGGAGGCAGCGGAGAGGAGCTCAGCTCAGCTTTCTCACTGACAGAAAAAAACCCAACAACCAAAAAAAAAAAAAAAAGTGCCAGGTGGAGAGGGTGGTTACTGCAAGATGGTTACTACTAGAACAAAGGCTAGTAGAAGAACAGTGGGCACCCAAACAGAGACCACACACAAGCATGTAGGTGTTCAGGTAGATGGCTGCAGTGAGTGCTGGGACCTGGCACTTGATATGGGGGATAGAAGGAACAACTCCTGTGTTAGGTGTGAGCAGGTCAGTGATCTGATGAACATGGTGGCCGAACTAAAAGAAGAGGTGGAAAGGCTATAAGTGCTATAAGAGACAGCGAAAGGAAAATTGACTGTTTCCATAATCTGACCTCTACAAAACCAGAACAGGGGGTAACTCTTAGTGGAACAGGGAGTTTGATACCTTCCCATCAGCAAGCCTCTCATCCTCCCTGTAGTAACCCACATGAGCAGGGCCAATGGGAACAGATCTCTGCCTGACGGAAGAAATGCAAACGAAGCAAGAGTGCTACTTTGAGCAACACGCTGCCTACAGTGTGCTTACAGAATAGGTATGAGGCTTTGCAGGAGGTACAGGTCATGGGTAAGGTTGAGGACTCAAGAAAGTCAGAAGCTGCACCAATGACAGGTTGCCTCAGGCCAGCCATCAAAACTAGTCTGGAAAAGAAACCTCGTATGGTCATCATTATAGGAGACTCCCTACTGAAGGGAGCAGAGGGCCCAATTTGCAGACCAGACCCATTTCATAGAGAGGTCTGCTGCCTCCCTGGTGCCCAAGTAAAGGACATCGTAGGTAAAATTCCTAAACACGTGAGTCCTTCAGACTACTACCCACTTCTGGTCTTTCAGGTGGGTAGTGACAATGCAACAATGAGAGTCTCACAATCAATTAAAAGAGATTTCAGAACCTTGGGGCAACTGCTAAAGGGATCAGGAGCTCAAATTGTGTTCTCTGCTATCCCTCCAACATTAATGAGGAGGAGCCAACAGGTCAATTCGTGGCTCTGGGGCTGGTGCCATCAACAGGGCTTTGGGTTCTACAATCATGGCTTGGTTTACAAGGCACCAGAGCTGAAAGCAACTTCTTGGACACTCTTGTCGCAGAGCAGGAAAAGGATCCTGGGGCAGGAATTGGCAGGGCTCATTGATAGGGCTTTAAACTAGGTTTCAAGGGGGAAGGGGTTAATAGTCTCCTGCTGGCCTGTGACAAACAGAGGGGCAGATCACCAGAGCCAGAGGGATGGAGAGCTGGTAAGGGCTCTCAACTTGCTGCCCTGAGGCAAGCCACAAATGATAGAATACATAGAATACATAGAATAAACCAGGTTGGAAGAGACCTTCAAGATCATCGCGTCCAACCCATCAACCAATCCAACACCGCCCAAGCAACTAACCCACAGCACCAAGCACCCCGTCAAGTCTTCTCCTAAAAACCTCCAGTGATGGCGACTCCACCACCTCCCCAGGCAGCCCATTCCAATGTGCAATCACTCTTTCTGTATAGAACTTTTTTCTAACATCCAGCCTGAATCTCCCCTGGCACAGCCTGAGACTGTGTCCTCTTGTTCTGGTACTGCTTGCCTGGGAGAAGAGACCAACATCCGTCTGTCTACAACCTCCCTTCAGGTAGTTGTAGAGAATAATAAGGTCACCCCTGAGTCTCCTCTTCTCCAGGCTAAGCAACCCCAGCTCCCTCAGCCTCTCCTCGTAGGGCTTATGTTCCAAACCCCTCACCAACTTTGTTGCTCTTCTCTGGACTCGTTCTAGCAAGTCAACATCCTTCCTAAACTGAGGGGCCCAGAACTGGACACAGTACTCGAGGTGCGGCCTAACCAGTGCAGTGTACAGGGGCAGAATGACCTCCCTGCTCCTGCTGGCCACACTGTTCCTGATGCAGGCCAGGATGCCATTGGCCCTCTTAGCTGCCTGGGCACACTGCAGGCTCATGTTTAGTCTACCGTCGACCAGCACCCCCAGGTCCCTCTCAGCCTGACTGCTCTCCAGCCACTCTGACCCCAGCCTGTAGCTCTGCATGGGGTTGCTGTGGCCAATGTGCAGAACCCGGCACTTGGATGTGTTAAATCTCATGCCGTTGGACTCTGCCCATCTGCCCAGCCTGTCGAGGTCCCTCTGCAGAGCCTCTCTACCCTCCAGCAGATCAACTCCTGCCCCCAGCTTGGTGTCGTCAGCAAATTTACTGATGATGGACTAGATGCCCTCGTCCAGATCATCAATAAAGATGTTAAAGAGCATGGGGCCCAGCACTGAGCCCTGGGGCACACCACTGGTGACTGGCTGCCAGCTGGATGTGGCACCATTCACCACCACTCTCTGGGCTCGGCCCTCCAGCCAGTTCCTAACCCATCACAGTGTGCTCCCATCCAAGCCATGGGCTGACAGCTTGGCCAGGAGTTTGCTATGGGGAACGGTGTCAAAGGCCTTGCTGAGGTCCAGGTAGACTACATCCACAGGCCTCCCCACATCCACCAGGCGGGTCACCTGATCATAGAAGGAGATCAGGTTGGTCAGGCAGGACCTGCCCTTCCTAAACCCATGCTGGCTGGGCCTGATCCCTTGGCCATCCTCTAAGTGTTGTGTGATTGCACTCAGGATGACCTGCTCCATAATCTTTCCTGGCACTGAGGTCAGGCTGACAGGCCTGTAATTCCCTGGCTCATCCAACCGGCCCTTCTTGTGGATGGGTACCACGTTGGCCAGCTTCCAGTCATCTGGGATCTCTCCAGTGAGCCAGGACTGATGAAAAATAATGGAGAGTGGCTTGGCCAGCTCATCTGCCAGCTCTCTCAGCACCCTAGGATGGATCCCATCTGGTCCCATGGACTTGTGGGGGTCCAAGCTGCTGATGAGAGCTCCTATCACTTGCTCATGGAACACAGGGAAACCATGCAGCTCCCTGGCTCCCTCTGCCAGCTCTGCAGGCCAGCTGTCTGGTAGACGTTCTTTCCAGCTAATAAAAACTGAGGTAAAGAAGGTGTTAAGTACCTCTGCCTTTTCCTCATCCTGTGTTACAACATTTCCTTCCATGTCAACCAAGGAGTGGAGGTTGTCCCTGCCCTTCCTCTTGCTATTAATATATTTATAGAAGGACTTTTTGTTGTCCTTCACATCAGAGGCCAGTTTAAGTTCCAAATGTGCTTTTGCCTCCCTAATTTTCCTCCTACATGCCCTAGCAACCTCTTTAAACATTCCATGGGTTGCCTCACCTTTCTTCCAAAGATTATACACCCTCTTTTTTTCCCTTAGTTCTATTAAAAGTTTATTACACAGCCAGGCTGGCCGTCTGCTCCGGCGGTTCCTCTTCCGGCACACTGGCACAGCCTGCTTCTGAGCCTTCATCAGCTCTTTCTTGAAGCAGGTCCAGCCCTCCTGGACCCCTTTATTTTTAAGGGCTTTCTCCCAAGGAACCCTCTGAATTATTTCCTTGAGGAACCTGAAGTCCGCCCTCCGGAATTCCAGAATGGAGGTCTTCTTGCTGCCCCTCTTAGTTTGACCAAATACCGAAAATTCTATTATTTCATGGTCACTGGCCCCTAAACAGCCTCCGACCACCACATCACCCACCAGCCCTTCCCTGTTGGTGAAGAGGAGGTCAAGCAAAGCCCTGCCCCTGGTAGGCTCACGCAGCACCTGGGATAAGAAGCTGTCCTCCATGCATTCTAAGAACCTCCTAGACTGCCTCCTCTCTGCTGTGTTGAGATCCCAGCAGATGTCAGGCAGGTTGAAGTCGCCCATAAGGACAAGGTCAGGAGATCTTGAGACAGCCTTAAGCTGTCTATAGAATGCTTCGTCGACATCATCCTCCTGGTTGGGTGGTCTATAACAGACTCCAACCAGGATGTCTGCCCTACCGGTCTTCCCTCTAATTCTTGCCCACAAGCATTCTACCTGATTGTCCCTAATCTCTAGCTCAATGGCATCTAGTGCCTCCCTGATGTACATGGCCACCCCTCCACCCCTTCTTCCTTGTCTATCTCTCCTGAAAAGCCTGTAGCCATCAATTGCAGCACTCCAGTCATGTGAGCTATCCCACCACGTCTCCGTGATTGCAACTACGTCATAACTTTCCTGCTGCAACAAGGCTTCCATGTCCTCTTGTTTGTTTCCCATGCTTCGTGCATTAGTGTACATGCACCTCAGCTGGGCTGCTGGTTTGGCCTCTGACCCTAGCTTACTGCCCCCAGACTCTTGCCTGAGGGGACTAGTTTCAGCCCCTCCCCACTTCGAAACTAGTTTAAAGCCCTGTCGATGAGAGCTGCCAGTTCCCTCCCCAGAATCTTTTTACCTTTGGGGGACAGGCCATTCTCATATACTGTGACCTTTCCCCTTCTTTGGGACAGATGTACTCCATCTGTTGCCAGGTGGCCTGGTGCAGTAGAAATTTTACCAAGATCAAAAAACCCAAAATTCTTTTGTCTGCACCAGCCTCTAAGCCACTTGTTGATTATGGCTGCTGTCCTGTTCCTTGTGGTATTCCCTCCTGCAACTAAGGGTATTGAGGAAAAAATTATTTGAGCACCTGTCCCCTCAACCAGATCTCACAGGGCCCTGAAATCATTTTTGATAGCCCTGGGAGTTCTGACTACAACATCATCATTCCCTATCTGCATAAGTAGCAAAGGATAATAGTCAAGGCTGTACCAGCCTGGGTAGCCTTCTGATAACATCATTAATTTGGGCTCCAGGGAGACAACAGAGTTCCCTATGAGATGGGTCTGGCCGACAAATGGGGCCCTCCATTCCCCTCAGAAGTGAATCACCAATAACAATTTCCCTCCTCTTTTTTTTGAGGGAGCAGGTCCTGATGCCAGGGACCAGGTCCTGATGCACCAGGTCATTTAGTGAAAACCAAAGGGAAGTGGCACAAGAGAATGACAGGGCCAGCCCAGCTGAAGTGCTTCTATGCAACAAACAGGATGAATTAAGGGCCACTGTGCTGCTGGGATGCCATGACATAGTGGCTATCATTGAAACTTGGTGGGATGATTCCTATGACTGGAATGTAGGGTAGACGGGTATAAGCTCTTTAGGAAGGGTAGGCAGGGAAGGAGAGGAGGAGGTGGTGTCCTCTATGTCAATAACCAGCTGAAATCAGTGGAGCTCCACCTGGGGAGGGATGATGAACTGGGTGAGAGTGTATTTCTGCCTGTGGTGGGGAGGGGACCTGCCCCAACCCATTACATTTTAAATCAAAGGCAAGACAGAGGAAGAAGATACTACTGTGGGGGTATCCTACAGGCCACCTGACCAGCAGAACCAAGCACGAGTCCCTCCACAGGCTAATAGAAGCTGTTTCCAGGTCACAAGCCCTGGTCCTCATGGGTGATTTCAGCCACTCTGACATCTGCTGGAGGGACAACACAGCAAGGCACCAGCAATCCAGGATGTTCCTGGACTGCATAGAAGACAGCTTCCTCCTCCAAATGGTAGAGGAACCAACAAGAAAAGGTGCTATGCTAGACCTTGTTCTCACCAACAGGGAAGGGCTGGTAACCAATGTGAGGCTCAGAGACAGCCTTGGGTGCAGTGACCATGAAGCAGTTGAATTTAATATCCTCAGGGCAATCAGGAGGAATTATTCATTCCATTCCCCCTAGTCCTATCACTACCTGATAGCCTAAGCAGTCCCACCCCAGCCTTCTTGTAGGCCCCCTTCAGATACTGGAAGGCCACAATTAGGTCACCTCAGAGCCTTCTTTTCTCCAGACAGAACAGCCCCAGCTCCTTCAGTCTGTCCTCATAGGAGAGGTGCTCCAGCCCTCTGATCATCCTCGTGGCCCTTCTCTGGACAGCTTCCAGCACATCCACATCCCTCTTGTAATAGGCATTCCAGAACTGGACACAGTACTCCAAGTGGGGTCTCCCCAGAGCTGAGTAGAGGGGGAGAATCACCTCCCTTGACCTTCTGTCCACAACTCTCTTGATGCACCCCAGGATCTGATTGGCTTTCTGGGCTGCAAGTGCACATTGAGAGTTCATGTTGAGCTTCTTGTCACCCAGCACCCCCAAGTCTCTCTCCTCACGGCTGCTTTCCAGCCAGTCACTGCCTAGCCTGTATTTGTGCCTGGGATTGCGATGACCCAGATGCAGGACCCTGCACTTGGTCTTGTTGAACCTCATGAAGTTGGCTTGTGCCCACCTCTCCAGCCTGCCAAGGTCCCCCTGGATGGCATCCCTTCCCTCCAGCGTGTCTGCTGCACCACACAGCTTGGTGTCATCAGCAAACTTGCTGAGGGTGCACTCAATGCCACTGTCCCTGTCACTGACAAAGATGTTCAACAAGACTGGTCCCAGGACTGATCCCTGAGGGATTCCTGTTGTCACTGGCCTCCACTGGGACATGGACCCATTGACAGCCACTCTTTGGGTGCAGCCATCAAACCAGTTCTTTATCCATCTAGTGGTCCACCCATCAAACCCATGTTTCACCAGTTTGGAGACCAGGATGTGGTGTGGGACAGTGTTGAAGGCTTTGCTCAGATCGAGGTAAATGACATCAATTGCTCTCTGCTCATCTATTAATGTTGTCACCTGTTCATAGAAGGCCACCAGGTTTGTCAGGCAGGATTTGCCCTTGGTGAAGCCATGCTGACTGTTCCCAGTCACCGCTTCGCTATTCTGAGTCAGTAGTGCCTCCAGGAGGATCTGCTCCATGATCTTTCTGGGCACAGAGGTGAGATTGACTGGCCTGTAGTTCCCAGGTTCTTCCTTCTTACTCTTTTGGAAAATGGGAGTAATGTTTCCCCTTTTCCATTCTGTGGGGACGTCCCCAGACTGCCATGACTTTTGGAATATAATAGAGAGGGGTTTAGCAACCTCATCTTCCAGTTGTCTCAGTACCCATGGGTGTATCCCGTCGGGTGCCAGGGACTTGAACACTTTCAGATTCTTCAGGTGACCACGAATCTCATCTTCACTTATGATGGGCAGTTCTTCCTCCTAGTCCCTGGCATTGTCTTCCATGACTCCAGGAGTGTGGCTGGAGGCCTTTGCAGTGAAGACTGATGTAAAGACGTCATTGAGAACCTCAGTCTTTTCCACATCACTTCTGACCATTTCACCTGTTTCCTTTCTGAAGGGGCCCACACCTTTCCTGGTCTTCTTTTTGCCATTAACATACCTGTAAAAATTCTTAGTGTTCCCTTTAACCTCCCTGGCTAGATTCAATTCATACTCTGCTTTGGCTTTCCTAACCAGGTCTCTTGCTGCTTGGGCAGCTTCCTTATATACCCCTTGTTCTAGCTGTCCTTTCCTCCACTTCCTGTAGAGTTTCCTTTTAAGTGATAGCGTGTTAGCAGATCATTATCATTATTCTTGTTTTATAGGAGAAAAAGTTCAAACAATATAATTCACCCAAGGTCAAGAAGTGAACAATTTGCATCAGATGGACAAGTCAATTTGGTCAATATTATATTCCATGCTAACTGCTTGCCAAACCTGCCTTTTCTCTCAGGATTCAATCTAGAGCAAAATGTCACTTATTTGGTGAGAAAATGCAGGTGAACTGAACAGAAGACTTTTTTCATAAGCAGTATGTACAGGAGCAAAGAAGCAGCATTTAGCTGCTTTCAAGTAGCTCCCTGTCTCCTAAAAATATAGACAGTTCTATACCCCATGTAGGAATAAGCAGATACAGTGGCTTCAGAGGTCAAAACACAGGAGAAGTTTGGAATTGATACTGTGGATAATAGATTGAACATGGTAAATCTTTTAGGCTCCAGTTGTCGAATCTGAGTGCCTAAAGCTTTGTCAAAGTTAAGATCAAGCTTAAAATCTGAATTTGAAAACCTCACTTTCAGTGCCTTTTTTGTGTGTATGTGTGTGTGTGAAAAGATTAATTTCACATCTCACAAATCAAGTATCACAAATAGAAGAAATTATTTTCTGTGATTGTTTTTGTAACAAATTTTTAGCATAAAAGAAATGCTAAAGTGTGAAATGTACTATCAAAATCTCATAGCAGAATTTTTTCAGTTTTGAGGGATTTTTAAGAAAGTAATTTTCAAGGTATTATTGGAGAGTGAATTGTTTCTAAAAAGATAAATACACTGGAAAGACTGTAGTAGGAAGAAATTTGTGTGCATACATAGCATTATTTAATAGAAAATTATTGTTCCCTTCAACTTTTGTTTCCAAAGAAGTTAGTAACTTTTACATAATGAGATGTACTTTAATATGCTTTTTTCTTCTGATTAATATTATTCTGGTAATTTCATTTTGATTTATGTGAAGATAAAATAGGTCAAGTTCAATTAGGTATTTTCTTAAACAGAAAACAAATGAAAATTGTGTTTTGTGTTGGGTTGGGGATTTTTTGTTTGTTTGTTTCTTTGTTTGTTTCTTGTTTTGTTTTGTTCTTTGATTGGTTAGTTTAGGTTGAATTGTTTTAATGTTTTTTGGTTTTTTTCTGTATTGCACCTGAGAAAATATTTGGTGAATCTCCCAGAGATTTTGAGATTTTGAAAGGAGCAGAGTATGTCACTTTGTGTATAAGCTTCCTTTCTAATAACTTAGTCTGAAGCAAGCACAATATAATCACTACATTTCACAGTTTTAAATTACTCATTCAGCTTATACAAGCAACAATACCAACTCAAACAAACCCCATACATTAGTAATTAACATTGTAATTACAAAAATGTAAACAAACATAATTCTACCCCAAAAGCATGAAATATAAGACTGAAAGGAGCAAACTAAAAATAAACAACCACTGTCACTGAAGTGAGATTATCAGTTTCTTCTCTTGAACTGACTATGAATCATTCAGTCTTGAAAATCGTAATGGCTGCGACTGCTTGTCTCTTTAGAAGAAACAGGGTTATCAACAGTGTTTCTCAGGACTGGAAGTTGAGGAACAAACCATGTGTTTCTTAATGATGACAAGTATTGAGGAGTTTCTGCCAGTGGAGAATGTGTGAAAGGTCAGAGGCTCATGAACTATGTTTTATATGCTGCATTTCTTCACATTAATATTGAATTGCTGTGCCTGTGTATGTGAATGCAGTCAAAGATCATTATTGAACAGTCCTGGTGGAAAAATATTCCACCTCTCCAGCCAGAAGGAAGTGTCCTTCTATTTTGTATTGTTAATTGAATTGACCCTCTAGGAGAAATTCCCCCAAACAAAGAGAAACACAACATAATTGCTGCAGGACTGGATCTCTCCTCAAACATCAAAACGCCAGTTTCTATAATACTATCATTTGGGCAAAGATTTAGACCCACAATATTTAGGAAATTTCACATAAAAAACTCTCAGTCACTTTGTAACTCATTTTTCTATGTCAAAAAGGAAAGGATATGATGTTATTTACCATATGTGTTGCTATTTCATAGCCTAGTGAGATGAAGTTGAACTTGCAGTGAGAATCTCCTTAATACTGTGGATTTAAATCAGAACCTATAATGTTGGTTTTACAGTCAGTAGTGTCCTGAATGTACAATTTAGTTTGATGTGAGATCCTTTATCTGTGAGTTGTTGCTATGGGAGACTATAACAACTTCTATTGAGAGAGTAAAATGGATTCTGTTTGCATATTTAAAAATATACACAGATGGAATATGTACTTATACAAGTACAGACAAATATACATGCATTTGTGCATGGATGTAGAAATATTCTTGGGTATTTTTATATTTGCATTTATATAAATTACCTATGAAAAAATTATGTTTAACTGGACCATACTTATTGACTTATACATTAGAAAGAAACAAGAGTATTTGGGTTTTATGTATTTCAAAGACTGAATCCTAGTAAACAGTGTATTGTCTGGAGGGAGCTCATTAAAAGTGGACTGTAATTGAGGCAATAAAATATTTTCTTTACTATTTTTTCCCCTTTTCTGTGACAGGAATAGCTTTACAAAGAACTCAGTGTATTGCCTGCCGAGGGCTTTTGACACTCAAGGTCCATCTGCTCAAAACTGAGCAAGATAAAAATTACATGTAGTCTGTCTGAGCCTTGGAAAGTGCGTAATGTGATCTGATCTAGGTAGATAGTTCATTGTCTATCCATTTGGCACATGTGGTGATCAAATCTGGGTATAGAAACTCAGTTTTTGCATGAATTTCCTGACATATGCTGCAATAAGGATTCACAAACACTTGAGCATGTAACTACTGATTTTTTCCATTGATTGCTGGACTAGACAAGCCTCTCAGTGCTGGATAAGCACTTAGTGTATAACAGATAAATACATCTAAAGAGCATCCTACATATATGAGTAACTAATTGCAATTGAAATTGGTAGAAACCTGGATCTTGAGAAACTTCAGGTCTTAAGACTTGTTTTATAGTTTAAATCTTCTGCAGAAATAATCAATGAGTATAAATGTGTATTTTAAAAATCTGTCTGCATCTACTATGTTGGAAATGAGACTAAAGGCTTTTCCTCTCCTTTATGTCTGTCTTTCCAGAGAAGGACCTAATGATTTTACTTTCCAATATCTCAGTCTGGATAGAAATATCCTGGCGATTCTTCCTTTGAGTGAAAGGTCATAACCACAACATCAGAATGTTTTCCTTCTATTGATTCAGCGGCTGCGTTTCCAAAAGGGTTTTTTACCTGTGAATGGGTAAGCACATGTGAAAATATATGTACAACAGAAAATCTTAAAAATCTCACAACTTGTTTTTTTAATACCTTCTCTGGGCTGAGACATACAATGTTAGCATTGTGGATGCTGTAATAACACTATGGCTGGTTCATCCGGTGTCATTAAATAACTCTTACATTAAGACTTACTATGTGGTTTTATTACCCATCATAAATGAATGGAAATCTAGTATCAGAAACTTCCTTTTACTGAAAATAAACATTTAAAGCCAGTTGTCTTCCTCATTCAACAAATACATAGAAGGCTGTCTCAGTGCATCTGATTGCAGCAGCTTACTTTACAGTATGTATGTAAAATAAATAAAAAACAACAAAGATTTCCCTGAAAGGTCTATATCCTTCCAAGCTTCAGAACCCAAAAAGGAACTAATAACACATATGTGTTCAGAAAAGGCACCTTGTGAAATTAGAATTGAGTATTCACAGAATCAGCAAACAGTTGATGTTGGAAGGGACCACTGAATGTCATCTGGTCCAATCCTGCTGCTATTTAGAGCCAGTTACCCAGACCCATGTCCAGTAGTAAGGATGGACTAATTATATTCCAATTAAATAATTAACAGTAACACAAAACTTATGCTGAATCTGTCTGGGATCCAGTCAAAATGCGGAAAACAAGGAAAGTTCTAGTGCTGTGTATAAAATCCTGGCATTATGTGCCATTTATATGGCAAAAAAATCCAAAACAATCTTAAACTGCAGCCAGCACGGTTTATCATTTAACTTTAATCCTAGCTAATCAATTAAAGTATTTATCAGCACAGTATTTAGGGGATACTGGGGAGCTAATGCATAGGTCTAGCTCTAGACAGCGTACCTTTTTCACTAACTTGAGGATGTACATGTGATTTAGATGGAAAGGAAGCTTTGTGCTCATTCTTTGCACAATGTTGTATTCTTTCCATTGACACTAATTGCATGTGTTACTGCATGTTTCAAGCATTTTAGTTTTGGTCTCTGTCTACTTTCTCTTCCTCTTTCACATTCTCAAGAAGAAAATTAAAAATTTCAGAAATGTTCCCAAATTAGCATGACATATTTTCTCCTTCATTAATTACACAAAGTGAATAGGGCTACATAGAAAGTAGAGGAGGATTTTTCTCTCTCTCTTGCAATCACTTTTAACCATGTACTATGAACAGGCTATTGTTACAAATAGCTACACATAAAACATCACTTTTAGACTAGACTAGACTAGACTAGACTAGAATAGAATTAACCAGGTTGGGAAAAGACCTTCAAGATCATCAAGTCCAACCTATCACCCAACACTATCTAATCAACTAAACTATGGCACCAAGTGTCTCATCCAGTCTCTTCTTAAACACCACCAGTGATGGGGACCCCACCTCCCTGGGCAACCCATTCCAATGGCAACATAATCTTTCTGTGAAGAACTTTGTCCTAACATCCAGGCTAAACCTCGCCTGGCACAGCTTGTGACTGTCTCTTGTTCTGGTGCTGGTTACCTGGGAGAAGAGACCAACCCCCACCTGGCAACAACGTCACTTGAAGTAGCTGTAAACAACAATAAGGTCTGTGATCCTCCACTTCTCCAGTCTAAGCAACCCCATCTCCCTCAGCCTCTCCTCATAGGGCTTGTGCTCCAAACCCCTCACCACCTTTGCTGCCCTTCTCTGCATGTGCTTCAGCAACTCAACGTCCTTCCTAAACTGAGGGGCCCAGAACTGGACACAGGACTCAAGGTGTGGCCTAACCAGTGCTGAGGACAGGGGCACAATGACTTCCCTGCTCCTGCTGGCCACACTGTTCCTGATGCAGGCTGGGATGTCATCGATTTTCTTGGCCACCTGGCCACACTGCTGCCTCATGTTCATCTGGCTGTCAACCAGTACCTCCAGGTCCCTCTCTGCTTGTCCGATCTTCAGCCACTCTGACCCCAGCCTGTAGCACTACATGGGGTTGTTGTGGCCAATGTGTAGAACCTGGCACTTAGATGTATTAAATCTCATAGCTTTGGACTCTGCCCATCTGTCCAGTCAGTTGAGGTCCCTCTGTCGAGCCCTTCAACCCTCTAACTGATCAACACCTGCCCCCAGCTTGGTGTCATCTGCACATTTACTGATGATAGACTCAATCCCCTCATCCAGATCATCAATAAAAATATTGAACAGCATCAGGCCCAGCACTGATCCCTGGGGAACACCACTAGTGACTGCGTGCCAGCTGGATGTGGTACCATTCACCACCACACACTGGGCTCAGCCCTCCAGCCAGTTCCTGACCCAGTGCAGAGTGCTGCTGTCCAAGCCATGGTCTGACATCTTGGTCAGGAGTTTTCTGTGGGGGACAGTATCAAAGGCCTAGCTGAATTCCAGGTAGACTACATCCACAGCCTTCCCCACATCTACCAGGCAGTCACCTGATCATAGAAGGAGATCAGGTTGGTCAGGCAGGACCTGCCCTTCCTATATCCATGGTGGCTAGGCCTGATCCCTTGACCATCCTGTTAAGTGCAGTGTGATTGCACTCAAGATGACCTGTTCCATAGTCATGCCTGGCACTGAGGTCAGGCTGACAGGCCTGTAATTCCCTGGTTCATCCATCTGGCCCTTCTTGTGGATAGTCATCATGTTGGCCAGCTTGCAGTCATCTGACACCTGTCCAGCAAGCCAGGATCATTGAAAAAATGATGGAGAGCAGCTTAGCCAGCTCATCTGCCAGCTCTCTCAGCACCCTAGGATGGATCCCATCCCATCCCATGGACTTATGGGGATCCAAGCGGCTAGGGAGGTCTCTAACTACTTCCTCTTGGATTACAGGGGAACTATACAGCACCCAGACTTCATCTGCCAACTCAAGAGGCCAGTTGTCCAGAAGACAACCTATCCTGCTATTGAAAATTGAGGCAAAGAAGGTGTTAAGTACCTCTGCCTCTTCCTCTTCTTCATCTTTAGTTACAATATTCCCCTCCATGTCCACCAAGGCGTGGAGGTTGTCCTCGCCCCTCCTCTTGCCATTAATATATTTGTAGAAGGATTTTTTGTTGTCCTCCACAACAGTGGCCAGTCTAAGCTCTAAATGGGCTTTTGCCTCTCTATTTTTTTCCTGCATGATATAGCAAAATCCTGAAACATTTCATGGGTTATCTCTCCTTCCTTCCAAAGATGATACACCCTCTTTTTTCCCTTAATTTTCTCAGTTCATTGCCCATCCAGGCCATCTACCTCGGCGGCTCATCTTCCGGCACATTGGCATAGCCTGTTCCTGTGCCTTCAAGGCTTCTTTCTTAAAGTAGGGCCACCCCTACTGGCCTCCTTTGTTTTTAAGGGCTGTTTCCCAAGTTACCTTTTCAGTAAGTTCCTTGAACAACCTGAAGTCGGCCCTCTGGAGTCCAGAGTAGAGGTTGTGTTGCTGCCCCTCTTAGCTTGAGTGCATATTGAAAACTTAATTATTTCATGGTCACAGGACCCCAGGCAGCCTCCAACCACATTTCCCAGCAGCCCTTCTCTGTTTGTAAAAAGAAGGTCAAGTAAAACCTTACCACTGGTAGGCTCACACAGCCTTCCATACACTCTAAGAACCTTCCAGACTGCCTCCTCTCTACTGTCTTAAGTTCCCAGCAGATATCAGGCATGTTAAAATTGCCTATAAGAACAAGGTCTGGCAATCTTGAGACAGCCTGTAGCTGCCTATAGAATAATTCATCAACTTCTTCATCCTGGTTGGGTGGTCTATAACAGATTCTAATGAGGATGTCAGCCTTGTTGGCCTTCCCTCCAATTCTCACCCACAGTCACTCAACCTGATCATCCTTGATCTCTAGTTCCATGGCATCTAGTGCCTCCGTGATGTACAGGGCCACCCCTGCACCCCTTCTGCCTCTCCTGTCTCTCCTGCAGAACCTGTAGCCATCAACTACATTTCTCCAGTCATGTGAGTCATCCTACCATGTTTCTGTGATGGCAACTACATCATAACTTTCCTGTTGTAACAAGGCTTCCAGCTCCTCTTGTTTGTTACCCATGCTTCGTGCACTAGTGTACTTGCACTTCAGTTGGGCTTCTGATTTCACCCCTGACTCCAGCTTACAACACTCAGACTCCTGTCTGGGGGGCATCGTTTCATCCTCTTCCCCCTTCAAATATAACTTAAAGCCCTGTCAATGAGACCTGGCAACTCCCTAGAACCCTTTTCCCTCTGGGGGATAGTCTATTCTCATGTGCTATGATTTTTCTCCCCCTCTGGGACAGATGTGCTCCATCTGTTGCTAGCTGACCTGGTGCCATAGAAAGTTCACCAATATAAAAAAAACCAAAAATTCTGTTGGTGGCACCAGCCTCTGAGCCAGTTGTTAATGACACCTGAGTTCCTGCACTTTTCAGTATTCCTTCCTGCAACTAATGGTATTGATGAAAAATTACCTGTGCCCCTGACCTGTCAACCAGTTTTCCCAGAGCCTTGAAGTCCTTTTTGATTGCCTTGGGACCTCTGGTTTGAACATCATCACTCCATATCTGCATAACTTTTAAGGGATAGTAATCAGAGGGCTGTACCAGACTAGGCAACCTTCTTGTAACATCTGTGACCCAGGCCCCAGGGAGGCAGTAGACTTCCCTGTGGGAAGGATCTGTCCCTCTTTTCCCCTCAGGAGGGAATCACCAATAGCAATTACCCTCCTCTTTTTTTAAAGGAACAAGTCCTGATGTCGGGGGCAGGCTATCTAGCTTTGTGGAACACCTCATATAGTGTCTCTTCTGTCTTCTCATTCACCTCACCCTCAACTTTCAGTGCCCCATATATGTTTTGCCAGGGCAGCTGGGAAGGTGAAGGGAGCCATGAGGGTTTTACTTTGCGTCTGCTCACAGGGACCTGTTTCCATTTTCTGCTGCATCTTGGGTCACCTCCCTCTGCTAGGGGAGCCCGCAGAGCCTGCTTCCTCAAATCCAGCTCCCTTTCATGTTCCCTTACAGTCCTAGGTCTAGCAACTTCCTCATTCATTTCAGCCACTAGGTTAAGCAGATAGTCAAGCTGCTCACACCTAATGCAAGTGTTGCCTCCATTGCCCTCCATTTCAGGCTCCATCAGTCTCTGCAGTCAGACACCTGCCAGCCTAAGTTCGACCTCAGTCTGGGTTGACACAGATCTTTTTAAAACAGCTTTTGCTGTGAGCTGCAACCATCCCTAACCCTGGCCACTTGACCTGACTGGAGAACAATTCAGGAACAAGCTCACGTGACTCAGCACCTCCCTCCCTCTTGTGAAAACAGCCACTGCTGCAGCAATCTCTGCCCACACTGCACTATCCTCAGGAGAGAAAAGCTGCTTAGGGGGATGAGGGTGATCTTAGTACTACATTTTGTCCAAGCTACCACAGAGGCTTCTGTACTCTCTCGGGTGATGCAGCACATGCCACTAGCTGCAATGGAGCAAGAAGACTGGCTGTCTTGCCAAATGGCAGTCATGTGGCTCAGCTCTCCCATGTTTAAATTTGCTGCCGCTGATGTCACCCTCTTGAGCAGGCATGCAATAATACAACCCTGCTGGTACTCGCTGTCTGCCAAGTTCCTCCCACCCCAAAAAGCCCCAAAAAGAAACCATCAAAATGGAGTGCCTCTTGGCCTGAGCACGCTGTTCCCAGTGCCGTTCCCAAGCATCTCTCTTGCCAAATAGTTTATTTTTTCTTTTCTCCTCCTCTGTGATGAAAACCTGTATTTGCTTCCAAGTTTTGTCCAAAAGCAGACACAATTCAAAGAAGCAAAAAGGTTTTTAGTATTTTCAAATTTGTTAAGAAATGCAACAGACTTTGAGCAGATATTCAGTGAACACACTATGTCTACGCAAGCAGAAAGGTTATGTGGATACCTACACAGCTAGACAACAGACTTTTTTCAATTAAGAGAGCAATGAAAATATTAGTTAATGATAATTGAAGCAGATTAGTTACAGTTAATATGACTAGTCACTTCATTCCATCAAAGAATCAGTCCACTTTCTTTTTATTTTTTTCCCATTTTTTCCAATTGAAAGAGCTGGACTTATTTTTTTTCTAAAATAAATGAACATTTGTTTTTAAACTCATTAGTGAAGAATGAAGAAACATGCTTCTAATGACAACTTGGCAGTGAAGTGGTAAGGTGGACAATCAGCACAATCCCTTTTTTTTGCAATGGGAGCCTTTTTTTCCAGATTATTTTTGACCTTATTGATTACCTGTTTGCTCATTTGTTTTAAGGAAAGTAACACAATTAATAGCTATTTAGATATTCACTGAATACCCTAATTTTGTATCTGGTAGAAAGAACAGATTCCGTATACTACCTTTTTTTTTTTTTTTTTTGCCAGCTCCCCTCAGAATCCTGTTTTTTTCTTGTAAAGTACTTCTTCCATGAACTGATTAATCAGATTCTTCTCAGACTGTGACAACAGTGTAGGAAGTCTTGATCTAGACTGATACCAGTCAATTTATCTCCAAAACAGGCAAAAACTCTCATCAGAACTGGGAGTACTTTTAGGTAGAATTTCCATCTCTCAGCTTTGCTTCTGACTCATTCCTGTTGTCAGGAAATAGTGCCATAAATCCAGATTAACATTCAGAAAAGTATAAAAAAGGTAGACTAACTATAGCTCTAACAATGGATTTTGAGTCATCCACCGAGCACTTTATTGTAACTTGTGTAAGATAACTGCCTAGATTGCTATGGGACAGGAATGCAGGTTTATTTAGTGCACTAGATGCTTACAGAATCACAGAATCACAGAATATTAGGGTCTGGAAGGGATCTCTAGACATCATTGAGTCCAACCCCCACTACCAAAGCAGGATCACCTAGGGCAGGCCACACAAGAATGCATCCAAGTAGATTTTATAGTCTCTAGAGAAGGAGACTCCAAAATCTCTACAAGCAGCCTGTTGCTCTATCTTCTCATCCATGAAGATGTTGAACAAAACTAGACTCAGTACTGATCTCTGGGGAACATGACTGGCTGTAGACATCTAATTGTACTCTGTGTTGGTGATCATGACCTTCTGAACTCTATTGTTAAGCCAGTTTCTGACTCACCTTATGGTCTAATCATATAACCCACTTTTCACAGAATCATGGATTCACAGAACAATAGGGGTTGTAAGAAGCCTTGAAAGATCACCTAGTCCAACCTCCCTGCTAGTGCAGGATCACCTAGAGTAGGTCACACAAGAATGCATCCACATGGGCTTTGAAAGTCTCCAGAGAAGAAGACTTCACAACCTCTCTGGGCAGCCCATTCCAGTGTTCTGTCAGCCTCATAGTGAAAAAAATTTCTTATGATTATATGAAACCTCCTATATTCCACCTTGCATCCATTGTTCCTTGTCCTATCATTGGAAATCACTGAGAAGAGACTGGCCCTGTCTTCAAACACTTGACCTTTACATATTTATGAACATTAATGATGTCATCCCTCAGCCTCCTCCAAGTTTAAGAGACCCAGCTCCCTCCTTTTCCTTATAAGGGAGATGTTCCACTCTCTTAATCATCTTTGTGTTTCTGTACTAGACTCTTTCAAGCAGGCAGTACATCTCTTGACATGCTAACCACACCACTTCTAATACAGGATGTTATTTGCCTTCCTGGCCACAAGGGCACATGGCTAGCTTATGGTCACCCTTCCATACACCAGGACCCCCAGGTTCTTTTTTCCTATGCTCCTCTCCAACAAGTCAGTCCCCAACATATACTTGTGATGAAGAGGTAATTAATTTATGAATATGAAATGTGAATTATGTAAATATTAATTTTATTATTAAAATTATTCATAACCAATGAATCACTATTTTATATACATATTCTAGTGCATTATTGTGAAATACATCCCATAAGTGATTTAGTATTTGTAATTTGGACTCTATTGGGATATTTGCAGTGGTCCATGCTGACCTGGCTAATACTTTGGTCTTTGTTTCCCTCATGAAAGGAGGGGGAACTTGTCCATGTGCTAGGACAGGTTTCAATATCTGGGCATGTGGTGGTTTAAAAGGAAAGGCTCTGCTTTCTCTCCCCCACTGAGAAAGAGACCACGGCTAAACCCAGTTGGAGAAATGAGAGTATATTTTACAAGGAGACAGATTATATGTAACACAACAAATACAGGGATTTTACAATATATACAGGAATATACAGCAAATGAACTCAACCAGAAACCAGACCCCCCACAGAGGGGGCTTCCCCCTGTGCCCCCTTCACCCCCGTACCTCCCTTCTCCCCCAAAAGAGGTAGAAAAGAGATGTGGACAGTTAACAGGGCAGGAAAGGAAGAAAGGCCTGGCACAGGGAGTTAGTATCTTATCTTAGTTGGCCAGAATCCCAGAAGCAGATCCAGCTGAGAGGGACAGCGAAGGAAGGAAGACTGAGAGAAAGTTCCCAGCTCCCCTGGGTCCAATCTCACCTCCCACAATCCTACCAATGAAATTCGTTTAGAATACCAAAATATTTTCATAAACATTTAGCCAGTGTGCCCCTTTCTTAAAGGCACAGCATCAAATGGCCACAGTCCACCCCTTCTAAACAATTTCATTGGTCATTCGTACTGTCCATCCAATCGGAAACAATATTTACAGTTCGTGAGTAAAGTTCATAGTCTGTTCCAGCTATACTCAGATGTAGATGATTCAGAAGTCCAAAAAAGTCAAGAAATAAGTAAATGGAAACCAGCTTGTCTCTCTGCAGATGAAGTGAAGAAAAGGCAAACAGGAACACAGGGACTCTCAGTTGACTCAGGGCTCTCAGGGTTCGTGCACTGTAGATGCCTCAGGGATTCTTCCTTTGGGCACGTTGTAGCTGTACGACAGTTTAAAGTCAAACTCTTTCGGCTAAGTTAAATTTGTTTGTGGAATACACTGAATTTCACCATTCTCTTGCATTACCCAATAAGTGTGACCCGGACCTTCTGCTGAAACCACCCCTCGGACAGGTTTAGCCTCTCTGGAGGGCAAAAATACCCAAACAGTTTTACCTAACAGATTCTTTTCTCTAACAACAGGAACTCTATCACCTTCTACTCTCCGTAGCAGATCTGAATGTGCCGGTCCAGCTTGGTTCACTGAACCTCTACTATTCACCAGCCAGGTTGCTTGTGCTAAATGCTTTTTCCAGTTTTTCAAAGATCCACCTCCCATGGCTTTGAGAGTGGTCTTCAACAAACCGTTGTAGCGTTCAATCTTCCCTGCAGCCAGTGCATAGCAAGGAATATGGAAAATCCACTCAATACCGTGCTCTTTTGCCCAGCTCTTTACAAGGTTGTTCTTGAAATGAGTTCCGTTGTCTGACTCAATCCTCTCTGGAGTTCCGTGTCTCCACAGGATCTGTCTCTCCAGACCGAGAATGGTGTTGCATGCAGTTGCATGTGGAACTGCATAAGTTTCCAGCCATCCGGTGTTTGCCTCTACCATAGTTAGCACGTATTGCTTACCAGAATGAGAACGTGGTAGAGTGATGTAGTCAATCTGCCAAGCTTCACCATACCTGTACTTGGACCATCTGTCACCATACCACAAGGGCTTAATTCGCTTTGCCTGCTTAATAGCAGCACAAATGTCACAGTCATGGATGACTTGTGTGATAGCATCCATGGAAATGTCTATGGATCTGTCACGAGCCCATTGGTATGTTGCATCTCTGCCTTGATGTCCTGATGAATCGTGAGCCCACCGAGCTAAGAATATCTCACCTCGGTGTTTCCAGTCGAGATCAAGTTCAGAGTCCTTGTCTACTTGAGAAACCATCTGCCTGATGGTTGTGCTGCTGTTCCTCAGTAGCTTTGCTCTTAGGAATGTGAGCATCAATGCGTCTCACTTTCACTGGAATTCTCTCGATTCGATCAGCAATGTCTTGCAACAATTCAGCTGCCCAGATGGGTTTTCCTTTCCTCTGCCAGCCATTCTTTTTCCAGTTCTTTAGCCAACCCCATAGACCATTGGCTATCATCCATGAGTCGGTGTAGAGATACAGCTTTGGCCATCTCTCACGTTCAGCTACGTCGAGAGCTAGCTGGACAGCTTTTACCTCTGCAAACTGACTGGACTCTCCTTCTCCATTCTTCGCCTCTGCAACTCGGCGTGTTGGACTCCACATGGCAGACTTCCACCTTCGCTTGTTCCCGACGAGACGACAGGAACCATCTGTGAACAATGCATACTTCTCATCATCAGAAAGGTCATTGTAAGGAGGAGCTTCCTCAGCACGAGTTACTCTCTCCTCTGGAGGTTTAGTACAGTTGGCATCTTCAGGCCAACTTGAGATCACCTCCACCAGACCAGGTCTTTCAAGATTTCCCATTCGAGCTCTCTGTGTTATCAGAGCCATCCACTTGGACCAGGTGGAATCTGTAGCATGATGTGGTGTGAAACCCTTGCCTTTGAACATCCAATTCGAAACTGGTAATCTGGGAGCTAGGAGAAGTTGTGATTCAGTTCCAATCACTTCAGAAGCTGCTTTCACTCCTAGCTGAGGTTCCCTCACCGGGATCAGTCTCCTGCTCTTCTCCTCCATTAGCTCCACTAGCTCCTGGATCAGCTTTGGCCTTTCCACCTCTGGTCTTTAAGACTGCTACTTGTTTAACTGGAGCTGTGTTTGAATTTACAGCCATCCTGATAGAAGCTGACAGGTCCTGATCTAAACCAGCCGCCGTGGGGGCCCCTTCCGGTCCTGTCATGGCGGAGGGAAATGATCTTGCCTCATTACCGGTCGCCATCTTGGGAATGGGAGCCGCCCCCGGCTGCTTGCCAAAGTCAGGTAGTGGAGCGTTTAACGCAGCTTTTCCAATAGGTTTTGCTATTTTTCTAACTGACGCAGCCCCTTCCTCATCACTCGAGGACTCTGGGGCAGATTTAGAGGAACGCCTACGCTTCCTAGATTTTTGTTTAATCATAAAACATGGTCGAGAAACCTTTTTCTCTCTATGTAGAGCCCACAGCAGACACACAATAATTATCAGCAATAGCAGGATTACACCCATCAAATAAATCACTTTAAGATCCCAGCCAGCACTTAAAGTTACTCTTTGACCTCCTGAAGTGTTAAACTCCCTTATCTCGATCGGTAAAGTGGAAGACGTTCTATTGCCGTAATTAGTGAGCCGAAAAAAACCCAAACAGCGTTGATACAACAGCTGGATCCTATGCATAAACCACAAATAGATTTTACGCATTAAATATTTACCTATCTGGTCTAACATTAATCCGATGCAGTACCGGTAGACCAACATGCCACAGACCGAGAAGAATAAACATTCTAAAACCCAGAGTATCTTCATTTTGTTTCTCCAGTTGAGACAAGCAATAAATCAACTTAATTACTTAATTACCAGGCCCCACGTTGGTGAGCCAATAAAAAGGATTGTGGTGGTTTAAAAGGAAAGGCTCTGCTTTCCCTCCCCCACTGAGAAAGAGACCACTGCTAAACCCAGTTGGAGAAATGAGAGTATATTTTACAAGGAGACAGATTATATGTAACACAACAAATACAGGGATTTTACAATATATACAGGAATATACAGCAAATGAACTCAACCAGAAACCAGACCCCCCACAGAGGGGGCTTCCCCCTGTGCCCCCTTCACCCCCGTACCTCCCTTCTCCCCCAAAAGAGGTAGAAAAGAGATGTGGACAGTTAACAGGGCAGGAAAGGAAGAAAGGCCTTGCACAGGGAGTTAGTATCTTATCTTAGTTGGCCAGAATCCCAGAAGCAGATCCAGCTGAGAGGGACAGCGAAGGAAGGAAGACTGAGAGAAAGTTCCCAGCTCCCCTGGGTCCAATCTCACCTCCCACAATCCTACCAATGAAATTCGTTTAGAATACCAAAATATTTTCATAAACATTTAGCCAGTGTGCTCCTTTCTTAAAGGCGCAGCATCAAACAGCCACAGGGCATAATGTGCCTTCACCAGAATACTGATACATGGGGTTGTTCTTTCCCAGATGCAAGACTTGTGTATTTTGTTCAGTTTCTCTCTGCTCAACTCTACAGCCTGTCCACATCTCTCTGAATGGAAGTACAGCCTTCAGGTATGTCAGCCACTACTGCCAGTGTTGTGTCATCAGCAGATTTGCTTACAGTGTACTCCTTTCTCTTGTCCATGAATTGATGAATGTATTGAATAGTAATGGTCCCATTACTCCATTACTGAGGGACTCCACTGGATACAAGCTTCCAACTAGACTCTGTTCCATTGAGGACACAGTCTCAGGCTGCACCAGGGAAGGTTCAGGTTGGATGTTAGGAAAAAGTTCTATACAGAGAGAGTGATTGCCCATTGGAATGGGCTGCCTAGGGAGTCGCTGTCATTGGAGGCATTCAGGAGAAGACTTGATGGGGTTCTTGGTGCCATGGGCTAGTTGTTTAGGTGGGTTGGATTGGTTGATGGGTTGGACGCAATGATCTTGAATGTCTCTTCCAACCTGGTTTATTCTATGTATTCTATGTATTCTATGTATTGACTGCAATTCTCTGACTTCTTTCCTTCAACCAGTTCACAATTCACCTCACTAAGTGATCATCCTGACCACACTTCCTCAGTTTAGCTGTGAGGATGCTATGGGAGACGATGTCATATGCTTTCTTGAGATCACATAAACCACATCCACTGCACTGCCATCATCTATTCACCTGCTTATGTCCTCATAGAAGACTATTTGCTTGGTTAAACATGTCTTCCCCTTGGTGAGAACATTTTGATATGCCTAGAGACAGAGCTGAGAATAAGGTGTTCCATCACCTTTGCAGGGATGGAGATAAGGTTGACCAGTCTATAGTTAGCTGAGTCCTTTTACTTGCTCTTTTGCTTTTTTTTTCAAGACTAGAGTGACATTGGCTCTCTTCCAGTCCCCAGGCACCTCTCCTGTTTCCCATGACTTACACAAGACAATGGAGAGCGGCCTAGCAATGACCCTCTGTACTCATGGGTGCATCCCATCAGTACCCATGGATTTATGGAAGTCTAGATTGCTTAACTGATCCCTAACCAAGTCCTCATCAACCAAGAGAGACTCCTTTATCCTGACTTGTGCTGGGTCTCAGGGATCTGGGGCTCCTGAGGATGGTCTCCAACAGTACAGAGACAAACAAGGCATTCAGTAGTTCTGCCTTCTTTGTACTCTCTGCCCTGAGGGCACCCACCCCATTCAGCAGTGGGTCTAGGTTGCCTCTAGTGCTAGTTTTGTCTTCAGCGTATTTGAAGAAGCCCTTTTTGTTGTCCTTGACCCCTCTTGCAAGGCTGAATTCAAAGGAGGCCTTGGCTTTCCTAGTTGCCTCCCTACATCCTCTGACGACAGTCTTATATTCCTCCTAAATGGCCAGCTACTCCTTCCATGATTTATAGACTTTCTTCTTCCACTTCAGTTTGCCCATCAGTTCCCTGTTTAACCATGTGGGATGCCTGGCTCACTTTCTTGATTTCCTACCCATTGGGATGCTCTGATCTTGAATTTGGAAGAAGTGGTCATTCGATGTTAACCAACTGTCTTGGGCCCCTTTGCCTTATTGTTCTCTTTCCCATGGGATTTCCCCTAGCAATTGATTGAAAAGTCCAAAGTCAGCCCTGCTGAAGAACAGGGCTGTGATCTTGCTTGGTAGTCTGTATGCACTACACAACATCCTGAACTCCATCATCTCATGGTTGCTGCAGCTAAGGCTGCTCTCAATTTTCACTGCTTCATCCAGACCCTCCTTGTTAATAAGATCAGTAGCGCTCCTCTTCTAGTTGGCTCATCCGCCATTTGAATCAAGAAGTTATTACCAGTGCACTGAAGAAACCTCCTGACTGTGAATGGCTGACCAAGTAGGCTTTCCAGCAAATATCTGGGTGATTAAAACTCTGACAAGGACCAGGGATTGTAATTGCAAGGCTGCTATCACATGCCTGTAGAAGGCCTCATCAACTTCCTCATCCTGATCAGGTGGCCCATAGTGGACACTCACAACAGCATCACCCATGCTAGCCTGCTCCTTAATTCATACCCACGAACTCTCAACTCCCTCCTCATCTACCTCTGGATGGGTTTCAATAAATTCCAGTTGCTCCCTTGTGTAAAGAGCAACTCTATCACCTCGACTTGCTGACCTGTCTTTCCTAAAAAGGACACAGCTGTCCCACCATGTCTGTGTAACTGCCATCACATCATAACCCTTTGATCACACTCAGATTTCTAACTTCTCTTGTTTATCCCCCATGCTGCATGTGTTGGTGTGTTGGCATTTTGTGGGAAGAGGGTTGGTTTTGGATAGCTTTAGAAGACCATAGAGAAGATTTGCCTTTGCTCTGATTAGAGAAAGCTATGTTTTGTCTTAGACTCTGAGAGTAATGTAAACACTTTGGAACTGAATGAGAGAAACTGGGTAGAATTTGGTTGGATGTGTTAAAATATTGTTTTGTTATTTTGACCTATTGTATGCCTTAATTGCATGTATACCAGTAGAAAATGACTGAGATGTGCCACATGTGCCTTCTGACAGACTATATAACTTTGGTGTATAATGTAATAAACATCTTCACCTGCTTACATCTGTCCTGAAAGCATTGCTCTGGGTGCTTAAAACATCTATACTATTACAGTGTTTCAGGGAGCGAGTTGAGTAAACTGATTCTATCATTCCTTTCTTGAGTTTACCTAAGAGAATGTTACAGGAAATAGTACAATCAAGATATGCATGTTGGCCTGACAAACATTTGAAGGAGGGAGTCTTGTGAGGATGAGGGCCCTGTTTCAGTGAAAACTAGTGAAGCAAGGTTAAAGCAACATAAAAATGAAGCTTCAATACATTTTGAAGGTTATGGTGTCTAAGCAAAGACCTTTGCCTAATTAACTGCCATTTTTAAAGTAAATTTGACACACTTCAGGATGATAAAGAGCCAAAGAGAACACATGCTAAACACATATGACTATGTTCAGCAGCTCTCCTCTCAAATCATGTTTAATGTCACCTAGAAGGCATATCTAACCAGAGATAGGGTATGAAAAAACTTGAGGGGAACATTTCTCCAGGGCGAAACATTGGGGATATAGCAGAGATAAGGATGGTTGATGGGTTCTTCTTCTCTTTCTCCACCCAAGACAGAGATGTCTTTTTAGTAAGAATTGAGCATCCAATGCATGGCTTAATTTTTGGTCGCATTTGTACTGTATTATTATCAATGTAAAGGTTTGTGTCTCTGACTTTGTTGGATGCTTTTTTGAAATTTATTAACTCAAACTTGATCAGTGAAGTTAGTTCATTTATCAACAGCAATCTTGAATCTGTTTTATCTGTGGGTTTAATAAATTAAACCTATCAATTACAAATTTCTGAACTTATGTCATTGTAAATCATTATTAGGGCGATGGAAAAGAGGCAAATGTTAATTTTGCATGTACTTGGATTAAATTCCATACCCTTAAAAAACCAAAATAACAAAAAAATCCTTAGAATTCCTTAAAATATTTCATTTATATTTGGTTAAGAACTATAAACAACAACAGCAACAACAAACCAACCATACAAACAAAAAAATCAAATGTCTCTTTCATCCCCATTGTTGTTGTCCATAGATGACATGCACAATGGTCAAGTGCCATTAGTGCAGTACCTGAAGTTAAAAATTCTGTTTCACTCTACTTTCTTGCCCTTTTCATGAGCTAATAATTCAGGTTGGCCACCATAATGGTGCTTGAATTTCCCAAAGTAATCTCTAATTTTGAAAATCCCATTTTGATCGTGCTCAGAAATGACTACATCTTACCTGAATTTGAAGAATCTGAGCAATAATTCACATAGAAAACTGGGTGCTGTTGATACTCAGCAGAGAATCATAGAATCATAGAATGCACTGGGTTAGAAAGGACCTTTAAAGGGCATCTAGTCCACCCCCCCACAGTAAGCAGGGACATCTCCAACTAGTTTAGCCTGCTAGAGCCCAAATCAAGCCTTATCTTGAATGTCTCCAGGGGTGGGGCTTCCACCACATTTCTGGGCAACCTGTTCCACCACCTTCATAGCAAAGAACTTCTTAATGCCAAATTTAAGTCTACCTATCTGTAGTTTTAAACTACTGCCCATTGTCCTAGTGCTACGTGTCCTTGTAAACAGTCCATCCACAACTTTCTTACAGGCCCCCTTCAGGTACTGGAAGACTGCTGTAAGGCCATTCCAAATCTTTCTCTTCTCCAGGATGACCAACCTTAACTCTCAGATTGTCTTAGTAGGAGAGGTGCTCCATCCCTCTGATTATTTTTGTGGCCCTTCTCTGGACCAGCTCCACCAGGTGCATGTCTGCCCTATGTTGTGGTCCCTAGAGCTGGACAAAGGTGAGGTCTCACCAAAGCACAGAGCAGAGTGTCACTATTTTGATGTAACCATTGTGGCTGGCCTTCTGGCCTCCAAATGCACAGTTTTGGATCATGTCCAGTTTTTTATTGCCTGTACCACCAAGTAATCCTCTGCACTGATGAAAATAAAAAGCAACACTAAACCCTTAGAGACACCCATCTTCATCTGGACATTGAGCCATTGACTACTATGTTTGGGATGTAATGATGCAGCCAATTTGTTATTCACTCCATTGCAGAAAGCCACTAGACTGGTCATGCAGGACTTGTCCTTGCTAACAACATGCTGGTGGTTTTGAATCATTTCCCCATCCTTCATGTGCAATATCAGAGCTCCTAGGAGGATCTGTTCCATGATCTTCTCAGACACAGATGATGCTGATAGGTTGATATTTCCCAGGGTCATCCTTTCTACCAGTTCTAAATCACTCATGATTGCCCATTGGAATGGGCTGCCCAGGGAGGTGGTGGAGTTGCCATCACTGGAGGTGTTTAGGAGGAGACTTGAGGGAGTGCTTGGTGCCATGGTTTAGTTGATTAGATAGTGTTGGATGAGTGGTTGGACACAACGATCTCAAAGGCCTCTTCCAGCCTGGTCTATTCTATTCTATTCTATTCTATTCTATTCTAAATATGGGCACAATATTTCCCTTCTTCCAGTCACCAGGGGCTTCATCTGACTGCCAGGACTTTTCAAATCTCATGGAAAGTGGCTTGGCAAATACATCAGCTAGTTTCTTGAGGACTCTGAGATGCATCTCATCAGATCCCATACACTTGTCTATGTTCAGGTTCCCCAGATAGTTACAAACTCTGTCTTTTACTATGGGAAGGTCCTTTTCCTCTCAGCCCTGTCTTGTAATGCTTCAGCTTGGGAGAAGATGTTGCCAGAGAAGATGGAAGGAGAAAAGTTTTTGAGAATCTCAGCCTTCTCCTCATCTAGTGTTGCTATCTCACTATTCTTGCTGTTCAGGGAGGGTGCACTTTCATTAACAGCACATCCATTAACCTTGTTTGGCTGACAGGATTCTTTTGTCCTGCTTTTTTTTGACACTTTCAGAATTTAATTTGGTCCTGTTATGGCAATAGCTCATGTCTGTCAAGATTCAGTTGTTCTACTATTTATTTTATTTATTTTATTTTTAGTTTAGTTACTTTCAACAGATTAATTTTGAGTTTTTCACTTTTGGTGGTGTTGGCAAGGAAACAATATTATGGATTTTTTGTTGTGTTTTGTTGTTTGTTTTTTTTTTTTAACATCTCATGTGACATGTAATAAATTTAAACACTGAAATATTTTACAAAGATACAAAATTAGATCCTTCTGTATTCAGTAGGGGTAATACAGGATAAGAAGAGCAGAAAGTTTTGTGCAGAAATGTCCCTGTGTTTTTCAGCAGCATATGGAGAAAAATCAGGGTCTTGTCTCAGAAAATGTCTAACAAAGATTTAAAAGCATTAGGTAACTGTCTGATTGATTACACAGTAGAATAAAAAGACTATTTCCCTGTTTTATGCATGCCATATGAGAGTATAGGTATTAAAATACTTTAATGTGTCTATGTTGGTGAGGAATAAATAGTGAGCCACTGTAATTAATAACTATTAAAGCTGTTTGACTGATCGTATCTTCTGGCTTGCAAAATCTTTTATGTTCTGGTGTGTGATTTAATGGAATCCATTAAATTCATATATTTCAACAGATAGTAATTTACGATCTTTTATAAGATCTGTCATGAAACACAGTCAGAGATATAGAATTGTCTTAGTGCATTACATAGTAAATTGTACTCCTCTTTCCTCTGAAATGATTTGACTTAGAGGCTAAATATGAATGTCAATGCATCGGACAGACACATTAAGTACACTTTTTGCTCTACCATCACCTGGGAATACGTGGAATAAACCTTTTATCTCTGGCAAAGCTGAGAACAAGAGTGAACAATATTCAAAGTGGCTAGAGGAAAAAATGTGTGGGAGTTCTATCTGTTTCACTTTATATGTAAAAAGATAAGGATATTGAGTATGTAACCGTCATTTATGAATTCTAATGGCTCATCTATGAGTTGCTAACTATTCTTTTCAATCTGTATTTTCCTCTTGGTCCTTTCATGGAACCTAGGAGATGAAGACACTAGCTTTGGGCTTTTTTATCCATTCCACATCAAATTCAGAGGCCTATTAATCCCTGGATAGGTACAAAAATCTCTCACTAATGTCAATAATAAAGATTTTTTTTTCTTTTGTATGAGAAAAACACAAGATGCAAGCATGTGAGATGCAAGGACTGATTAGAATAGAAAACAGGGAAAAAGTAGTCTTGTGCCCAAAGTTTGAGGAGTTAGTGGAGGATTACAAGCAAACTATATCAGCTCTTAAGATACTACTGAAAAATCTCTTAGGGAGGCTTTTGTCTTGCTTGTCTATTTAATAGCACACTGAGATTATCATAATTAAGTACAGATGGTCAACACATTAAATGGATTAGTATCTCCTGTATAGACAATCTTCATGTACTCAACTAATTATAAATTTATTAGAGAGGAGCCATAATGCTATCACATAAAGCTTGAACTGTCACCTCTAGTTTTTTGTAAATGAGTTCACAATTAAAAAAAAAAAATCTGCCATACTTTGACTGTTAAATAAGACAGGTAATGAGCCTGGGAAAATTCCATCCCACTGGAATTTGAATCCATCATCCTAAATGTAGACCAACAAATAATAAACACCTAATGAAAACACAGAAAACTACTTCTTGGTCTTCTTGGTCTTATGCTGATTTCTATGTACCCCTGGCATCTATTTTATTAGGTAACCTTATTAGTATATTTTTTTTTCCCCCAAGGACAACGAAGGGATCTGATTGAATGGAAGGGGAAATGAGATTGACTAATTTCACACAAAAGACAGAAGAGCAAGACAAAATGACTCAAATGCAGGTTTTTTTAAGTACTGTATGAGAAGGTAAAAGTGTTGTGCTTTCCCTTTGTCTATTTTCTGCAGGACAAAAAGAAGTGAAGTGTTATGATTCTATTCTATGTCCAAAATTTGATATATTTCAGACCAAAGTAAATAAAATGATCAAGAAGTTGCAAAAAAATTGTCATGGTAAAAGATGAGAAAGAACAAATTTGCATTATTTTCATTCATAATTTCTGTTTCAAGAAAAGCTATTATTATAGCTGGAACAAAGAAAGGGATTGAAAATTGCTTTCAAACAAAAAGACACAAGGAGAGCTGTGTGCATGACATAAATTTCTCTCCCACTGAGATTCATAAGTCTGTATTTTGAGGGAAATAGTTGCCTATGTACCTGCATTCAGATCAGTGAAAATAGAAGGAAACCAAAAGTAATATGAGACAGGAATAATGATTTTTCCATCATTCCTCTTCTTTCTATACCACAAGTGTCTAGGATTTTGAGAGATGCCTTAGGTAAGTGACAGTCTGCATGGTTGGCAATGAAGAGTTTTGAAGAGCTGTAATTGCGAAAATAAGAATGAATGGCAGTTATAACTTTGGACTGACACTGAGAACTGCTTTAAAAAAAAAGCTTGATAAGGTCAAAGTTACAAATCTGGGAGTTGATTAAGGGGAAACCAAATTCTGGAGCTGACTCTTTCAGAGTTAATTAGTATTAAACAGGACAAGTAATCCACAACATAGAAAGTAAAATCACAACCACAAGTATAACTGAACTAAATTAGTCAAGTGGTGGACAAAACGCTTGCCCTTGAACCCACAACCAAAAAAAAAAAAAAAAGAAGTAATACCAAGGACAGAATTAGGTCCATAATTTTAAAATGAATGGATATTCACTAAGCACCATATATGTCATTGACAAAGAAATACATGTATCTAGTGATAGCTGCTGTATTTTGGCTTCTTTGTAAAGACTAAGGGATATTGCTAAGTGTCACATGCAACATACTGATAAAAATGGATAGCTCTTGTTTTGTATGATACATTGTGAGTCTACACTACAGAAACTGAAACAGAACTTCTTTCTAATCCACTTTGAAGATGCTCTGTGTCATAAAATATTTCCATTTTCTATATTTTTTAATTAATACACAGGTATTCATTATGTTTATGATAAGAAACTTTGCCTATACACTCATTTGTAGTAGATATGTGACCTGAAGTTAGCTATGTTAGAATTTCTTTTCCAAATTAAAGGCTATACAAAACTTTAACGGCACACAGACGCACTTCTTCCTCACCTTGACTGTTAAAAAACTGATGTATCTTTGTTTTAAGGCATCAAACAGTGTGCTTGCCTGCATGGTAAATCAGGACTCTAGCTTTGCTTACACTTCTCTGAAAACTTGACAATAGATTATACTGACCCTTTTTCTTCCCACACATCTTTCCACAGTGTTCATTATTTTACTGGTAGAAAATCATGAACAAAGCAGGGCTTGGTTCATAGAAGGTGGCTTATTAATTAAGCCCTTCAGTTGTTTGTTGTTTGGTTTTGCGGTTTGTTGGGCTTTGTTTTGTTTTGTTTTGTTTTGGAGTTTTTTTAGCAGGAACTGGGACCTAGTTTCTTCCTGTACTCTTTCTTAGGCTTTTTAATTTTATTTTTTTTTCTAACTCTCTAACTCTCACCTAAAAAGTTTTTGGGACATTTCAAAACTCTGCTCAGGTTTTGGAAACTTATCACAAACCCAAATAAAACAAGGTCACAGTACAGAGGTTTTTGAGGACGACAAGCATAGAATTTATGTCTGGTTCACCAAGGTTCTTGAAGCCCTTTCATTAGTTTATAGTTGTTTGTGAAAACATTAGAATGGCCATGTCATGTTACACCAAAACTCTATTTATCTCAATATCCAATCTAACAACATTAAGCCTGATGAAAGTACAAGAACCAGATTTGTATGTAATAGCACTTCCATGACATATCCTTCACCTTTCAGCAACCTGCAGATCAAGGTTTTCCCAAGAGGGGGTGTCTTTAATTCTTTTTTTTTTTTTTTTTTTTTTTCTCATTTCTGAGATTTGTAACTTGAGTCCTTATAGTCCATCATCATGTGCAAAGTAGAAGCAAAATGCTGTCATTATGATCAGGCTGCATTTTATACCCATTTCTCTCTGATGCAAATGACAACATCAGACAGAAGAAAATGGCAAAAGAGGCACTCATTCTGAATATGCTTCTCTCTTTGATTACTCGTCTGATAAACATTTCCTACAAGCAGTTTTATGCTAGTAAAAATTTTGAAAAAGGGGCTGTGGGGTGTGTGTATAGCAGAGGTGTTGCATTATTATTTATTTTTCTTAGTTTCCAGTATGAAGAACAGCTTAAGATCCTTGCAAAACTCTAGCAAGAATATTCTGTGCGCAAGTTAGAGACAATATTTGTAATACTTCTTTTTATCTGTGTATCTCCCAACAGACCTTTTCGTAAGTCTGCTTCTGTGCACATTTCCTTGTGTATATCAGCCCATTTCTCTCCTTCTGCCTCTCTTTCTTTTATGTATGTTCTGTCTCCTTCCAAAATCACTTATGCTGATTTTCCAGACACGTTTATTTGCTAATTGAAAATCTCATATTTGAAGTTATTATTCTGATTGGTCTGTCATTTTGATCAAGCAGTTGCTCAAAGATTCTTTGTAAGAATAATTTTGTCTTTTATTTGATCAGCATCCATCTCCCCACTGACCTTCTGTAATGTTTGGTAGTAAAACCAGTAAGTATCTCTTACAAAAAGAGAGACAATTCAACATCCTCTCATATGCACAAGGCTGTAGCTATAGCAGCAAAACCCTGGACATTCAGCTGCATAGGCAGGTTCCATCTCAGAATGTAATGGAATTTTCTTCCTAGATAGTGGAACGGAAAAAATTACTTGTCATGATACAGTAATACTCTTCTTCCTTCCAGTTACATGCTTTGGAGACTTAAGAAGTGGAAAGGCAGATGTGTAATCTTCCAGGTTGTTCCTCAATAGCTGCTAATTAAACTATGCAATCTAACACAAACTTTGTATGCCTTCTGAGAAAACAATGTTTATAAAGTTACAAAAAATGAAAACAACATTTGTCTACCAAAATCTCAGATTCACACAGTTAAAGCTCAGATTTTCAAAGCTGCTACACTGCAAACCCATGAGTATTTCTGACAGAGGTTCACTTAATATCTAAAGGTGTGCTCTGAGCATGCTGAGAATGCTGCTCTTGACAGAGCGAGATATCTATTTTATGCCTAAATTC
Organism: Dryobates pubescens; assembly: GCF_014839835.1. Lineage (NCBI taxonomy): Eukaryota > Metazoa > Chordata > Aves > Piciformes > Picidae > Dryobates > Dryobates pubescens. The sequence continues at coordinate 82,197,539 of NC_071657.1, read as the reverse complement.
TCCAGAGATTCACAAAATAGGCATGTCTCTACCTGTGTTGTGTGAGGGACTTGCTCTCAGACTTACACACTGGTATGCATTAAGTATTTATTGGAGCAGGGACCAGAATCCATGTGTTCTTCTCCCACATGATTACCCAACCCAATAGACAAAGGAATCTTGCTTATTCATTCTTTCTGTCTGGTCTGATGAATATTTCATTTTATCTTGCAAAGTGGAATACCTTCAAGAAAGAAACTTAAAGAATATGTACCTAAGCATACCAAATAACACAATAGCTAGAATTATCTCCCAGGATAAAGGAAATCTGAATTCAAGCCTGAAAACCAAAGACGTAGAACCATCCTTCTCCTATTGCCAGGCTGTGAAAGAAAGAAATGTTTCCTGGTAGATGTTAAGTTGTCCATAAAAGAGCAATATGCCCTTGTGACCAAGAAGGCAAATGGTATACTAGGGTGTTATTAAGAAGTATTTGACCAGGTAGTTGCCTCCACCTCTATTCTGCTCTAGTAAGGCCTCATCTGTGGTTTTATGTCCAATTCTGAGCTTCCCAGTTCAAGAAAGACAGTGAGAGTCTCACTCTGTGTTCCTCTTCCATAATATGCCTGACTGCTCTTAAGCTCTTTAAATCTTTGCTTCTTATCTACATTGAACATAGCAACATGTAAAGGAATTTTTATCTGTGTATAGTACTTAGAATCCATGAATTCTCTGTCTATGCAGGAAGAAGTAAGTGTTGTGGTAGGGCCAAACAGGCCTAGCACAAACCCAGACAGGTCCTAATGTGTTGTGGCAGTTTTAGGCTATGCCTTTAAAATTAGATGCAGATTTTGAGCAGAAAAGTAGAAAAATATAAATAATTCACTATTGGGTGCCAAAAGGAAAATGAAAAATTATTCTAAACAGATTCATTGGACAAAATGTGTGGAATGGATGCAGATGTACCCTAACAATCTTTCACATTTCACTTCCTATCCCATTCCTTTTCTTTTTCTCTAGCTTGGCTGTTCTGCTGGGGAGATGATAATCACTTCTGGCTGGCCTTGAGAAAAGATAAGAACATTAACACTGCTTCTCTTTCTAACATTCCTTCCTTTTACTAAAAAGAAAGGGGAGGAGGTTTGGGGAAGGGGGAAAAGGAGGGCAGGAAGGGGCAATGGAGCAGCTTCCCTGCTTCTTTGGGAAACCAGAGGGGTGCCAGGGGGATTTCTGTGCTATTTTCTAATTGTAAATATCTGAATAATATTGCAAATATTATATATTTTGTACATATTCATTGCATTCCCTCACAGAGTTCAGTTTTCGCTTGTAAATACAGCTTCCATTTGCTTCCAACTGAATTAGTGTGACCGTTTGAGGCTGTGCCTTTAAGGAAGGGGCTAAATGTTTGTAAATATACTGTATTCTAAACAAATTTCATTGGTGGATTATGGGGGAGTAAGATCTTAAGACCAGGAGCGGCTGGAACTTTGGTTTCATTTTGCTTCCTTTCGCCTCCCTTCGAGCTGACCACTTCTGGGCTTCTGGCCAAATAACAGATAAGCATTAATAAGCTACTAATCTTCCTGCTGTACTTAGGCCTCTTTCTGCCTTGTTAACACCCCTTTGCTCTTTCTACTCCTCTTTGGGGATGAGGGAGGTAGGGGGGTGAAGGGGGCACAGGGGGGAGCCCCCTCTGTTGGGGGTTTGGTTTCTGATTTTGTTTCTTTGCTGTATATTTCTGTATGTATTGTAAATTCTGTATATTTGTGTACATAAATTCTGTGCATTCCAAACTTGCTTTTGTAAATACATCATTCCCTTTGCTTCACCAGCTGGGCTAGTTGTGGTTGTTTTTTTTCCTTTACTTCTTCTTAGTGGGGGAGGGAGAGCTGGGCCTTTCCTTTCAACCCACCACAATTAGTCACGCTTAGTTAATGTGAATGGGAAACTTCAACCCACCACATGTGTCTAGCCATGGTCCCTTCCTTCCCCCCTCCCTCCTGCAGGAGTTGGAGTAACACATGAAAAGGGACAAAAGAAAGGTCCAAACATGTCTGGGTAAACAACTCTCCTTTTGTGGTGTGAGCACATGTACTGGCTGCTGTTTCTCCCAGAGCAGGCCTGTGTTTCTGCCTTTGATGACTCCAGCCTGGCAGAGTCCCATTTCATTGGGTAATTCTTTGCTGGTTTTGGTTGCTCCACTCCTTGGTTGACATGGAGGGAAATGTTGTAACACAGGATGAGGAAAAGGCAGAGGTACTTAACACCTTCTTTACCTCAATTTTTACTAGCGGGAAAGAACGTCTACCAGACAGCTGGCCTGCAGAGCTGGCAGAAGGAGCCAGGGAGCTGCATAGTTTCCCTGTGTTCCATGAGCAAGTGATAGGAGCTCTCCTCAGCAGCTTAGACCTCCACAAGTCCATGGGACCAGATGGGATCCATCCTAGGGTGCTGAGAGAGCTGGCAGATGAGCTGGCCAAGCCACTCTCCATTATTTTTCATCAGTCCTGGCTCACTGGAGAGATCCCAGATGACTGGAAGCTGGCCAACGTGGTACCCATCCACAAGAAGGGCCGGTTGGATGAGCCAGGGAATTACAGGCCTGTCAGCCTGACCTCAGTGCCAGGAAAGATTATGGAGCAGGTCATCCTGAGTGCAACCACACAACACTTAGAGGATGGCCAAGGGATCAGGCCCAGCCAGCATGGGTTTAGGAAGGGCAGGTCCTGCCTGACCAACCTGATCTCCTTCTATGATCAGGTGACCCGCCTGGTGGATGTGGGGAGGCCTGTGGATGTAGTCTACCTGGACCTCAGCAAGGCCTTTGACACCGTTCCCCATAGCAAACTCCTGGCCAAGCTGTCAGCCCATGGCTTGGATGGGAGCACACTGTGATGGGTTAGGAACTGGCTGGAGGGCCGAGCCCAGAGAGTGGTGGTGAATGGTGCCACATCCAGCTGGCAGCCAGTCACCAGTGGTGTGCCCCAGGGATCAGTACTGGGCCCCATGCTCTTTAACATCTTTATTGATGATCTGGACAAGGGCATCGAGTCCATCATCAGTAAATTTGCTGACGACACCAAGCTGGGGGCAGGAGTTGATCTGCTGGAGGGTAGAGAGGCTCTGCAGAGGGACCTCGACAGGCTGGGCAGATGGGCAGAGTCCAACGGCATGAGATTTAACACATCCAAGTGCCGGGTTCTGCACATTGGCCACAGCAACCCCATGCAGAGCTACAGGCTGGGGTCAGAGTGGCTGGAGAGCAGTCAGGCTGAGAGGGACCTGGGGGTGCTGGTCGACGGTAGACTGAACATGAGCCTGCAGTGTGCCCAGGCAGCTAAGAGGGCCAATGGCATTCTGGCCTGCATCAGGAACAGTGTGGCCAGCAGGAGCAGGGAGGTCATTCTGCCCCTGTACACTGCACTTGTTAGGCCGCACCTCGAGTACTGTGTCCAGTTCTGGGCCCCTCAGTTTAGGAAGGATGTTGACTTGCTGGAACGAGTCCAGAGAAGAGCAACAAAGTTGGTGAGGGGTTTGGAACATAAGCCCTACGAGGAGAGGCTGAGGGAGCTGGGGTTGCTTAGCCTGGAGAAGAGGAGACTCAGGGGTGACCTTATTGCTCTCTACAACTACCTGAAGGGAGGTTGTAGACAGACGGATGTTGGTCTCTTCTCCCAGGCAAGCAGTACCAGAACAAGAGGACACAGTCTCAGGCTGCGCCAGGGGAGGTTCAGGCTGGATGTTAGAAAAAAGTTCTATACAGAAAGAGTGATTGCCCATTGGAATGGGCTGCCTGGGGAGGTGGTGGAGTCGCCATCACTGGAGGTTTTTAGGAGAAGATTTGGCAGGGTGCTTGGTGCTGTGGGTTAGTTGTTTGGGCGGTGTTGGATTGGTTGATGGGTTGGATGCGATGATCTTGAAGGTCTCTTCCAACCTGGTTTATTCTATGTATTCTATGTATTCTATGTATTGGCCCCATAGAATCTTGGGCAAGTGATAAACACAAGATGATTTGTGTTCGCCTTGCCTTGCCTGCTTGGACCTGCCTTGCCTGGACTGCCTTGCCTCGAGTTGCCTGGTCCAAAACCTGGGATAGAATCCCCAAGCCCTACTCACTGAAAGCTTGAGAAACCATGAGCCTTGGGCTCTAAGCCTCATTTTCCCTTGCAACTAGAATTCATGCCATGTCCCAAATACCCAGGAAGATGAAAGAGCTGTTCATGAGAACACATCATACCACCCGCTGTCCTGCTGTAGCCAGATCAGTCCCGAGACTGTGTGGTACCCTTACAGCCTTAAGGGCTAATACACAGCAGCACCTCTCTATTTGGGTGGAATTTATATATTTATATATCTATTTGGGTGTATTTATGGTTCTTGTTAGGTCTCCCCCATGGTCGAGTGCCATACTGCACGTAGGGATTCTCTTCTCATTCTGTTATTCCTTCTGGTTAGCTTAAAATTATTAAAATTGTTATGTTGCCTAAATATTGTATATTCTCACTGTAAGTATACATTCCAGCTGTACACCAAAACTATTTAATAAGTTTTGGGCATTTTTCACATTAATAGAAAATTATTATTTTTATTAATATTAATATTTGTCATATTAATTTTCATAAATTCTATACACTAAGATGGCACACATATCACCAGAATCTAGAATTCAGCATTTATAGGTACTGAGGGAGAATCAATGTCCCTTTTTTTCAGTTACTTGAGAAGGTCAAGTCTTTCTATGATAGAACTAGTACAGCACAGTAATGCATATGTGTTTATACTCTGGGTTTGGTCCAAAACCCATTAATCTCTAATATAGTAAAAGTAAGATAATTTTGGCTTTTTAGGTCATTCAGATTCATCTTGATTAATCTTGACTCATATTTTCACTTTTACAATTGCTCTTTCAAAGGGAAGGAAAAAAGAGAATGGACTCACCTCAAACAGGAGATATATATATATATATATATATATATATATATATACACACACACACACAGAGATATATATTAAGATGTTATCTTTTTGGTTGGTTGACTGGTTTGTTGGTTGGAGTGTTTTGATTGTTTGTTTGGAGTGGAATTTTTTGGTCAAGAGTCAATCCAAAATGTATTTCAAGACTACATGGAGTCCCAGGACTATATATATTGGAGCACATTTTGATGTCATGTTTCATTTCCAGAATGGGCTCTCTGAATTCATAGGAGGCATTTTTACAGTTGTTACATCTGAAGACAACAAAAGTGTGTGGAGGTATTATAATGTGGTTATCCTTCAGGTAATTTTTTATGCTAATTACCTCAATATCAAATATCTGTTTAGGTTTCATGATCAGGGAACAAGAATTTCATGGCCCTAAAAACCTCGCAATATGAAATTCTAGACTGGATTTACCCCATGAACCAAATACACTCTACTTGTCTTGAAATTTTGAGTATTTGACATTAAAAATAGAAAACACATACATTGAAAACCAGATAATTCTACTAAGAAAAGAAATATGCAGCATCTTAGTTCTATAATCTTGTATTTGAACCGATTACATGATTTATCTGTTGTCATATAGGTGTTTGAATCACCCCAAGCATAACTTCCAGAACAAGATGTAAGCAGGTGAAGACATTTATAACATTATTCAGCAAGGTTATACAGTCTTTTTGAAAGCATAGGTGTCACATCTTAATTGGTTATATTCTTCGGGCATGCATGTAATTAAGGCATACAACGGGTTAAAATAACAAAACAATATTTTAATACTTCCAACCAAACTCTGCCTAGGTTTTCTCCTTCAGTTACAAGATGTTTCTATTCTTCTCTGAGTCACAGACTAAACATAGGCTTCTCTAATTTGAACAAAGGCAGATCTTCCCCTACATTTATCCTCTCCAAACCTAAGACTAAATGAGAAACAAAATACTATACATAAATTAGCATGGAAGCAAATAAGTATTGATAATATTTGCAGTTGTTTCTAACTGGAAAGTAACACTTTGAGTGATTAACTCCAAATCTCCTTTCTTTTTATTATTTTCCATGGTAGTTACAGGCAGAGCTCTTGAGCCAGTCAGAGGAAAGTATATTATTTCCATTCCCTTTTTAAAGACTCTATAAAGAACTCTATCATTCATAATAGCTTTGTTTACTGCGTAGTACACCATGTTCTAATTATCACCTCTGCCTCACTAACCATACGGTTTATGTTCTCACACTCATCAGTTATTTTTATGCCCCCTGCAGAAACGAAGAGAACATTAATAAGAATATTTTTTTCAGGATATCATTTTAGGTGAAATTATGAAAAATAATGCACTAAAGCAAAAAATTCAGCTTTGCTTTAGGGTATCCCAGGATAAATTTGTCATCCCTTCCTTTCCCTCCTCCCCTCTCCCTTCTCTTCCTTTTCCTTTCCCTTCCCTCTCCTCCCCACACCTTCAAACCTCTCCTCTCTCTCCTCTCCTCATTTTATTTCAGTAAAAAATACAACATTAAGACTTCTGTTTGGCTGTATTCCCTTTCACTGATGTATCAGCTAAAAACAGAATGAATGCAGTTCACTTTAGTCTTGTTAGGTGCCATTTTAATGTATCATAGAATCATAGAATCATTCAGATTGGAAAAGACCCTTGGGATCATGAAGTCCAGCCATTGACCCTTCTCTAAAAAGTTCACCTCTAAATCATATCCCCAAGCACCACATTTAAGAAACCTTTAAACACAGACAGAGATGGTGACTCAATCACCTCTCTGATTTTTTTTTCTATATCCACTTTATGGGACTAAGCACAGTAATTAAATTAGTATTACTGCTTCATGATGTCTTGTAAATATGACTAGAACTAGTAAATTTCCTCTTGAATTTCACTACTTGTTCACCACTGTTATCTATTTTGCAATCTTCATGGTGATAGGGAAACAAGGGGATTGAGGGGAGTCCTTTCCTCTGAAGTGATAAAAAATATTTATGTACAGTGACCCACACAGAAAACTTAAGTACAATCCACACTGACCTGGCTGTATGCATGGTAGTTCTGCTCCATGGGTCCTACCAATGTGTCATAGTAACATAGCACCCAATGCAACAATAACTGTATTTAAGGATATGCCAAAACTTTTAAGAAATAGGTTAATATTTTTTTGACTGTGTGACTTTTATTTATAGAATGTGATTTTTGGAGAGTTTTAGTCTCTTTTCCAAATGAGAAAAAATTTCAAGAAAACAGCCATTCTGTCATTTCCAGTGGCCTTAATCAGTTTGACCACACATTGACTTCAGTGTTCAGCTCCACATCTGAAGACTTTCAGACCAAATTCTATACCTCAGTACACAACAGCAATTAACTATGAAGCATACACTTGTGATGAAATATCCTGCAGGAGTTTTCTATGCTGTGAATGTTGAAGCCAGAAAGTTAATAATTACTCTCACCACATATACAAAGCACAACTAATTCTGCAACTGAGAGTTGCAATCTCATAATACAGAGCAAACTTTTCCTCACATAGTTTTTCCTCACATAAAATAAAATCTACAGCTCTTGGCCCACTAATCTCCGTGGACCAATAATGGGAGTAAATTGATTCACAAGAATGTAATAGTTGAAAAAAAAAATGGAAAGAAAATAACATTTTATATCAGAAGCTTCCTTTCATCAACTGTGAAAGCTGACTGCCCATTAACAATGTAGAGAATTTAGTCTGTAAATTAACGTATAACTACAAATTAACCTTTTCCTCCAAATGCAAAAGGAAAATAATATTTTCTTGTTAATAAAATAAACTCAAATCATTTGCTTAAGCAAGAATGATGACATAGCTAACCAAAAATCTCCAAAATTAGTACTGAAATTATAGTGTAAGTGTAAATGAATAAATAAATGAAGCTAAATCTAAAGGATAAAAAGCAGGCAAAGCATTTACTGAGAGAAGAGAAGCGAAGAGAAGCAAAGAGAAGCGGAGAGGAGAGGAGCGGAGAGGAGAGGAGCGGAGAGGAGAGGAGAGGAGAGGAGAGGAGAAGAGAAGAGAAGAGAGGAGAAGAGAAGAGAAGAGAAGAGAAGAGAAGAGAAGAGAAGAGAAGAGAAGAGAAGAGAAGAGAAGAGAAGAGAAGAGAAGAGAAGAGAAGAGAAGAGAAGAGAAGAGAAGAGAAGAGAAGAGAAGAGAAGAGAAGAGAAGAGAAGAGAAGAGAAGAGAAGAGAAGAGAAGAGAAGAGAAGAGAAGAGAAGAGAAGAGAAGAGAAGAGAAGAGAAGAGAAGAGAAGAGAAATCACCGAATCACCAAGGTTGGAAGAGACCTCAAAGATCATCAAGTCCAACCTGTTACCACAGCCCTCATGACTAAACCATGGCCCCAAGTGCCATGTCCAAGCCCCTCTTGAACACCTCCAGGGATGGTGACTCCACCACTTCCCTGGGCAGCCCATTCCAATGGCTAATGACTCTCTTGGTGAAGAACTTTCTCCTCACCTGGAGCCTAAACTTCTCCTGGTGCAGCTTGAGAGGGTGTCCTCTTGTTCTGCTGCTGCTTGTCTGGGAGAAAAGAGCAACCCCCTGTGATGGGGCAAGGCAACTGGAGCAATCAGGCTCTAACTGCTTTTTTCCACCCCTCTGGGAAAACAGCACACTGAGCCTCCCATAAACCTGCACGGACCTATCACAAGCCCAGTGCTGACTGCTAACAGCCGTGGCCCAAGGCTATACAGATGCATGTCACAGGTACATCACCCCCTCCACTGGGCGTTCGCATACCGAGGCACGACAGCATCTGGCTACACAGCCCTCCCCTGGAAGAGAGAACAGCTGCACCACAACCTACTAAGAAGAGAGGTGGAGCCAGGTGCTAGGTGCCATTTTTGGAACACATCTGAAAATTGGGGAAGAGATTAGGGCCGCCACCACTGCCCAAGTGCATGGCCGGGGCCACCGCCATCACCGCTCTGAGTGCATGGCCAGGGCTACCACCACCGCCAAACACAGCACAACAGAGGCAGGGCTGCCACCACCACTCGGTACATGGCATGGCATGGGCAGAGCCACCACTCAGTACATGGCAGGGTCAGGGCTGCCACCACTGCTTGGTACACAGCAGGGCTTCCACCATCTCTATCGTTGTGGTACAGAATCAAAGTCACCTCCACCCCTCAGGCACGCAAATGGCTCTCCAGCCAAAGTCATAAATGTGTTCTTAGAGCCTTTGGGAATGGCTTTCCAGCTGAAATCCCTGTTCGCCTTCTCAGGTTTTGGGAGCTGTGCTCACCCACTTGCCACAGCTGGCCCTATCCCCACAGAGAGAATGGACCTGACTCTGGTCTGCTTGCTGCTGCCCCTCCCCCACTTTGCTCCCAGCCGCTTCTGCTGCTCCCCCGGGGAATAAAGGGGAAAAGGACAGGTCCTGCATTCTCAAGCGGTACCCCATGTCAATGGTTAAGAACCACCCCTGACTGCTTAAAACAGGAGGGACTCCCTGCCATTGGCTACACAGCAGGTGTACCCCTGCAATCCATAAGAAGTTCACGCAATCACCCTGGCAAGAAAAAAACTTGAGCTCCAACTTCCAAAACCAACAACACCCAGATCTAAATTTAAACTCTTTTGCAATCCAATATGGAGAGTGGCCAAAGCAACCATCTCCTGGTTGGCTTGCCAAGAATGTGATGGGTTGAGGCTGACCCTCCCCCACAACGGGCAAAAAAATGAAACTCAGACAAACAGATTGCAAAAAAAGTGGTGGAAAGTTTAAATGGAAAGCAGTGAATGTTTGTTGTAGTTTATGAATTTATTGGATGGAAATATGATAAAATATGAATATTATTTTATTAAATATAAAAAACTGTTTTCCCATGCCAATTTATTCAGGTTCATTTGCCCAGTTGAAAACAGGTTGATTACACACAGTAGAAGGCTAATAAACAGTAGAATAACAGTCTAGAACAATCAGAACTTGGAATACAGAGGAACAAACTAGAATCTCCCTGTGCACATGAAACTAAACAGCAATACTGCCTCGGGTGGCATAGACAAACCACCCAGGGTTCACAATGGAGCTAAGAAAGAGGTAACAAGACATAAAATTCAGAAATAACCAGGTAAAAATAGCATATCTTACTCATGAACTGCTGAGCTGTTAACTACCAAAACCTTTTCTGAATGAAAAGGTATTTGACTTCATAGTTATAGTCCAAAGGGCAGTATCCACAGATTTAGAGGAAATGAGAGGGTAGGCTGCTGCAATGAAGGCCTAACTTTAGCACTACGCTACTAAAACAAAGAATTGCTCTGAAGATAGGAGCAAGTAGGGTGTTTGTCGCTTCCTTGAATCCCATTAACAAACAGGCGAGAGATGTGAGAGAGTTATAAGCATGCAAGCTATGAGTGTGATGAGCAATGAGCGAGCGAGTGAGCAACAAGTATAGAAGGCCTTTGCCTATAAATTTCCTTTTCAAAAACTGAACGGCCCAATGGCACATTAGCCATTTAAATCCTGCCTATCAGTTCAAAAAGTTTATGTGGCGAGTAAACTGCACACACCTTCTCTCATAGTGTGTGACACATGCAGTCGCCTCTCTGAAACGTGAGGTTCTGGGATCAGGTTCAGCTTCCACTCCCCTCCAGGCAGCCTTAACAACACTATTAGGCCCCTTGACCTCAATCTGGGCCCTATAACAGAGAGGGAGGAGAAAGGAGCAATGGCTCAAAACAGATTTAACTGTCTTGTTAATGCCTCTTCCAGGACAATGTTTTACAGAGAACCAGAAGCACAGTGGCAAAAGAGATCCCAGAGCATACCCAGAAACATCCTATCCCCACCTGAGGGTGCACCCAAAACCACCAGGGCTCTTTCTTCCCCTCCTTCCTCCACTGTTAGGCTAATCTCAACTGGCCGGATCTGAGATTGCCCTTCCTCCTGGCATTGGGCCTGGCCAGGCCCCAAAAGGCTGTGAGACAACTCCCCCCATCATCAGGTGGTGGTGAGGGAAGAAAAGAGGAAGTGCAAGTCCCTCACAGGTAGCTTTTGTAGGTAGCAGGACATTATGGGATGAAATACAGAGTTTCCTGTGTCCACCCACTGTGCTGGACTCTTCTGGACATGGGAGGTGTTTCTCATGTGGGCCCAGCAGGGGGCACCTGGCCCAAACTGCTACACCCCCATAGAATAGAATAGAATTAACCAGGATAGAGAGGAGAGGAGACTCGAGTTGACTCGAGGAGACTTGAGGAGAGGAGACTCAAGGAAAGGAGACTTGAGGGGAGGAGACTCAAGGAAAGGAGACTTGAGGGGAGGGGAGGGGAGGGGAGGGGAGGGGAGGGGAGGGGAGGGGAGGGGAGGGGAGGGGAGGGGAGGGGAGGGGGAGGGGAGGGGAGGGGAGGGGAGGGGAGGGGAGGGGAGGGGAGGGGAGGCGAGAAGAGGCGAGAAGAGGCGAGAAGAGGCGAGAAGAGGCGAGGCGAGAAGAGAAGAGGCGAGAAGAGGCGAGAAGAGGCGAGAAGAGGCGAGAAGAGGCGAGAAGAGGCGAGAAGAGAAGAGAAGAGAAGAGAAGAGAAGAGAAGAGAAGAGAAGAGAAGAGAAGAGAAGAGAAGAGAAGAGAAGAGAAGAGAAGAGAAGAGAAGAGAAGAGAAGAGAAGAGGAGAATTAAACAGGTTGGAAGAGACTTTTGAGATCATAGAGTCCAACCTATCATCCAACACCTTCTAATCAACTAAACCATGGCACCAAGCTCTTCCTAAACACCTACAGTAATGGTGACTCCACCACCTCCCTGGGCAGCCCATTCCTATGGGCAATCACTCTTTCTATGAAGAGCTTCTTCCTAACATCCAGTCTAAGCCTCCCCTGGTGCAGCTTGAGATTCGGTGCTCTTGTTCTGGTGCTGATTGCCTGGGAGAAGAGACCACCCCCCTCCTGGCTACAGCCTGCCTTGAAGTAGTTGTAAACAGCAATAAGGTCTGGCTTGAACCTTCTCTTCTCCAGGCTAAGCAACCCCAGCTCCCTCAGCCTCTTCTCTATCAATAGAATAGAATAGAATAGAATAGAATAGGATGGAAAAGATCATCGAGCCCAACCTATCACCCAACACTATCTCCAGGCTAAGCAACCTTTCTGTGAAGAACTTCTTCCTAACATCTGGCCTAAATCCTCGTCTGGCACAGCTTGAGACTGTGTCTTCTTGTTCTGGTTCTGGTTGCCTGGGAGAAGAGACCAACCCCTACCTGGCTACAGCCTCCCTTGAAGTAGTTGTAAACAGCAATAAGGTCTCCTCTGATCCTCCACTTCTCCATGCTAAGCAACCCCAACTCCCTCAGCCTCTCCTCATAGGGCTTGTGCTCCAAACCCCTCACCAACTTTGCTACCCTTCTCTGGACACGTTCCAGTAAGTCAGCAACTTTCCTAAACTGAGGGGTCCAGAACTGGACACAGGACTCAAAGTGTGGAGTGCAGTTCAGAGTACAGGGGTAGAATGACCTCCCTGCTCCTGCTGGCCACACTCTTCCTGATACAGGCCGGGATGCCACTGGCCTTCTAGGCCACCTAGGCACACTGCTGCCTCATGTTCAGCTTACTATCGACCAGTACTCCCAGGTCCCTCTCTGCCTGGCCTCTCTCCAGCCACTCTGACCCCAGCCTGTAGTGCTCTATGGGGTTGTTGTGGCCAATGTGTAGAACTCAGCACTTAGATGTGTTAAATCTCATGCTGTTGGACTCTGCTTATCTGTCCAGCATGTCAAGGTCCCTCTGCAGAGCTCTCCTACCCTCTAACAGATCAACACATGCCTCCAGAGTGGTGTCATCTGCAAACTTACTGATGATGGTCTTAATGCCCTCATCCAGATCATCAATAAAGATATTAAAGAGCATGGCGCCCACTACAGATACCTGGGGGACAGCACCAGTGACTGTCTTCCACCTGGATGTAGCACCATTCACCACCACTCTATTGGCTTGGCCCTCCAACTAGTTCCAAACCCAGCACAGAGTGCTGCTGTCCAAGCAATGGGCTGACAGCTTGGTCTGGAGTTTGCTGTGGGGGATGGTATCAAAGGCCTTGTTGAAGTCCAGGTAGACTATATCCACAGCCTTCCCCACATCTACCAGGCAGTCACCTGATCATAGAAGGAGATCAGGTTGGTCATGCAGGATCTGCCCTTCCTGAATCCACGCTGGCTGGGCCTGATCCCTTGACCATCCTGTAAGTGCTGTGTGATTGCACTCAAGATTAGAATAGAATAGAATAGAATAGAATAGAATAGAATAGAATAGAATAGAATAGAATAGACCAGGTTGGAAGAAACCTTCAAGATCATCATGTCCAACCCATCAATTAATCCAACCCACTTAAACAACTAAACCATGGCACCAAGCACCCCATCAAGTGTGACCTGTTCCATAATCTTGCCTGGCACTGAGGTCAAGCTGACAGGTCTGGAATTTCTTGGCTCCTCCAACTGGCCCTTCTTGTGGATGGGTATCATGTTGTCCAGCTTTCAGTCATCTGGGACCTCTCCAGTGAGCCAGGACTGTTGAAAAACAATGGAGAGTGGCTTGGCCAGCTCATCTGCCACCTCTCTCATTACCCTAGGATGGATCCCATCCCATCCCATGGACTTGTGGAGATCCAAGTTGCTAAGAAGGTCTCTAACTACTTCCTCCTGGATCATAGGGGAACTACACTGCTCCCTGCCTCCATGTGCCATCTCAGGAGGCCAGTTTTCCAGCAGACATCCTATCCTGCTGTTAACATTTATGGCAAAGAAGGTGTTAAGTACCTCTGCCTTTTTCTGATCTTTTGTTACTATATTCCGCTCTGTGCCCTGCATGACCTAGCAACATCCTGAAACATACCAGGGTTTACCTCACCTTCCTTCCAAAGATGATATAGCCTCTTATTTTCCCTTGATTCCTTTAGAAGTTCATTGCCCATCCTGGCTGAAAATCTAACCTGGCAGCTCATCTTCCAATACATCGGCACAGCCTGTTCCTGCAACTTCAATAATTATTTCTTCAAGTAGGTCCAGCCCTCCTGGCCCCCTTTGTTTTTAAGGACCCTCTGAGTTAGTTCCTTGAGTAACCTGAAGTCCACCCTCCGGAAGTCCAGAGTGGAGGTTTTCTTGCTGCCCCTCCTAGCTTGAGTGCATATTGAAAGCTCAAATATTTCATGGTTGCTGGACCCCAGACAGCCTCCAACCACATCTCCCACCAGCCCTTCTTCATTGGTAAAAAGGATATCAAGCAAAGCCTTACCCCTTGTATGCTCATGCAGCAGCTGGGATAAGAAGCGGTCCTCCATACACTCTAAGAACCTTCTAGACTGCCTTCTCGCTGCTGTCTTGTTCCCATCAGATAGCAGGCAGGTTAAAATTGCCCATACGAACAAGGTCTGGCAATCTTGAGACAGCCTGTAGCTGTACAATAATTCATCAACTTCTCCATCCTGGTTGGGTGGTCTATAACAGATGCCAACCAGGATGTCTGCCCTGGTGGTCTTCCCTCTAATTTTCACCCACAGGCACTCAACCTGATCATCCTTGATCTCTAGTTCCATGGCATCTAGTGCCTCCGTGATGTACAGGGCCATCCCTCCACCCCTTCTCCCTTGCCTGTCTCTCCTGAAGAGCCTGTAGCCATCAATTACAGTGTTCCAGTCCTGTGAGCCATCCCACCATGCTTCTGTGATGACAACTACATCATAACTTTCCTGCTGTAACAAGGCTTCTGGTTCCTCTTAGTTCTTACCCATGCTTCATGCACTTGTGTATATGCACTTCATCTGGACTGCTGGTTTCACCCTTGACTCTAGCTTACCATACCCAGACTCCTGTCCGGGGGAACTGGTTTCAGCCTCTTCCCCCTTCAAAATATGGAACACTTCATGAATGTATGTGTCATCCTTGCACAGGGGCCATGCTAATCTTCTCTGTATCATTCCAATTTTAGTACATACGCTGCCAAAGCGAGAACAGTAAATCCTTCTGATAACTCTGTATGCAAAACCAGTCATATAAAAACAGTTATTTTCTTTTGTGGAAAAGAATGTAGCTGATGAGGGCTTTTTTCTTCCAAACTAGCTGTCAGCTGCTAATGTCAGCAGTGATAAAACATAAGCAGGAATTGTGATTCATCAACTGCATATAGAAACATCACAAATGTAAAGTATTTTGTTCCAAGGTCAGAATATGAGCTAGGACAACTTTATTTACCAAACCCTATGTCTAGTTTATTTATGGTAATTAATTTCCTGCCTTATCATTATAGAATAAGGATAAAAGTTATATGCAATTGAAAAAGTATGTTTAAGAAACATGGGAAGGATATACTGTATGCATATGTATGCATGTGTTTTATGAACAATATGATATGTTATATCTATGACTATGTACATAGATTCTAGTGTGCATTCATGCTAAAAGACAGATCTCAGAACAGCTTAAAAGCACAGCAGTATCCCTCCCCTGGGAATTACTTTGGCATGTTTCTTCACATGTAAACTCCTTAAGAATAATTTATCAAATCTTTTTACAATACCTAAAACAATAAGACTTTTATGTGCTACTCTGCACATTTATAATAATAACAATCACAAACTGCCAAAATGAAGTATAAATAAAGTGATTTGTTGGACTACGTACAGGAAGAAAATATCTAAGTGGGGGATAGGTCCCAGGATTCTGTGTTCCTAATATCATGTCTCATCTAGAAAGCTTGTAATTCTGGAGAATCTGAGAGTTGTTCTTAACAAATCTGATTGCCTTCTATGACAAAGTAACCAGCTTTCTTCATGTAAGGTGAGAAATGAACATTGCCTGCCTAGATTTTCCCAAGGCTGGGAGGGTGCCATATGAGGAAGGGCTGAGAGAAATTGATTTGTTCATTCTTGAAAAAAGATGGCTTAGGGTAGGTCTTATCATCATGTTCCAGTATTTAAAATATGGATACAATGAAGTTGGAGAATCTCTTCTTGCAAGGGGGCACAGGGAAAGAAATGAGGAATAATGAGTATAAATTACTGCTAGGGACATTCTGATTGTACAAAAAAGGGAACATTTTTCATAAGGAGAGCAATCAGTCATTGCAATTATTTCCCTAGGGAAATGATGCAGTACCAAACACTGGATACTTTTAATATTCATCTGGACAGGATGCCTAGATCATCTTGTCTAAACCATGCATTTGCCAAGAAAAGTTGGAACAGATCATCCTAAAATTCCCTTCCAACTTGGTATTGTGTGATTCTGTGATACTAATTTTTGCAGAAATTATTTCTGACTCTCCAGTAAACTATCACTACTAAGGCTACCAGCCAGAAACTAACCATAATTCAGTACCATTATCTATTTATTTTTAATTTACCTTTAAGGGAGAAATAAAATGGAAAGGAAAAAAAAAAGGAACTCCTTCAGCTGACAGTTGCAGATATATAATCTTAAGTGGAATAAACAGTGACTTTGATTATTCATACATCTTAACAACAGGCTTTGGAAAAAAATAAAGAGAATGATACATCAGAAACTATTACTTTGTCTTCCAAAGAGACAAAGTTTGCTCATTTTATGTATACCCAAGGCAGTTATTTGCCAACTTTTACAACAGTGAAAATCATTTTATGCATAGTTCATGTCAAAAATTATAAAATGGAAAAAAAAAAATCTGGGTCTTCAGGAAACATTAAGTTAGTCAAATAATTTGACAATATCAAGAATTAGAGGAGGAGATACAGATCACCCCTGTATGTTCCTTTTTTTGAAAAGAAGGACAAAAGTTAAAAAAAAAAAAAAGAAACAAAACCAAACACAAACAAAATGCTAACAGAGGAACAGAAATTGCATGATGATATGTTGGATTGAGACAGCATATTACATTATGGGACCTTTCCAAGCTCCAATTTACAAAACTCCTTGAACAATCTAAGTATCATTAGAGGCATTTTGGGGATAATTAAACTGATAAGCAGAGTGTCATGGTTCATTTAAAGTTAAGTAGCAACTCTCAAGAAATGCCAAAGAAAGAATTCACAATTTAGGGGCTTCAGTAAGGTTTAGAGTTATTACAGATGGATTCAAGGGTTAAAAAAAATATTCTTTCTTTAACAAATTGTGAATAATATGTGGATTTTCTCTATTTAATTTTGTTTTGTTTCAGTTCCCTCAAAAAGCCCAAAGGAAACCGTCCTTTTGAGGTACCCTCTGAGAGGCTGTACTGGGACCTTACCTGCTGAGTTTTATGTGTTCCATATAAACAACTATTGGCGTTTCCTTTCCTTTGCAACAAAAGGTTGTCCATAAGGCGGCCCTGGAAGTGATATCAACCCTTCTTCTCAATCCATGTGGCCAGTATTATATCCTTTATGCTATAATTCTATGTACATGAAGCACAAGCTTTTCCAGAGTTCCAGTCATGCAATATGTTTCTCAGGATGTCTTTACAACATTCCTAATCAGTCTTTTCTCCTACATTCTATCTCTCAAACATACTGTTTCTAACTTCTCTCATTGCAATATGAATTCTCTATTCTATTGCTTGTAAATTTTCTGCTCTCTAGATTTCAACCTCTTTAGACAAATTTGGTTGCATTCTTTTGCCTAACTGTCAGTCATCTTAGGACATTTTCACTTTGAACAGGGCCAAGAAAAACTCAGCAAACCTTTGTAGTCATACTGCTCTCTGCTCCCAACACAAAGCACAATGAAGCAGTCAGCTCCCATCCCTGAAGTCAATCTATAAAGCAAACAGGATTAATAGGTAGAACAAGTCACCCATAATATTTCATTAACACCATTGGGAAATCAGCATTGTTCTATATGTTATTGTTCAGTCATCCCAAGCTTGCTGTGAGATCATGATCCTGTCTCTCTCTAGAACACATTTAATTCTTAAAAATTATCACTGTTCTACTGCATGGCACTTGATTCTTATGGAAACCAAAAGACAGTAGTACTAGTATCCCATTGAGAGCTCTTATGGCACTTCAGTGACTTAGGTTTGATCTATGCTCTCAGCAGTTAAAGGTAATGACTTCAAGAATAATCTTTCATAGATTTTATTTTAAATGAGACTAAAGTACAAGTAGTGTATTAAAGTACCTTGTTATTTGCAGAGTATTTAGAGTAACGTTAAGTACCTTGTTATTTGCAGAGTATTTAGAGTAACCTTAAATATGGAGATGATAAAAATTCATGACATTTATTTTTAATTTTTCCTGTTTTTTTTTCTTCTTATGTATTAAATTCTGACATGTATGCATGCTTCATTGACACAGGTCCAAAGGCATCCCCAACCAGAGTGTACCTGCATGTATACATGAGTTGTATATTGGTTAATATGAGCAGCTCTATCAACTAAGCAACACGTACTGCAGCTTACATATTCAGAGGGGTCTGTTTTCTTAGTTTCATTTAGTATCTGATCTCTATTACAATGATGTACACTTTCAGTTTATGCAGGTGCAACATTTTTGGCATGGAAAAACAAAGAGAACTAGATAACATCTTCATGGGCCTCTACAGTTGTAGGATTGGGCCTGATCTTGCAGTTAGATACAGAGTTATTCTCCTCTCCTCATAACAGCAGCGATCTGCACCATTAAACAGTTACTGTACTGCATGCCACCACTAACTGCATTTCAGTCATGCCAGTGCAATGCATTTACACTGTGTATAGATGCTTATGCATACACGTACACACACACAATCATTCCACAGAGGTAATAATGATATTGCTGTAATTAATTGCTCAGTCAGGAAGAATTTAAGTTGTTGATTTCAATGTTCAGAATAAGCTTCAAGAAAGTTGAAGCCCCAGTCATAGCTGTTTTTATAGAACAGTATACTGATTTGACCTTACTTTCCCCACTTACTATTAAATGACCTGTATAGCCAACTGATATAATTTCATCAACAAAGGAATGATTTATTTTGTGGTACATTACGAAATATTTGTGTTTTTTAATTACAACTTTCCACAAAGCTGCATGATTGTTTCACTGGTTTTTTTTTTGCAAGAGAGCTGACTTGGGACCAGCACTCAGGACCAGCATGCTTGAGCTGAAAGGCAGTCCATTTTAGTTTCTTTTTCAGGCTTTATGGGGTGGGAGGACCTTGGCAGGCAATGAGGACCTGCAGGGCTGTCTCTCATGTGCCTGCTCAAGATTGTGATGTCAGCCATGGGAAATTTAAAAGAGGCCAGAGAGCCACGTGATCACCATTTTGCAAGAGAGCTGCTGGCTTCTCGCTCGATTGCAGCTAGTGGCACATGCTACGGCACTTTTCTTTTTTTTCCAGTTGGTCAGTGGCCAGGGATAGAGATGGCAGCAAAGCTGTTTTTAAAAGATATGTATCAATACAGTCTGAGTTTGAACTTAAGCAGGCAGGTGTCCAGGCAACTGGCTGCAGAGAGTGTTCAAGCCTGGCACTTGAAATGGAGGGCAGTGGAGATAATACCTGCATTAGGTGTGAACGGCTTGACCACCTGCTTAACCTAGTGGCTGAAATGAATGAGGAAGTTGCTATACTTAGGACTGTGTAGTGGTTTCAGCCTTAACTGGGAGTTAAAAGCCCGGATGGTGAAGAGGTTATTAAATTTATGAATATGAATTATGAGTTATGAAAATATTATTTTTATTAATTATCAAACTATTAATAACCAATGAACCACTAAATTATATACATGTTCTAGTGCACATTCTTGAAATACATTCCACAAGTGGCTTAGTGTTATGATTAGAACTTAGTTGAACTAGTTGCAGACTATTTCTATATTTATATAAAGAAGGGTGCAGTTCCACCACTTGGCCACTAAATGGTGACTCGGTGGGACGCGAGCGGCTTCTGGCTACACACAGCAATATTATAATCTTTCTATACATCAGTGATTACTCTGCTAGACGCAGATACTTTGAACTGAGTGCTAGTGGATGGAAAGCACGTGGAAGATACTCTATAGCTATTGTTTGTAGCAAAGTGGGGGACCAGCAGACGACTGTCGCTGCACTGGTTCCTAGTCAAGTTAGACAGCGATGTTGGGTTACTGTCTCCTCTCTCCACAGCAGTGGAGAGGGAATAATGGAACCTGGACTTAGCTCAGAAGCAGGTTCCCTTCAGGACTCAGTTGATTCCCTCCAGATGACAGGGATCAGTCCTGGTCAGGGTCGGCCTGTATGGTCGGCCCTCAGGAGTTGGCTCACATGACAGGGCAGGGCGACAGTTGCCTGTAGGCGGGCTCGGAGGACACGACAGCAGGCAAAACTGCGGGATCGGCCCAGATACGGCAGGGCTAGGCATATGTGGACTCGGTCTCAATCAAGTCTCTTCTCCCCGGTAACTGGGCAGGTCTTACCCTCGGGAGTTGGTCCAGTCGTCCGGTGGCACAGTAGACTCTCCCAGTCGATACGACTGACCTGTGAGATGGCCTCCATAGAGATGTCCACGGATTTGTCCTGAGCCCACCGACATGTGGCATCTCTCCCTTGGTGGCCAGAAGTGTCATGGGCCCAGCGAGCTAAGAACAGCCCACCCTTATGTTTCCAGTCCAAGTCTATTCGGGAGATTTTAGCAGCCAGATCTGCTTGGTGGTTGTGCTTGTGCTCCTCTGTGGCTCTGTTTTTGGGGATGTGTGCATCGATATGCCGTACCTTTGTTAGCAGCCTGTCCAGGCGGGCAGTGATGTTTTGCCACAGGTCAACGGCCCAAACAGGCTTCCCATTTCTCTGCCACCTGTTCCTCCTCTATTCCTTCAGCCACCCCCACAAAGTGTTGGCTACCATCCAGGAGTCAGTGTAGAGGTACAGTACTGGCCAGTTCTCTCATTCTGCTATATCCAGGACCGGCTGAACAGCTTTTACCTCTGCGTACTGACTGGATTCGCCTTCTCCATCCCTTGCTTCTGCCACTTGCCTTGCTGAGCTCCAGACAGCTGCCTTCCACCTCCGCTTGCTTCTTACAAGCTGGCAGGACCCATCTGTAAATAGAGCCCTTCTCGTTGTCAGGGACATCATTATATGGGGGAGCCTCCTCAGCATGGGTCATTATCTGCTCTGGTGGCATTCCAAAGTCAGCACCCTCTGGCCAGTTGGTGATCACTTCCACTAAGCTCCCCATCCGAGCTCACTGAGTTATGAGGGCCATCCACTTACTCCAGGTAGCATCTGTGGCATGATGTGGGGTTGAGCCTCTTCCTTTGAACATCCAGGTCAGGACTGGAAGCCTTGGAGCTAGAAATAGAGGTGACTCAGTCCCAATTACCTCAGAGGCAGCCCGGACACCCTCATAAGCAGCTAGGATTTCCTTCTCTGTCACAGTGTAGTTGGCCTCAGAGCCTTTGTACCCCTTACTCCAGAAACCTAGGGCCTGCCCCTGGTTTCACCAGGAGCCTTCTGCCACAAGCTCCATGTAGGACCATTCTCACCAGGTGCAGTGTACAGCACATTCTTGATCTCTGGCCCAGTTCGAACAGGTCCCAGAGCCATAGCCTGACCATCTCTCATTTGATCTGGTCAAATGCCACCTGCTGCTCAGGTCCCCACACAAAATCATTTTCCTTCCTTGTTACATGGAAGAGAAGCTTCACAATTTGACTGTACCCGGGAATGTGCATTTTCCAGAAGCCCACAAGCCCCCAAAAGGACTGTGTCTCTTTCTTGTTCGTGGGCTGCACCATAGTGGCTACCTTGCTCACCACCTCCTGAGGGATGTGGCGACGGCCATCCTGCCATTGAACACCCAGGAACTGGATCTCCCTGGCAGGCCCTTTTACCTTATTTCTCTTAATGACAAAGCCAGCCTCCAGCGGAATGTCGATTATCCTTTTACCCGTCTGGTAAACTTCCTCTGCTGTCTCACCCCATACAATGATGTCATCAAAGAACTGCAGATGCTCAGGGGCACCTGAAGGGGGGTTGTAGACAGGCAGAGGTTGGTCTCTTCTCCCAGGCAACCAGTACCAGAACAAGAGGACACAGTCTCAGGCTGTGCCAGGGTAGGTTTAGGCTGGAGGTTAGGAGGAAGTTTTACACAGAGAGAGTGATTGCCCATTGGAGTGGGCTGCCCAAGGAGGTGGTAGTGTCACCATCACTGGTGGTGTTCAAGAGGAGACTTGATAGGGTGCTAGGTTGCATGGTTTAGTTGGTTGGGTTGTGTTGGATGATAGGTTGGACACGATGATCTTGAAGGTCTATGTATTCTATGTCTCTTCCAACCTGGTTTATTCTATTCTATTCTCTTGGGACAGCTCACAGGGCACAGACACAAGTTGTGACACAATGTTTGAAACTAGGGTCCTTGAAGCATCCCTCCCGCAGAAAGTCAATGCCAAGAATGAAAGGTGCATCTGGACCAGTCACTATATCGTGCTTTCCCCATTCATTCCCATTCAGGCTTATCTCAGCTTGCAGTACAGTCAGGCCTTGCAAGCCTCCTGTGATTCCCTGAATGTTTATGGGCTCAGCCCCTTTGTACCTCAATGGTATCATAGAATACATAGAATACATAGAATAAACCAGGTTGGAAGAGACCTTCAAGATCATCATGTCCAACCCATCAACCAAGCCACCACCACCCAAACAACTAACCCACGGCACCAAGCACCCCATCAATCAACCACCTCGCTGGGCACTATACTCCATTGTTTGAGAACCATTTTAATAAAATGAAGTTTCTTCTAATACTCAGCCTAAACCTTCCTTGGTGCAACTCCAGGCCATTTCCTGTCATCCAGTCACTTGCTACTAAGGAGAAGAGATCAACACCTACATTGCTTCAGCCTCCTCTTAGGGATTTGTAGGGAGTATCAATGTCTCTCTTCAGCCTTCTCTTCTCCAAACTAAACAATTTCAGTTCCCTCAGCTGCTTCTCATAAGATTTGTTCTCCAATCCTTTACCAACTTCATTTTCATTTTCTCAACCTGCTTCATTACCTCAATGTCTTTATTACAGTGAGGGGTCAAAAACTTTATGCAGTGCAACCTCACCACTGCTGAGGATATTGGCAGCACTTACCTGGTCCTGCTGGTCACACTGTTCCTGATACAGTCCAGGATGCTGTTGGCCTTGTTGGTCACCTGAACACAATATTTGTTGCTATTCAGCCAACACAGTTTCAGGCATTTCCCTGCTGGGCAGCTTTCCAGCCAACTCTATCCAACCTGGGGCATTGCATGGGACTGTTGTGATTGAAGTGCAGGACCTGGCACATGGCTTTGTTTAAAGTTATACAATTGGCCTTGGCCCATTGATCCAGCCTGTCCAGGTCCTTCTGCAGAGCCTTCCTACCTTTAAGCAGATCAGCATCCACTGCCAGTATATTGTGATCTACAAGCTTACAGAGGGTGCACTAAATGCCCTCATTGAGATAAAGATATTAAAGAGATCTGATCCCAGTTCTGAGCTCTGAGGAACACACTTGTGACCAGCCACCAACTGAATTGAGCTCCGTTCATTGCTGCTCCCTGTGTTTGACCATCAGCTTTCTTTACCCAGCAAGTTGTCCATCCATCAAAGACATGAGCAATTAGTTTCTCCAGGAGGATCCTGTGGGATACAGTGTCTTGCATGTTCTGCATCACAGCATTTGAGATTATCTGCTCCATGATCTTCTTGTGCATTAATGTCAGACTGAGAGATCTGTAGTTCCCTGAGTCCTTCTGGCCCTTCTTGCAGATGGGCATCACATTTGCCAATCTTCAGACAGCTGGGATTCCCCAGTTAGCCAGGACTGCTGGTAAATGATGGAAAATGCCTTGGTGAGCACTTCAACCAGCTCTCTCACGTATGCCATCTGGCTCCAGAGACTTGTATATTTCTAAGCAGTGCTGCTGTTGGTCACAAACCAACTCATTGTGGATTACAGGAACTTCATTCTGCACCCCATACCTATCTTCTAGATCAGGGAGCTGGTGTACCAGGTTACACACAGCCCAGGAGGGGGTGGGCTGAAAAGAACCTAGCCAGAGGTGGACAAAGAAACCTGACCCAAGTGCTCAGAAAGACATGATGCCCACTCCCAGGGGGAGGGGTCCCTGGATCAAAGTCTATTCCACTCCCACTTCCTGTCCACAAATCCTTTTTAAGAGCAGCTGTTTTCTGTCTCTCTCTTTTCTCCCACCCTCACCTGCCCAACAGACCTCTCAGGGCTCCTGCTGTTGTTGTAACCACATGGTGGAGCCTCTTCCATGCTGCTCCAGACTCCTAAGGACTGCATCTATTGAGAATCCACATTTGCATTCAGACAATCCTTTGCCAGCTGTGTCTTGTTTTGTATATGTATTTATTTACCCTTTTTCCTTATACCTTTATAACCTTGCTTTTATTCAAATGCCTTTTATATTTTGTAAAACTTGTCTTTTTACTTCCAAATCAATTCAAGACTATTGATTTTGTAATTTTACCTTTCTTTTCTCCTGCCTAATTTGCTTTTCCCTACTGGGGGGGCGGGGGGGAGGGAGGCAGAAATGGAGAGGGGAGGCAGTCTAAATCTGTTCCATTTGGGCTTTTGGAGTGTGGGAAAGCTTAAACTACAACAGCTGGGTAACCAGCAAAAAATTAGTCCTATCATTAAAGACTGAGGCAAAGAAGGTATTGACTACCTCAACCTTTTCCTTGTCATGGACTACATTTGGCCCTGCATACAATAAATAATGGAGATTCTCCTCAGTTCTCCTTTTGTTGCTGGTATATTTGTAGAAGCATTTCTTGTTGCCTGTAACAGTTGAAACCAAATTAATTTCTAGCTTGGCTTTGACTCTTCTAATTTTCTTCCTTCATAGCCTCATGACAACTTTGTAGTCCTCATCAGCTCTCTTTTTCTCCCTGAGTTGCAATCCTATTCAGCCAGGCTGACCTTATTCATCACCAATTTGTCTGTTGGCACATGGGGACAGCCTCATCCTGCACCTATGCCTCATCCTGCACCTATTCCATGCTGCTCCAGACTCCTAAGGACTGCTTATGTAGAGAATACACATTTGCATTCAGAGAATCCTTTGCCAGCTGTGTCTGGCTGTTTTCAGGTGATCTCATGATTACTAAATCACTAATTACTTTTGCATCTTTTCTTCTGTGTGGGTCTGCATTTCCCACCTCCACTGATACAGCAGACTGAAAGATCTCACTATCATACTGTCCTTCAAACACTGGCATGCTGCCCTTGGGCTTATTTTTAGCAAGCCTGGGTTTGCATCCTACCCTCTTCTATATGTAGTTTAAAGCTCTTTCTATGAGCCCTGCTAGCTGATAGCTTTCCTCTTTCACTCTCCACAGCAATCATTTGTTAGAGGTACATCTGAAACACTTACTCATCCAATTGCATGTTCTTACAAAAAGGGTAGTCTCTTTTTATTGTAACTAACTCATGTCACGTAGAATTAGCTCATCTGCTTCTTTTGCCATCCTCGCTTCTTGTCTCTCATTTTATGCTAAAATGATAAGCCCCCTTGGGGAAAAAACATCTAATAAGATTTAGGTCCACTAAATATACAGTGCTGAAGGCCCTAGATCTCAAAGCATTGTGTGCAACAAAATAATGGTATTAGTAACTGCAAACTCTTATATATTCTGACTCAGGTTTTGCAAAAACTGCTAATATGGGCTGACATAACAAATTAACAACAAGGGAAGTTCACAAAAGGGCAATACAGCCAAAGCCTGCAAAGATATTAGCATTCGTTTTACAACCTTGTCTCCAGTTTGTGCAAGGTTGGAGGTCGCACTTTCATTAAAAATTGACAACATTTTAAATGGTAATTAAAACCATTTGTCCTTTTTACCTCTATTTATCTTGCAGTGGGGAGAGGAGATTTTTTTGGGGGAGAAAAGAGAAACAAAACATAAAACACCCTGACTTTGAAATGCAACAAATAAGTCTCTTGCATCTGTCTCCTTCCTTCTGTGCAGGACAGTTAAGAGCTATGCAGATTGAGTGCCAGGACCTCAGCAGCAAGGGGGAAAGCTAAGTTTTTGGAGTTCAGCATGCTCTTTGCAAGAAGAGAAGGTAAAAGGCTGCAGGTGTGAAAGGAAGCAGAAAGAAGAGGAAGCAGTAGAGCAGGGAACACTTCTGTGAGATACATGCCATTTCACAGAGAAAAAGAAGATAAACTAAAGGAAGATAAGGGACTAGCAAACTGACCAAATAAATCTAAAAATAGTGTGCATTTATATAATGTAAAATTTTTGTTATAACTAATCTTCAATCACAGGTAATATCTAAGTGAAGGCTTAAGGAAGCAGCTACCTGGGAAACATTAACACATTTCTGTTGAATTTAGAAGTATACCAGGAAGAGAGAGAAAGATATTAATTAATTTTTAAAAAATTCAAGTATATTTGAGCAAAACTCTTTTTTTGTCTGATTATTAAACTATTTTAATTCATACATAATTTTAATTCAAACATAAAATTCATTTTAGCATGTGAAATCAACATTCTGAAATTCAAATAACTTGAAAATATTCATTTTCCACAAAACGATCTTCAAATAAGAAAACTCAACCATTTCATAAATATAAAGTTGTTTTTTTTTTTTTCCCCCTCAAGAGTTATTTTCTGCCTGTTCTGAAGTAGTTGTATAAGAGTGAGCACTGATTACAATGAAACAGGTGGGGATACAACTGTTCCAGTTGAAGTAGTAACCATTATAGAACTAGGCTGTAATATCATATGTGTCTTCAGAGATGAGAAAGAATTGTGGCTAGATAGCAAAACCAAAAATATGGTTAGAATACATACTTATGTATGAATTCTTATTCCTTGATCTATTTACATATATTTGCTTCCTTCTCTTTCTTACATAACTATAGACCCTACTTTCGAATCTGACTGTAGCTAGAATTCTAGCTTTTACCTGAGCTTCTAAATCTGTGTTTTCAACATCTAAAATGAAGTATTTGGAAGCATAGCTTTAAGCAACAAGTAAAGAAACAAAACCAAACAAACAAACCCAAATAACAAAAGAAAACATAAAAAAAAATAGAAAACCAAACCCCTTGAAAAAAACAAAAAACCCTCCCCCCCAAAAAACAAACCAAGAAGGTCCAACTTCTGATGTGACATGAAACAGGATTTTTATTTAACTTCAAAAAGTTGTGTTATATCAACACAATTATACAGTTTTACTGTACTCTTTAGTCAAGAATTCAATATATGGAAGTAAACCATGTAATTAATAATTACAGCAAACACATTTAAGCATTCTGAACAGATTAGATGTTTTAACATTTGTTTCCTGCTTTCAGGTAATCTTTTCTGTTTTTTTGGTGTTTTTTTCCTATTTGTTTTTAAAGGCCCTATGTTTTTAAAAAGAAAAAAAAAACAACAAACAAACCCAATTCCAAAACAAAGAAATAATATAAAAAAATCCCAAATAAATGAATAAATAGAAGAGTCATGTAGCACAGGTAGTCCTAGTCAAATTTCTGTGGAATAATCTTTATATAATTTCCACTTCTATTATTCCATTGTATCAAGTATTTTTTATGGGTTTGTGTTTAAATATAGTAAGATGTTCCTGTATGCTGCTAAATGCTGTATTTCATACTCCAAAAGTGGCAACTTTTCAACAGAATGTTTATAAAGTGTTTCAAGATTTCTCTGGGATGCTGTATGAAACAAAAGATGCTATTATTCTGAAATCCTCAGCCATGGAATTAGGATCCCAAAGCAGGGACTGAAATAAATATGCCCTTTAGAGGGGGAGAGAGAACAGAGGGAAAAAAAGATTAAATTAATCATATTTCAAGGATTTTTTTATTTTAAATTAAAATGCATGCTTTAGACCATATTTCAATTATCAGTTCAACATTACTCTTTAAGCAAATGACTAGAGTTAACAAGAGAACTACTACATATTGAATACATTGATTTTCTGCTTGGTGTAAACTCCAAATAGCTGACTAGAAAGCTGTGAATCAGAAGGTCTCAGTGTACCTAATATACTCAGCAATAAATTACAAGCTGAAAGCCATATAAATCTTCGGAGGAGAAATGTATTCTAAGCACATGACTATGAAACTCAAATGCATAAATGTTAATGGCGAACCTGCCCTATCTACCACTTTAAGAAATTGTGCACATTTTGATATGCACATCAAACTAACACAGAAAATTATTGAGCTTAAAATTATAAAGATAACTCAGATTTATTTAAGGAAAAAATATTACTATGAAATTAACACTTAATTGAACAACTTCTAATAGGTGTTTCATGTTATACTGTCTTTTTTGTCCTCCCCCATCATCATTACATTGGCTCAGCTGCTTCATACAAACCAGAAACTTCTGACTTTGAGCACTGAATAACAGAACTAAATTCATCGTTGGAGTAATTGTGAAGCCAATGTAATTTTATCAGAGCTGAGCAAGGATATATGATTCATAGTTTCTATTAACAGATGAACTATGCAGAACAAAAGAAGAATAGCTGCCCTTTCTTTAAACATGGAATACTGCTTTACTGATAAATACAGTCTGGTGACATGAAGTGATAAACTCAAGTCCATTTTAGCTACCTGTATCTTTGTCACATCCTTGTTCTTAACTATCTGTCCATCTACTTTAATCAGTTGTCTACCTGTACTTCCCAATAGCTTCATCTGCCTATTTGCTACATCTAGCTATATTACATCTGTCTGGCCCTTACAAAGGTGTTACCCATCTATCATATGCATACAGTACTTGTGCTGTGTCAATCAAAGTCAACTTCAGCTTCCCCTTTAATGTCTAAATGGATGCCTGTTGATAATGTTTTTAATTTCCTGGGAGAGGATCCATTTTTCCACTTCATGTATATACATTACTTACCACTTATTCTGGCCCAGAATCTTGAAAATAGGATCTTCTTTTGCTGCATAACTACAGTCTATCAGTAGAAGTCTTTATATTAGGGACAAAGACTTAATCTGTTGAGATCTACAGGTTGCTCTGTGTTCTCCTTCATTTCCTTCTGCAGACTAAATATTAACAAGAAAGTCGTAGGCAAACATTTGATTTTAGTATAACCCTAATTTCTAACCTTTATAATTTCAGATTGCATAACGAATAGCATCCCAAAAAAGTTTTGAGCTTGTTATTGTTTCTGGGTTTTTTGTTTGTTTGTTTGTCTGAAGTTATTTAGATACACTTATAAAGTTCAAGATTACTCTTCCTTAAAATTTAGATCTTTTTGCTGAAGAGAGGAAACTATATCCAGAAGGTGGCTTATATATTATTTTAGATATCCAGATTAGGATGGGATGAACTGCCTTCTCAAATGAAGTTGTTTTCTCTTTCCACTGGCTTAGTGTATGCAACTGCTTTCTAGATAAGAAATATAAAGCACGGTAAACACATATCTATTGTCATAAAACTAAATAAAAATGGAAGTAACTGAAGTTTCATATAAGTGTGTCTGAATTTGTGTGAAATTAGCTATTTTAATTTTCAGACTCTTCCAACTGACTTTACTTTCTGAAGTTAACAGCATATTTTTGCAGATAGTATCTGGTTCTAGAAGTCACAGTGTTTAATATTTATAGTTACTATCAAAGATTGGTATGCAGAAAAGCTCTTTTTGTACTTGCTCTGATAGAAACCAAGATCACTGCTAAATCCCAGAACTACAGAATGTTAGCATTTGGAAGGGACCTTGAAAGATCATCTAATCCAACCTCTCTGCCAGAGCAGGAAGACCTACACCAGATCACACAGGAACACATCCAGGCAAATTTTGAATATTTCCTGAGAGGAAGGCTTCACAAGCCCCCTGGTCAGCACATTCCAGTATATCAGTTTGGTAAATAAAAGTGATGTATATAAAAAGGTTTCACTGGTGAGAAGAAGCAGATAGAACTGCTCAAAACTGACCAGCAAAATATCCCATGTACATCATACTCAGTAGAAAACTCAGGGGAAAAAATGCACAAGCTCTCTTCTTCAGTGGGCAACATCTGTCCATTCTATCATCAGTAAATTTGCTGATGACACCAAGCTGGGGGCAGGAGTTGATCTGCTGGAGGGTAGAGAGGCTCTGCAGAGGGACCTCGACAGGCTGGACAGATGGGCAGAGTCTAACGGCATGAGATTTAACACATCCAAGTGCCAGGTTCTGCACATTGGCCACAACAACCCCATGCAGAGCTACAGGCTGGGGTCAGAGTGGCTGGAGAGCAGTCAGGTGGAAAGGGACCTGGGGGTGCTGGTTGATGGTAGGCTGAACATGAGCCTGCAGTGTGCCCAGGCAGCCAGGAAGGCCAATGGCATCCTGGCCTGCATCAGGAACAGTGTGGCCAGCAGGAGCAGGGAGGTCATTCTGCCCCTGTACGCTGAACTGGTTAGACCACACCTTGAGTACTGTGTCCAGTTCTGGGCCCCTCAGTTTAGGAAGGATGTTGACTTGCTGGAGCGTGTCCAGAAAAGGGCAGAAAGGTTGGTGAGGGGCTTGGAGCACAAGCCCTATGAGGAGAGACTGAGGGAGCTAGGGTTGCTTAGCCTGGAGAGGAGGAGACTCAGGGGTGACCTTATTGCTCTCTACAACTACCTGAAGGGAGGTTGTAGACAGGCAGAGGTTGGTCTCTTCTCCCAGGCAACCAGTACCAGAACAAGAGGACACAGTCTCAGGCTGTATCAGGGTAGGTTTACGCTGGAGGTTAGAAGGAAATTTTATACAGAGACAGTGATTTCCCATTGGAATGTGCTGCCCGAGGAGGTGGTGGGGTTGCCATCGCTGGGGGTGTTCAGGGTGAGGCTTGACAGGATGCTTGGTTGCATGGTTTAGTTGATTAGGTGGTGTTGGATAGGTGGTGTGACTCAACAAAGATAAAATCACTTGATGCTTGCCCAGACAATATGTGTTGGGCAGAGCCACTGGAAGGAAGGTGCAAAGAGCATGTAGGAATCACCTTGTGATTGCATCATGATAACACTGGACTGCAGCTGGCCTACAACAATGGCCCAAGGACCCAGCCACCATGCCTTCAGGACAAGATAATCTCCACCCATCAAGTACCCTGGAAAGGGTGAGGCAATGGATTCACCACCTGTTTCCTGATGTGTAATGAATGTGGGGGCATGTAGATGGAGAAGGAGGAGGTGGAGGCCTCCCCCCTCCATCTAGACCCCTGCCCAAACACACAGGAATGCACAGAAAGATTTCCTGGGGAACGATACCTGGATATTTACCTAAGGAGGATTTCCTGGCCCCTGAATTCCTGAGGGACAATGCTTGGACACATACCTAAGGACTAAAAACTGTATAAAAGACTTGAGTCACTACTGGCTTCAAAGAAGAAAAGTGCAGAAGAAAAACACAGAAGGACCATGCTGCTGAGAAGGAAAGCACGAGAGATGGAAAAGCCTTGGACAATGCTGCTCCAGGGAAAAAGAGGCCATGGAGCCTGGAAGAAGCAGACTGAACCCTCTCTCTGTGTCCTAAGTTCTGCCTGCTGCAACTCATGGAGCTGTAGAGGCTGCCCAGAGGACCACATCTCTCCTCCAGCCAAATCCTCAGCACCCTTTCTCTACCGACCCAACATCTCCTGCAGCACCTTTCCTCCACAGACTCAAACTGTCTTGGGGGGGGGGTGAGGGGTGTGGTAATATAATTCCTTTCCTCTTCTCTCTTTCTGTTCTCTCTCTCTCCCCTTCTGATCCATCCACTTTGTTTATGTAATAAACAGTCTAGCTGTTGATATTTTGGCCTCGTTTCTGCCTCTCATTTCACAGCACAAGAATATTCAAAAGAACTGGAGTCTCTTTCCATCTCTGGACTGAGACAGTGGCCCTTTACATCACAGAGGCACTAGATGCCATGGAACTAGACATCAAGGATGATCAGGTTGAGTGCCTGTTGGGGAAAATTAGAAGGAGCACTAACATGACAGACATCCTTGTGGTGAAGGCACATTGTGCCCAAGATTGAATCTTGTCCCAGCATGTGGACAAGTTTCCCTTCCTTCAGGAGGAAGACAAAAGCCAAGGCATTAGCCAGGTCACCATGCACCCAGCGCATGCAGTGCTCATGCAAATACCAAGTATGGGCAGAATTCTAGCTTTAAGCCTTCTATAGGCTGAAGCCAGTTGTTTACATGAGTGTTCACTGGTCAAACCCAGCCTCAAGGAAACCTATAAGTAGCCCCCCAGGTGGTAAACAAGTTTCCCCCTCTTTCACTTTGTGTCTCTCCTTGCCTGAGAGCACAACACTCGAGCTATAGCCTCTGCCATTGAGCTCATTGTTGTTAGCTTACTCATACATGCACACATACTGAAAGCCTCTGTATCATGAGAAGCAAACCTGGGAATCATCTGCAGAGGGAGGACCTTCACTGAGCCTGAGAAGCCCACTGTCATCACAGCCAGTTACACCGATCGAGAGAGCCTACTGTGCCTTCCGAGGACTGGAACCCCCGAGGGTAAGATCTGCCCAGTTGCCAGGGAGAAGGGACTTGACTGAAACCAAGTCCACACATACAACTAGTCCCCGCTGTCACGGGAGAGGAGCCCCCACCTGCACCACTCTGAGCCCTGTAAACCTCAGGAAAGATCCATAGCACCGTTCGTGCCTATGCTGCACCATACCCGAGACCACTCTGAGAGTCCTGCTGTCCCTTTAAGACAAGAAAATGGGAAGTTACCGCTCATGTAGCTGCACTCCTCCCTGAGGCCGCTTCACGCCAGCTCCAGAGCCTATTGCAGCTGGGCCGCCCCACCATGTCCGCCCCACGCACTGTCATGCCCGATCAGAAACCTCCGAGTCTCCCTGCACTCTGGACTTCCAGAGGGTAGACTTCAGGTTACTCAAGGAACTAACTCAGAAGGTAACTTGGGAAACAAAGGGGGCCAGGGGGGCTGGACCTACTTCAAGAAAGAATTCTTGAAGGTGCAGGAATGCATGAACAGGCTGTGCCAATGTGCCGGAAGATGAGCCACCAGGGCAGAAGGCCAGCCAGGATGGGCAGTGAATTTCTAAAGGAGTTACGGGGAAAAAAGAGGCTGTGTCATTGTTGGAAGGCAGGTGAGATAACCTATGTAATGTTTCAGGATTTTCCTAGATCATGCAGGGAAAAAAATAGAGAGGCAAAAGCCCATTTAGAGCTTAGACTGGCCACTGCTGTGGAGGACAACAAAAAAAATATTTTAATGGCAAGAGGAGGGGCAAGGACACGCTCCACTCCTTAGTGCACATGGAGGGGAATATTGTAACTAAAGATGAGGAAAAGGCAGAGGTACTTAACACCTTCTTTGCCTCAAATTTTAATAGCAGGATAGGTTGACTTCCAGACAGCTGGCCTTCTGAGCTGGCACATTAAGTCAGGGGGTAGTATACTTCCCCTGTAGTCCAGGAGAAAGTAGTTAGAGACCTGCTCAGCTACTTGGATCCCCTGAAGTCCATTTGACCGGATGGGATCCATCCTAGGGTGCTGAGAGAGCTAGCAGATAAGCTGGCCAAGCCACTCTCCATCGTTTTTCAACAGTACTGACTTACTGGAGATATCCCAGATGACAGGAAGCTGTCCGATGTGATACCCATCCACAAGAAGGGCTGGAAGGAGGAACCAGGGAATTATAGGCCTGTCAGCCTGCCCTCAGTTCCAGGCAAGATTATGGAACAGATCATGTTTAGTGCAATCACACAGCACTTAGAGGATGGCCATGGGATCAGGCCTAGCCAGCATGGACTGAGGAAGGGCTGGTCCTGCTTGATCAATCTGATCTCCTTCTATGCACAGGTGACCTGCCTGGTGCATGTGGGGAAGGCTGGGGATGTAGTCTTCTTGGACTTCAGCAAGGCCTTTGATACCATCCCCCAAGGACCAGAAGCAAAGTCCTGGCCAAGCTGTCAGCTCATGACTTAGACAGCAGCACTCTGCACTGGGTCAGGAACTGGCTTGGAAGGCCGAGCCCAGAAAGTGGTGGTGAATGGTACCACATCCAGCTGGCGACCAGTCACTAGTGGTGTGCCCCAAGCATCAGTGCTGGGCCCCATGCTCTTTAATATCTTTATTGATGAACTGGGTGATGGCATTGAGTCCATCATCAGTAAGTTTACAGACAACACCAAACTGGGGGCAGGTGTTGATCTGTTAGAAGGTAGGAGAGCTCTGCAGAGCTGGACAGCTGGGCAGAGTCCAAACACATCTAAGTGGTGGGTCCTACACATTGGCCCAAATAACACCATGCAGCACTACAGGCTGGGGTCAGAGTGGCTGGAGAGCGGTCAGGCAGAAAGGGACCTAGGGGTACTGGTTGACAGCCAGCTGAGCATGAGCCAGCAGTGTGCCCAGGTAGCCAAAAAGGCCAAAGGCATCCTGGCCTGTATTAGGAACAGTGTGGCCAGCAGGAGCAGGGAGGTCATTCTCCCCCTGTACGCTGCACTGGTCAGGCCACACCTTGAGTGCTATGTCCAGTTCTGGGCCCCTCAGTTTAGGAAAGATGTTGAGTTGCTGGAAGATGTCCCGAGAAGTGCAACAAAGGTGGTGAGGGGTTTGGAGCACAAGCCCTATGAGGAGAGGCTGAGGGAACTGGGGTTGCTTAGCCTGGAGAAGAGGAGACTCAGGGGTGACCTTATTGCTCTCTACAGGTACCTGAAGGGAGGTTGTAGCCAGATGGGGGCTGGTCTCTTCTCCCAGGCAACCAGTTCCAGAACAAGAGGACACAGTCTCAAGCTGTGTAAGGGAGGTTTAGGCTGGATGTTAGGAAGAAGTTCTTCATAGAAAGAATGATTGGCCATTGGAATGGGCTGCCTGGGGAGGTGGTGGAGTCACCATCACTGGAAGTGTTTAGGAAGAGACTGGATGGGGTGCTTGGTGCCATGGTTTAGTTGATTAGGTAGTGTTGGGTGATAGGTTGGACTCGATATGAAAGGTCTGTTCCAAAGGTCTGGTTAATTCTATTCTATTCTCTCCAACTGGTGTTGAATCAGAAGTTATTATAATCTTTTAAGTATTTCATATAAAATTACATAATGCATTTATAGATTCATGTATTTTAATAGTTATTCATGGGAGTACAAGCTATTTTCATAATGGGGTAGCCTATAGAACCTCAACTTAAAATTTAATACTTCATGCTCAGCAATTCTCACCATAAAAAGAGCATATTTGTTATAAACAGAGTAACAAAAGAGTAATTTCATTGGGATGAATTAAACAGTACCTGAGCTATCAAGAACTAGAAACATCAGAAATTAGAGGACTTGTTGTAGAATAATTTCTAGGTCAAGATGTGGATATATGT
Organism: Dryobates pubescens; assembly: GCF_014839835.1. Taxonomy (NCBI): domain Eukaryota; kingdom Metazoa; phylum Chordata; class Aves; order Piciformes; family Picidae; genus Dryobates; species Dryobates pubescens. Next base: position 82,162,386 of record NC_071657.1, on the reverse strand, counting down.
AGAAATGCATTGTCCTTTTATTTTAGTGTGTCTACAAATCAATATGACTAATCAAATTTAGAGTCTTCTGAGGCAAAAGATACGGTAAACTATAGATTCCCTGGAATCTTTGATTTAGACTCACCTTTTAGTGAGACCTCTTAAAAATGAAATATATAATACACTAGACAGGATGATTCTCCTGTACACTAAATTATAGATTAGCCCATTTTTAGCAGAAAGTGGATCTATATGCATGTCAAATTTAAAACATTTTATTAACACAGCTACTGATACAGATTTCTGTAGTCTTATGCTAAACTCCAATTCCAGAAATGCCAGTGGTTCTCAGGAATCAAAAATACATACATCTTTAAGAACTATTCAGTTGCAGATATCAGATGATATTAGTCCTCTTTTCATACTTCTGATCACCATGGGATCCTCTCAGGGTCATATTTTTTTTTTGACTGGGGAAAGCGACTCCTTGTAGTCAAGCTGATTGTCTCCCAGCACTCCCCATCTGCACTGAAAATGCCCACTAATAGGTTTGAAATGACAGTACATTTGTCCTCTGGGGAAGATTAGGTAGAGCTGTGAAAGAGTTCAGCTTTTCTCATACATACAGTTTTAAACTCAGTAGTTTTCAGGAATGAAGGAATTTCATGACCCACTTATTGTATGCAGAATGCCAGAAGATTTTCAAAGCAATAAGCAAGCCTGACAAAAAAGCTTATTAGTTAAACTGAGCTTTTATTGCATATGACACATTCATGCTCCTCTTAACTTTCTGTATATGTTTTTCCACTACTTTGCTACTAGAACTACATTATCAAGAAATGCTTTGTAAGAAGAAATTTATCTGCTATATTGAACTGTTGCAGCCTAATTAAATGCTCATATGTAGCTTTGTATGCCACAGTCATTCTAAAATAAAACCCAAAACACAACAACAAAAAATCCCCCCCAAAACCAACCTCAACACAACAAAACAGAATAAAGAACCAATCAACCATCCAGGAAAAACAAACAAAACAAACAAACAGAACCCCAACACAAAAACTCCAAACAAAACCAAGGTCTAAAAATGGGGGGGAAGGGAAAATAAACCCCAAACAAACAAGCAAACAAAACCCTACAGCTTTGTGCATCATGTTTGTTTTAAGACACTTTACTTATAATTGACAAAAAATTTACCTATGCTGTACTTCAAAGACAAGGGATCTCCTTTTATGGGTCATTGTTAAGTCTTGTTTAAACATGAGCTCATGACTTGGTTGTTTGTTTTGAACCAGGCTGAGGCTCAGTTTTCAGCATTTCTGTTTATAAGTGAGCATAGCCAGCAGTAATGAAAATGGGAGTCTCCAAATATACATAGAATACATAGAATAAACCAGGTTGGAAGAGACCTTCAAGATCATCGCGTCCAACCCATCAACCAATCCAACACCGCCCAAACAACTAACCCATGGCACCAAGCACCGTGTCAAGTCTTCTCCTAAAAACCTCCAGTGATGGCGACTCCACCACCTCCCCAGGCAGCCCATTCCAATGGGCAATCACTCTTTCTGTATAGAACTTTTTTCTAACATCCAGCCTGAACCTCCCCTGGTGCAGCCTGAGACTGTGTCCTCTCATTCTGTTACTGCTTGCCTGGGAGAAGAGACCAACATCCGTCTGTCTACAACCTCCCTTCAGGTAGTTGTAGAGAGTAATAAGGTCACCCCTGAGTCTCCTCTTCTCCAGGCTAAGCAACCCCAGCTCCCTCAGCCTCTCCTCGTAGGGCTTATGTTCCAAACCCCTCACCAACTTTGTTGCTCTTCTCTGGACTCGTTCCAGCAAGTCAACCTCCTTCCTAAACTGAGGGGCCCAGAACTGGACACAGTACTCGAGGTGCGGCCTAACCAGTGCAGTGTACAGGGGCAGAATGACCTCCCTGCTCCTGCTGGCCACACTGTTCCTGATGCAGGCCAGGATGCCATTGGCCCTCTTAGCTGCCTGGGCACACTGCAGGCTCATGTTCAGTCTACCATCAACTAGCACCCCCAGGTCCCTCTCAGCCTGACTGCTCTCCAGCCACTCTGACCCCAGCCTGTAGCTCTGCATGGGGTTGCTGTGGCCAATGTGCAGAACCCGGCACTTGGATGTGTTAAATCTCATGCCGTTGGACTCTGCCCATCTGCCCAGCCTGTCGAGGTCCCTCTGCAGAGCCTCTCTACCCTCCAGCAGATCAACTCCTGCCCCCAGCTTGGTGTCGTCAGCAAATTTACTGATGATGGACTCGATGCCCTTGTCCAGATCATCAATAAAGATGTTAAAGAGCATGGGGCCCAGCACTGATCCCTGGGGCACACCACTAGTGACTGGCTGCCAGCTGGATGTGGCACCATTCACCACCACTCTCTGGGCTCGGCCCTCCAGCCAGTTCCTAACCCATCGCAGTGTGCTCCCATCCAAGCCATGGGCTGACAGCTTGGCCAGGATTTTGCTATGGGGAACGGTGTCAAAGGCCTTGCTGAGGTCCAGGTAGATTACATCCACAGGCCTCCCCACATCCACCAGGCGGGTCACCTGATCATAGAAGGAGATCAGGTTGGTCAGGCAGGACCTGCCCTTCCTAAACCCATGCTGGCTGGGCCTGATCCCTTGGCCATCCTGTTAAGTGCAGTGTGACTGCACTCAAGATGACCTGCTCCATAATCTTTCCTGGCACAGAGGTCAGGCTGACAGGCCTATAATTCCCTGGCTCATCCAACCGGCCCTTCTTGTGGATGGGTACCACGTTGGCCAGCTTCCAGTCATCTGGGATCTCTCCAGTGAGCCAGGACTGATGAAAAATAATGGAGAGTGGCTTGGCCAGCTCATCTGCCAGCTCTCTCAGCACCCTAGGATGGATCCCATCTGGTCCCATGGACTTGTGGGGGTCTAAGCTGCTGAGGAGAGCTCCTATCACTTGCTCATGGAACACAGGGAAACCATGCAGCTCCCTGGCTCCCTCTGCCAGCTCTGCAGGCCCGCTGTCTGGTAGACGTTCTTTCCAGCTAGTAAAAACTGAGGTAAAGAAGGTGTTAAGTACCTCTGCCTTTTCCTCATCCTATGTTACAACATTTCCTTCCATGTCAACCAAGGAGTGGAGGTTGTCCCTGCCCTTCCTCTTGCTATTAATATATTTATAGAAGGACTTTTTGTTGTCCTTCACATCAGAGGCCAGTTTAAGTTCCAAATGTGCTTTTGCCTCCCTAATTTTCCTCCTACATGCCCTAGCAACCTCTTTAAACATTCCATGGGTTGCCTCACCTTTCTTCCAATGATGATACACCCTCTTTTTTTCCCTTAGTTCTGTTAAAAGTTCATTACACAACCAGGCTGGCCGTCTGCCCCGGCGGCTCCTCTTCCAGCACACTGGCATAGCCTGCTCCTGAGCCTTCATCAGCTCTTTCTTGAAGCAGGTTCAGCCCTCCTGGACCCCTTTATTTTTAAGGGCTTTCTCCCAAGGAACCCTCTGAATTATTTCCTTGAGGAACCTGAAGTCCGCCGTCCGGAATTCCAGAGTGGAGGTCTTCTTGCTACCCCTCTTAGTTTGACCAAATACCGAAAATTCTATTATTTCATGGTCACTGGCCCCTAAACAGCCTCCGACCACCACATCACCCACCAGCCCTTCCCTGTTGGTGAAGAGGAGGTCAAGCAAAGCCTTGCCCCTGGTAGGCTCACGCAGCACCTGGGATAAGATAATGATACTTGGGAAAAATATTAATAAATCACATCCAAGTCTCCACATCCAAGACACTTTCAGGGCTTGTTCTTCCTGGTACAGAAGTTCATCTGGCTTCCCCCTCCTCCCTCCCCCCTCCCCCCCCCCCCCAATAAATAATGGTATCATTCAAATGGAGTTGTGAATATGGTTTCAAATGAGGTTCAAAATGCTCCTAGTTATACTTTGTTGAAGAAACATTTAGGAATACTGAAGCAATCTCAAAATAGCTTGGCCTATGAAAATGACACACTACATCCCAAGCCCAAAATATCCCAGATCCTGGAAATGGTGAAAATTTGCTTGACCGGCAACTACTAACATATCATTCAGCCATCAGAACACACCATCTACAGCTCCAGGATATATGGCTGAAGAAGCATATCAGTATGTTGCTGTGAATACTAGCCCTGAGTAAAATATCAGGCTGGAGAGTTGTGCTTAATTTCAGTTTGAGGCTATAAATCATCCCCTGGACAAGATTGTGGACATCAGTGAATGTTCTTGAGAAAGTTGTCTGCACATATGTTAAATGAGCAACCTTTGACTTGATTGTAATTTTGTTACAACAGTCTTTCCATTGAAATCTCAAAGTAATGCTCCAGGTCCCTTGCTGTAATCAAAAGCTTATGAAATTTAGAGACTTGCTGAAATAGCTTCTCTGTGTATTGAATGTCACTACTTCACTGCAGAGGTTCTTGATTTATGTATTGACAGAATTTATTGTTGTTGTTGTTTTTAGTGACCTGGCATGAATTTTTGATCCATCATATTGAAAGCTGGATTGCAAAATGTTGCAACAAGTATCCCTTAATGCAAAATAATGTCAAATTTGTTCTTGAAAAGCACAATGTATGTAGAACAAGTCTAGGGTACTGAGTGGCCCTTTTGGGTTTTATTTGTCATCCAGTAGGTTCAGCATCTGAGGAGAATTGCCTCTGGACTCTAAAACTGGAACTAAGATACATTTGACTTGGAGTCTGAAAAAATGCATATCTACATTATTTCTTTATTTGAAATGGTTAACAACCCTTGCTTGAAGAATTAAGCCCCTTTTCATGGCCTAGATTCTAGACAATGTGAAAAAAAAAAAATAGATTTTAGAGAAAAGCCTTACAAATGACTGATGGATTAAATATATGTCATCATGAGACATTCAAGGTACTTAACCTATTCAGCTTATAGAGTGACATGAGCATAGTTTATAAATATATTTCTCATAAAAGTGAGGAGCAGAAAGTTTAGCAGACATAAGTAAATTGAAGATAGATAAATTTGAACTATGAATAAAACCTAGGTTTCACAGTAAAAGTAATGAACAGTGTCTTAAAATGACACATTAAAGGTTATGTTGGATTGGTTTTATCACTAGAAATGTTTAAATCAAAAAGTTACCTCAGTGCAGGAAAAGATTGTCAAGAGAGGCTAGATAAACTCTGCCTTCAGGGATATTCAAAATGTGCCTGTATATGACCCTGAACAACCTTATCTGACTCTGAAGTTGCCTCTAATTTGAAAGTTGGCCTTGGTTTGAGTCAAAGCTGTTTCCATCAGATGAAATGTCTGATATTTGAAACTTCATTTGAGCTTCACCTTCAGCTCTCTCTTTATATCTCAAAGGACTTGTAAGTCAACACAGGAATTATGACCTTCAAAAACAACATCAGGGAAAAGAAACACCAAATCCTCTCTTTTGTATACAGCTACATGAATGGATTTTTCCTCTTCTCCGTTTATTGTTCTCCCACCTATTTCTGACAGTTCTGTATGGTCATTTGCTTTGTACACAGCATAAAATTGAAATAAAATAAGTACTAAAAAAATACCAAAGAACTACTCAGCCTAGCAAATTAGCTCTACATAAGGTCAAAGCAAAGGTCTTTGTGAAACCCCTTCACTATTTGTTCCTGAACACTAGCAAATAGCATTACAAAAGGCCTAGGCTTAGACTGTTTCCTTAACTAACCCGGCTGAGCAGTGTATCAAATGTCCGTTTGTTCCTCTTCACCTGCAAACACCTACTGCAGCTTCTTATCCATATCTTCAACTTTTCCAGGCCTACTTTCTGCACTGAAAGTTTTCCCTTTGTATCTATCAGACCTGAACAGCTAAACAAATTGAGGATCTATCTCAAGGTGTGTACATGCTGTGAAATGGTGGCATTTGCCCTTGAAATGTTTGGGTTTTTTTTCTGAATGATTCACATGCCTTGTTCTGGAATTTCCCCCTTCAGTGTAAATTCTCAGAAAGCAAGAATGAAGGATTGATCTACAAATAGTAATGGCTGGCGGAAACTTGTACATTATTTTTTTCTAACTCTCAAGTACTGAAATTACAGACTCTAAACAGTTTCATTAGATAGATCATCAGGGTCCATTGCTTTTCCCCATAAAGGTTGGGCCAGACAGGTCTTGAGGTCCTTTCCTACCTGATATTCTATGATTACATTTTTCCCATCCTATGAATAAGCACATAACCTTTCCTTTGTGTCTTAAATCAAACTGGGAACATGCAGGCCTGCTTGGTTGTAAATTTTTGCACAGCAGACTTGAAACAGTCCACTGGTCTCTGTCTGACAGTCCAGGCTGTCTCCTGTTTAAACAGTGCTATGGAAAGTTTTTGGAAAGCTTTGCTCTTTATAGACATCTCCTGATGTAATAAAACAGTAAAGAACTTGAGCTTTAGAGAAGTATCCACTCCTGACTCTTTTACTAATGATCTCTTTTCTTTTGTTCCAGTACATTTCAAAAGTCTTTGGTGGCTTCATTTAGCCATCTCAATACTACATACTTCATACACATTGAATATCTCTACATTAAGAAGACATATTTCAGTGTAGCCAGGCAAAGAAATATGTTTAGGAGCAAGATGTTTAAAAACACAACACAAAACAAAGCCCAAAGCCAAACCTTATATATTTTGACTATTAGATTTAAAATATTATTTTGTTTTGTTTCTGAAGGTAAAATTCTAGTTCAGGTACATTGTTGGACTTGTAGCAAACATTAATTCAAAGTAAACCTATGGCAGTGATTTGCATGTGGGCAGGCTAGAAGATCCTTCTGGACAGTACATCTTTGAATCTATGAAAGAATCAGATGTGAAGACTGATTTGCATTCAGAAACTGTCTTTAACATCCTATCCATGATATGTCTGACACAAATCCACAAAAGCAGGGAGAAAACTAGATTTAATTTTCATATAAGCCCACACACATATATAGAGAGAAAACTTGGTTTTCAAAACAAAGGTAAAGACTACAGCTTGCAAATACTCCTCTATCCAGAAGGAACAATAAAATATATTCACAACAATTTTCTGAAGTTTTCATTTTTATTTAAATGGAAAGTAAAAAAAAAAAAATCTTGAAAAGATTGTTCTTCTTTTTTTTTTCCCTCTCCATCTTTTAGCAGATCTAAATTTATCTGCTCAGAGACTTTCCCAGGAAAAGCTTTTTAAAATCGAGCCTTCATGAAACATTTTGGTTTCTGTCAAATATTCTTCAGTCTGTCAGGTTTGTGTATACCTGATATAGGTACAGTAGTTCTTCTGCTAAGGTGAGAGACATGAAGCTTAACTTCGAATTTTAAACAAACAACACATTAATGTATTTGAGATCACCTCTCCTGTCCTAGATTCTTTCTTTGAGCTGGCTATGACCCTTTGGGATTTCACAGAATCACAGGATCTCAGGATGTTAGGGGTTGGAAGGGACCTCAGGAGGTATAGGCTAGACTAGACTAGACTAGAATTAATCAGGTTGGAGAAGACCTTTGAGATCATCGAGTCCAACCTATCACCCAACACTATCTAATCATCTAAACCATGGCACCAAGTGCCCCATCCAGTCTCTTCTTAAACACCTCCAGTGATGGTGACTCCATTAAGTCCAATCCCCCTGCCAGAGCAGGACCACAGAACCTATGGAAAGTTGTACAGGAATGCACCCAGACAGGGCTGGAAAGTCTCCAGAGAAGGAGAATCCACAACCTCTCTGGAGAGCCTGTGCCAGTGCTCTGTGATCCTTACAGTAAAGAAGTTCCTCCTCATGTTGAGGTGGAACCTTCTGTGCTGTAGTTTATATCCACTACCACTTGTCCTATCATAGGGCACAACTGGGCAGAACCTGTCCCCTCCCTCTTGACACACAGCCCTTAGATATTTATAAACATTTATTAAATCCCTTCTCAGTCTTCTCTTTTCTAGTCTAAACAGCCACAGGTATCTCAGCCTCTTCCCATAGGGCACATGCTCCAGTCCCTTAAACATCCTTGTAGCACTCCATTGGACTTTCTCAAGTAGATCCCTGTCCCTTTTGAACTGGGTAGCCCCAAACTGGACACAATATTCCAGGTGAGGTCTCACCAGCACAGTAGAGGTTTAGCTGCTTATATCACAAGGGTTTGTTTTGTTTTGTTTTGTTTTTTTTGTTTTGTGGGGTTTTTTTGGAGGCGGTGTGGTTTTTTGTTTTGGTTTTGTTATGGGTTTGTTTTTTTTTGCAGGGGGGGCGTGTAGGGATTGTGTGCATGCATGTATCAGGTTTGTGTGGTTTGTTCTGGTAATGGAAAGAGGCTTCTGTGATGGGTTGCTAGATGCTTTCTTTACATCCAACAGAGTAAATGCCAGCGAGTTCTAGGACTGGCCAAGGCTGAGGCCACCAGTGTGCGGTGGTTTAGGCTGGGTGCTGGCCTGGATGCCACTGCACAGACCATACCTGGGAGGTCCCAAAAGGGTCCAGCCCACTGGGTGGTCACAGGAAACCAGGTATTTCACCCATAATTCTCTGCTCCTCTATAAAACATCCACATGGGGTCCTTACTTCCTCTTTTGTCCCCCTGCCGCTGCCTAGGTAAAATGGCGTGAGCTGCCTCCCTTGGGTCTGCCCAGGCCCAAGGCTGGGTTGTGGGGGGAGGAAGAGTCCTGGGAGGGGGTTTGGGGGTACCCCCAGGTGGGGGACATTCTTGGGTATGTTCTGGGATCTCTCTCTTTTGTCACAGCGCTTGTGGTTCTCTGTAAAACTTTCATTGTTTGGTTTTTTTTTGTTTGTTTGGTTTTTTCCATTTAAACTTTCCACCATTTTTTGCAGTCCATTTGTCTATTATTTTTGCCTGTGGTGGGAGAATTGGTTTCCCAAACCATGACATAGTGATAGCCATGATACCACTGTGGTAATATATTTAATAAAGAGGGGAAAAGTGCATGTAAGAGTCTAAACTCCTGGTGTGAGTCAACAAAGATAAAATTACTTGCTGCTTGCCTGGACAATAACAATCCTGGATGCAAATCACCTTGCGATTGCATCGTGATAACACTGGACTGCAGCTGGTCTATAACAATGGCCCAAGGACCCAGCCATCACGCCTCCAGGACAAGATCATTTCCAGGAAGGGAGGAATGGGTGTAATGGGTGTGTGGGCAGGGTAGATGGAGAAAGGGGAAGGTGGAGGCACTCCCCCCCCTCCATCTAGACCCCTGCCTAAACACACAGGATTACACAGAAAGATTTCCTGGGGAACGATGCCTGGATATTTACAGGAGGATTTCCTGGCTCCTGAATTCCTGAATTCCTGAGGGACAATGCTTGGACACATACCTAAGGACTAAAAACTGTATAAAAGACTTGACCACTACTGGCTCAGTAGGAAGAAAAACGCAGGGGAAGAAAAACATAGAGAGAAAAACGCTGAAGGAGGACCATGCTGCTGAGAAGGAAGCAAGCAGACTGAACCCTCTCTCCGTGTCCTAAGTCCCGCTTGCTGCCACTCATGGAGCTGACCCACGCTGCCCAGAGGGACCTCATCTATTCTCCAGCCAAAGCCTCAGCACCCTTTCTTTACAGACCCAGGCTGCCCAGAGTGATCACATCGCATCTCCAGCCAAAGCCTCAGCACCCTTTCTCGGCAAACCCAGCATCTTTCCTCCACAGACTCAAACTGTCTTGGGGTGGGTGAGGGGTGTGGTAATATGATTCCTTTCCTCTTCTCTCTCTCTCTTCTCTCTCTCCCTCTCTATCTTCTCCCTCTCCCCTTCTTATTTCCATTTTCTCTATGTAATAAATAGTCCAGCTGTTGATATTTTGGCCTTGTTTGTGCCTATTAATTTCACAACACGGGAATATTCAAAAGAACTAGTCTCTTTCCCTCTCCGGACCGAGACAGTGCACAATAATTTTAGGAAAGCAGGTAAGGTCTAGCTCTGAGGGAGTCCCAGGAGATGCCAGGGAGGTTTCAGGGAGGCTTCTTTCCTGCACTGCTCTTGTGACATAGCCCGGTGTGGTGGTTTGAAAGGAAAGGCTCTGCTTTCCCTCCCCCACTGAGAAAGAAACCGCGGCTAAAACTCAGTCAGAGAAATGAGTATATTTTACAAGGAAACAGATTATATGTAACACAACAAATACAGGTATTTTACAATATATACAGGAATATACAGCAAATAAACACAGTCAGAAACCAGACCCCCAACAGAGGGGGCTTTCCCCTGTGCCCCCTTCACCCCCTACCTCCCTTCTCCCCCAAAAAGGTAGAAGAAGAGAAAAAAGGGGAGTTAGTACAGCGGACAAAGGCCTATGCACAGGAAGTTAGTTAGTTCTTATCTCTTGGCAAGAAGCCCAGAAGCAGACCCAGCCGAAAGGGACAGCGAAGAAAGGAAGACTGAGAGAAAGTTCCAGCCGCGCTGGGACTAACCTCACCTCACCTCCCACCTTACTTGGCCAATGAAATTCGTTTAGAATACCAAAATATTTTATAAACATTTAGCCAGTGTGCCCCTTTCTTAAAGGCACAGCCTCAAACGGTCACACCCGGCTGTGGGATGGGGGTGGTTACCACAGGAACTTTTAAGAGCCAGGGGATGGTGCACGATGGCCATTTCCAAAGAGGGTAAAGCTTTCTTGCAGTAATGCAGCAAGGGGGCAGCATGTGCAGGGGAAAAAAAAAAAAAAAACAAGGCTCAAACTATAATGGTCTGCACCCAACAGAAGAAGACCATACTCCTGAATCTATCCAAAGTGGAAGTGGGAATCCAGACAGAACTTCCACAGTAGGAAGTGACAAGTCAGGTTGCAGGCTATATAAGCACAGCTGTCTAGACCACTGATTGAAAGGAATGTCTTAGCCTGCTTAGTACCAGAGGATAGTACAAAAAACACCTTCATGTAGTGCAAGCAGGTGAATGATCTGCTCTATATGGTGGCAGAGCTTAAGGAAGAGGTAGAAATACTAAGAAGCATTTGGGAAAGTGAAAAGGACATAGATTGTTGAAGTAACACCCTCAGATCTCTGAGAGATGCTCACCAGTAGTCAGGAGAGCCCCATGATACACATCAGACAGAAGGAGGATGTCAACAGGCAGAAGGAAGTGGCCTAAGAAAAGGAGAGGAGTAGAGATAGATCCCAGCTCAGGGAGGTAAGATGAACCCCTTCCTAGCCTCCATCACCTTCCCAGTCTCTCTCACCTTCCCAGTTACCCCTGCATAACAGCTATGGAGCACTGGAAGTTGAGAACCCAGATCAAGAGACCCCTGTGTCCCACACCAGTCAGATGGAAGACAGTAACTTAAATGGAGGGAGTGAGGGCTGGAGGGTTCATGGCTGTGGCACGAGTTGCGTACACAGATCAATCTCTTCTACACCAGAGGCAATGTAGGCCCACTGCTGAATAAGGTGGGTGCCTTGGTGACAGAAGACACAGAGAAGGCAGAGTAGCTAAATGCTGCCTTTGTCTCCATCTATAGTGCTGGAGGCTGTCCTCAGGAACCTGAGACCCCTGAGGCCCCTGAGAAAGACAGGACAAAGAAGAAATTTTCCTTGGTTGATGAGGACTGAGTTAGAGAACAGTTAAGTTGTCTGGACACCCATAAATCCAAGAGTCCTGATGGGATGCACTCAAGGGTACTGAGGGAGCTGGCAGAGGTCATTGCCAGACCACTCTGCATTATCTTTGGTAAGTCATGGCAAACAGGAGAGGTGCCTGGGGACTGGAGGAGGGCACTGGAGGAGGGCAAATATCACTTCAGTTTTCAAAAAGGGGTAGAAAGAGGACCCAGGTAACTATAGACAAGTCAGCTTCACCTCCATCTCTGGAAAGGTAATGGAGCAACTTATCCTCAGAACTGTCTTTAGGCACATTAAGGACAAGAGGGTCATTAGGGGCAGTAAACATGGTTTTAGCAAAGGGAAGTTGTCATGGTAGGGCCAAAGGAGCCCCAGCACAAACCCAAGCAAACCTTGATTTCTCTAGATGTGGTCCTCCTCTCCAAACCTCCTTCCTGCAGAAATCATGGTAACATAGGAAGATGAACAAAAGAGGGACCCACACATGTCTGGGTAAACAAATCTGTTTCTGGGATAAGAGCCACTGCTCCCTGACAAGGCTTATGTTTATGTCTTTTATGGCCACAGTCTGTCAGAACCCCTTTTCATTGGGTAACTATGTGCTGGCTTCACTTACCCTAAAAAATTAAAGAGGCAAAAGCCCACTTACAGCTCAGACTAGCCACTGCTGTGAAGGACAATAAAAAATCCTTCTACAAGTAATAGGAGGAGCAAGGACAACCTCCACTCCCTGGTGGACACAGAGGGGAACATAGTAACAGAAGATAAGGAAAAGGCAGAGGTACTTAACACCTTCTTTGCCATAAATTTTAATAGCATCATAGGTTGTCTTCTGGACAACTGGCCTCCTGAGCTGGCAGATGGAGGCAGGGAGCAGTATAGTTCCCCAGTGATCCAGGAGGAAGCAGGTAGAGACCTCCTTAGCTGCTTGGATTCCCACAAGTCCATGGGACCAGATAGGATCCATTCTAGGGTGCTGAGAGAGATGGCAGATGAGCTGGCAAAGTTGCTTTTCATCATTTTTCAGCAGTCCTGGCTCACTGGAGAGGTCCCAGAGGACTGGAAGCTGGCCAATGTGATCCCCATCCACAAGAAGGGTCAGATGGAGGAACCCAGAAACTACAGGCCTGTCAGCCTGACTTCAGTGCCAGGGAAAATTATGGAGCAGATTATCTTGGCAGCACACCTGAAGGATGGCCAAGGAATCAGTGTAGTTGGAGGCCTGTATCTTGTGGAATCCATCAGGGGTCAGTACTGGGACCAGTGCTGTTCAATTTATTTATCAACGACCTGCAACAGAGTGCGCTGTCAGCAAGTTTGCTGATGGCACTAAACGGGGTGAAGTGGCTGACACACCACAGAGTTGTGCTGCCATTCAGCAAGACCTGGACAGGCTGGAGAGTTGGGTGGGGAGAAATTTAATGATGTTCAACAAGGGCAAGTGTAGAGCCTTGCTCCTGGGAAAGAACAGCCCCATGTGTCAGTATAGGGAACATATATCCACTGCAGCCCATAGAGGGCCCCATAACAAAGTATATGGATGCCCAAAAGAGAACATAACCCTGTTGGAAGCCCACACTAGAGCAGGATAACAGCAAGTCCTCCTCATGGAGATAGTACTCCTTACTGGAATGGGCTTACAGTGAGGACTTGTGACCTCCAGTGGCACTCATGATCTAGCATTACATTCTTGAAGGGTCTACATACTGTGGAAGTAACTCATATGGGAGTAGTTCATGAAGAATGACTGCCTATGGGAAGGACTCAAATGGGGCAAGGAATATCTCTTGTGGGAGGGACCCAATGCTGGAGCAGGAAAATAATATGAGGAGTAAACCTTCTGAGGTGGAAGGAGTGACAGAGACAAATGTGATGAACTGACCAAAACACCCATTAGCCATCCTCCTGTGCTTCTCGGAGTGAGCAGGTAGAAAAAACAGGAGTGGCAATATGTCTATAGAGACAGAAAAGCTGCGGTGAAGTGTTTTAAGATTTGGTTTTAGTTCCTGATATCCTACTTTGATTTAAATGTCAGCTTGACCTCAGTGCCAGGCAAGATTATGGAACAGGTCAACCTGAGTGCAATCCCACAGCACTTACAGGATGGTGAAGGGATCAGGCCCAGCCAGCATGGATTTAGGAAGGACAGGTCCTGCCAGACCAACCTGATCTCCTTCTATGATCAGGTGACCCAGCTGGTGGATGTGGGGAGGCCTGTGGATGTAGTCTACCTGGACTTCAGCAAGACCTTTCACATTGTCCCCCACAGCAAACTCCTGGCCAAGGTATCAGCCCATGGCTTGGATGGGAGCTGGCAGTCACTAGAGGCGTGCCTCAAGGATCAGTGCTGGGCCCCATGATATTTAACATCTTTATTGATGATCTGGATGAGGGGATTGAGTCCATCATCAGTAAATTTGTGGACGACACCAAGCTGGGGGCGGGTGTTGATCTGCTGGAGAGTAGAGGGACTTTGCAGAGGGACCTCAAGAGGCGGGACAGATGGGCAGAATCCAGTGGCATCCAAGTGCCAGGTTCTTCACATTGGTTACAACAACCCCACACAGTGCTACAGGCTGTGGTCAGAGTGGCTGGAGAGCAACCAGGCAGAGAGGGACCTGGGGGTACTTGGTCAATGGTAGGCTGAACATAAGCCTGCAGTGTGCCCAGGCAGCTAAAAGGGCCAATGGCATCCTGGCCTGCATCAGGAACAGTTTGGCCAGCAGGAGCAGGGAGGTCATTCTGCCCCTGCACACTGCACTGGTTAGGCCACACCTTGAGTACTGTGTCCAGTTCTGGGCCCCTCAGTTTAGGAAGGATGTTGAGTTGCTGGAACGTGTCCAGAGAAGGGCAACGAAGTTAGTGAGGGTTTTGGAACACAAGCCCTATGAGGAGAGGCTGAGGGAGCTGGGGTTGCTTAGCCTGGAGAAGAGGAGACTCAGGGGAGACCTTATTGCTCTCTACAGCTACCTGAAGGGAGGTTGTAGACAGGCAGAGGTTGGTCTCTTCTCCTAGGCAACCAGCTCCAGAACAAGAGGACAGAGTCTCAAGCTGCACCAGGGGAGGTTTAGGCTGGAGGTTAGGAGGAAGTTCTACACAGAGAGAGTGATTGCCCATTGGAATGGGCTGCCTGAGGAGGTGTTGGAGTCACCACCATTGGAGGTGTTCAGGAAGAGACTTGATGGGGTGCTTGGTGCCATGGTTTAGTTGTTTAGGTGACACACTGAATTTAGGGAGTAGAACCTCAAGTAATGCTCAAAAAAATGCAACTGTGTAGAGAGAAAAAAGCATTTAGCTGATTACCAACGGCCATTGTGACTCAGGGAAGCCACACAATGAGATGAAAATAAGAGCTGGTAAACATTGCAATAGTCTTTTGTCTTCTCTCTGAACTTAGACAAGAGATGTGTGATCATTTGCTTTTTGTCTAACACCTATGTGAGCCTTGCCAAGGGATGTGTGTTCCCTGGCATTTTCTCAGCAGCCAATCACGAATCTGTAACTGTTGCAAGGACACATCTAATTACCAATAACAAGTTGCTTTTGATTATGTCAGCCTATATAAAGAAAAGACTTTGTACAATAAAGTAGACACTTTGCTTGCACCAAGCTTTGTCTGCATCTCTCAATCGCGGTATTTAGGTGCATTGGATTGGTTGATAGGTTGGATGCGATGATCTTGAAGGTCTCTTCCAACCGGGTCTATTCTATTCTATTCTATTCTATTCTATTCTATTCTATTCTATTCTATTCTAAATCAGGACTTTGTAAGCTGACCAGGAAGTATTTGATACCTGAGAATATGTGATACTCTTATATGCAGACTGTAACTTCTATTTTCCACTACTTCTTCTAGATAGTTTGCAGAATTTCTAAGAATTATGTAAATAAAATATTGAAAAAAGAAAAAAATAAATTTAAAAAAAAGAAACCAAAATCTCAGGCAACTGTTGAAATACTTACATGTCTTATTTCATGTTAACAAGAAACGTCACCAACAATTACAAATGCTTACATGCATACATATGCAATGAGGAAAACCAACAAACACTCTATAAGGTGAAGACAGTGAATTCTTTATTATTTTATTTCCTATCACTTAAAGACTATTGACTGTTACATTTTAAGATCATAATTTACTTTCTAGTACACAGCACTCTTGATTTTCATATTCATAGCTAAAAAGAAAAAATAAATATACATACTCCTTTTCCCCTTTTTAATGGTTAATTAGGTCACTAATCAAAAGAAATTCATAAGAGGAAAATGAAATGTTGACATTTTACAATTATTTGCCTCTGTGAAAAATACATAAACACACTACTTATGGTTAAAGTGGCTTTCAAACCCTTTTTCTGCTATTAGGGCATTAACTGACTGCAGAATCAGTGTATTTTATTTGATATATTGCCACATTATCTACTTCAGTGTTTCCATTTAGTTTAGGTCACTTACATCATCAAGTTCATTGATGATACAAAACTAGGGGGGTTGCTTGAAACTGTGTTGGGCTGTGCAGCCATACAACATGACATGGAGAGGCTAGAGGGCTGGGTGCAGGCCTCACGAAATTTAATAAGGACGAGTGCATGATCCTACATCTGTGGAGGAAAAATGACAGGCACCAGTATAGGTTAGGGACCACCCTGATGGAAAGCAGCTCTACGGAGAAATACCTTGGAGTGCTAGTGGACAGCAAGTTCTCTGTGGAACAACAATATGCACTTGTAGCCAAGAAAGCACATGGTATCCTGGGATATATCAAGAAAAGTGTGTCCAGAAGTCTAGAGAAGTTCTTCTGCTTCTCTACTCTGCCCTGTTGAAACCACGCCTGGAATACTGTGTCCAGTTTTGGGCTCTGCAGTTCAAGAAAGACAGAGAACTTCTGGAGAGAATCCAATGGAGAGACACGAGGATGATGAAGGGACTTGAGCATCTCCCCAGTGAAGAGAGACTGAGATCCCTGGGGCTATTTAGTCTTGAGAAGACTGAGAGGGGATCTCATCAATGTGTATAAATATCTGAGGGGTGGGTGTCAAGTGGATGGGGCCAAGCTCTTTTTGGTGGTGCAAAGTAACAAGACAAGGAACAACAGGTTCAAACTTGAACATAGAATATTTCACCTCAACATGAGGAGAAACTTCTTTACAGTGAGGGTGGTGGAGCACTGGAACAGGCTGCCAGGGAGATTGTGGAGCCCCTTTCTCTGAAGACTTTCAAAATCCACCTGGATGCATTCCTGCATGGCCTACCCTAAGTGACCCTGCTTTGATAGGGGAGTTGGATGCAATGATCTCTTGAGGTCCCTTCCAATCTGTAATATACTGTGATACTGTGATTTCATTATATTGTACCTTGGCAGAGTGTAATTAAAAAAAAAAAAAAAAAATTATTGCGATTGCAATCTCCTACTTAAACATCAACTGTAAACTGAGCTCATGAGAGATTAACTGTGCAAAAAGATTTTATTCCTGCAAATCACTCTATCATGCAACATGATTAATATATGGGTGTCTTGTAAATAGGAGTCCATATACATAATAGATATGATTATTTTTTTATTAAGACCCGAGACATCCAAGATAAAGAAATACATAGATTTCTCTTTCAGTGATCCTGTTAAATATAATACGGTGTCATGAAGGGAGCCTATACCCAGAATTATGCCTGAAATGTTGTCAAAACTTGTCCCAACATGTTGTGTTCACATCCTCCCTTCCCCCTTCTTCTGGGGTCAGGCATGACCATGCTGGGGTAAACCACCCAATCTGCCTTCTTTGGGGTAAACAAGACCACACCCCCACATTGTAGGATGCTTGTGCTTCTTCCAAGTTTGTGCATAATTCTAACCATATGCTTTGGCACTGACTAAAGGTGTCTAGTCAGGATTGACTATTAGCCAAATCCAAGCCTTCAGCAATTTATAAATATTCCCTAAATTGTAAACAAGTTGCTCTTTGCTTAAACTCTTTTGCTACTAAGCTCTTTTGTGCTATTACGCTCCACTGCACGTGCTCTGCCCTTGTGCATGCTCTGACTTTCTCTGCAGTCTAGAGAGAAGCCAGCAACCTGGGAAGTGCCACCATGCCTCAGTTTACATGGAAACCTGCAAAGAGTCCTTCACTTTCCTTCACTGCAGCCTAGCGTCATATCCCACCAGTAGGAAGAAAATGCCAACACATCTTAAAGGGACTGAACCCTGCTGGTAAGCCTTACCCAGTCAGGGAGAGAACTAGCCTGAATCTTTGGCAGTTCTAAGTGTCTGTTATAGCCATGTGGCAGCAGACCTCTGTGAGCCACAGCTGCAGACCTGCAAGCCAAAGCCTTTGTGTGCCTGTTCACAAAGTAAGAACCATGCTCAGCAATATGCTGTGTGCTCGCTGCTGAGTTGTGGGAGAAAGAGCTGCTGCTGCTCCACATGATTCAGAGCACTGTCTCTGCTGGGAACACCTGTGAGTGTCTGTCTTAGTAAGTTCTTTTGGATGAGGAATTAATTGCATGTACCTGTGGTGGTTTGAAAGGAAAGGCTCTGCTTTCCCTCCCACACTGAGAAAGAAACCGCGGCTAAAACTCAGTCGGAGAAATGAGTATATTTTACAAGGAAACAGATTATATGTAACACAACAAATACAGATATTTTACAATATATACAGGAATATACAGCAAATGAACTCAACCAGAAACCAGACCCCCCACACAGGGGGCTTCCCCCTGTGCCCCCTTGTAAGAGTCTACTCCTGGTGTTACTCAACAAAGATAAAATCACTTGCTGCTTGCCCAGACAGTACCAATCCTGGATGCAAATCACCTTGTGATTGCATCGTGATAACACTGGACTGCAGCTGGCCTATAACAATGACCCAAGGACCCAGCCATCACGCCTTCAAGACAGCTATCAGATACCCCCAGGAAGGGAGGGTGATGAGTCAATGGACTCTCCACCTGTCTCCTGATGTGTAATGGGTGTGTGGACAGGTTAGATGGAGAAGGGAAGGCGGAGGCCCTCCCCCCCACCTCCATCTAGACCCCTGCCTAAACACACAGGATTACACAGAAAGACTTCCTGGGGAATGATACCTGGATACTTATGATTTCCTGGCTCCTGAATTCCTGAGGGACAATGCTTGGACACATACCTAAGGACTAAAAACTGTATAAAAGACTTGACCACTACTGGCTCAGTGGGGAAGAAAACCACAGAGGAAGAAAACCGCAATGGAGGGAAGAAAAACGCAGAGAGAAAAACGCTGAAGGAGGACCATGCCGCTGAGAAGGAAGGAAGCAGACTGAACCCTCTCTCCATGTCCTCTACTCATGGAGCTGACCCATGCTGCCCAGAGGGACCTCATCTGTTCTCCAGCCAAAGCCTCAGCACCCTTTCTCTACAGACCCAGGCTGCCCAGAGGGATCACATCGCATCTCCAGCCAAAGCCTCAGCACAAACCCAGCACCTCATGCAGCACCTCTCCTCCACAGACTCAAACTGTCTTGGGGAGGGTGAGGGGTGTGGTAATATAACTCCTTTCCTCTTCTCTCTCTCTCTTCTCTCTTTCCCTCTCTATCTTCTCCCTCTCCCCTTCTTATTTCCATTTTCTCTATGTAATAAATAGTCTAGCTGTTGATATTTTGGCCTCGTTTGTGCCGATTAATTTCACAGCACGGGAATATTCAAAAGAACTAGTCTCCTTCCCTCTCCGGACCGAGAAACCCCTTCACCCCCCTACCTCCCTTCTCCCCCAAAGAGGTAGAAGACGAGAAAAGAGGGGGTTAGCACAGCAGACAGAGGCCTGTGCACAGGGGGTTAGTTTCTTATCTCTTGGCAAGAAGCCCAGAAGCAGATCCAGCTGAGAGGGACAGCGAAGAAAGGAAGACTGAGAGAAAGTTCCAGCTGCGCTGGGACTAACCTCACCTCCTACCTTAACTTGGCCAATAAAATTCATTTAGAATACCAAAATATTTTATAAACATTTAGCCAGTGTGCCCCTTTCTTAAAGGCACAGCCTCAAACGGTCACAGTACCACAGGTGCCCATAGGTACAACTTTATGTATATCTGTATTTCAAAGTCAGAGGAGGTTGCACTGGAGCACTGTAAGGCATGGAAAAAAAAAAAAAAAAAAAAAAAGAAAGCAAGGCACAACCCAAAAGCCCAATTCAAAGCAAAGCACAAATAACTTATCCTAAACACTCAATAAGAAATGTGGCAGTACTGCAGATCAGGAAATGGTCTGTGTCCTGTGACGTTGGGCCAAGATGTCACAGGAGGGTGGGTCTTGGAGCCAAAGCTCCTCCCCTATTTTACAATTGTGTTATATAACTTCTATCCCTACTGCTCATGCATGCAGCCCACTCTGGGGATACTACACGCCATGCCCAGGGTTGGACTTCCTCATCTTCATCTTTCTCTGGGTCCATTTGTCCTCTATGCAGTGTTTGAAGGACTTTTATGGTTAGCTCAGGATGTCAACACATTCAATACAACTCCCTGAAAGGAGTCTGAAGCCAGGTGGAGGTTGGTCTCTTCTCCCTAGTATCAAGTGATAAAATGAGAGGAAATGGCCTGAAATTGTGCCAGGGGAGGTTTAGGATATTGGATATTAGGAACAATTTGTTTCATGCAAGAGTGGTCAGGCCTTGGCACAGGCTGCCCAGGGAGGTGGTGGAGTCACCATCCCTGGAGGTGTTCAAGAAACGTGGACATAGCACTCACGGACATGGTTTAATGGCCATGGTGGTGTTAGGTTTGTGGTTGGACTCCATGATCTTAGAGTTATTTCCCAACCAAAGCAATTCTAAATATGAATCCATCTAGTTGTGCTAGATGGATGTGCTAGAGCTCTTGCAGAGGCATTTCACATCTCTACCCTCTTACCATCACAAGGTAGTTTGTATTTCTTCTCTACGTCTCCATCCAGATCCTTCATGTTCTGCCATATCTCTTTTGCCTCTTCCACATTGATCTAGGAGGAGAAAATGGAAGGGTTTGGACTGATGACTTTGAGAAGGAAACCAATCCAGCAGAAAACCAATCTAGAATGAAAACCAACAGAATGTGTTGGGTTGGAGGGGACCTCTAAAGGTCATCTGGTCTAGCCTCCTTGCAGTCCACACAAATGTCTGCAACTGGAGGGGGTTGCTCAGTGTTCTGAACAACCTGACCTGGAATGGTTCCGGGGATGGGGCATCTACCACCTCTCTGGGCAACCTGGTACAGGGTCTCACCACTCTCAGTGGCAGTAGTTTAAATCTCCCTCCTTTAGTTTAAACCCATCACCCCTTGTCCTGTCATGTTGGGCCTTGATCAGGGGTCTGTCCCCAGCTTTCTTCTCGGCCCCTTTAATTACTGGAAGGCCACCACAAGGTCTCCCTTCTCCTCTCCAGGCTGAACAGCCCCAGCTCCCTCAGCCTGGCCTCGGCAGAGGGCTTCCAGCCCTCCCATCGTAGTTGTGGCCTCCTCTGGCCCAACTCCAACAAGTCCATGCCTCTCCTGCTTCTTTTCTGTGTCACTATCAGTTAAATTCTCCTCAACACAGCCTTTTCCAAATGGAGGCCCCTGAAAAGACCGTTTCTTTGGCTCAGCAGTTAGCTGAGCCCCTCTAGATTCTGCACATTGTGTTGCCTTCTCTGGACAGTTTGCAAGGTGATAAAGGTATCTAACATTTTAAGGATGTCACAGAATCCCAGAACTGTGGGGGTCGGGGGGGAACTTTGGAGATCATCTAGTCCAACCTCACCACTAAAGTAAGGTCACCCAGGATCACAATAGCCAGGTGGGTTTGGAATCTCTCCAGAGAAGGAGATTCCACAACCTCTCTGGGCAGCCTGCTCCAGGGTTCCACCACCCTCACAGCACAGAAGTTTCTCTTCATGTTCAGATGGACCCTGGGTTCCAGTTCTGTGCTCATTGACCCTTGCCCTGTCACTGGGCACCACTAAAAAGAGTCAAGGTCCATCCTTTAGCAGGGGGGTTGGACTGGATGATCTCCAGAGGTCCTGTACGATCCCCACCATGCTGGGATTCCATGCTTGGGTAAATGAGAACTTTGGGGGTTGGCTCTGCCTATCACAATGCCTACAGAAATGTTTCTTGCCTTTACCTGAGCCAGCAGTGTGCCCAGGTGGACAAGAAGGTCAATGGCATCCTGGCCTGCATCAGAAATAGTGTGGCCAGCAGGAGCAGGGAAGTCATTGTGCCCCTGTACTCAGCACTGGTTAGGCCACACCTTGAGCACTGTGTCCAGTTCTGGGCTCCTCAATTTAAGAGGGATATTGAGACTCTTGAACATGTCCAGAGAGTGGCAATGAAGGTGGTGAGAGGCCTTGAGCATAAGCCCTATGAGGAGAGACTGAGGGAGCTGGGATTGTTTAGCCTGGAGAATGGGAAGCTCAGGAGAGACCTGAAGGGTGGTTGTAGCCAGGTGGGGGGTTGGTCTGTTCTCCCAGGCAATCAGCACCAGAACAAGGGGACACAGTCTCAAACTGCACCAGGGAAAGTTTAGGCTCGAGGTGAGGAGAACATTTTTCACAGAGAGTTGTTTGCCATTGGAATGGGCTGCCCAGGGAGGTGGTGGAGTCACCATCCCTGGAGGTGTTCAAGAGGGGACTGGACGTGGCACTTGGTGCCATGGTTTAGTAGTCGTGAGGTGTTGGGTGACAGGTTGGACTTGATGATCTTTGAGGTCTTTTCCAACCTTATTGATTCTATGTTAAGAAATACATTCCTATCCCCACTTTGTTTATAAAGAGAGAAACATGCAGATAGGTGCTATTTTTCACTCTTCCCAGTCAGCTGGTTACTTCTGATCAAGCACCAATTAATTCTTTCCTGTTGCAGTGCCCAGGACAGCTTCACAAAGGATTACCTTGTGACCCTAGAAATGGGAAAGCAGTCACTGCAAAGAAGAATT
Organism: Dryobates pubescens; assembly: GCF_014839835.1. Taxonomy (NCBI): domain Eukaryota; kingdom Metazoa; phylum Chordata; class Aves; order Piciformes; family Picidae; genus Dryobates; species Dryobates pubescens. The sequence continues at coordinate 82,139,914 of NC_071657.1, read as the reverse complement.
GGACACTCAGTCATTTTGAGCTGAGCCAAGGAAAAAACTGCTCTGCTCCACTGAGGGAGCTACTCTTCTCTCAGGCAACCAGCACCAGAACAAGAGGACACAGTCTCAAGCTGTGCCAGGGGAGGTTCAGACTGGCTGTTAGGAAGAAATTCTTCACAGAGAGAGTGATTGCCCATTTCAATGTGCTGCCTGGGTAGGTGGTGGAGTCACTATCTTTGGAGGTGTTTAGGAGGAGACTTGATAGGGCACTTAGTGGCATGGTTTAGTTGATTAGGTGTTGATGGATGATGGGTTAAACACGATGATCTTGAAGGTCTCTTCCAACCTGGTCTATTCTATTCTATTCTATTCTATTCTATTCTATTCTATTCTATTCTACTCAAGAAAGCCTGTCTAGGTGAACTTGCCTGATTGGCGGAAATCTATGCCTTACTCCCCTGTAGCCACAGGACAAGGCTGCCTCCGCTGTGTCCAGAAGGGATCATCCCTGGAAGAGCCAGTATTAGGTCTCTGCAAGCCTCAGAGCCAGCCACAGCAGCTGCAGGCCCCAGCTGAGTTCCCAGTGCCAGCCTCGGCAGCCGGCATAGCAGTAGCTTAGCAACCTGCATAACAAAGTGCTTAACACCAGATTTGGTTCTGCTTAAAATCCTGTGCTTTAGCCTGTAAGGTATTGTGATTTACAGCTTATAAGTAGCCTCCCCAGCCATGGCCAGGGTCATAATTTGTGATCATAAATTGATTTAAGTCTCTGAAAGGTTCCTTTGTATGCGCCTGATACACTGTCACTTCTAGCTGTTTGGCCAAGCCACCAAGTGTCTTGTCAAGTCACCATCTGGTAGACAAGTGGCAGAATTGCAACCTTGGTTCTTAATTGAATACCTGTTCTGTATTTTTCTAATTTGGTTCAAAATTGTTATACTGTACCAGTTTATGGGGCATATCCAAAACCGTGCACTAGAATCTGCATATAGATAAATTTTTAAAGGGGTCATTAATAATTTTAAATATTAATAATAATTATCAAATTTTCATAATTAATAAATAACCATATCCATCACACAATGGGCATGCATACTCATGCACACACAACACATCTAGAAATATGCTTGGTTTGTTATGGCATTCTTAGCAGCTATCATTATGGGTGTGGAGATATTCAAACTTATAAACACATGTCCATGGTAAAATTAACTTCATATTGGGGGGCTGGAAAAAAAACAAAACCCACCAAACTAATGAAAGACAAGTTACATTTAAGTTAGTTAGAAATACCTATTTCCTTCTACAAAATTCTGTAAGAAGGCTTCTCATCTTGAAGAAGCTTCAGATGGATCTCATCAAGTACACAATTGAATTCAATTGGTATTTAAACAAGAAAAGGTTATTTTTAACTGGACAACAGAATAACCTTAATTTGTACAGTGAACGTATTACTTCTTTTGTTTTCCAGTTGAAAGATATCTTATGAGTGTGGAGAGGAAGTTAAAAAAGTTTCAAGTTGTGGAGTTGCATTCCCTAGTAATTTTGTACATTAAGTAGTTAAATAGAAATTTAGTTTCCTCATTTCTTCCAGAAACCTTCCTATTTATGTACCCCTCTTTGTAAGTTCATGCAGAGAAACATTTTCAGCAACATATATGATTTCAGAAATTCTACATGCTTTGTTGTTTGCAAAATTGTATAGATTTCTCAGACCTGTGAAAATTGTATCACGTAATGGAATGTAGATCAATTACAAAGGCATATAATGAGGAAAGAGTGGTGAAGGAACACAGAGCAAGATCCATGAATCAGTCCATTTAATTTTAATTCTAGTCACTGGTTGAGTGTTATTGTTCATGAATCCATGCATTTACAATGCAAAGATAAAATTCTCTTTGGGGACTTTTAAAATCTCAGGCGAGAAAGTGCAAGTCAAACTTAAAATTGAAAATTAAGTATTGTAAATTGTGGATCATCCTACAAGAATGTACAAAAATCTGTTCCACACACATAAATGCAGAAGTTTGTAATTTGGAGATGTGACACTGAGATTTGAGTTACTGAAAAAAGGAAAAAAAAAAAAAAGAAAGTATGTGACCTCTGAAAATCAAATCTTCAGATTTATTAATTGTCAGAAAAAAGTAAATACAGGGAATAATATTCTCATCCTGGAAGTTTTGACTTCCTCAATTAGATATCTGCTGTTGCCATATTGTTCACAAAACTCAGCTGTCTGTACAGAAACTAAGTCTCTCCAGGGTTCTCTGCTGTCCTGTTCAGCTGGACAATTTTCCTTTTTCACTTTCTGACCTTAATCATGGAGATAAGAGAAAAAAAGATTTTAAAAGCATTATTTTCTCTTTGTGCTTGAAAATACAGACAAGCTTGCAAAAAATCATGCAAAGAGCAGATAAGTTGTTTATATGTTGACTACTTTTCATACATGTGCTGGGTTGAGGCAGCCCCCTCTCTCCCCACCACGGGCGAGGAATAAAACACTCAGACAAATGGATTGCAAAAGTGATGAAAGTTTAAATAGAAAGAAGTGAATGTTACAGAAAACCCAAAGCGCAGTGACAAAGAAAGATCCCAAAGCAAACCCAGAGGCATCCCATTCCCACCTGAGGGTATACCCGAGACCCTCAGGGCTCCTTCTTCCCCCTCCCTCTGCTGGGCTAGTCTCAGCTGGCCAGGCCTGAGACTGCCCATCCCCCCGTGGCCTTGGGCCTAGCCAGGCCCAAAGCCGAGACATCTCCCCCAGTTACCGGCTGGCGGAGGAGGAAGAAAAGAGAAAGTGCCAGACCCCGCACTGGATCTTATAGTGGTGCAAAGAATTATGGTAGGAAATACACACAATTTCCTGTGTCCATCCCTCTGGGCTGGACTTCTGGACACAGGAAGCGAACTCACCAGGGGGGCACCCAGCTCAAACTATAACAATACATTAGCTCATTTAAAGCATCATTCAATATACAGAGACTGTTAGTATAATTTCCACACCTCACAGTTTCATTTTGTGTAAATCATATGAAGTTACTCTGCAGTTTTGCCAGCTGAGTACGTGACTCAATTCTTCAGAAAAGGAATATTTACAAAAGAGATGAGAGCTAAAGAGAGGTTGCTTCCATTACAGTCTGTCTCAATCTAAACACAAGCTGACAGATTAAAAATAAACAAACAGAAAATCCCTAAATATGGGTTTGCAGTCTCTCTCACAAAAACTGCTGCAGCAAATACAGCAGCTTGACAATGGCAGCTGCTGCACAGATTAAAAAATTAGTGGACAATGTAATTTTTTTGTTTTGTTTTCTGTTTTTTTTTTAATTGAGAAAAAATATAAATTGAGCAAGATGTTCTGGGTTGTTTTGTTGGTGTGTTTTTTATTGCTTTTTTTTTTTTTTTAGGGGCAGGGGGGTGGTCTCTTTTGGCCTTTTTTGTTTTCTTTTTTCTTTTGTCTTATTATTTGTAATGTCACTGCAAACAAATGACAGGAACATATGCTGGTACGAGTTTAAAATCAAAGGCTATGATTTTTGCATGGTTGTAAGAAACTTTAAAAATGTACATGCACACACTCACAAAGACCATATTCCTACATATATATCCACACATTATTTCATGTTTATAAATTAGTATTCATAAAAATATATTTTATTTATAAGCTAATGTGTGGGTATAAAATTTGGAGGACACTCAATTATTTTTAGAAAGACAGAAATCTGTAAAATAAAATGTCTTATAACAAGAAAAAATGATACTCCATTTTGAGATGTTATTCACTTTTTTTTTTTCCTTTCCCTTCAGTAACTTTTAAGAACAATTTAGATCATTTAGTTGCCTTCACACTGCCCTAAAACCTTATGTTTCTATCTATCGTGCTGGAAGTACAGAAAGGTCTTTTTTATAACAACTCAGCGCTAGTCAGTACAATTTCCATCCTTAAGGACAGAAAATCTCCTTCAAGGAAAAAAGGTTTCTTTTTCCTTAAGTCTAATCTTTTTTTCTGAAGAATTCCAGCAACTTAAAGGTTGTCTGAAAGTTACTTATCCGAGACAAGTTCTATAGAGCCACCATTTGTATCCTGCTCTCTATTATTGCAGAATAATCCTGTTTGGATTTTATTTTCAAATCACCTACATTCATTTTGTTATTCATATATGAATATGAGGGTCCTCATTAAGTATAAACTGTACTTCAAACAATACATATCAAAACAGTGTTGACATGTTCCAGAAGTTATTGTCAGAGACGCTGATTGTATAAAACACAGGAAGATGTACTTCTACAATTAGTCTGGTTTTGTGCTTCCAAAAGATGGATTAAATGAGGGAATCATTGTTCTTTTTGTATGTTAATGTTCCAAACACACTCTTGAACACAGATGGGAAGCCGCCAAGTATTTATATTGCAGTTCCATCCATGGTGTCATGTACAGTGCCAGTCCTAAGTATTAGAAGCCTCGATCTCTTCTGCATATGCTTGAAACAGGAATTTTTAGTTTTTGTTTTGTTTTTTTTTTTAATTGTGATTGTTTTCTTGTAGGTTGTGGGGTTTGTTGTTTTGGGGTTTTTTTTGTTGTTGTTTGGTTGGTTTGGTTTGATGGCTTTGTTTTGGTGGGTTGGTTTGGTTGGTTGGTTGGTTGTTTTTTCCCCATTAATTTCATCAGGACTACCTTGGTAAACAGAATTGCAGAATTGCAGCTTGTATTTTGGTGTCTCCCAGGGATCAGTGCTGGGCCCCATCCTGTTCAATATCCTTATTGATGATCTGGATGAGGGGATTGAGTCCATCATCAGTAAGTTTACAGATGACACCAAGTTGGGGGCAGGTGTTGATCTGCTAGAGGATAGAAGGGCTCTGCAGAGTGACCTTGACAGGCTGGACAGATGGGAAGAGTCCAAGGGCATGAGATTTAACACATCCCATCGACAAGAAGGGCCAGATGGAGGAACCTGGAAATTGTCAGGCCTGTCAGCCTGACCTCAGTGCCAGGGAAAATTATGGAGCAGATCATCCTGGGGGCAATCACTGCATATCTGAAGGATAGCCAAGGGATCAGGTCCAGCCAACATGGATTTAGGAAAGGCAGGTCCTGCCTCTCCAACCTGAACTCCTTCTATGATCAGGTGACCCACTTGGTGGATGTGGGAAAGGCTGTGGATGTAGTCTACCTGGACTTCAGCAAGGCCTTTGACACTGTTTCCCACAGCAAACTCCTGGCCAAGGTGTCAGTTCATGGCTTGGACAGCAACACTCTGTGCTGGGTTAGGAACTGGCTGGAAGGCCGAGCCCAGAGAGTGGTGGTGAATGGTGCCACAACCAGCTGGTGGCCAGTCACCAGTGGCATCCCCCAGGGATCAGTGCTGGGTCCCATCCTCTTTAATATCTTCACTGATGATCTGGATGAGGAGATAGAGTCAGTCATCAGTAAATTTGCAGATGACACCAAGTTGGGAGCAGATGTTGATTGGTTAGAGGATATAAGGTCTCTCCAGAGGGATCTTGACAAGCTGGACAACTGGGCAGAGTACAACGGCATGAGATTTAACACCACAACAACCCCATACAGTGCTACAGGTTGGGGTCAGAGTGGCTGGAGAGATGCCAAGCAGAAAGGGACCTGGCGTTATTGCACTTGAGCCAGCAGTGTGCCCAGGTGGACAAGAAGGCCAATGGCATCCTGGCCGTTGTCAAGAATAGTGTGGCCAACAGGAGCAGGGAAGTCATTGTGTCCCTGTACTCAACACTGGCTAGGCCACATCTTGAGTCCTGTGTCCAGTTCTGGGCCCCTCAATTTAAGAATACATAGAATACATAGAATATACCAGGTTGGAAGAGACCTTCAAGATCATCGCGTCCAACCCATCAAGCAATCCAGCACCACCCAAACAACTAACCCACGGCACCAAGCACCCCATCAAGTCTTCTCCTGAAAACCTGCAATGATGGCAACTCCACCACCTCCCCAGGCAGCCTATTCCAATGGGCAATAACTCTTTCTGTATAGAACTTTTTCCTAACATCCAGCCTGAACCTCCCCTGGCGCAGCCTGAGACTGTGTCCTCTTGTCCTGGTACTGGCCACCTGGGAGAAGAGACTAACATCCGTCTGTCTACAACCTCCCTTCAGGTAGTTGTAGAGAGCAATAAGGTCACCCCTGAGTCTCCTCTTCTGCAGGCTAAGCAACCCCAGCTCCCTCAGCCTCTCCTTGTAGGGCTTATGTTCCAAACCCCTCACCAACTTTGGTGCTCTTCTCTGGACTTGTTCCAGCAAGTCAACATCCTTCCTAAAATAAGGGGCCCAGAACTGGACACAGTACTCGAGGTGCAGCCTAACCAGTATATTGAGACTCTTGAATGAGTCCAGAGAAAGGTAACAAAGCTGGTGATTGGCCTTGAGCACAAGCCCTACAAGGAGAGGCTGAAAGCTGGCATTGTTTAGCCTGAAGAAGAGGCCGCTCAGGGTAAACCTTATTGCTCTCCACAACTACCTGAAGGGTGGTTGTAGCCAGGAGGGGGTAGGTCTCTTCTCCCAGGCAACCAGCACCAGAACAAGAGGACACAGTCTAAAGTTGCACCAGGGGATATTTAGCCTCAAGGTGAGGAGTAAGTTCGTCACAGAGAGAGGTGTTAGCTGTTGTAATGGGCTGCCCAGAGGGGCAGTGGAGTCACCGTCACTGGAAGTGTTTAAAAAGAGACTGGCTGGGGTGCTTGGTGCCATGGTTTAGTTGATTAGGTGGTGTTGGGTGATGGGTTGGACTTGATGGTCTCAAAGGTCTTTTCCAACCTGGTTAATTTTATTCTATTCTATTCTGATTATTTCTACACTTACGATGTTTCAAAAAATGAGAGCTTTCCAGCAGCATAATGAAAGAGAAGTTAAAAAAAAAAAATAAAAATCCTCATTCCCAAATTCATTCTTTAAATCACTGGAAGTTGTTTGTTTTCCTAAAAATCTTTCATGTTTGTATTTTCAACCTTTCCAGTTGGGATGAACACATCAGTACAAATTATTTTAGTGGGGCGGTATCTAAGCAAAATCTGTTAAGCATTACTGTTATTCGTATAATTATTCTTATCTAGAATTTGAGTCTAAGCATGGAGGACAAGAGATCCAAACAATGAGCCTACTTGCAAGTTGTATTCCGTATGTGATTTTCTCACCAGTGTTGTCAGAGCTCTAGGGAAAAGTCTTAGGAGGCTTGTTATGAGATCTGCTTTCTACTTAGATCCCAGTTTTGAACTGTACCATTAAGGAGTTGTTGACCAAGAGTCAGTATTTCAAGAATAGCTGTGCAATGAATTCCCTTGTCTCAGGGGATTATATTGAACTCATATGCCCATGCAGACAGCTGGATGCTGAGCACACCACTCTGGACTGAGAGAGGGGCTGGTGACTATAGGGGGCACAGAGTATGTGAGCTTCTATGGGTGTGACTCATTAAGGAATATGAAACAAGCTGAAAGATGCCAGCAAAGCAAAGAACTTTACTGCTCATGGTATAACTTTTATGATCACACAGCTGTCTGTTCAGTGCCTCATAACCAGCATTCAATTTTCTGTCTTCTCCTGCTCCCTTTCTTTCATTCCTTTTTTTTTTTTTTCCCTAGAGGTGGCTAAGAGACTGAACCATTTGAAAAAGACACAATTGCACCTAGACAAAATTCCTCCCAGATAAAGGCTAAAATAAAAGCAAAGATATAGAAACAGGAAAATATTTTTACACTGAATGACCTTTACTGAGAGGAGGGGGTAGAAGGTAGCTGGGATTGTTCACATATTTCAATCTTAGCCTTACTATCTGGGATTTAACTCTTCATTTCCCCTTCACCTTTACCCTCTTTTCTCCCAGTAACACCAGGGAGCCTTTTCCTGTCTGGGGTTCTTCTCATTGCCCTTTTCCTTGACTGTGTCTTGTCACTCTGACCAATGTCTTGTTCTGTCAGATATGTTTCATTTTCTGCATGACTTCCCCTGGATGGGCATTTCAAGCTGTGATTTCTAAGCTTGATCTCACACTGTAAATCCTGTTATCTCAGTAAAAAGCTTTAAAGTTCAAAGTGAGTTGGGTGAACAATACTTTAAAAGGAGTGTAAAGTCTAAGCATCCTCTGGGTGGGAGCAGTTCAGTGAAAAAGTCAGATGTTTGCATACTTTTATATGGAGAAAAAATAATTAAAAATCAAGATACCAGCTTGCAGAAAAAAGGTTGTAAAGAATTATTATGAGTTCTGAAGCAATACATATAGTTATAGTTCTGTATCCACACGTCTGCTATGGAGCTCTTGCCACCTGTAGCACTAAGGATTCTCTTACTAGAGAGTTTATTCCAAAAATATTAAATTCCATAGCCAATTTTTAGACCAAAATCCTTAAGTAGAAAAATAATAAAAAAAGGAAAATAAAAAAGGAATTAACTAGTACGTTGTTAGTAACTACGTGAAGCAATTTGATAACATCTCTGGCACGAGCCTTAGTACAAGAAACAAGATCACGTTTCCTTTTTTCTCACTGGTGACTGTTCTGTTTTCCTCTGCTTGAACCCTATTGTAAAGCGGCATACTCTGCCCTGCTTGTGGCTTTTGACAGTCTGTGGTCGTTTGAGGCTGTGCCTTTAAGAACAAACACTGCTGGAACACATTGGCTAATGTTTTCGGTACTAGAACCAAAACATTCTGATATTCTAAACGAATTTCATTGGTTGATAAACAAAAAATTCAGCTTTAGATTGTGAAGCAGTTGGAAATTTTTTTTTCTCAGTTCATTTTGGTTTGGGAGTTGGGGGGGAGCTGGAGGTTTCAGCCTGTTCTCCCTGCCTGCTTCTTCTGCGAACTGCTGGAGTTGGCCTTCAGATAAGCAAACACTAATCCTGCATGGGCTTTTGAAGCTTGCTAACAACTCTTTTCCTTAGTAACTTGCCTTTCTCTCTCTCTAACCCCTTTTTGGGGAAAAAGGGAGATGGGGGGGGGGAGAGAGGGGGTTCCAAGGAGGGGATCCCTCCCTCAGGGAGGGATTTTTGTTGTGTTGTCTTTGCTGTGTATTTCTGTGTATATATTGTAAATACCTGTATATATTGTGTTATATATAACCTGCTTCCCATTTATGCTTGTAAATATATAGCTTTTGCTCTTCGACTGAGTTAGCTGTGGTTTCTTACTCTGTGGAGGAGGGAGAGCTAAGCCCTCTCTCAACCTACCACACAGTCTTTCTAGGACAGACAGCTCTGGATGTGTGGACATGATTGCCTGCTCTTGTTTGTTGTAATGGATTATGTTGCCATTCAAGATTTTCTGGCAACACACCCAAACAAAACCCAACACTTTATATCCAGAACTACAAGTTTTTCACTCGTGTTTTAAAGAGAGTCTTTAGCAATTTGATCAGTGATTTTTATACTTGTTGAAAGATGAGCTTTCCTTTGCTGGAATGTAATTCCCCATAACATGTGATACAACAGAGAAGGAATCTCTGAATTTTCATAAAAATTTTGATGGAGTAGAAGGTAATTTATTCTACCCAGCATAAGCCATCTAAAACATATGAGGAATATGTCATAAATAAGAGGATATATGACAGAATTTTTAATATTTTTTGCGGGTGGTAGAGGCAGCTACTCGCCAAATATTTTGCTGGTAGTCCCACATATCCCAAAAAACTATACATAAATTAGGCTGGCTGTGAAACATTTACAAGTAGAATTGACCTCTTAGGCAGAAGAAAGTTTATACAGCAAAAATTGTAGAGGTAACAAGGAAAATTAAGATCTTTTTATGTAATACACAAACTAGGTTGCAAATATTTTGTGGTATTGGTATGATTCAAGAGTTATATATGTATCTGAATAATCATCATTCAAGAGACCTTGGATGATGAAGAGACATTTTCATTTAAAAAAAGAAAAAAAGTAATTTAAAGGCAAAGGGTAGTTTACTCTCTGTAAGCCAGGATAGTGACATCTCACTACTTCTGACTGTGCAGCCCATAGTTAATCCTTCATCTCAGGCTCCAGGTGCTCCTGGCATTGCAGTGAGGCAGTATACCAAGTCCCACATTTATCTTCCTTTCTTCCTTTCTTCCTTTCTTCCTTTCTTCCTTTCTTCCTTCCTTTCTTTCTTTCTCTCTTTCTCTCTTTCTCTCTTTCTTTCTTTTTCTCTCTTTCTTTCTCTCTTTCTCTCTTTCTTTCTCTCTCAGTGCTGGGCCCCATGCTCTTTAACATCTTTATTGATGATCTGGACGAGGGCATCGAGTCCATCATCAGTAAATTTGCTGACGACACCAAGCTGGGGGCAGGAGTTGATCTGCTGGAGGGTAGAGAGGCTCTGCAGAGGGACCTCGACAGGCTGGGCAGATGGGCAGAGTCCAACGGCATGAGATTTAACACATCCAAGTGCCGGGTTCTGCACATTGGCCACAGCAACCCCATGCAGAGCTACAGGCTGGGGTCAGAGTGGCTGGAGAGCAGTCAGGCTGAGAGGGACCTGGGGGTGCTGGTCGATGGTAGACTGAACATGAGCCTGCAGTGTGCCCAGGCAGCTAAGAGGGCCAATGGCATCCTGGCCTGCATCAGGAACAGTGTGGCCAGCAGGAGCAGGGAGGTCATTCTGCCCCTGTACACTGCACTGGTTAGGCCGCACCTCGAGTACTGTGTCCAGTTCTGGGCCCCTCAGTTTAGGAAGGATGTTGACTTGCTAGAACGAGTCCAGAGAAGAGCAACAAAGTTGGTGAGGGGTTTGGAACATAAGCGCTACGAGGAGAGGCTGAGGGAGCTGGGGTTGCTTAGCCTGGAGAAGAGGAGACTCAGGGGTGACCTTATTACTCTCTACAACTACCTGAAGGGAGGTTGTAGACAGACGGATGTTGGTCTCTTCTCCCAGGCAAGCAGTACCAGAACAAGAGGACACAGTCTCAGGCTGCGCCAGGGGAGATTCAGGCTGGATGTTAGAAAAAAGTTCTATACAGAAAGAGTGATTGCCCATTGGAATGGGCTGCCTGGGGAGGTGGTGGAGTCGCCATCACTGGAGGTTTTTAGGAGAAGACTTGACAGGGTGCTTGGTGCTGTGGGTTAGTTGCTTGGGCGGTGTTGGATTGGTTGATGGGTTGGACGCGATGATCTTGAAGGTCTCTTCCAACCTGGTTTATTCTATTCTATTCTATTCTCCTTCCTTCCTTCCTTCCTTCCTTCCTTCCTTCCTTCCTTCCTTCCTTCCTTCCTTCCTTCCTTCCTTCCTTCCTTCCTTTCTTCCTTCCTTCCTTCCTTCCTTCCTTCCTTCCTTCCTTCCTTCCTTCCTTCCTTCCTTCCTTCCTCTGTCTTCCTCTCTTTCTCTCTTTCTCTCTCTTCTCTCTTTCTTTCCTTCTTTCTTTCCATCTTTCTTTCCTTCTTTCCTTCTTACCTTCTATGTTTGTTTGAATCACAGAGTCGTAGAATGCTCTGAGTTGGAAGGAACAACCAAATATCATGTAGTCCAACCTCCTCTGCAGTAAGCAGGGGCATCCACAACTAGATCAGGCTGCTCAGAACCCTGTCAAGCCCCACTTTGAATGTCTCCAGGGGTGGGGCTCCAACCACCTCACTGGGCAACCCATTCCAGTGCTCCACCACCTTTACAGTAAAGAACCTATTCCTAATATCCAGTCTAAATCTGCTCTTCTCTAAACTGAAGCCATTTTCCCTTTGTCACTGAAGGCTTTTTTAAACAGCCTCTCTCTCTTCTTGTTGTAGGCCCCCTTCAGGTACTGGCAGGCTGCTATTATGTCTCTCCAGAGCCTCCTCTTTTCCAGCTCCCTCAGCCTGTCCTCATAGCAGAGGTGCTCCAACCCCCTGATCATCTTTGTGTCACTCTCCTGGACCTGCTCCGTGGGGTCCCTCTGGATGATGTCCTGTCCCTCTGGTGTACCAAAAGCACCACTTAACTTGGTGTCATCTGGAAACTTGATGACGGTGCACTTGATCCCAATATCTATATCATTGATAAAAGTATTAAACAGCATAGGTCCTAGTACAAACCCTTGAGGGACACCACTTGTCACTGCTCTCCATCTGGACTTCAAGCCATTGAGCACCACCCTCTGGATGCAACCATCCAACCAATTCCTTATCCACTGAACAGTCCACCCAACAAATCCATCTCTTCAACTTGGCAAGTAGGAGGTTGTGGGGGACTATGTCAAAGGCCTTGCAGAATTCCAGATAGATCATATCTATAGGTTGTCCCTTATCCACTGATATTATCACTTTATCATAGAAAGCCATTAGTTTAGTCAGGCAGGATTTTCCCCTAGTAAAGCCATGTTACCTGTCTTGAATCACATCCCTGTCCTCCATGTGCCTTAGCACAGCATCTAGGAGGATCTGTTCCATGATCTTCCCAAGCTTTGAAGTGAAGCTGACAGGATGGTAGTAGGATGAAGTTCTTCACCATGAGGTTGGTGGTAAAAGTCTCATCCCTGCAGGTGTTTAAGTCCAGGCTGGATGGAGCTCTGAGCAACCTGATCTAGTGTGAGGTGTCCCTGTCCATGGCAGCAGGGTTGGAACTAGATGATTGTGGTGAGGCACATTATGCCCAGAATTATGCTCCAGATACTGACATTTTTCCCAGCATGTGTGGACACATGCCCTTCCTCTCCTGACGGGAACAAAGGCCAGGGCATCAGCCAGGTGGCATAAACAACTGCATGCACATGGGATGCTCGTGCTACTGCCAAGTATGGGCATAATTCCAGCTTCAGGCTTTTTATAGGCTAAAGCTGGTTGTTTATGAGCGTGCCCATTGGTCAAACCTGGCCTCAAGAAACTTATAAGTATTACCCCAACTTGTAAACAAGTTGCTCTCTTTCTCTTTGTCCTCTTTGTCCTCTTTGTCTTTGCTTGAGGTACCAAGCTCTCTGCCTATTTGCCACAGCCTTTGTTATTAAGCTCATTGCTATTAAGTCTTCTCTCTCCCACATGCCAACAAACTAGTGGCCTCTGCAAGACAAGGAGAAGCCAGCATCCAGATAGGTCCATCCAGTCCCAGCCCTGAGAGTCTCCAGAGGAGGAATCCTCACTGAAAGCCTAGAAGCTACAACATTTTGGCTCGATAGCCGGTCAGCACCGCTGCTTCGGGACAGCACCGCTTGGTTTGTGAGTTTCTGCTCGGATTTTTGCCTTGCTTTTGGGGTTTTGCGGGTCGGAAGGACTCCTGGGGGCAGGGGTTGAGGCGGGATTGTGCTCTTGCGAGCGTGCACGGGAACGAGAGCCTGACGTCAGCTGCGGGAGCTTTAAATCCCAGCCGGGCTGTGCGCATGGCGCCATTTTGGCTCGATAGCTAGCCTATCGGCTGCTTGGGAAAAAAAAACTAATTTTTTTTTGTTTGTTTTGATTTTGTTTTCACTCATACGTTGCATCATGGTCATTACTCGGACAAAGGGTAGAAAAACAGCATCTACCCAGACAGAGTTGTTTCACCAACATGCTGGAGTCCAGGTTGCCAGCTGCAGAGTGCTTCAGCCTGGCAGTTGGACTAGAGGGAGAGGGAGAGGACACCTGTGTCAGGCGTGAGCAGCTGAACTTTCTCCTCAGCCTGGTGGCTGAGATGAAGGATGAAGCGGCCGAGCTGAAGGAGGAGGTGTCTAGGCTCAGGTCAATCAGGGAAAGTGAAAGGGAGTTAGATTTGTGGGAGAAGTCTCTGCAGATCTCCCCTGCTGTGGGAAGGGCCCCTGGAAACAGAGAGGGATGGATACAGGTCCCTGTCAAGGGTGGCAAGAGAAATCCACCCCAACCCTCTCCTCCTCCGCTGCCCTTGCATAGTAAGTATGAGGCCCTGCAGGCCAAGGGCAGTGGGGATGAGAAGGCTGAGGAGCAGCCATCCAGAGGGGAGACTAAGGCCAAGCGGTCCCCACCAGCTGTAACGACCAGCTCCAGAGAGGAGCCTGAGGCCAAGCCTAAGGCCAAGCGGTCCCCACCAGCTATAATGACCAGCTCCGGAGAGCAGCCTAAGGCCAAGCCTAAGGCCAAGCAGTCCCCACCAGCTATAACGACCGGCTCCACAAAGAAAAGGAGAAGGGTTATAGTTGTTGGGGACTCTCTCCTGGTGGGTACTGAGGGACCCATATGTCATCCCAACCCATCCCACAGGGAGGTCTGCTCCCTACCTGGGGCAGGGGTAAGGGACATTGCAAGGGGAATCCCAAAGCTGATCCATCCCTCTGACTATTACCCTCTGCTGGTAATACAGGCTGGAAGTGATGAGATTGACAAGAAGGGCACCAGGGCAATTAAGAAGGAGTTCAGAGCCCTTGGACAAATGATTGATGGGGCAGGAGCTCAAGTGGTGTTCTGCTCAGTTCTCTCAGTGGCAGGGGAGTACACTGAGAAGAACGGGAGGACCCATACCATCAACAATTGACTCAGGGGATGGTGCCAGCAGCGGAACTTTGGTTTCTTTGATCATGGGGCAACTTCTACTGCACCCGACCTTCTGGGTCCTGATGGGGTGCATTTATCTAGAAGGGGCAAGAGAGTCCTACCACTAGAATTGGCAGGACTCATTAGGAGGGCTTTAAACTAGGTCTGAAGGGGGTGGGTGAAGATATTGGTCCCTCTGCAGAGGAAAGAGTAGGGCACAAGGTAGGGTCAGTTGAGAGGTCGGTAGCCCAGCTGCGGTGCATGTACACCAATGCACACAGCCTGGGCAATAAGCAAGAGGAGCTGGAGGTCCTGGTTCACCAGGGCAACTATGATATAGTCACCATCTCAGAAACATGGTGGGACAACAAGCACGATTGGAGTGCTACACTGCGGGGTTACAGGCTCTTTAGGAGGGATAGGAGAGGGAGAAGAGGAGGAGGGGTTGCTTTGTATATTAGGGAGACACTTTCTGCCTCAGAACTTGAGGTGGAAGATGAGACAATTGAGAGCCTGTGGGTTAAAATCAGAGGGCAGCCTAACAAATCTGACATCCTGGTTGGAGTCTGTTATAGACCTGTTTAAGAAACAGTCTGTTATAGCCTGTTTAAGAAACTTATTTGTAAAGTTCCCTGGGTACCAAACCTCATGAACCGAGGGATCCAGGAGGGTTGGACCTACTTCAAAAAGGAGCTCTTGAAGGCACAGGAACTGGCAGTTCCCATGTACTGAAAGATGAGCCGGCGGGGAAAGTGACCAGCCTGGATGAGCAAGCAGCTCCTGGAGGATTTAAGGGAAAAAAAAGAGGCTGTATCACCTTTGGAAGGAGGGGAAGGCTTCTTGAGGTATGTTCAAGGAAGTGGTTAGATTCTGTAGGAATGAAATTAGAGAAGCAAAGGCCCAGTTGGAACTGAAGCTGGCCACCTCTGTTAAAGACAATAAAAAGCATGTTTACAAATATATCAACACTAAAAAGAAGGACAAGAAGAATCTCCACTCTTTACTGGACCTGGAGGGAACACAGTGATGGAAGATGAAGAAAAGGCTGAGGTCCTGAACATCTTCTTTGCCTCAATGTTTAACAGCAAGGTAGGAGTCCAGGATGAGTGGCCTCCTGAGCTGGGTAATAGGGTTGGGAATCAGTGTGATTCCCTGGAAATCCATGAGGAATTAGTTCGGGACCCGCTGAGCCACTTGGACACTCACAAGTCCATGGGACTGGATGTGATCCATCCTAGGGTGCTGAGAGAGCTGGCAGATGAGCTGGCCAAGCCGCTCTCCATCATTTTCCTCTGGTCCTGGCTCACTGGAGAGGTCCCAAATGACTGGAAACTGGCCAGTGTGGTCCCCATCCACAAGAAGGGACGGATAGAGGAACCTGGAAACTACAGGCCCGTCAGCCTGACCTCAGTGCCAGGGAAAGTGATGGAGGAGATTATCCTGGCGGCAATAACTGCGCACCTGAAGGATGGCCAAGGGCTCAGGTCCAGCCAACATGGATTTAGGATTTAGGAAGGGCAGGTCCTGCCTCTCCAACCTGATGTCCTTCTATGATCAGGTGACCTGCCTGGTGGATGTGGGGAGGCCTGTGGATGTGGTCTACCTGGACCTGGACCTGCTGTCAGCTCGTGGCTTGGACAGCAACACTCTGTGCTGGGTTAGGAACTGGCTGGAAGGCCAAGCCCAGAGAGTGGTGGTGAATGGTGCCACAACCAACTGGTGGCCAGTCACCAGTGGCATCCCCCAGGGATCAGTGCTGGGTCCCATCCTCTTTAACATCTTCACTGATGATCTGGATGAGGGGGTTGAGTCAGTCATCAGCAAGTTTGCAGATGACACCAAATTAGGAACAGATGTTGGTCATTTAGAAGGTAGAAAGGCTTTGCAGAGGGACCTCGACTAACTGGACAGACGGGCAGAGTCCAATGGCATGGCATTTAACAAGTCCAAGTGTCAGGTGCTGCACTTTGGCCATGGCAACCCCATGCAGAGATACAGGCTGGGATCAGAGTGGCTGGAGAGCTCCCAAACAGAGAGGGACCTGGGGGTGCTGATTGACACCCACCTGAACATGAGCCAGCAGTGTGCCCAAGTGGCCAAGAAGGCCAATGGCATCCTGGCCTGTATTAGGAATAGTGTGGCCAGCAGGAGCAGGGAAGTCATTGTGCCCCTGTACTCTGCATTGGTTAGGCCGCACCTTGAGTACTGTGTCCAGTTCTGGGCCCCTCAGTTTAAGGACATCGAGACACTTGAACGTGTCCAGAGAAGGGCAACAAGGCTGGTGAGAGGCCTTGAGCACAAGCCCTATGAGGAGAGGCTGAGGGAGCTGGGATTGTTTAGCCTGGAGAAGAGGAGGCTTAGGGGTGACCTCATTGCCCTCTACAACTACCTGAAAGGTGGTTGTAGCCAGGAAGGGGTTGGTCTCTTCTCCCAGGCAATCAGCACCAGAACAAGGGGACATAGTTTCAAGCTGTGCCAGGGGAGGTTTAGACTTGAAGTGAGAAGAAAGTTCTTCACAGAGAGAGTCATTCTTCATTGGAATGGGCTGCTCAGGGAGGTGGTGCAATCACCATCCCTGGAAGTGTTCAAGAGGAGATTAGACGTGGCACTTGGTGCCATGGTCTAGTTGTGAGGTCTGTGGAGACAGGTTGGACTTGATGATCCTTGGGGTCTCTTCCAACTTTAGTTATACTGTGACACTGTGATACTGTGTATTGCCAGCCCCACCAGTTGGAAGGGCCTGCTGCGTCTTCAAGTGGACTGGACCCCCAAGGGTAAGACTGCCCAGCTGATGGGGAAGGGACTAGCCAAGTCTAGCAGTCCACACATCTGCTACAGTCTTAAGTAGCAGAATAACAAGCCTCACAACCCTGTGTGTCAGCTCAAAAAGCAGGACCAGTGCCTAGCCATATGCCTGTGTGACTCCACCACTGTGGGAGAGAAAAGGAGCTGTCACTTCTGTCACACTATGCCCTGTGAACCCCAAGGAAACCCAGAGCACTGTCCATGCCTGTGCTTATAATATGGGCCCACTCTTAGAGGGTTCTGCCTGCTCCTTTGAGCAAAGCAAAGGGGAAGCTGCTGCCCTGCACAGCCACACCTCTTCCCTGGGGCCATCCACGCAAGCCCCGAAGCACATTTACACAAGTCGACCCTGTCCAGAGACCAGCCCTACCAGCCCTGCTTGACTAACCCTGCAGGACCACTCCCTGACATCTGGAGGGAGACGCCTGACTCCTGCTAAGGGAGCCTGCCTACCAGCTAGCCTACGTTCTGTCCCCTCTCCAATGCTGTGGGAGGGGGAAGGCTGCCCCCACCGTTGCCATCCGGACCAACCCAGGTGCCAGCCCCAGTGACAGCAGCCTGCTGCAGCCTAGCAACTAACCTTGCTACAAATAAAGGCCACAGTGTCCTTCCACGTGCTTTCCACTCACTAACATTCAGTTCAAAGAACCCATTCCTAGCAGCATAACATTTCCAGTTCAAGCCTCTGACACACTGTAACACTCTCTGTATATATGTAAGCAGCTGCCAGCATCTTGTCAGGTAACCGCCAAATGGACAAGCGGTAGAATTGCACCTTTTGTTCCTTTAATAGAAATTACTTCTGTAAATATTATAATTGCATCCAAATTGTAAATATTAAACTACTTATGGGATATATTTCACAATTGTGCACTAGAATCTGTATATTAAATAGTGATTCATCAGTTATTAATAATTTCAATAATAAAACTAATATTTATATAATTCATATTTCATATTAATAAATTAACAACATCTTCATCACAGTGATCCTTGAGGTCTCTTCCAACCCTGAGAGTTCCATGATTCTATGAAAAAAAAAAAAGGCTAAACAAAACCACCACCACCAAAATGGTTTTGGCAGCGAGTATGGCATATCATTATCTCTTTCTTAAACCTCTCTTGGATATTCTTAGGACCATACAATATTCTTTCCAGTGCATTCTGTCCTGCAACTGTCAGAGATATGCTGCACTAAATGGATATTTAAGCCAAATTGTTACAGCATGTCTTATGTTGTTATGACAAAAGAGTAGAGTAGCAGACCACCAATCTGTTTAGATTTGTTTGTGGAAGATATTCAGTGATAATTTACAAGGAGTAAATAAAAAATATTTTTTTTAAAAAAAAACACAACCACCCACAACTACTGAACCATAAAAGGCACAGGGGAAAACAATGGAAACCTTAATTGGTGGAAAATACTGTTGGTAAAAGTGAGTGCAATTTGGACCAGCTGTGGCTCAAGACACTTCTGGCCCTTTGTAGAACACTTACCACTGAGCAAAACTCCAAATATGAGAATAATAAGAAAAGAAAACTTTGAACAGATTCTTCATCTTTTCAGTGTACTAAGCAACTCTCCTACCTACAGAAAAATTGCATTGCCTCTGAAAGTATATACATATTTTTGGTTTATATGTTCTAATTGTATTCTTTTATGGCCTTGTTACATGTTACAAGAGTGAAAGCAAAGTAAACCTTCATTGTCCTAGCTTTCAAGTCAGTATATAAGTAGGGTCATGTATCCATTTCACCTGGCAATGGACTAATTTTCAGTCACATTGCCAAATAAATAAATGCAGGTCTTTAAGTTAATCTTGCTTTACTGTGAGTGCCATTCAGACACTTGCCTCAGTTTAGAACTGCTGACTCTTTCTTAGTCAAATGTGATTTGCAAAAGAGAAACACAATTGGAAAATTCCAAGAACTTAAAGGAAAACAGGAGCAAAAATTATTATTGTTAATTTTTCAGTTCTTGAGACTTAAATAAAGAAAATCAGGATGTACTGTGTGCTGCTTAATTTGTAGTTAATGACATTAATTATGCTTTGGTTTGTATCTTTTTTTTCTAAATATTTGCATGTTCAGGTTTTGAAAAGGAGTTTCTCCTACAGGCAGCTCTGATGCACTGAATTTAGGGAATAGAATCTCAAACAGTGCTCAGCTGATAGAAGGAAATGTTTTAGCTCTTGTGGGCCATAAACCTTGGGAACAAACGGCAACTATGTAAGAGAGAAGAAAGCATTTAGCTAATTACCAACGGCCATTGTGACTCAGGAAGACACACAACGACCTGAGAATGAGAGCTGGTAAGCATTGCAAGAAAGTCTTTTGTCTTCTCTCTGAACTTAGATAAGAGATGCTTGATCATTTGCCTTTTGTCTAACACCTGTCTGAGCCTTGCCAAGGGATGTGTGTTCCCTGGCATTTCCTTGGCAGCCAATCACGAATCTGTAACTGTCGCACAGACACATCTAATTGCCAATCACAAGTAGCTTTTGATTATGTTAGCCTATATAAAGAAATGACTTTGTACAATAAAGTAGACACTTTGCTTGCATCAAGCTTCATCTCCAACTCTCAATCGCGGTGCAGCTCTGTCAGGGAAAAGGGAATAAGAACCTTCCTTATAAAAGAATTTCAGTAATCCATTGTAGAAAATACTATTTCTTGTGTTTCTTGTCTGGTTTGGGCAGTGGCTTGATGGGAAAGATGTTTCAAACTCATTTCTAAAGTAGAAAGTGGAGAAGTTCTAGTACTCAATCCTCCAAGACTTATAATGGAGTTGACTACTTTCTGATAGGTGTTCTGCTAGCGTTACTAACAATAACTTTTCAGAAGAGTCACTACAGAAACACTGGAACTAGCAGAAAACAAACTTTCATCATATTTCAGTAATGAAGCTAAGATGAAAACCCCAGTGACTTTGTAAACAGACTAGATAACTTAATTGATCTGTCATAGCACAAGAAAAAGAAAAAAATTAATTGAATGATCATGATCTGTTGATATCTGAGAGGAATCCAACAGAACTGTTTTCAGTAACTCAGACAATGTTTATTTTATTATATTTCCCAAAGTTTTATTTTGCCTAACAAGAGATTTGAAAAAATAGAGACTGAAAGGAAGAAATTTAAATAGTTCACAAAGATTTCTTAAAATATTATATTCTATATGGATGCTTAATCCTAAAACTGTATCTTCACATTTTTTCACTTTACTTTATCCCTGAAAGTGTAATATAGGTGAAAATCAGTAATTTGTGTACTATAAATACTCTAAAAAAACTGGTATGCAGAAATTCATTTAGCTTAAACATGAAAAATACCTGAATTTTCAAGGTTGTGTAAGGACCCATGCAGTGTAAGTCTTGAACAATGATAAAGTCTTCTATAGTTTCCACTGCTCAGAAAGCAGGACCACTGCCTCTGTTAAGGCCTGTTTATGACAGTGTAATGAAGGGAGGTTACTAATTTATTATATTAAATATTACAATTATTTGTATTAATATTAAAATTAATAACAATTTATCATTATTTATATGCAAGTTCTAGTGCACAATTGTGGCTATAGCCCATAAACTTGTACCCCATTGGAAAATTCATAAAATAGTTATTCAATTAAGAACTCAGAGTTGCAATTCCACCACTTGTCCACCAGATAGCGACCTGACAAGATGCTTGTGACTAAACAGCTAAAGAGACAAAATGAGTTTGGGCAATACAATCAAAGGAATCTTAAATCAATTATGATCATGAGTTATGACTCCAGATGCTGCCAGGGTGCTGCTTATAAGGCTTAGGCTACAATTTCATGCAAGCTAACAGGCACTGAGATTTAAGCTGAACCATATCTGGTGCTGCACATGTGCAACTGAAAGATACACTTTCGGTTGTAGCTTGTTGCTAGCTACCTAACTACACAGGCTGGCTACCGAGATGGTTCATCCCAGGTCCTGGTGGGGCTGCAGCTGCTGGGGTCTGGTCCCACGGCAAGCTCAGGGCTTGCAGGGCTGATGCTGGTTCCTGGGGCAGTCCTTCTGGAAGGCGGCAGCTTCCTGGACTGGTTCAGACAGGTTTCAGATGGTGGAGTGGTCCTGGTGGAGTGGTCCTGCAGGGCAGGGTGACCATTCCCTGTTGTTGGGCTTGGACATCTATCTGGGAGCTGCAGCAGGTGTGGCCAAGCATTTCAGGTCAGCCTATCCTGTGAAGTGGTCAGGGACAGGGACAGTGCAAGGCTGTGGGCTTTCCCAGCTTGGCTCAAAGTGAGCTGGCAGGACTCTCTCATGGGTGGTCCTGGTTTTGAATTACCCTGGGGTTTACAGGGCTGCAGAGTGGGGATGGGCAGGCTGCTCCTCTTCTTCTGCAACCAGCAGGATGGGGCAGGATGCAGCTAGATGCTGTTCCTGCTTTTGTGAGCTAGTACAAAGAGTTGTGGCTTGCTGGTCTGCAACTTATGCCTGTAGCAGATGTTTGGACTTGCTGAGATTCAAGCCAGTCCCTTTCCCATCAACTGGTTAAAGCTTACGTTCAGGGGTCAGTCCCTTTCAAGACCTGGTGGCTCTTTCGGACCAGTGGGACCGGGAGATATGACACAAAGCTGATTGTAACTTTGGAGGTTTCCAGGTGAACTGAGGCACCGTGGCTTTTTCCAGGTTACTGGCTTCTCTCCCAGCTGCAGAGGCTGGTAGTATGTATGCAAGTGGGTGGAGCTTAATAGAAGCAATAGCAAGGAGCTTAGTAGCACAAAGCAAAGAGAAAAGAGCAAAGAGGCAAAGAGTTTGGTACCACAGAGCAGAGAGTGACTTGCTTACAACTTGGGGTAATACTTATCCATTACTTGAGCCTTGAATTTGCACCGATAGTCAACACTGATTAATACTTTCTCAGCATATGATCAAGTGTGTAGCCAGAATTGTGTCCAAACTTGGAAGGAGCACAAGCTAAGCACAAGCATCCCATACAGCAGGTGCATGGTTTGTTTACAGAGACTGATTGACATCTTGCTCTTTGTTTCCCCAGCTCTGGGTGAGCATCCATTCCAGAAAGGACAGGAAAGTGGGGGGATGTGAGCCAAACATGCTGGGACAAATTTGGCAATATCTGGGGCATAATTCTGGGCATAGGATGCCTTCACGATAGACAGCTAAAATGTTTTTTTCAGTAATCCTAACTCTCATGAAACTATCCTGACAGCTTCTACATGCAGAAGTTAAGTACTTGTTAACACACTGAAAACTGGAATGGTCCATGTGCTGGGTTGAGGCAGCCCCCTCTCTCCCCACCACGGGCAGGAATAAAACACTCAGACAAACGGATTGCAAAAGTGATGAAAGTTTAAATAGAAAGCAGTGAATGTTACAGAGAACCCAAAGCGCAGTGACAAAGAAAGATCCCAAAGCAAACCCAGAGGCATCCCATCCCCACCTGAGGGTACACCCGAGACCCTCAGGGCTCCTTCTTCCCCCTCCCTCTGCTGGGCTAGTCTCAGCTGGCCAGGTCTGAGACTGCCCATCCCCCCGTGGCCTTGGGCCTAGCCAGGCCCAAAGCCAGGAGACATCTCCCCCAGTTACCGGCTGGCGGAGGAGGAAGAAAAGAGGCAGTGCTAGACTCTGCACTGGATCTTATAGTGGTGCAAAGAATTATGGTAGGAAATACACAATTTCCTGTGTCCATCCCTCTGGGCTGGACTTCTGGACACAGGAAGTGAACACACCAGGGGGGCACCCAGCTCAAACTGCAACATGCCACCCCTGTATTTCATACCATAATCTCTGCACCTAAACACATCATCAAATCAGAAATCTCCTGATGACATGTCCAGCGAAGTCCACATCTTCATCTGGGCATCCACTCAAACAGTCTTTCCTTCAGGCTCAAGTGTCAGTCCATTCCAGTTCTTCTTCTCTCATTTAATGGAACCTCCCGCGATGCAGAGTTCACTCTTCTGCGGTGCAAGCTCTTCATGGGTCCGTTGGACATCCTGGTCACCTGGAAAGAACCTCACAACTTCTCAACCAAGCCTTCATTCCCATCTCTATCTACTCAGCGGCATATTTCCACCCCTGGGGCAAGCCAGTCAGAACAATCAGGCTCTGCTGCTTCTCCACCCCTCCAGGAAAATAGCACGCTGAGCCTCTCTCAACACTGCGTGGACCTATCCCAAGCCCAGTGCTGACCGCTTCCAGCCGCGGCCCGAGGCTCCACAGACGCATGCCACAGGTACACCGCCCCTCCACTGGGCGTTCGCGTACCGCAGATGTGGCAGCTCCAAGTACACAGCCCCACCCCGGGAGAGGGAGGGGCTGCTCCACAACCTGCTGAGAAGAAGGGAGGTGGAGCCAGGTGCTAGGCGCCATTTTCGGAACTCGTCCGAAAACGTCGGGGAAGAGAACAGGGCTGGCCCCACCGCCGCTCCGAGCGCATGGCTCGGCCCTCAGCCGCCGCAGACCGAGTGCACGGCAGGGCTCCAGCCACCTCTACCGCCGTGGTACAGAATCAAAATCGCCTCCACCCCTCGGGCATTCAAACGGCTCCTCCAGCGAAAACCATAAACGCGTCCCCAGGGCCCTTGAGAACAGCTTTCAAACTGAGTTCCCGTTCGCCCTTCCTGGGTATCGGGAGCCGGGCTCGCCCGCTCCGCCGCGGCTGGCCCTACCCTGCAGCGAGAACAGACCTGACTTTGATCTGCTCGCCGCTGCCCCTTCCCCCACTTCACCCCCCACTGCTTCTGCCGCTCTGCAGAGAGTAAAGGTGGAGGAGGGGCAGGTCCCGCATTCTTAAGCGATGCCCCAGTTCCGATGGTTAAGAGCCACCCCTGCTTGAAATAGCAGGAGGGGCTCTGTGCCATCGGCCACGCACCAAGTGTCCCCCGGCAATCCACGAGAACTCACACAATCGCCCCAACAACAACAACACTTGAGCCCCAACTGCCAGAGAACCAGAACGACGCCCAGAACTAAATTTAAACTTTCTTACCTTTTGCAATCCTATCTGCAGAATGCACAATAACAAACTCCTCTCCTGCCTGGCTCGCCAAGAATGTGGTGGGTTTGGAGGGAGACCCCCTCCCCACAACAACCATCCTCTGCTACCAAGAATGTGCTGGGTTGAGGCAGCCCCCTCTCTCCCCACCACGGGCAGGAATAAAACACTCAGACAAACGGATTGCAAAAGTGATGAAAGTTTAAATAGAAAGCAGTGAATGTTACAGAGAACCCAAAGCGCAGTGACAAAGAAAGATCCCAAAGCAAACCCAGAGGCATCCCATCCCCACCTGAGGGTACACCCGAGACCCTCAGGGCTCCTTCTTCCCCCTCCCTCTGCTGGGCTAGTCTCAGCTGGCCAGGTCTGAGACTGCCCATCCCCCCGTGGCCTTGGGCCTAGCCAGGCCCAAAGCCAGGAGACATCTCCCCCAGTTACCGGCTGGCGGAGGAGGAAGAAAAGAGGCAGTGCTAGACTCCGCACTGGATCTTATAGTGGTGCAAAGAATTATGGTAGGAAATACACAATTTCCTGTGTCCATCCCTCTGGGCTGGACTTCTGGACACAGGAAGTGAACACACCAGGGGGGCACCCAGCTCAAACTGCAACATCCATAAAATAAATCGCTTTTCTCCAATTTTCATTGAAGACATCATCTGGGTACAGTTGCCCCTAAAGGTAACGTGTTCCTGAAACAAGTATCTTCCCAACAACAGCTACTATCTCAGAATCTAACACCAGTATAGCTCATGAAAGATAGCAGACTTGCTCTGGTTTTGTTTTTGGTTTTGCTTGTGTTTAGGTTTGTTTGTTTTGTGTTTGTGGGGGTTTTGGGGGGCTGTGATTTTTGTTGTTTTTTTGGTTGTTGTTTTTGTGTTGGTTTTTTTCCAAAGAAATCAATGAGGAAAATGCTTTGAGAAACAGCAACTCCTGTCTGACACTCAGAAATCTAAATTAACATGGCAAACTGCTATGATTTTCAGTGCTGATTTTCAACTATGATCCAGTTCATAAGCCTTCATTGCTGACTTGCTCTGTTACATTCTACATATGTAGTCAAGAAATGTTTTAAATCATAAACCAATAATTTGGGGAACTGAAATATTAGAAAACATTGGTGTGTTAAACTAAACCTCATAAGCATTAAACTTTTGTCTAATATATATTTTATTCCATATTATTGTCATCACTACAAACAAATTTACACAGAATGGAACCGGTATTAAGAATGTAAAATAAATTTTTTAAAAATACAAAACACAAAGACAACCAACCAACAAAAAATAACCAAAAAAACCCAAACCAAAACAAAAAACCCACCAAAGATGACAACATTGTGGTAGTTTTAGGCTATGCCTTTAAAATGTATCTGCAGATTTTGAGCAGAAAAGTAGAAAGATATAAATAAATCACTACTGGGTGTAAAAAGGAAAACAAAAGTTTATTCTAAACAGATTCATTGGATAAATGCCTGGGATAAGCAAAGCTGTATTATAACGATTCTTCACATTTCACTTCCATTCCCATTACTCTTTTCTTCTTTTCTGATCATGGCTGTTATTTCTTTGCTCGGGAGATAATGTGCTTCTGGCTGGCCTTGAGATAAGTCTAACACTGCTTTTCTCTCAAGTCCTCTCTCTCTCAGTTCAGGGGGGTTTGGGAGGTTTGGGGGGGGGACGGAGGGGGCAGGCAGTGGAGCAGATTCCCTACTCTTTTGACCAGGGGGGTTTCTGTGTTGTTTGCTAATTGTAAACATCTGTATAATATTGTAAATACTGTATATTTTGTACATATTCATTGTATTCCATTGTAGAGCATAGTTTTTCCTTGTACATACAGCTTCATTTACTTCTAACTGAGTTGGTCTGGCTTAAAAGTTAATGCTGGGGTGAAATTTCAACCCAACACAAACATAAAAAAAAAGAAGTCAGTTTCTGAATTTAATAGAAAAATTTCCATTCTTCTTAGTTTAGGCCCTTTTCAAAGATTATGATTTTATCAACTGTCATGAAATGTAAAGCAAACATCAGGAGTGACAGAGTTTTACCTGAACCATATGCATTTCTAAAGCTGCTATTCTCACCTGGGAGCATGTTTACACTGGTCTCCTTGGACAAGGTTGCAAGAGACAAGCGAGATATGATTTAATTGTTAAGAAAACCAACTTCTAACTCTTTTCTTTGATACAGTGGTGAGGTCTGTCATGATTACTGAGAGATACATTAATTAATTAATGTATTGAAATGCAAATGATTAAAATAACTATTGATTAATCTTTGTGAACATGAACACACAGGAGAGAAGTCTAGATATAAAGCTTATTAAAAGCAAATACTGTGGCATTCCACAATAGCAGATAAAATTTGACTTCCAACAGCATGTAAAAACATCACCACAGAACATTGTAGCATGTTTTGTAAGCAGAAGTGTACCTGACATGCTCAGAAACACATCTTCATCTGCTTCTGTGGAACTAATTTGGTATATTATTATTTATTCTCTAACTATATGTTTAAAAGATATTTTGTTTTGGCACTGTTCTTTGTTTTACGACTTGCAGTCTGACAACGTAACTTTAAAGACTATTTGCTGAAAGGATGAATTTGTTCAAGAGAAGTGTGTGTGTGTGTGTATACAGTTGAACTGAACACCATTATTACTCAACAGTCACTGATTTCATTTGTCACTTTATTGCTTGAGTCAGGGGAGTGGATTAAGGCACAGGATGTCACTGCTACTCTAAGAGAGCATCCTTTTTGGAAAGCCAGTTTATTGTTTGGTGTTTATTTGAACAAAAAACTCTTCTTCAAAATGTGAGCTGTTTCCTGAGTGGAGGCAGAAGCTGAATAGCATTCTTCATGAGAAAGGGAGTGATTTAGTGCACCAAGTTATGCAGGAGTTTGATGCAATCCATTCATGCTTCTGATGAAATGAAAGGATATGGCCTCATCCTAGACAAACCCATAAAGCACATCAACAGTTAGGAGAACAAATCTACAGCATCACTACCAGTCATGTTGACCAGTGGAAGGGTTTTGGTTTTTTAACTAGAAATCTGCTGTAGTTTATTCCAAGATTTACATGGAACTGACTTAATGAATAGCAAAGAATAAATTTTAACAGACAAAATTGGGTGTTCCTTCTTCCAGTTCTGTATTTATTCAGATGGCTGTTCATCTAAGATAGTAGTCTGTTGTTGTTGCTAGTGTTTGCATTAGATGTAAAGAAGACACGTTTGCATTAAAATCATGGTCTTTTTCACAGATATTTCCTGACTATAATTTCACATACCAGTTTGTGTTCTATTGCAATCACACGTTTTTGCACTGATTGCTGGAGTTAAAAAGCACTTTGTTACAAAGTCTAAATATTTATTTCTGATGTTGTGTTTTGAAATTTTATTTCTTCGCATAGTTTCATGTGTTGTTTGATTAGTTTTCTCCATTACTTACTTTCATCTCGACATGTAACATTTAGGAGTAAGCACCTCTTTTAAGTACCTAGATTGGAGGTACCTAAAACTATAGAGTCCTATATGTTAACACTGAAAAAAACAGTGGACCAACCTCACAGTAAGCATTATGTTTAGTGTAAATCCTTAAGATGTTATAAAACCCACAAAAATATGTAATAGTCAAATTCTCAAACTTAGTGCACTTGCTTAAAAGAAATAAAAAATTAAAGGCAAACTTGACTTCATTAACTGTAAACTTTAGAATGCAGGACCCATGGTTACAACTTCCTACTAATTTCCTTAAGATTTTCAAAAGAGAATATGAACATCCATCAGAGAAGTTCCTGAGATAGGTTTTGCATGTATTGTGATTGTATTAGAAAAGCTTTTCTGTTAGAAGGGAAAATCATCATAGAGAAATAATTGCAATTTTAATATCACAGAGCAAGGTCAGGCAATAGAAATTTCTGTCTGGGGTCAATCATCCTGAATAGATACAAATGTTCAAAGATGAAAGCCTCAAAATGAATAAAAGATAAAGTCTTTGGAAGCATCTTTCTGCTGTGGGACTGTGGTGATATTTCTGGAATAAAGTCCTTGAATTTGAAATTGGTTGTTTCAAACACTTTTTTCAAGACATTCAAGCAAACTTATACCATTTGACTTTTGGACAACAAATTTGTATTTTGGTTGTATTGGAGTTATATTGCAGTACTTTTAATTCAATAGGAACAAAGAAATCTTAATTAAAAGCAATAAGTGGGAGGAAAATTGTTACATTTTTTCTTTTGGTCTGTCTTCAAAAAATTTGATATTAGTTATTTCATTTCTGTATTTTGTGATGTCCCACATGCTATAATACCTTATTTATTTATTTATTTATATTATTAAAAGAGTGTGTTCTATAAATAGTAACACCATCTTCATCTTCATTGCATACAAGTAAATTTTTCTCCATGTTGCAGTTAATACTTATGTTCCTCTGTCCCATAAAAGCATCATCTATTGTGGTCGTTTGAGGCTGTGCCTTTAAGAACAAACACTGCTGGAACACACTGGCTAATGTTTTTGGTACTAGAACCAAAACATTCTGATATTCTAAATGAATTTCATTGCTGGATAAACAAAAATGCAGCTTTAGATTGTAAAGCAGTTAGAAATTTTTTTTTTTCCTCAGTTCAGTTCGGTTTGGGAGCTGGGGGGAGTTGGAGGTTTCAGCCTGTTCTCCCTGCCTGCTTCTTCTGCGAACTGCTGGAGTTGGCCTTCAGATAAGCAAACACTAATCCTGCATGGGCTTTTGAAGCTTGCTAACAACTCTTCTCCTTAGTAACTTGCCTTTCTCTCTCTCTAACCCCTTTTTGGGGAAAAAGGGAGGTGGGGGGGGAGAGAGGGGGTTCCAAGGAGGGGATCCCTCCCTCGGGGAGGGATTTTTGTTGTGTTATTTGTCTTTGCTGTGTATTTCTGTGTATATATTGTAAATACCTGTATATATTGTGTTATATATAACCTGCTTTCCATATATGCTTGTAAATATATAGCTTGCTCTTCGACTGAGTTAGCTGTGGTTTCTTACTCTGTGGAGGAGAGAGAGCTAAGCCCTCTCTCAACCTACCACATTATTGGCTGCCCAACTCGGGACTTGGTGACAAATTAGTTTGATTTATTGCTTGCTTGAGTCGAACGAGCAAACATGAAGGTGTTTTGGCTTTTAGAGCGTCTGTTCTTCTCGGTCTTTGGTGTATTGATCTACAAGTATTGCCTGGGTATGATTATCGATCAGATAGGTAAATATATAATGCAAAAATTATATTTGTGGTTTAAGTACAAGATGCAGCTCCTATATGATCGGTGCCTGGAATTCTTTTGTGTGAAAGGATACAGGAATTTTACATCGAGCACACTCCCTATTGAGATAAAGGAGTTTAAGATTCCGGTCGGTGAAAGGGTAATTTTAAGTGATGGCTGGGATCCAAAGCTGATTTTCTTGATTTGTGTAGTTCTGCTATCGGTGATGATTAATGTGTATTTGCTAGTAGCACTGTACCGGGAGAAAAAAGTGTCTAAGGCATGTTTTGTTATTAAACGGAGGGCAAAGAGACGAAAACACCACCCTGGCTCTGTTTCAGGAACATCCAGTGAGGATGATAATGGAGAATCTGTGTCAGTTAAAGATAAAGCTAAAAAGTCAATTGGCAAGGCGGCTCTGAATAGCAATGGTGATGATTCTGGCAAGCAGCCAGGGGCTGCAGTTGCCCCAAACATGGTGGCTCCCGTGTCCCCGGCAGCCACCATTAACGAGGCAAAGTCATTTCCTCCTTCTTCCATGGCAGGAGCGGAAGCGTCCTCCAAAGCAGCTAATCTGTCTCAAAGTATATCAGCTTCTGATAATAAGGCAGCTGGAAACCCAAACACAGCTCCAGTAAAGCAAGTAGCAGCTTTAACAACAAGGAGGGGTAAGGCTAAAGCTGACTCAGGAGCTGACGGGGATGCACAGCAAGGTTCTTCTGCTGGGGAGGAAGAGAAAATTTGTCTTAAAAATATAGCTGAGTTATTGAGATCATCAGAGTGTTGTAGTTTGAGTTGGGTGCCCCCCTGGTGCATTCACTTCCTGTGTCAAGAAGTCCAGCCCAGAGGGATGGACACAGGAAATTGTGTATTTCCTACCATAATTCTTTGCACCACTATAAGATCCAGTGCGGAGTCTGGCACTTCCTCTTTCCTTCCCTCTCCGAGACTTGGTAACTGGGGGAGAGATCTCCCGGCCATGGGCCTGATTGGGCCCAAGGCCACAGGGGGATGGGCAGTCTCAGGCCTGGCCAGCTGAGACTAGCCCAGCAGAGGGAGGGGGAAGAAGGAGCCCTGGAGGTTTTGGATGCACCCTCAGGTGGGGATGGGATCTTTCTTTGTCACTGCGCTTTGGGTTTTCTGTAACATTCACTGCTTTCTATTTAAACTTTCATCACTTTTGCAATCCGTTTGTCTGAGTCGTTATTTCTGCCTGTGGTGGGGAGGGGATGTGCCCCAACCCATTACACAGAGGATCGAGATGCATCTCTTGGTAGGACAGCAGCTAGTGGTGGTGCTTCTCAGCTTAAAGGGATCCTTGAGAGGTTGTTGGGACCACACGTTGAGGAAGAGGAGGCAAAGGAGCAAGAAGAAGATGATATAAGTGACTGCGCTTCACCGTGTGAGGAGCTTAGAAATGTGAGAAAAGACTATCTCAGAGCAGATAAGGAGCAAGTTCTCGCTTGGCTTGGTAGATATTATGATACAGGTGCTCCAGCTCTAATGGTTGGAGACGAGTCAGCAGCTCAGCTAGGAACTCTCTCGAAGGATAATGGAATAGATAGACATCTAGGCAAGGCTCTCGGTAAGGTTAATCTGTGGATACGCCTTTTAATGGCAGTTCTCATGAGATACCCTTCCCGAGATGATCTTCCATGGAATCCTAAGCCCTGGACTACCATAGATGAGGGAATTACGCGTCTGAGAGAATTTGCTGTTAGAGAGATACTCTATGGTGAACATGAATCTCTGAATCCTGATGATGTTCCTGTGGGAAATGGTCTTGCTAAAAAGCTCATCAAGCTTGCTCCTTCCAATTGTGCAAACATTCTGGCAAGCAGAATTGTAGCAAGAAATTATGGCGGAGCTCCTCCTACGGTTGGCCAATTCACTGATCAATTGAGACAATTGGATGATAGCATGACACGTGTTCCTTTGGTTTCAGCCATTGAAACTCTGTCTGGAAAACTGGAGAATTGCATGAAAGAGCTGAAGGATGAATTTAAAAACACCATATCACAATTGGCACAAAGAGATAATTCCAATTCTTCTTCCAGGTGGGTACAGGTTTCATCTGTGAGGAACAGACATCCTCCAAGGAGGTCATTCCAAAACAGACCAAACCAAAGCAGACCACCAAGGCAGTCACGTAGGACTATTTGGATTACCCTGCGTGATCAGTTTGGTGAGAACATGAACAGGTGGGATGGTCAACCAACTTCTAATCTTTTCAGGAGACTGAGAGAACTGCAAAGTGGCAGAACCCGAGGTAGCAATACCTGAAGGGTAGCTGTTACTTCTACAGTTCCCCAGGACAATTCTAGTAGCTCCAACAGTGGCTCCAGTTCTAACACTGCACAGTGTGCTCGTTGCACCTGTGGACATGTTCCCCATAATTAGGGCTGCCCTGCCTCCCACCAGGGGGAGGAGAGGGGTAATAGAGATAACAGAATCTATTGGGATGTGTACATCCAGTGGCCTGGCACTTCGCAATTTCAGAAGTACAGGGCCTTGGTTGACACAGGAGCTCAGTGCACCATATTGCCATCAAATTATCAGGGATCGGAGTCCGTAACTATTCTGGGAGTCACTGGTGGATCTCAAGAGTTAAGTAAGGTGGAGGTTAATATAAGTCTAACTGGTCAACAGTGGAAGAAGCATACAGTTGTGACCGGACCTGATGCACCTTGTATTTTGGGAATTGATTTTCTGAGAGAAGGGCGTTTCAAGGACCCTAAAGTTTACAAATGGGCTTTTGCAGTAGCTTCTGTAGAAGTTGATGGACAAAAGCTGAAACTGTCTGCTAGACCTGAACTTTCTGATGACTCTGCAGTTGTGGGACAACACAAGATTCAGGACATTAAATTGCCAGTTGCTTCTCAGACTGTGCATCACAGACAATACAGAACCAACCGTGACTCTTTGTTGCCCATTCAGAATCTGATTCGTCAGTTGGAGAGTCAAAAAGTCATCAGCAAAACTCATTCACCTTTCAACAGTCCAGTGTGGCCTGTGCGAAAGCCGGAGACTGGCGTCTGACGGTGGACTACCGAGCCCTGAATGAAGTGACTCCACCTATGAGTGCAGCAGTACCAGACATGATGGAACTCCAGTATGAGCTGGAATCCAAAGAGGCCAAATGGTATGCTACCATAGACATTGCTAATGCATTCTTCTCTATTCCCATAGCAGAGGAATGCAGGCCTCAGTTTGCTTTCACCTGGAGAGGAATACAGTACACTTTCAACAGACTGCCAATGGGCTGGATCCACAGCTCCAGCATCTGTCATGCAGTAATCCACGATGCTCTGGAGGAAGGTGGTGCTCCAGAACACATCCAGTTCATCGATGATATCATCGTCTGGGGTAAAACTGCTGAGGAAGTCTTCGAGAACGGTAACAAAATCATGGACATTCTTCTGAATGCAGGTTTTGCCATCAAGAGAGACAAGGTGAAAGGTCCTACCACAGAGATCCAGTTTCTGGGAGTGCAGTGGCAGGATGGACGCCGACACATTCCAGTGGATGTGGTAAATAGAGTCTCTACCATGGCAAATCCCACCAACAAGCGAGAAACTCTACGTTTCTTGGGGATAGTGGGATTTTGGAGACTACACATTCCTGGATACAGTCAGATTGTGAAACCTCTGTATGATGTGACTCGAAAGAGGAACAGTTTCCACTGGGGACCTGAACAACAAGCAGCCTTTGACCAGATAAAGCAAGAGGTAGTTCAAGCAGTGGGACTGGGACCTGTCCGAGATAGTCCAGACATTAAGAATATTTTGTACACGGCTGCAGGTGACAATGGTCCAACCTGGTGCTTGTGGCAAAAAGCTCCAGATGAGACATGTGGACGACCTCTTGGTTTCTGGAGTCGAGGTTACAGAGGTTCAGAGGCTAATTGCACTCCAACAGAGAAAGAGATTCTAGCTGCCTATGAAGGAGTGAAAGCAGCTTCTGAAGTAATTGGAACTGAATCACTTCTCTTAGCTCCCAGATTACCAGTTTTGAATTGGATGTTCAAAGGCAAAGGTTCCACACCACATCATTCCACAGATTCCACCTGGTCCAAGTGGATGGCTCTGATAACACAGAGAGCTCGAATGGGAAATCTTGAAAGACCTGGTCTGGTGGAGGTAATCTCAAGTTGGCCTGAAGATACCAACTGTGCTAAACCTCCAGAGGAGAGAGTAATTCGTGCTGAGGAAGCTCCTCCTTACAATGACCTTTCTGATGATGAAAAGAAGTATGCTTTGTTCACAGACGGTTCCTGTCATCTCGTTGGGAACAAGCAAAGGTGGAAGTCTGCAGCGTGGAGTCCAACACGCCAAGTTGCAGAGGCGAAGGATGGAGAAGGAGAATCCAGTCAGTTTGCAGAGGTAAAAGCTGTCCAGCTAGCTCTCGATGTAGCTGAACGTGAGAGATGGCCAAAGCTGTATCTCTACACCGACTCATGGATGGTAGCCAATGCTCTATGGGGTTGGCTAAAGAACTGGAAGAACAATGGTTGGCAGAGGAAAGGAAAACCCATCTGGGCAGCTGACCTGTGGCAAGACATTGCCGATCGAGTTGAGAGAATTGCAGTGAAAGTGAGACACATTGATGCTCACATTCCTAAGAGCAAAGCTACTGAGGAACAGCAGCACAACCATCAGGCAGATCTAGCTGCAAGAGTTTCTCAAGTAGACAAGGACTCTGCACTTGATCTCGACTGGAAACACCGAGGTGAGATATTCTTAGCTCGGTGGGCTCACGATTCATCAGGACATCAAGGCAGAGATGCAACATACCAATGGGCTCGTGACAGATCCATAGACATTTCCATGGATGCCATCACCCAAGTCATCCATGACTGTGACATTTGTGCTGCTATTAAGCAGGCAAAGCAAAGTAAGCCCTTGTGGTATGGTGACAGATGGTCCAAGTACAGGTATGGTGAAGCTTGGCAGATTGATTACATCACTCTACCACATTCTCATTCTGGTAAGCAATACGTGCTAACTATGGTAGAGGCAAACACCGGATGGCTGGAAACTTATGCAGTTCCACATGCAACTGCATGCAACACCATTCTCAGTCTGGAGAGACAGATCCTGTGGAGACACGGAACTCCAGAGAGGATTGAGTCAGACAACGGAACTCACTTCAAGAACAACCTTGTAAAGAGCTGGGCAAAAGAGCACGGTATTGAGTGGCTTTTCCATATTCCTTACTATGCACCAGCTGCAGGGAAGATTGAATGCTACAACGGTTTGTTGAAGACCACTCTCAAAGCCATGGGAGGTGGATCTTTGAAAAACTGGGAGAAACATTTAGCACAAGCAACCTGGCTGGTGAATAGTAGAGGTTCAGTGAACTGAGCTGGACCGGCACATTCAGATCTGCTACTGAGAGTAGAAGGTGATAGAGTTCCTGTTGTTAGAGAAAAGAATCTGTTAGGTAAAACTGTTTGGGTATTTTCGCCCTCAGGAGAGGCTAAACCTGTCCGAGGGGTGGTTTCAGCAGAAGGTCCGGGTCACACTTATTGGGTAATGCAAAAGAATGGTGAAATTCAGTGTATTCCACAAAGAGATTTAACTTTAGCTGACAGAGCTTAATTTCAGACTGTTGTACAGCTACATCGCGTCCAAAGGAAGAATCCCTGAGGAATCTACAGTGCATGAACCCTGAGAACCCTGAGAGCCCTGAGTCAACTGAGAGTCCCTGAGTCCCTGTTTCCCTTTTCTTCGCTTTGTCAGCAGAGAGACAAACTGTTTTCCATTTTCTTGATTTTGGATTTTCTTGGACTTCTGAATCATCTACATCTGAGTATAGCCGGAATGGACTATGAACTTGACTTACAAACTGTAAATATTGTTCTGGATTGGATGGACAGTACGAACAGCCAATTAAATTGTTTAGAAAGGGGTGGACTGTGGTCGTTTGAGGCTGTGCCTTTAAGAACAAACTCTGCTGGAACACATTGGCTAATGTTTTCGGTACTAGAACCAAAACATTCTGATATTCTAAACGAATTTCATTGGTGGATAAACAAAAATGCAGCTTTAGATTGTAAAGCAGTTGGAAATTTTTTTTTTCCTCAGTTCAGTTCGGTTTGGGACTTGGGGGGAGTTGGAGGTTTCAGCCTGTTCTCCCTGCCTGCTTCTTCTGCGAACTGCTGGAGTTGGCCTTCAGATAAGCAAACACTAATCCTGCATGGGCTTTTGAAGCTTGCTAACAACTCTTCTCCTTAGTAACTTGCCTTTCTCTCTCTCTAACCCCTTTTTGGGGAAAAAGGGAGGTGGGGGGGGAGAGAGGGGGTTCCAAGGAGGGGATCCCTCCCTTGGGGAGGGATTTTTGTTGTATTATTTGTCTTTGCTGTGTATTTCTGTGTATATATTGTAAATACCTGTATATATTGTGTTATATATAACCTGCTTTCCATATATGCTTGTAAATATATAGCTTGCTCTTCGACTGAGTTAGCTGTGGTTTCCTACTCTGTGGAGGAGAGAGAGCTAAGCCCTCTCTCAACCTACCACATCTATTATTTCTGTTAGTTCAAAAATTCCAGTGAATTAGATGTGAGAAATAACTTAATTTTGTATTTTTCTTGTGTTTTCTGTTATAATAAAATTGAACTGTTAGCATAGGTATTAAAGTATTTTGTCTAATTCCCAAGAGGAGGGCCATGAAGAATAATGGTCTGCCTTTTCACTGTCCCCCACTATGAGTCAGGAGATCTATGGAAATACATGCTGTATATGAACTCAGTATGCTCTATGCCAAGACAAGTAAAAATGTTGCTTATTTGTTTGATTGGTTTTTAATGTAATTTTTTCTTGAGTAACTACACTTGACATTGATATTAGAAACTCAAAGGTAATGTCTTCAATTCATGGTAAAGACATTGTTGTTCCTCATCCTATACAAAATTAGAAAGAGAATCTGAAAGATGTAGCTTCATTTAAATGATTACATCACTTGATAACATTGCTATATCTTTACATGAAATTTTGTCAAAGACTGAAATCTATCAAATGTATAAACAAGGAGTGAGCCATGAGTGAAAAATAGACTAAAAAATGGACTAAAAAAAAATCCCCCTAATTTGTAGGGGAAATTGTAGATTTTGTTTAGTTTTGTACATTTTGTGCATTCCTGATCTTTGGGAATCTCAGCAGTATGACACCTGAAATCTCCTAAATCTTATTCCTAGCTCTGCATCATTCCTGAGAGGTCTAAAGTTGCAGGAAATAGAACTCCTAAATATGCACATATCCAAGCTACTCTATACTAAAGAGAAATTATTCTCATATCTCAAAGTGACAGCTGTCTCCAGAAATCAAAGTGACCTATTCATTAAAGACCTGAGTCCCATGTGCATGGTGGAATTCATTAAGGAATGTTATTCACATAGCAAATGCTATAGAAGTCTGTTGTCTGACATTCATAAATATTTGTGGTGTGCAATTAACTGGTAAAACTTCAGCATATTGGAAACGAAATATAAAAATGAGCTCAATGTTATTTTTTCTTTTTATTTTTGCAAAAATATTCCACTTCTATCACTCAGGTTTAGAGTCCTGTTTCTTTTGCATGAAGGTAAACTCTCCACATCAAAAACATCTTGGCCATGGTCATTTAATTCTGTCAAATCAGGGCTGGGGCCCTAGTATCTGGAGACTTTTATAGCCCACTGTCATTCTGGCAAGTGACAGAAATAGCGGGTGGAGCAGGTGCCAAGTAGAATAGTTATATTTTCATAGCAAGGTTGGAGAACTTTATGGTTTATAGATCCTCAATATACAACTGTGACACCCAACCAGTAAATATACAAGTTGCAAATCTGTAAACAGCTATTGTGGGAATTTGTTAATCTCTGTCCACTATAGGTTATTTTGTACAGGTGCTCAGGCTTTATATAAGAAAATTTTGACACTGTGTTCCATAAAAAAAGCAACACACTCATAGAAGCTTGCTTGTCATCAAAGGCAATAACATATTTTACAAAGTCTGTAAAACCTAACATTGTTCATAACGTCACAGTGTGGAGAACTAGAAAAGCAGAACTAATAAGGCCTCTCTAAGACAATTTCTAATGTTCTTTGAAAAACAAAAGTGTGGGTTTATGTTGAATCAAAGGTAATTCAAAGATCTGAATAAAACTAAACTGACAAGGTATTTCTCCATATTGAATATGCAATAAACCTCAAAATATTGAGTACAGTTGGAAAAAGATCTTTTGCTTTACTTTTTCTTTTAGTCTCCAATAACTGTTGTCTTTTGTTTGTATCATAAAGGAGGCTATGGTCAGCATCTTTCACTACAAATAGAAGCATGAAAAGAAAGTAAATTAGATCTGATTTTTTTTTAAGAAATCTGCTATCTTTTAAAAGAAAATCTGATCATAGTTTTCACTCACAATTTTCTATTCAGACAGCAAGACTCATTGATAAATATGAATTCTAAGGAAAAGCTTCCTTTAAAAAAATGACTGTTAGAGCACAGGTATGGATGCTAATTTTAACATGCTATGAGATGTTAGATTGCAAAGTATCCTGGAGATTATAGGAGGTTCACTTCCTTGGAAATTTGGTCTAGGAACACTAAAATCCTTGAATCTTCAAAACTGCTGCCATTACAGAAAAAGATTTTTAAAATTATTTCCAGAACTTCTACATTAAAAAATAAAACTTCACAGGTTTTCCATCCATTAGAAGCTAAGGATAGCTTCTCTGCCTCAAGATCGTCCCAGAGCTGTCAGCTGTAGACCTACTATTACTTAATAAGACCAGAAAAGTCTTATATGGGTAGATTCTGATAACTTGCCAGTCAGCTGGCACTGTGAGACTGGAAACATGCTGCATTGTCTTGGCAGACACAAACACCAGCAGATACAACTGATGCAGAGGACATGGCTGAAAGAACTTCAGTTGGGGTATTTGCTCAGTATCAGATGTGGTGGCAAGTCATTTAGTGGTAGACTTGACAGTTTTCAGGTTACAGTTGGACTCAATGATCTTAAGGGTCTTTTCCAACCTAACTGACTACTTCTATAATCATATTTCTCTTCAGAGAAGGAGGGAACAAACAAAAAAATTTAACTCTTTGGCTCATGTTCATTCACAATGCAACCCAACCCAGCTAATTTATGTTCTTAATTTAGATCCTGCCTCATGGAAATCTTATTAACCCTGGGTACCTAAAGCTCCATAAGTATCGAGTGGCAAGCACAAAATGCCTTTGAAAACCATCACAGGATTTTGATGTATCTCTTGTATCTTCTCACTGACTACACTGACTAGCTAAGAGATGGTTCTTCTTCATGGTATGATTCATACGATTCACATTAACTATTAATCTTTCTCATCATATCTATTCCTTTGAAGCTCTCCCACAATCTTCAGTTACTGCTCTCTTCTATTATATGGGTGATGATAATTCAATTTCTTTCATGCTGGGCAGTATCCATGATTCAGAAGATGGGACAAAACATTACAGTTGGGCTTAAATTTTGTCCTCACTTTCTGGTGCCTATACACTTTATGTTGCACTATGGTGAAGAATACCATCCATTGTTTAGGACATGAATTTCCACGAATGTTTAAGCATCTGTATCTGAGCATCAAAGGACTCAAAGGCTGAGGAGTGAAACACCTGTGGATAAATAAACATACGAGTTAGGCAGTTAAGAAAACAGAAAATCTGGATTTCTGCTTGGCATTTAGCTCACATCACCACTGAAGAGGTTGATGAGAAGAAAAGATAGCACCCTTATGGAATGATACAGTATTTACAAATGACACTGTACTTCACTAACTGCTATTCTCTATCTACTAGCCACAGTTAGTGGGTTCACAGTAATTGTATTATTACCAACTAGAAATTTGGGTATGTTTACATTCAAAACTTTGTATGAAGGAAATTTTAAATGCAAATGTATTTCATCTTGATCTGAAATTTGACCCCAAATGTTAGGAGACACACATTCCTCTGTAGGGATTCAACATGTTATCACTCTAGGAAACAAACAAAACTAACCAATCAACCAACCAATGACAGCAACAACAAAACCAATAACACCACACACACAAAAAAACCCCACCCCTGTGGTAGGTTGAGAGAGGGCCTAGCTCTCCCTCCCCCACAGAGAAAGAGACCACAGCTAACTCAGTCAGAGAAGCAAGCTATATTTACAAGCATATATATGGAATGCAGGTTATATATAACACAATTTATACAGTATTTACAAAATATATACAGAAATATACAGCACAGAAAAATAACACAACAAAATTCCCTCCTCAGGGAGGAGGGTTTCCCTCCCTGTAACCCCCTCTCTCCCCGCCCCACCTCTCTTTTTTCCCAAAAAGGGGTTAGAGAGAGAAAGAAAGGGAGTTATTAAGGAAAAGAGATCTTATTAGGCTTCAAAAGCACATGCAGAATTAGTTTTGCTTATCTCAAGGTCAGCTCCACTTAGTTTGCTGAGAAGCAGGCAGGCAGAGAAGCAGATCAGGCTGGCATGGCAGAACAGGCTGAAACTCCGAAAAATTCCAACTGCCCTAAAACTTAAAGTTGCATTCTGCATCTACCAATGAAATTCATTTAGAATATCAGAGTGTTCAGAATATGAGTGTTTTCATTCTGGTACCAAAACATTCAGCCAGAGTGTTCCCAACACTGTCTCTCTTCTTAAAGGCACAGCCTCAAGTGGTCACAACCCCACAACAAAACAGAGCAAGCAAACAAAAAGCAACACAGAAACAAACAGAAATTCCTATATTTATTTTATCTTAATTTGCTCAGTTAATTTATATTCCCAATGTTCTGAGCAAACATCAGAGCTTATCCACTTAGTGGTGTTGATTTCTAGCTAAAACATTTATATATGCTCACATGGAGTAAAACATGCTTTATTATACTGATGAACAAATTAGTAATTTGAACCTCAAATAGAAAACTATCTTGATAATATGTCTTTGAAATATGCATCAATATGCTAGAAAAATACTCTGATGAGATTTTCATGGCTGTTCTTTTTTTAATTTTTTTTTTAAATTCTCCCTAATTTTAAAGCATATTGTCAGATTTATTAGCTGTACTATTAAGTTTCAAACCACAACTATTTCTAACCCAGCACTTCTAACGTGAATCAGTCTTTTGACTCAGAAGTCTCGTTCTCAGATACTAAATCAACATGTGCCTTTATGATTCAACATTTCGTTGTAGGATTGTGATAGGTTACTCCACCCTGGGGAGGGAGTGGTTTGCAAGAGCCCTGCTTCCCCCAGGGGACAAAAGAAACCTGATTCACGTGGACATGGTTTCTCCCTCCTGGGAGGAGAGGTCCCCCGAGTCTGTTCCGCTCTCCCTTCCTGTCCAGCAAGACTATAAAGGGGGAGGGAGGATGTGGCAGTAATTCTTACTCTTTGCTCCTGCCTTGCCTGTTGGAAATATAAGGATGTTGTTAAGTCATGTAGGAGAAAATTTAGAGAAGCAAAAGCCCAGTTAGATCTTGTGAAATATTATAAAAAGCATTTTTATACATACATAAATGCTAAAAAGAGGGGCAAGAAGAACCTCCACTCTTTATTGGACCTGAAGGGGAAGGTTGTAACTAATGATGAGGAAAACGCTGAGGTTCTAAATACCTTCTTTGCCTCAATTTTCAACAATAAGGCAGGAGACTCCAGGATAACTGGCCTCCTGAACTAGTTGATGGGGTCAGGGAGCAGTGTAGTACCCCTGAAATCCACAAAGAATTAGTTCAGGACTTGCTGAGCCATTTGGATACTCACAAGTCCATGGGACCAGGTGGGATCCATCCTAGAGTGCTGAGAGAGCTGGCAGATGAGCTGGTCAAGCCTCTCTCCATCATTTTCCACCAGTACTAGCTCACCAGAGAGGTCCCAGACAACTGGAAACTGGCCAGTGTGATGCCCATCAACAAGACGTGTCAGAAGGAGGAACCTGGAAACTACAGTACCAGGAAAGATTATGGAGCAGGTCACCGTGGAGGCAATCACTGCCCACCTGCAGGACAGCCAAGGGATCAGGTCCAGCCAACATGGATTTAGGAAGGGCAGATCCTGCCTCTCCAAACTGATCTCCTTCTATGATCAGGTGACCTGTCTGGTGGATGTGGGAAAGGCTGTTGGTGTAGTCTACCTGGACTTCAGCAAGGCCTTTGACACTGTCCCCCACAGCAAACTCCTGGCCAAACTGTCAGCCGGTGGCTTGGACAGCAGCACTCTGTCTGGAACTGGCTGGAGGGCTGAGCCCAGAGAGTGGTGGTGAATGGTGCCACATCCAGATGGAGGCCAGTCACCAGTGGTATGCCCCAGGGATCAGTGGTGGGTCCCATCCTGTTTAACATCTTCATTGATGATCTGGATGAGGAGATTGAGTCAGTCATCAGTAAATTTGCAGATGGCACCAAGTTGGGAAAAGGTGTTGATTGGTGAGAGGGCAGAAGGGCTCTGCAGAGGGACCCTGACTGGCTGGACAGATGGGCAGAGTACAACATGATGTCATTTAACAAGTCCAAGTGCCAGGTGCTGCACTTTGGCCACAAGAACCCCATGCAGTGCTACAGGCTGGGGTCAGAGTGGCTGGAGAGCAGCCAGGTGGAGAGGGACCTGGGGGTGCTGATTGATGGTAAGCTGAACATGAGCCAGCAGTGTGCCCAAGTGGCCAAGAAGGCCAATGGCATCCTGGTCAGCATTAGGAATAGTTTGACCAGCAGGAGCAGGGAAGTCATTGTGCCCCTGTACTCAGCACTGGTTAGGCCACACCTTGAGTCCTGTGTCCAGTTCTGGGCTCCTCAATTTAAGAAGGACATTGAGACTTTTGAACATGTTCAGAGAAGGGTAACGAGGCTGGTGAGAGGCCTTGAACACAAGCCCTATGAGGAGAGGCTGAGGGAGCTGGGATTGTTTAGCTTGGAGAAGAGGAGGCTCAAGGGAGTCCTTATTGTTCTCTACAACTACCAGAAGGGTGGTTGTAGCCACGAAGGGGTTGGTCTTTTCTCCCAGGCAACCAGCACCAGAACAAGGGGACACAACCTCAAGCTGTGCCAGGGAAGGTTCAGACTGGATGTTAGGAAGAAATTCTACACAGAGAGTTATTGCCCATTGGAATGTGCTGCATCAGGGGACTTTTAGGCTTGAGGTGAGGAGAAAGTTCTTCACAGAGAGAGTTGTTAGGCATTGGAATGGGCTGCCCAGGGAGGTGGTGGAGTCACCATCACTGGAGGTGTTCAAGAGGGGATTGGATGTGGCACTTGGTGCCATGGTTTAGTAGTCATGAGGTCTTGGGTGACAGGTTGGACTTGATGATCTTTGAGGTCTTTTCCAACCGTGTTGATTCTGTGATTCTATGATTCTATGAAACAACCCACTGCTGCTCCTGGCCTCCTGGTTCTGCCTCGTGGTCAGGCCTGATCTTTTCCCTCACATGTCCACACACTTTTCTGAAGGACTAAAATACACATACATTGAAGGAGATACAAGGCCATCCAAATTTGGTATTGTATATTCTCTTATTCATCCTTATTCCTTACCCTTGTAATGAGAAGACACAAACAATACAAAACAGACAAACAACAAAATAAAATAGGGGGAAAATAAAAAAAAAAAATTCTAAAAATCTCTTCAAAGCTTTTAGTAGCTGTTCTTGGTGTGAACACATATACTCCATCTCCCCATTTATGCACTCAAAAAATGTATTTATGTTTGCATGAAACTTCCGTATGTATAGATTTTTACATTTCATATGTAAAAGTAATTTACACTAGTTTTAAACTTCCTTTGTATTCTGGCAGTGTTGTAAGAAATAAGCCCCAGGTTCTCTTACTATAAATGAAAGCTTATAGTTTGAGTGTTATTCATTAAATCACTCTTCAGCCTGGTTATACTTGGAGCTACTCATGCTATGCATACATAAATAGACACTGTGATAAATCCATGTCAGTAACTACATTCTTAATTCATTTCTCATACTTTATAAACATACTTTATAAGCACTGCTAGATATTTCTAGCTTTATCTTTTCCCCATTTCCTTTCTTTTGCAATTCCTTCTTAGAAATCCAAGGCAGACATCATTTTCTCATTATGATTTCTTGAACCTGTGATTCATTCTGCAGTATCCACATATTGTACAATTGCCAGAAAAGACAAGGAACTACATACCTCTTCATATTCTGTGGTCCTGTGTATCTATAACAAGTGTCTCCACAATGGATATTATGTCTTCCATGCAACTGATACTGATGTTTGTCTTTTCATGAAAATTAGAGACTGCCTGTCAAAGTGAACAGGTCTTTATAAACATACAGCCAGTATCATTTGTAAGGAACTAAAAGAAGAACAACTTAAGAATCAAGATACAGGAGTCTCAGATCTCGTGGGAATTACAACTTATGTAACTTAAAAATAAGAAAGATAAAACTCAAGTAAAAAATATCCTGAAAATATGTGTAATATACAACATTGTTTGGATTTTTTTTTTTTTTCTCTATTTTAAATATACCTGTAGCATAATTTCTGTACAGAATCACTAGTTGCACCTAAAGGATTTGGGGGTTACTCAACTCTATGGTCAAAGGATTACATCTGAAAGACGGCTTTACCAGATTTACTGCAGACTGCTTCTGAACCTCTCATGAAAGTAGGTATAAGACTCACATATTCAGATGCTGCAATGTTTGAAACCCTTTCTAGGAAGAAGATGAATACAAGTAATGTGCATAAAGGCTTTAAAAAGTACATTTATTATTTTTCCCCTTAGACTTCCAATTTAGGAAGGTATTTGACTTATGAATATATGCCTTGCTTCAATCGTACATCAATTTCCCACAAGACATTACTTCATCTTGAAGCTTTGATTTGGTTCTGGATTGAGCAGCTTCAGGCTTTCATCAGAAGGAACCAGAAAAAAGTATTGTGGATAATTTTTTCTTTTCCCCTAGCTCACATCCCCTGCTAAGGTTTGCTATCTGTATGAATAATTTCTTCAGCATATATATGAGGAGAATTTCACAGTCCAGTATCAGACATGAAAGTGAAAGGAAGTAAAGCAAACAGAAACAATAATAAACAAGTGCATAAAACAAATCTTAAGTATAGAGAGCAAAGTGGAGGGTAAAAATAGAGTGGGGAAGAAATGTAATTAATTTTAGAACTTAATTTAATAAATTTTGTTAAAGATGCTGAAAAATGCATTTCAATTGGACTTCCGGAGGGCAAACTTCAGCCTCTTTAAGAAACTTATTTGTAAAGTTCCCTAGGTACCAACCCTCATGAACCGAGGGGTCCAGGAGGGTTGGACCTACTTCAAACAGGAGCTCTTGAAGGCACAGGAACTGGCGGTCCCCATGTGCCGAAAGATGAGCCGGCGGGGAAGGCGACCGGCCTGGATGGACAGGCAGCTCCTGAAGGATTTAAGGGAAAAAAAGAGGCTGTATCACCTTTGGAAGGAGGGGAAGGCTTCTCGAGGTATGTTTAAGGAAGTGGTTAGACTATGTAGGAAT
Organism: Dryobates pubescens; assembly: GCF_014839835.1. NCBI lineage: Eukaryota > Metazoa > Chordata > Aves > Piciformes > Picidae > Dryobates > Dryobates pubescens. The sequence continues at coordinate 82,095,004 of NC_071657.1, read as the reverse complement.
AAAATTAGAGAGGCAAAGGCCCAGTTGGAACTGAAGCTGGCCACCTCTGTGAAAGATAATAAAAAGCAATTTTACAAATATATCAATGCTAAAAAGAAGGGCAAGAAGAACCTCCACTCCTTACTGGACCTGGAGGGGAACATGGTGACCAAAGATGAGGAAAAGGCTGAGGTCATGAACGCCTTCTTTGCCTCGATGTTTAACAGCAAGGTGGGAGTCCAGGATGAGTGGCCTCCTGAGCTGGGTAATAGGGTCGGGGAGCAGTGTAATGCCCCAGAAATCCATGAGGAACTAGTCCGGGACCTGCTGAGCCACTTGGACACCCATAAGTCCGTGGGACCGGATGGGATCCATCCTAGGGTGCTGAGAGAGCTGGCAGATGAGCTGGCCAAGCCGCTCTCCATCATTTTCCTCCAGTCCTGGCTCACTGGAGAGGTCCCAGATGACTGGAAACTGGCCAATGTGATCCCCATCCACAAGAAGGGACGGATGGAGGAACTTGGAAACTACAGACCAGTCAGCCTGACCTCAGTGCCAGGGAAAGTGATGGAGCAGATTATCCTGGCGGCAATAACTGCGCACCTGAAGGATGGCCAAGGGCTCAGGTCCAGCCAACATGGATTTAGGAAGGGCAGGTCCTGCCTCTCCAACCTGATCTCCTTCTATGATCAGGTGACCCGTCTGGTGGATGTGGGGAGGCCTGTGGATGTAGTCTACCTGGACTTCAGCAAGGCCTTTGACACCGTCCCCCACAGTAAACTGCTGGCTAAGCTGTCAGCTCGTGGTTTGGACCACAACACTCTGTGCTGGGTTAGGAACTGGCTGGAGGGCCGGGCCCAGAGAGTGGTGGTGAATGGTGCCACATCCGGCTGGCGGCCAGTCACCAGTGGCGTCCCCCAGGGATCAGTGCTGGGCCCCATCCTCTTTAACATCTTCATTGATGATCTGGATGAGGGGGTTGAGTCAGTCATCAGCAAGTTTGCAGATGACACCAAGTTGGGAACAGATGTTAGTCAGTTAGAGGGTTGAAAGGCTCTGCAGAGGGACCTTGACCGACTGGACAGATGGGCAGAGTCCAATGGGATGGCATTTAATAAGTCCAAGTGCCGGGTGCTGCACTTTGGCCACGGCAACCCCATGCAGAGCTACAGGCTGGGGTCAGAGTGGCTGGAGAGCTGCCAAACGGAGAGGGACCTGGGGGTGCTGATTGACACCCGCCTAAACATGAGCCAGCAGTGTGCCCAGGTGGCCAAGAAGGCCAATGGCATCCTGGCCTGTATTAGGAATAGTGTGGCCAGCAGGAGCAGGGAGGTCATTGTGCCCCTGTACTCTGCATTGGTTAGGCCACACCTTGAGTACTGTGTCCAGTTCTGGGCCCCTCAGTTTAGGAAGGACATCGAGACACTTGAACGTGTCCAGAGAAGGGCAACAAGGCTGGTGAGAGGCCTTGAGCACAAGCCCTATGAGGAGAGGCTGAGGGAGCTGGGATTGTTTAGCCTGGAGAAGAGAAGGATCAGAGGTGACCTCATTGCCCTCTACAACTACCTGAAGGGTGGTTGTAGACAGGAGGGGGTTGGTCTCTTCTCCCAGGCAACCAGCACCAGAACAAGGGGACACAGTCTCAAGTTGTGTCAGGGGAGGTTTAGACTCGAGGTGAGGAAAAAGTTCTTCACTGAGCGAGTCATTCGTCATTGGAATGGGCTGCCCAGGGAGGTGGTGGAGTCGCCGTCCCTGGAGGTGTTCAAGGGGAGATTGGACGTGGCACTTGGTGCTATGATCTAGTTGTGAGGTCTGTTGGAACAGGTTGGACTTGATGATCCTTGGGGTCTCTTCCAACCTTAGTTACTGTGATACTGTAATTTTACTCTCCAGGACTGAATGTTGTGAACTAGCATATAGCTATGGAGTTTCTCTTGCACCAGCTGCAATAAATATTTTCCTTGATTTGCCTTAGTCATTTTATAATAAGCCAACTTCTCTCTCATGAGAGGCAGGTAAGGTGGACATGGAGACACAGCTGAGGCAGCTGATTTAAATCCCAGGAAGATGAGCCAGGGCAGATCCACAACTGTGACCTCAGCCTCAGCTTTGCTCTGCTCACCAAGGCAGGACTGGCACAGCACAATGTTTGGAGCACCACAGTCCCCCTTCCGTGAGCTGGCTTCTCACTCCCAAGAGGCCAGTGTGGCATGGGTGGAGTCTCTGCTGCAGCAACAGAGGTTTTCCCCGAAGGGAGGTGCTGAGTCACGTGGGTTTGTTGCTGAAGTTTTCTCCAGTTAGGTCACACAGGCAAGAACAGGGATGGTTGCAACTGTTTCTAAAAGATCTGCATCAACCTAGACAGAGGTCAAACATAAACATGCAAATTTCCAGGCAACTGGCTGCAGAGTGCTGGAACCTGGCACTTGAAAGGGAGGGTGGTGGATAGAACACCTGTCTTAGGTACAAGCAGGTCAATGATCTGCTTAACCTGGTGGCTGAACTGAAAGAAGAAGTAACAAGATTAAGTAACATGAGGGAATGTTAAAGGGAGTTTGGATTTGAAGTACCAGGCTCTGCAGACGCACTATCCGAGGGAGGTGACCCAAGAAGCAGCGGGAAATGGATACAGGTCCCTGTTAGGAGAGGCAAGGGAAACCCGTAACAGTTCCCCCCAGCTTTCCAGTTGCCCTTGCAAAACAAGTATGGGGCACTGGAAGTAGGGGGTGAGGTGAATGAGAAGGCAAAAGAAACACCATTAGGGGGGTTGCCTGAAGCAAATCAATCCCCACCTAGCATCGGGACTTTAGAATAGAATAGAATAGAATAGAATAGAATAGAATAGAATAGAATAGAATAGAATAGAATAGAATAGAATAGAATTAACCAGGTTGGAAGAGAACTTCAAGATCATCATGTCCAACCCATCGTACACCACCTAATCAACTAAACCATGGCACCAAGCACCCCATCAAGTCTCCTCCTAAACACCTCCAGTGATGGTGACTCTACCACCTCCCCAAGCAGCCCATTTCAATGGCCAATCACTCTTTCTATGAAGAAT